>NW_027457586.1:12500-725000 GCF_050624435.1 Tenrec ecaudatus | reverse complement strand
GGCATTCACCAAGAGGATGTGGTTTCAACCCAAAAGCTTGGAGACTCTACAATTTGTTTAAAAGTGATGGGGCAGAAGGAGTCCCTGATTGACCCACGCAAGACTAGTTTTCCCACCCCCTATTACTAAGAGTTCATAGTTATGTTTAAAGGGAACCAGGATATCCCGATCTGATCCCGTTACTTCAAGTGTGGGCTGACATTGCCACTAAGAAGCCTGCAAATATAAAAGACTTACTCCCTCCCGCAAAGAAAGGGCCCTTGTTTCCAAGGTTTCAGGAAACATGGAAGGACCGGAAAAACAAACGGTCCAAGTTCCCAAAACCACATAGGTGGAGGCCATCCCTCCACATCACCCTCCCCCACCCCTCCCCTCCCTCACCCCTCCCCCACACCTCCCCTCCCCTCCCCTCCCCATCACTCTCCCCTAATCGGCTTTATCCCATTTTGCAGGAGAACTCTGGGAGTGGGAGAGCTGGCTTCAAACCCTTTCTTTCAACCCCCGCCCTATAAGGTTTCTAGGGTCCAGAAATAGAAAACTTCTAACAGGCCCTTATTGAGTCACTCCCTCCCCCACCGGCCCCCCAAACTCACCCCCACCCCTAACAAGCAGCCCCCCACACACACTAGTACTGGTATGACTTCCATACTCATCAGCCCACCTGGAATGCTTGCCAACAACTTCTCCAGGTGCTGTTCACAACGGAGGAGGGTAGCCCTTCCAGACAGAGGCCCAGTAAGCAGTCAGTGAACCTGATGGTCAGCGAGCGGGCACTCCCCACTTGGGAGAAACTCTTTTGGCCACTACACCAACAATGTGGGATCTCAATTCCTAGCAAGGCCCAGAGGACTTTACCAGGTATCAACCATTGCTCTTACATGACCCTCTGCAGAAGAGCTAGGAAACCTATGAATTTATCTAAGGTCAGTGAGAATTTTCAGGTTCCTATAAGAGAATATCCGCCTGCCTTTCTAGAGTGGCTGAGGGAAGCCTACGGGCTTTATACCCCTAACGGCCCGGAGGCACTGAAAACAGGAGGGCAATAAGTATTGCCTTTATTACTCAGTCAGTCTGCCTCAGACATGACAAAGAAGTGGGAAGGGTTTGAAGGGAAAAATCTTAGCGATTTGGTACAAGTGGCTCATTGAGTGTATAACAACAGAGATGACCCTAGCACGACAGAGACAAAGAAGCTAGCTAAAATACTAGGAATTGCCATGAGAGACCCCAGAGACTCAGGAAAAGGAGAGCATGGCCCACTCACGGAGAGACTAACCTGTGGGCACCGCCAAGCCATGGGGAAGGACCAATGTGCCTACTGCAGGAAAGAAGGACACTGGAAAAATCAGTGCCTTGAAAACCCGAGGAGAGGTGCACGACCCTCCACTAGAGTGGATGGGCCTCATCTGCACGTAGAAAGACCCAAGCAAGAGACAATAATGCTTGAAGAAGCTCAATGACGGGGTCAGGGCTCTGTTTCACTTCGCCGCCAAAAGCCCAGGCTAACTCTCCAAGTAGGAGGCCAGGCAGTAAATTTCTTGGTGGACACAGGGGCCACCTTGTCAGGTTCAGAAAGGAATATGGGCACATTTTCAAGAAGAAAGATGTGAATTACTGTGAGCCTATGATTCCTTCCACAGATAACTCACACCAGAAGGTTTGCATGGAGGGTAGGTGGGTTTCCCAAGACAACAAAATAACAAATATCTATCAGCCCTTTGGCCCAGTTAGCCACCTGGTTATGATATCACTGGCTTCTGGCTCAGCTGCTGAGCCAGTGAAGCAGTTATAGCAGGAGAAGACTAGGTGGCCGGTGGCCATCAACAGAAGGACCAAATCTCCACAGTGGGCTTCCTGTTTCAATATGGAGCCACGTATGTTACCTGCTGGACACCATCTCTATCCTGAGCTCATAATTGCCATCGCAGGTCTAGAATGCGGCGCGCAGGTACACACTATATGAAACAGTCTCTGATTAACCCCTCTCGATAACTTGCTGACATGGGAGTCTGGATAATCCTGTACATTTACTTTGCAGATTAGAAAACTCACTCAAAAACACACGGGAGTTGACCCAGAGACACACAACTGGTTAACAACAAAGTCATATTCACAACCAGCGTCTGGACCAAGAGCACGGTGCCCCACAGAACTGTGCCCATCGAGAAGTCAATATCTCCTGGACTCTCAAAAGATCTGAGCTGATACCCACCCCCCCACATCCTTGCAGCCCCAAAAGATTGTATTTCACAGGATGGCACCGGATCTGCAGCTCGCGGAGAGGGACATATCTGATCAGTGAACACAGGGCAGAACAAGGGGGAGGAGGGGAGAATGGAGCACACCCTGGCCCAATACACCTTGAGGATGATGTTCCCAATCAGAGAAGCCAATCCACAGAGAAGACCACATGGGCAGCCCCACGATGAGAAACGTCCCTCAAAGACCCATAGCCTTAGAGGGGACAACACTGGACACACAGTGTGGGAACTGCGCCCGAACTGATCCTGCCACTTCGATGCATGACACTAAGAGAGTGCAGCGGAAGAGTAAGAAAACGGAGCATCAAAGTCCCCGGGGAATGCCAAAGGTGGACTTTGTGGTCAGGGTTCGGTGCCCCCACAGACTGGACTGGAAAACACTCCTAAAGTTCACCACACAGTCCTTGTACTTTTCTTTCTGGTTAGTGTTGTTTTCTTTTAGTGTCATTGGATTTGGGTTGGGTTTTGTTTTCATTTTTGTTTGTTTTTTTTTTCTTTTTGCTGCTTGGTTTAGCTCAGTCTTGTTTTGTGCATGTTATTACCTTTACAGGTCTGTCTAATTAAGAGAGGCTGGATGAACAATCTGGAGGAGTAAACATGTGACCGGCCCTTTCCATTGGGCATGGGAGTGAGCACGGTGGGGGGAAAGGAAGTGCTGTAAAGAAACCCAGAGACAAGGGTACAACAAGTGATGGAAAACGATAGTGAGGGGGATGTAGGAGGCCTGGTAGGGCGTGATCAAAGGTAATGTAACCAAGAGGAATTACTGAAACCCAAAGGAAGACTGAGCATGTCAGTGGGCACAAGAGGAAAATCAAAGAGTATAGAAGAGTGAGCTGGGAAGCAAGGGCCAGTTATAGACGTCTAAATAAAGGCATGTACATATGTACATATATTTACAAAGGGGCATGGGGAAATAGATCTATGTCCATATGTTTATAGATTTAGTATTAAGGTAGCAGATGGACATAGGGCCTCCGCTCAAGGACTCCCTCATTGCAATAACACTGTTCTATTAAATTGGCATTCTAAGATGCTCACCTTCCCTACACAATCACTGACCACAAAGCGGCTGCATAAGCAAATGTGGTGAAGAAAGCCGATGGTGTCCAGCTACCTAAAGATATAGCGTGTGGGGTCTTAAAGGCCTGAGGGTAAAGAAACAGCCATCTGGCTCTGAAGCAACAGAGCCCACATGGAGAAAGCATACCAGCCTGTGTGATCACAAAGTTTTAAAGGGATAAGGCAACAGGTATCATGAGAACAAAAAAATCTTATCATGGAGAATGAGAGGGGACTGCCGGGTATAGACCCAAAACCTATTTGCAGTGCACTGGACATCCCCTTACAGAAGGATCTCAGAGTGGAGATTAAAGAATACAGGGTATGAGACAGCAAAGATGAAACACAACTTTCCTCTAGTTCTTAATGCTTTCTCTTGCCCCACTATCATGATCCCAGTTCTACCATACTAATCTGGCCAAACTAGAGAAGGTATTCTAGTACCGATAGGAATTTCAAACACGGGGAATCCAGAGTGGATGGGCCCTTTACCAGTGTTATGAGTGGAGATACTGGGAGGGTGGAGGAAGGGCAGGATGGAAAGTGGGAACCGATTACAAGGATCTTCATTGACCTCAAAAGAAAGGTGGGTGAAAATATGACAAAAGAATTAGTACATTTCCAAGGATTGATGAGGGATGGGTGGCGGGCATTGAGGGGGGAAAAATGAGGAGCTGAGGCCAGGGGCTTGGGTGGAGAGTGGATATTTTGTGAATAAGGAGGGCAATTAATGTACAGATGGGCTTCAAACAGATGATGTATTTATGGATGGTGGTTAGTGTTGTAGGAGCCACTAATGAAAAGATCATAAAAGAAACAAAAATAATCTTGGCAGGGGCTCATGCAAGGATGATCTCAGGCTGGATTAGACCAGTCAAAACAGCTACTGGAGTCGCCTCACCCTGTGTCTATTATTGAGTCAGCCATGATGCTTAGGACCCACATCCCCAGCAGCTGGCCAGAGAGGGAGGTGGATCTCTGAGGCCATTCCACAGGGGGAATGGTCCTCTGTCCTGCAGGGCCCACCCTCCTTTGTAAGCATGCTGCCTGGGGCAAGGCTTTCATGGAGTCCACACCATGGGAGCTCTACTACTCATGGGGGATTGGCAGGAAGTCTCTGCTCATGCGCACACACCACCAACTAGCTGGAGGATCTCCGTGAACAAAGCCTGAGGCAGACAACAAGCCCACTAACTGATGCTGTAAGAGATACAATCAGCATCCAGAAACCTGCAACTGGGAGTAAGAGGCAGCATACCTTGGTCCCAGCCCCTCCCACTCTAATCTACAAAGAATGACATTGCAAAGCAGAGGGTTTTCATAAAGCACTTCCAGGACTGTGGAATGAGCAGCCTCGTTTGTGGACATGGATACTCTGTGATCCAGACGTACTACCTCCTCCCTTACAGTCAGCTGAGACAAAAACCCTTGCAAGCAGAAAGCCATGCATCTGAACAGTATCCACCAGCCACTCATGTGCAGCACAGCTGCCTCCAAAGAGCCTTCCTGAGTGAGAGAGAAATCATGCAGAAGCCTGGTCTGCACTCAAGAGAGTTTTATGAGCGTAGGGAGGCGTGGTGGGCAAGTCTGGCCGACCCCAGTGGCTGAATTGAATTTACATGGCCTAGATTGGTCAATCCAGGTACAGGAACCACCCAGGTGACCTCCCCTTCATGGCCAGAAATCTGGACCTCTGAGCATGCACAGGGTGCCTCTCCTAACTGGGCTCTTATCTTGGCCCTATGGGCATGCATAACGGATGCCCCAGTCCCTAGCATAGCTACCTAACATTTGCCCCCCTGAAGAGATATGGACCCAAATCTTTGGGGGTACTGGGCGACGACATCTCTAGCTGCTTCCTGCTGGCAAAAGGGGCGAGGTGGGGCTTTGGGTCCATACCCTTCCTACACTGCTGGGAGGGGTTGTCCATTGAGGGCAACTTTATCCAGGATGGATAAGGTTGAGGTGGTCCAGGAGATGGTAGTCGTGGACCTGGCACACTTGGTTCAGAAGCTTTAATCACCCGATAACTTCTGAGAAAAACAAACGGTCTAAAAGGTGAACAGTTTGACTACGACAAGGCTAAGCTTGTGAGGTGGCAGTGGCCTTGAAATTAGGTGAGTATCACAGGAAACAAAAATAATCTTAGGATTACCAGACATGTGTGTTTGTTCATTGGAAGTACAGGAAGAGGGATAAAAGCATTCACACTTTCCCCTAGGAGGGCACAGGTTTGGGCACTACTAGGTGCAGTCGGATCACTGATTCATTTATGATGCTAAGGTCTTGGACCCGCTGATAAGACCCATCCTTCTTTTTAACCCTATAACGCTTCAATTTTAATTTTGGGAAAAAATTTTCTTTTTGTTGTGGACTTTCATAGTTATAAATATATATATATATATGTATTAATATATACATTTTTAATGTTATGAAAACATCATGCTTCGCGTTATAGAGTTAAATGGAAATAATGGGCTAGTGCAGGACGAGTCAAAAGTGACCAAAATAGAGTAACAGCCTAAGCCATTTTGAATTTTCTTGGGTTCAATTGGAGTAAAGGCTTGTAAATTACCCGGGGTCCAAATTCCCATGGTGCCTCCTACAACGGGTAGAATGTTCAGGGATGTTTCAGGGCTGGGAGATTAATAACCCCTAAGTCCAGGATACCTTAGGGCAGGGGTCTTTAAACTGTTTACCCAGGGGGCCAGTTCACTATCCCTCAGGCCTTTTGAAGGAAAGACTATAGTTTAAAAAAACAAATATTACGAACAAATTCATGTGCACACTGCACATCTTGATTTGAAGTTCAAAAAAAAAATAAATGTGGCACATACACCCGGCAGAAAGGATCAACGTCCTCGGCTGTCTGCATGTGGCCCACAGGTTGTAGTTTGAGGACCCCTGCTCTCGGCATTCACCAAGAGGATGTGGTTTCAACCCAAAAGCTTGGAGACTCTACAATTTGTTTAAAAGTGATGGGGCAGAAGGAGTCCCTGATTGACCCACGCAAGACTAGTTTTCCCACCCCCTATTACTAAGAGTTCATAGTTATGTTTAAAGGGAACCAGGATATCCCGATCTGATCCCGTTACTTCAAGTGTGGGCTGACATTGCCACTAAGAAGCCTGCAAATATAAAAGACTTACTCCCTCCCGCAAAGAAAGGGCCCTTGTTTCCAAGGTTTCAGGAAACATGGAAGGACCGGAAAAACAAACGGTCCAAGTTCCCAAAACCACATAGGTGGAGGCCATCCCTCCACATCACCCTCCCCCACCCCTCCCCTCCCTCACCCCTCCCCCACACCTCCCCTCCCCTCCCCTCCCCATCACTCTCCCCTAATCGGCTTTATCCCATTTTGCAGGAGAACTCTGGGAGTGGGAGAGCTGGCTTCAAACCCTTTCTTTCAACCCCCGCCCTATAAGGTTTCTAGGGTCCAGAAATAGAAAACTTCTAACAGGCCCTTATTGAGTCACTCCCTCCCCCACCGGCCCCCCAAACTCACCCCCACCCCTAACAAGCAGCCCCCCACACACACTAGTACTGGTATGACTTCCATACTCATCAGCCCACCTGGAATGCTTGCCAACAACTTCTCCAGGTGCTGTTCACAACGGAGGAGGGTAGACCTTCCAGACAGAGGCCCAGTAAGCAGTCAGTGAACCTGATGGTCAGCGAGCGGGCACTCCCCACTTGGGAGAAACTCTTTTGGCCACTACACCAACAATGTGGGATCTCAATTCCTAGCAAGGCCCAGAGGACTTTACCAGGTATCAACCATTGCTCTTACATGACCCTCTGCAGAAGAGCTAGGAAACCTATGAATTTATCTAAGGTCAGTGAGAATTTTCAGGTTCCTATAAGAGAATATCCGCCTGCCTTTCTAGAGTGGCTGAGGGAAGCCTACGGGCTTTATACCCCTAACGGCCCGGAGGCACTGAAAACAGGAGGGCAATAAGTATTGCCTTTATTACTCAGTCAGTCTGCCTCAGACATGACAAAGAAGTGGGAAGGGTTTGAAGGGAAAAATCTTAGCGATTTGGTACAAGTGGCTCATTGAGTGTATAACAACAGAGATGACCCTAGCACGACAGAGACAAAGAAGCTAGCTAAAATACTAGGAATTGCCATGAGAGGCCCCAGAGACTCAGGAAAAGGAGAGCATGGCCCACTCACGGAGAGACTAACCTGTGGGCACCGCCAAGCCATGGGGAAGGACCAATGTGCCTACTGCAGGAAAGAAGGACACTGGAAAAATCAGTGCCTTGAAAACCCGAGGAGAGGTGCACGACCCTCCACTAGAGTGGATGGGCCTCATCTGCACGTAGAAAGACCCAAGCAAGAGACAATAATGCTTGAAGAAGCTCAATGAAGGGGTCAGGGCTCTGTTTCACTTCGCCGCCAAAAGCCCAGGCTAACTCTCCAAGTAGGAGGCCAGGCAGTAAATTTCTTGGTGGACACAGGGGCCACCTTGTCAGGTTCAGAAAGGAATATGGGCACATTTTCAAGAAGAAAGATGTGAATTACTGTGAGCCTATGATTCCTTCCACAGATAACTCACACCAGAAGGTTTGCATGGAGGGTAGGTGGGTTTCCCAAGACAACAAAATAACAAATATCTATCAGCCCTTTGGCCCAGTTAGCCACCTGGTTATGATATCACTGGCTTCTGGCTCAGCTGCTGAGCCAGTGAAGCAGTTATAGCAGGAGAAGACTAGGTGGCCGGTGGCCATCAACAGAAGGACCAAATCTCCACAGTGGGCTTCCTGTTTCAATATGGAGCCACGTATGTTACCTGCTGGACACCATCTCTATCCTGAGCTCATAATTGCCATCGCAGGTCTAGAATGTGGCGCGCAGGTACACACTATATGAAACAGTCTCTGATTAACCCCTCTCGATAACTTGCTGACATGGGAGTCTGGATAATCCTGTACATTTACTTTGCAGATTAGAAAACTCACTCAAAAACACACGGGAGTTGACCCAGAGACACACAACTGGTTAACAACAAAGTCATATTCACAACCAGCGTCTGGACCAAGAGCACGGTGCCCCACAGAACTGTGCCCATCGAGAAGTCAATATCTCCTGGACTCTCAAAAGATCTGAGCTGATACCCACCCCCCCACATCCTTGCAGCCCCAAAAGATTGTATTTCACAGGATGGCACCGGATCTGCAGCTCGCGGAGAGGGACATATCTGATCAGTGAACACAGGGCAGAACAAGGGGGAGGAGGGGAGAATGGAGCACACCCTGGCCCAATACACCTTGAGGATGATGTTCCCAATCAGAGAAGCCAATCCACAGAGAAGACCACATGGGCAGCCCCACGATGAGAAACGTCCCTCAAAGACCCATAGCCTTAGAGGGGACAACACTGGACACACAGTGTGGGAACTGCGCCCGAACTGATCCTGCCACTTCGATGCATGACACTAAGAGAGTGCAGCGGAAGAGTAAGAAAACGGAGCATCAAAGTCCCCGGGGAATGCCAAAGGTGGACTTTGTGGTCAGGGTTCGGTGCCCCCACAGACTGGACTGGAAAACACTCCTAAAGTTCACCACACAGTCCTTGTACTTTTCTTTCTGGTTAGTGTTGTTTTCTTTTAGTGTCATTGGATTTGGGTTGGGTTTTGTTTTCATTTTTGTTTGTTTTTTTTTCTTTTTGCTGCTTGGTTTAGCTCAGTCTTGTTTTGTGCATGTTATTACCTTTACAGGTCTGTCTAATTAAGAGAGGCTGGATGAACAATCTGGAGGAGTAAACATGTGACCGGCCCTTTCCATTGGGCATGGGAGTGAGCACGGTGGGGGGAAAGGAAGTGCTGTAAAGAAACCCAGAGACAAGGGTACAACAAGTGATGGAAAACGATAGTGAGGGGGATGTAGGAGGCCTGGTAGGGCGTGATCAAAGGTAATGTAACCAAGAGGAATTACTGAAACCCAAAGGAAGACTGAGCATGTCAGTGGGCACAAGAGGAAAATCAAAGAGTATAGAAGAGTGAGCTGGGAAGCAAGGGCCAGTTATAGACGTCTAAATAAAGGCATGTACATATGTACATATATTTACAAAGGGGCATGGGGAAATAGATCTATGTCCATATGTTTATAGATTTAGTATTAAGGTAGCAGATGGACATAGGGCCTCCGCTCAAGGACTCCCTCATTGCAATAACACTGTTCTATTAAATTGGCATTCTAAGATGCTCACCTTCCCTACACAATCACTGACCACAAAGCGGCTGCATAAGCAAATGTGGTGAAGAAAGCCGATGGTGTCCAGCTACCTAAAGATATAGCGTGTGGGGTCTTAAAGGCCTGAGGGTAAAGAAACAGCCATCTGGCTCTGAAGCAACAGAGCCCACATGGAGAAAGCATACCAGCCTGTGTGATCACAAAGTTTTAAAGGGATAAGGCAACAGGTATCATGAGAACAAAAAAATCTTATCATGGAGAATGAGAGGGGACTGCCGGGTATAGACCCAAAACCTATTTGCAGTGCACTGGACATCCCCTTACAGAAGGATCTCAGAGTGGAGATTAAAGAATACAGGGTATGAGACAGCAAAGATGAAACACAACTTTCCTCTAGTTCTTAATGCTTTCTCTTGCCCCACTATCATGATCCCAGTTCTACCATACTAATCTGGCCAAACTAGAGAAGGTATTCTAGTACCGATAGGAATTTCAAACACGGGGAATCCAGAGTGGATGGGCCCTTTACCAGTGTTATGAGTGGAGATACTGGGAGGGTGGAGGAAGGGCAGGATGGAAAGTGGGAACCGATTACAAGGATCTTCATTGACCTCAAAAGAAAGGTGGGTGAAAATATGACAAAAGAATTAGTACATTTCCAAGGATTGATGAGGGATGGGTGGCGGGCATTGAGGGGGGAAAAATGAGGAGCTGAGGCCAGGGGCTTGGGTGGAGAGTGGATATTTTGTGAATAAGGAGGGCAATTAATGTACAGATGGGCTTCAAACAGATGATGTATTTATGGATGGTGGTTAGTGTTGTAGGAGCCACTAATGAAAAGATCATAAAAGAAACAAAAATAATCTTGGCAGGGGCTCATGCAAGGATGATCTCAGGCTGGATTAGACCAGTCAAAACAGCTACTGGAGTCGCCTCACCCTGTGTCTATTATTGAGTCAGCCATGATGCTTAGGACCCACAGCCCCAGCAGCTGGCCAGAGAGGGAGGTGGATCTCTGAGGCCATTCCACAGGGGGAATGGTCCTCTGTCCTGCAGGGCCCACCCTCCTTTGTAAGCATGCTGCCTGGGGCAAGGCTTTCATGGAGTCCACACCATGGGAGCTCTACTACTCATGGGGGATTGGCAGGAAGTCTCTGCTCATGCGCACACACCACCAACTAGCTGGAGGATCTCCGTGAACAAAGCCTGAGGCAGACAACAAGCCCACTAACTGATGCTGTAAGAGATACAATCAGCATCCAGAAACCTGCAACTGGGAGTAAGAGGCAGCATACCTTGGTCCCAGCCCCTCCCACTCTAATCTACAAAGAGTGACATTGCAAAGCAGAGGGTTTTCATAAAGCACTTCCAGGACTGTGGAATGAGCAGCCTCGTTTGTGGACATGGATACTCTGTGATCCAGACGTACTACCTCCTCCCTTACAGTCAGCTGAGACAAAAACCCTTGCAAGCAGAAAGCCATGCATCTGAACAGTATCCACCAGCCACTCATGTGCAGCACAGCTGCCTCCAAAGAGCCTTCCTGAGTGAGAGAGAAATCATGCAGAAGCCTGGTCTGCACTCAAGAGAGTTTTATGAGCGTAGGGAGGCGTGGTGGGCAAGTCTGGCCGACCCCAGTGGCTGAATTGAATTTACATGGCCTAGATTGGTCAATCCAGGTACAGGAACCACCCAGGTGACCTCCCCTTCATGGCCAGAAATCTGGACCTCTGAGCATGCACAGGGTGCCTCTCCTAACTGGGCTCTTATCTTGGCCCTATGGGCATGCATAACGGATGCCCCAGTCCCTAGCATAGCTACCTAACATTTGCCCCCCTGAAGAGATATGGACCCAAATCTTTGGGGGTACTGGGCGACGACATCTCTAGCTGCTTCCTGCTGGCAAAAGGGGCGAGGTGGGGCTTTGGGTCCATACCCTTCCTACACTGCTGGGAGGGGTTGTCCATTGAGGGCAACTTTATCCAGGATGGATAAGGTTGAGGTGGTCCAGGAGATGGTAGTCGTGGACCTGGCACACTTGGTTCAGAAGCTTTAATCACCCGATAACTTCTGAGAAAAACAAACGGTCTAAAAGGTGAACAGTTTGACTACGACAAGGCTAAGCTTGTGAGGTGGCAGTGGCCTTGAAATTAGGTGAGTGTCACAGGAAACAAAAATAATCTTAGGATTACCAGACATGTGTGTTTGTTCATTGGAAGTACAGGAAGAGGGATAAAAGCATTCACACTTTCCCCTAGGAGGGCACAGGTTTGGGCACTACTAGGTGCAGTCGGATCACTGATTCATTTATGATGCTAAGGTCTTGGACCCGCTGATAAGACCCATCCTTCTTTTTAACCCTATAACGCTTCAATTTTAATTTTGGGAAAAAATTTTCTTTTTGTTGTGGACTTTCATAGTTATAAATATATATATATATATGTATTAATATATACATTTTTAATGTTATGAAAACATCATGCTTCGCGTTATAGAGTTAAATGGAAATAATGGGCTAGTGCATGACGAGTCAAAAGTGACCAAAATAGAGTAAATGCCTAAGCCATTTTGAATTTTCGTGGGTTCAATTGGAGTAAAGGCTTGTAAATTACCCGGGGTCCAAATTCCCATGGTGCCTCCTACAACGGGTAGAATGTTCAGGGATGTTTCAGGGCTGGGAGATTAATAACCCCTAAGTCCAGGATACCTTAGGGCAGGGGTCCTTAAACTGTTTACCTAGGGGGCCAGTTCACTATCCCTCAGGCCTTTTGAAGGAAAGACTATAGTTTAAAAAAACAAATATTACGAACAAATTCATGTGCACACTGCACATCTTGATTTGAAGTTCAAAAAAAAAAAAATAAATGGGGCACATACACCCGGCAGAAAGGATCAACGTCCTCGGCTGTCTGCATGTGGCCCACAGGTTGTAGTTTGAGGACCCCTGCTCTCGGCATTCACCAAGAGGATGTGGTTTCAACCCAAAAGCTTGGAGACTCTACAATTTGTTTAAAAGTGATGGGGCAGAAGGAGTCCCTGATTGACCCTCGCAAGACTAGTTTTCCCACCCCCTATTACTAAGAGTTCATAGTTATGTTTAAAGGGAACCAGGATATCCCGATCTGATCCCGTTACTTCAAGTGTGGGCTGACATTGCCACTAAGAAGCCTGCAAATATAAAAGACTTACTCCCTCCCGCAAAGAAAGGGCCCTTGTTTCCAAGGTTTCAGGAAACATGGAAGGACCGGAAAAACAAACGGTCCAAGTTCCCAAAACCACATAGGTGGAGGCCATCCCTCCACATCACCCTCCCCCACCCCTCCCCTCCCTCACCCCTCCCCCACACCTCCCCTCCCCTCCCCTCCCCATCACTCTCCCCTAATCGGCTTTATCCCATTTTGCAGGAGAACTCTGGGAGTGGGAGAGCTGGCTTCAAACCCTTTCTTTCAACCCCCGCCCTATAAGGTTTCTAGGGTCCAGAAATAGAAAACTTCTAACAGGCCCTTATTGAGTCACTCCCTCCCCCACCGGCCCCCCAAACTCACCCCCACCCCTAACAAGCAGCCCCCCACACACACTAGTACTGGTATGACTTCCATACTCATCAGCCCACCTGGAATGCTTGCCAACAACTTCTCCAGGTGCTGTTCACAACGGAGGAGGGTAGCCCTTCCAGACAGAGGCCCAGTAAGCAGTCAGTGAACCTGATGGTCAGCGAGCGGGCACTCCCCACTTGGGAGAAACTCTTTTGGCCACTACACCAACAATTGGGATCTCAATTCCTAGCAAGGCCCAGAGGACTTTACCAGGTATCAACCATTGCTCTTACATGACCCTCTGCAGAAGAGCTAGGAAACCTATGAATTTATCTAAGGTCAGTGAGAATTTTCAGGTTCCTATAAGAGAATATCCGCCTGCCTTTCTAGAGTGGCTGAGGGAAGCCTACGGGCTTTATACCCCTAACGGCCCGGAGGCACTGAAAACAGGAGGGCAATAAGTATTGCCTTTATTACTCAGTCAGTCTGCCTCAGACATGACAAAGAAGTGGGAAGGGTTTGAAGGGAAAAATCTTAGCGATTTGGTACAAGTGGCTCATTGAGTGTATAACAACAGAGATGACCCTAGCACGACAGAGACAAAGAAGCTAGCTAAAATAATCGTAATTGCCATGAGATACCCCAGAGACTCAGGAAAAGGAGAGCATGGCCCACTCACGGAGAGACTAACCTGTGGGCACCGCCAAGCCATGGGGAAGGACCAATGTGCCTACTGCAGGAAAGAAGGACACTGGAAAAATCAGTGCCTTGAAAACCCCAGGAGAGGTGCACGACCCTCCACTAGAGTGGATGGGCCTCATCTGCACGTAGAAAGACCCAAGCAAGAGACAATAATGCTTGAAGAAGCTCAATGAAGGGGTCAGGGCTCTGTTTCACTTCGCCGCCAAAAGCCCAGGCTAACTCTCCAAGTAGGAGGCCAGGCAGTAAATTTCTTGGTGGACACAGGGGCCACCTTGTCAGGTTCAGAAAGGAATATGGGCACATTTTCAAGAAGAAAGATGTGAATTACTGTGAGCCTATGATTCCTTCCACAGATAACTCACACCAGAAGGTTTGCATGGAGGGTAGGTGGGTTTCCCAAGACAACAAAATAACAAATATCTATCAGCCCTTTGGCCCAGTTAGCCACCTGGTTATGATATCACTGGCTTCTGGCTCAGCTGCTGAGCCAGTGAAGCAGTTATAGCAGGAGAAGACTAGGTGGCCGGTGGCCATCAACAGAAGGACCAAATCTCCACAGTGGGCTTCCTGTTTCAATATGGAGCCACGTATGTTACCTGCTGGACACCATCTCTATCCTGAGCTCATAATTGCCATCGCAGGTCTAGAATGCGGCGCGCAGGTACACACTATATGAAACAGTCTCTGATTAACCCCTCTCGATAACTTGCTGACATGGGAGTCTGGATAATCCTGTACATTTACTTTGCAGATTAGAAAACTCACTCAAAAACACACGGGAGATGACCAAGAGACACACAACTGGTTAACAACAAAGTCATATTCACAACCAGCGTCTGGACCAAGAGCACGGTGCCCCACAGAACTGTGCCCATCGAGAAGTCAATATCTCCTGGACTCTCAAAAGATCTGAGCTGATACCCACCCCCCCACATCCTTGCAGCCCCAAAAGATTGTATTTCACAGGATGGCACCGGATCTGCAGCTCGCGGAGAGGGACATATCTGATCAGTGAACACAGGGCAGAACAAGGGGGAGGAGGGGAGAATGGAGCACACCCTGGCCCAATACACCTTGAGGATGATGTTCCCAATCAGAGAAGCCAATCCACAGAGAAGACCACATGGGCAGCCCCACGATGAGAAACGTCCCTCAAAGACCCATAGCCTTAGAGGGGACAACACTGGACACACAGTGTGGGAACTGCGCCCGAACTGATCCTGCCACTTCGATGCATGACACTAAGAGAGTGCAGCGGAAGAGTAAGAAAACGGAGCATCAAAGTCCCCGGGGAATGCCAAAGGTGGACTTTGTGGTCAGGGTTCGGTGCCCCCACAGACTGGACTGGAAAACACTCCTAAAGTTCACCACACAGTCCTTGTACTTTTCTTTCTGGTTAGTGTTGTTTTCTTTTAGTGTCATTGGATTTGGGTTGGGTTTTGTTTTCATTTTTGTTTGTTTTTTTTTTCTTTTTGCTGCTTGGTTTAGCTCAGTCTTGTTTTGTGCATGTTATTACCTTTACAGGTCTGTCTAATTAAGAGAGGCTGGATGAACAATCTGGAGGAGTAAACATGTGACCGGCCCTTTCCATTGGGCATGGGAGTGAGCACGGTGGGGGGAAAGGAAGTGCTGTAAAGAAACCCAGAGACAAGGGTACAACAAGTGATGGAAAACGATAGTGAGGGGGATGTAGGAGGCCTGGTAGGGCGTGATCAAAGGTAATGTAACCAAGAGGAATTACTGAAACCCAAAGGAAGACTGAGCATGTCAGTGGGCACAAGAGGAAAATCAAAGAGTATAGAAGAGTGAGCTGGGAAGCAAGGGCCAGTTATAGACGTCTAAATAAAGGCATGTACATATGTACATATATTTACAAAGGGGCATGGGGAAATAGATCTATGTCCATATGTTTATAGATTTAGTATTAAGGTAGCAGATGGACATAGGGCCTCCGCTCAAGGACTCCCTCATTGCAATAACACTGTTCTATTAAATTGGCATTCTAAGATGCTCACCTTCCCTACACAATCACTGACCACAAAGCGGCTGCATAAGCAAATGTGGTGAAGAAAGCCGATGGTGTCCAGCTACCTAAAGATATAGCGTGTGGGGTCTTAAAGGCCTGAGGGTAAAGAAACAGCCATCTGGCTCTGAAGCAACAGAGCCCACATGGAGAAAGCATACCAGCCTGTGTGATCACAAAGTTTTAAAGGGATAAGGCAACAGGTATCATGAGAACAAAAAAATCTTATCATGGAGAATGAGAGGGGACTGCCGGGTATAGACCCAAAACCTATTTGCAGTGCACTGGACATCCCCTTACAGAAGGATCTCAGAGTGGAGATTAAAGAATACAGGGTATGAGACAGCAAAGATGAAACACAACTTTCCTCTAGTTCTTAATGCTTTCTCTTGCCCCACTATCATGATCCCAGTTCTACCATACTAATCTGGCCAAACTAGAGAAGGTATTCTAGTACCGATAGGAATTTCAAACACGGGGAATCCAGAGTGGATGGGCCCTTTACCAGTGTTATGAGTGGAGATACTGGGAGGGTGGAGGAAGGGCAGGATGGAAAGTGGGAACCGATTACAAGGATCTTCATTGACCTCAAAAGAAAGGTGGGTGAAAATATGACAAAAGAATTAGTACATTTCCAAGGATTGATGAGGGATGGGTGGCGGGCATTGAGGGGGGAAAAATGAGGAGCTGAGGCCAGGGGCTTGGGTGGAGAGTGGATATTTTGTGAATAAGGAGGGCAATTAATGTACAGATGGGCTTCAAACAGATGATGTATTTATGGATGGTGGTTAGTGTTGTAGGAGCCACTAATGAAAAGATCATAAAAGAAACAAAAATAATCTTGGCAGGGGCTCATGCAAGGATGATCTCAGGCTGGATTAGACCAGTCAAAACAGCTACTGGAGTCGCCTCACCCTGTGTCTATTATTGAGTCAGCCATGATGCTTAGGACCCACAGCCCCAGCAGCTGGCCAGAGAGGGAGGTGGATCTCTGAGGCCATTCCACAGGGGGAATGGTCCTCTGTCCTGCAGGGCCCACCCTCCTTTGTAAGCATGCTGCCTGGGGCAAGGCTTTCATGGAGTCCACACCATGGGAGCTCTACTACTCATGGGGGATTGGCAGGAAGTCTCTGCTCATGCGCACACACCACCAACTAGCTGGAGGATCTCCGTGAACAAAGCCTGAGGCAGACAACAAGCCCACTAACTGATGCTGTAAGAGATACAATCAGCATCCAGAAACCTGCAACTGGGAGTAAGAGGCAGCATACCTTGGTCCCAGCCCCTCCCACTCTAATCTACAAAGAGTGACATTGCAAAGCAGAGGGTTTTCATAAAGCACTTCCAGGACTGTGGAATGAGCAGCCTCGTTTGTGGACATGGATACTCTGTGATCCAGACGTACTACCTCCTCCCTTACAGTCAGCTGAGACAAAAACCCTTGCAAGCAGAAAGCCATGCATCTGAACAGTATCCACCAGCCACTCATGTGCAGCACAGCTGCCTCCAAAGAGCCTTCCTGAGTGAGAGAGAAATCATGCAGAAGCCTGGTCTGCACTCAAGAGAGTTTTATGAGCGTAGGGAGGCGTGGTGGGCAAGTCTGGCCGACCCCAGTGGCTGAATTGAATTTACATGGCCTAGATTGGTCAATCCAGGTACAGGAACCACCCAGGTGACCTCCCCTTCATGGCCAGAAATCTGGACCTCTGAGCATGCACAGGGTGCCTCTCCTAACTGGGCTCTTATCTTGGCCCTATGGGCATGCATAACGGATGCCCCAGTCCCTAGCATAGCTACCTAACATTTGCCCCCCTGAAGAGATATGGACCCAAATATTTGGGGGTACTGGGCGACGACATCTCTAGCTGCTTCCTGCTGGCAAAAGGGGCGAGGTGGGGCTTTGGGTCCATACCCTTCCTACACTGCTGGGAGGGGTTGTCCATTGAGGGCAACTTTATCCAGGATGGATAAGGTTGAGGTGGTCCAGGAGATGGTAGTCGTGGACCTGGCACACTTGGTTCAGAAGCTTTAATCACCCGATAACTTCTGAGAAAAACAAACGGTCTAAAAGGTGAACAGTTTGACTACGACAAGGCTAAGCTTGTGAGGTGGCAGTGGCCTTGAAATTAGGTGAGTGTCACAGGAAACAAAAATAATCTTAGGATTACCAGACATGTGTGTTTGTTCATTGGAAGTACAGGAAGAGGGATAAAAGCATTCACACTTTCCCCTAGGAGGGCACAGGTTTGGGCACTACTAGGTGCAGTCGGATCACTGATTCATTTATGATGCTAAGGTCTTGGACCCGCTGATAAGACCCATCCTTCTTTTTAACCCTATAACGCTTCAATTTTAATTTTGGGAAAAAATTTTCTTTTTGTTGTGGACTTTCATAGTTATAAATATATATATATATATGTATTAATATATACATTTTTAATGTTATGAAAACATCATGCTTCGCGTTATAGAGTTAAATGGAAATAATGGGCTAGTGCAGGACGAGTCAAAAGTGACCAAAATAGAGTAACTGCCTAAGCCATTTTGAATTTTCTTGGGTTCAATTGGAGTAAAGGCTTGTAAATTACCCGGGGTCCAAATTCCCATGGTGCCTCCTACAACGGGTAGAATGTTCAGGGATGTTTCAGGGCTGGGAGATTAATAACCCCTAAGTCCAGGATACCTTAGGGCAGGGGTCTTTAAACTGTTTACCCAGGGGGCCAGTTCACTATCCCTCAGGCCTTTTGAAGGAAAGACTATAGTTTAAAAAAACAAATATTACGAACAAATTCATGTGCACACTGCACATCTTGATTTGAAGTTCAAAAAAAAAAATAAATGGGGCACATACACCCGGCAGAAAGGATCAACGTCCTCGGCTGTCTGCATGTGGCCCACAGGTTGTAGTTTGAGGACCCCTGCTCTCGGCATTCACCAAGAGGATGTGGTTTCAACCCAAAAGCTTGGAGACTCTACAATTTGTTTAAAAGTGATGGGGCAGAAGGAGTCCCTGATTGACCCACGCAAGACTAGTTTTCCCACCCCCTATTACTAAGAGTTCATAGTTATGTTTAAAGGGAACCAGGATATCCCGATCTGATCCCGTTACTTCAAGTGTGGGCTGACATTGCCACTAAGAAGCCTGCAAATATAAAAGACTTACTCCCTCCCGCAAAGAAAGGGCCCTTGTTTCCAA
This sequence comes from Tenrec ecaudatus, assembly GCF_050624435.1. NCBI lineage: Eukaryota > Metazoa > Chordata > Mammalia > Afrosoricida > Tenrecidae > Tenrec > Tenrec ecaudatus. Next base: position 706,023 of record NW_027457586.1, on the reverse strand, counting down.
GGTTTCAGGAAACATGGAAGGACCGGAAAAACAAACGGTCCAAGTTCCCAAAACCACATAGGTGGAGGCCATCCCTCCACATCACCCTCCCCCACCCCTCCCCTCCCTCACCCCTCCCCCACACCTCCCCTCCCCTCCCCTCCCCATCACCCTCCCCTAATCGGCTTTATCCCATTTTGCAGGAGAACTCTGGGAGTGGGAGAGCTGGCTTCAAACCCTTTCTTTCAACCCCCGCCCTATAAGGTTTCTAGGGTCCAGAAATAGAAAACTTCTAACAGGCCCTTATTGAGTCACTCCCTCCCCCACCGGCCCCCCAAACTCACCCCCACCCCTAACAAGCAGCCCCCCACACACACTAGTACTGGTATGACTTCCATACTCATCAGCCCACCTGGAATGCTTGCCAACAACTTCTCCAGGTGCTGTTCACAACGGAGGAGGGTAGCCCTTCCAGACAGAGGCCCAGTAAGCAGTCAGTGAACCTGATGGTCAGCGAGCGGGCACTCCCCACTTGGGAGAAACTCTTTTGGCCACTACACCAACAATTGGGATCTCAATTCCTAGCAAGGCCCAGAGGACTTTACCAGGTATCAACCATTGCTCTTACATGACCCTCTGCAGAAGAGCTAGGAAACCTATGAATTTATCTAAGGTCAGTGAGAATTTTCAGGTTCCTATAAGAGAATATCCGCCTGCCTTTCTAGAGTGGCTGAGGGAAGCCTACGGGCTTTATACCCCTAACGGCCCGGAGGCACTGAAAACAGGAGGGCAATAAGTATTGCCTTTATTACTCAGTCAGTCTGCCTCAGACATGACAAAGAAGTGGGAAGGGTTTGAAGGGAAAAATCTTAGCGATTTGGTACAAGTGGCTCATTGAGTGTATAACAACAGAGATGACCCTAGCACGACAGAGACAAAGAAGCTAGCTAAAATAATCGTAATTGCCATGAGATACCCCAGAGACTCAGGAAAAGGAGAGCATGGCCCACTCACGGAGAGACTAACCTGTGGGCACCGCCAAGCCATGGGGAAGGACCAATGTGCCTACTGCAGGAAAGAAGGACACTGGAAAAATCAGTGCCTTGAAAACCCCAGGAGAGGTGCACGACCCTCCACTAGAGTGGATGGGCCTCATCTGCACGTAGAAAGACCCAAGCAAGAGACAATAATGCTTGAAGAAGCTCAATGAAGGGGTCAGGGCTCTGTTTCACTTCGCCGCCAAAAGCCCAGGCTAACTCTCCAAGTAGGAGGCCAGGCAGTAAATTTCTTGGTGGACACAGGGGCCACCTTGTCAGGTTCAGAAAGGAATATGGGCACATTTTCAAGAAGAAAGATGTGAATTACTGTGAGCCTATGATTCCTTCCACAGATAACTCACACCAGAAGGTTTGCATGGAGGGTAGGTGGGTTTCCCAAGACAACAAAATAACAAATATCTATCAGCCCTTTGGCCCAGTTAGCCACCTGGTTATGATATCACTGGCTTCTGGCTCAGCTGCTGAGCCAGTGAAGCAGTTATAGCAGGAGAAGACTAGGTGGCCGGTGGCCATCAACAGAAGGACCAAATCTCCACAGTGGGCTTCCTGTTTCAATATGGAGCCACGTATGTTACCTGCTGGACACCATCTCTATCCTGAGCTCATAATTGCCATCGCAGGTCTAGAATGCGGCGCGCAGGTACACACTATATGAAACAGTCTCTGATTAACCCCTCTCGATAACTTGCTGACATGGGAGTCTGGATAATCCTGTACATTTACTTTGCAGATTAGAAAACTCACTCAAAAACACACGGGAGATGACCAAGAGACACACAACTGGTTAACAACAAAGTCATATTCACAACCAGCGTCTGGACCAAGAGCACGGTGCCCCACAGAACTGTGCCCATCGAGAAGTCAATATCTCCTGGACTCTCAAAAGATCTGAGCTGATACCCACCCCCCCACATCCTTGCAGCCCCAAAAGATTGTATTTCACAGGATGGCACCGGATCTGCAGCTCGCGGAGAGGGACATATCTGATCAGTGAACACAGGGCAGAACAAGGGGGAGGAGGGGAGAATGGAGCACACCCTGGCCCAATACACCTTGAGGATGATGTTCCCAATCAGAGAAGCCAATCCACAGAGAAGACCACATGGGCAGCCCCACGATGAGAAACGTCCCTCAAAGACCCATAGCCTTAGAGGGGACAACACTGGACACACAGTGTGGGAACTGCGCCCGAACTGATCCTGCCACTTCGATGCATGACACTAAGAGAGTGCAGCGGAAGAGTAAGAAAACGGAGCATCAAAGTCCCCGGGGAATGCCAAAGGTGGACTTTGTGGTCAGGGTTCGGTGCCCCCACAGACTGGACTGGAAAACACTCCTAAAGTTCACCACACAGTCCTTGTACTTTTCTTTCTGGTTAGTGTTGTTTTCTTTTAGTGTCATTGGATTTGGGTTGGGTTTTGTTTTCATTTTTGTTTGTTTTTTTTTTCTTTTTGCTGCTTGGTTTAGCTCAGTCTTGTTTTGTGCATGTTATTACCTTTACAGGTCTGTCTAATTAAGAGAGGCTGGATGAACAATCTGGAGGAGTAAACATGTGACCGGCCCTTTCCATTGGGCATGGGAGTGAGCACGGTGGGGGGAAAGGAAGTGCTGTAAAGAAACCCAGAGACAAGGGTACAACAAGTGATGGAAAACGATAGTGAGGGGGATGTAGGAGGCCTGGTAGGGCGTGATCAAAGGTAATGTAACCAAGAGGAATTACTGAAACCCAAAGGAAGACTGAGCATGTCAGTGGGCACAAGAGGAAAATCAAAGAGTATAGAAGAGTGAGCTGGGAAGCAAGGGCCAGTTATAGACGTCTAAATAAAGGCATGTACATATGTACATATATTTACAAAGGGGCATGGGGAAATAGATCTATGTCCATATGTTTATAGATTTAGTATTAAGGTAGCAGATGGACATAGGGCCTCCGCTCAAGGACTCCCTCATTGCAATAACACTGTTCTATTAAATTGGCATTCTAAGATGCTCACCTTCCCTACACAATCACTGACCACAAAGCGGCTGCATAAGCAAATGTGGTGAAGAAAGCCGATGGTGTCCAGCTACCTAAAGATATAGCGTGTGGGGTCTTAAAGGCCTGAGGGTAAAGAAACAGCCATCTGGCTCTGAAGCAACAGAGCCCACATGGAGAAAGCATACCAGCCTGTGTGATCACAAAGTTTTAAAGGGATAAGGCAACAGGTATCATGAGAACAAAAAAATCTTATCATGGAGAATGAGAGGGGACTGCCGGGTATAGACCCAAAACCTATTTGCAGTGCACTGGACATCCCCTTACAGAAGGATCTCAGAGTGGAGATTAAAGAATACAGGGTATGAGACAGCAAAGATGAAACACAACTTTCCTCTAGTTCTTAATGCTTTCTCTTGCCCCACTATCATGATCCCAGTTCTACCATACTAATCTGGCCAAACTAGAGAAGGTATTCTAGTACCGATAGGAATTTCAAACACGGGGAATCCAGAGTGGATGGGCCCTTTACCAGTGTTATGAGTGGAGATACTGGGAGGGTGGAGGAAGGGCAGGATGGAAAGTGGGAACCGATTACAAGGATCTTCATTGACCTCAAAAGAAAGGTGGGTGAAAATATGACAAAAGAATTAGTACATTTCCAAGGATTGATGAGGGATGGGTGGCGGGCATTGAGGGGGGAAAAATGAGGAGCTGAGGCCAGGGGCTTGGGTGGAGAGTGGATATTTTGTGAATAAGGAGGGCAATTAATGTACAGATGGGCTTCAAACAGATGATGTATTTATGGATGGTGGTTAGTGTTGTAGGAGCCACTAATGAAAAGATCATAAAAGAAACAAAAATAATCTTGGCAGGGGCTCATGCAAGGATGATCTCAGGCTGGATTAGACCAGTCAAAACAGCTACTGGAGTCGCCTCACCCTGTGTCTATTATTGAGTCAGCCATGATGCTTAGGACCCACAGCCCCAGCAGCTGGCCAGAGAGGGAGGTGGATCTCTGAGGCCATTCCACAGGGGGAATGGTCCTCTGTCCTGCAGGGCCCACCCTCCTTTGTAAGCATGCTGCCTGGGGCAAGGCTTTCATGGAGTCCACACCATGGGAGCTCTACTACTCATGGGGGATTGGCAGGAAGTCTCTGCTCATGCGCACACACCACCAACTAGCTGGAGGATCTCCGTGAACAAAGCCTGAGGCAGACAACAAGCCCACTAACTGATGCTGTAAGAGATACAATCAGCATCCAGAAACCTGCAACTGGGAGTAAGAGGCAGCATACCTTGGTCCCAGCCCCTCCCACTCTAATCTACAAAGAGTGACATTGCAAAGCAGAGGGTTTTCATAAAGCACTTCCAGGACTGTGGAATGAGCAGCCTCGTTTGTGGACATGGATACTCTGTGATCCAGACGTACTACCTCCTCCCTTACAGTCAGCTGAGACAAAAACCCTTGCAAGCAGAAAGCCATGCATCTGAACAGTATCCACCAGCCACTCATGTGCAGCACAGCTGCCTCCAAAGAGCCTTCCTGAGTGAGAGAGAAATCATGCAGAAGCCTGGTCTGCACTCAAGAGAGTTTTATGAGCGTAGGGAGGCGTGGTGGGCAAGTCTGGCCGACCCCAGTGGCTGAATTGAATTTACATGGCCTAGATTGGTCAATCCAGGTACAGGAACCACCCAGGTGACCTCCCCTTCATGGCCAGAAATCTGGACCTCTGAGCATGCACAGGGTGCCTCTCCTAACTGGGCTCTTATCTTGGCCCTATGGGCATGCATAACGGATGCCCCAGTCCCTAGCATAGCTACCTAACATTTGCCCCCCTGAAGAGATATGGACCCAAATATTTGGGGGTACTGGGCGACGACATCTCTAGCTGCTTCCTGCTGGCAAAAGGGGCGAGGTGGGGCTTTGGGTCCATACCCTTCCTACACTGCTGGGAGGGGTTGTCCATTGAGGGCAACTTTATCCAGGATGGATAAGGTTGAGGTGGTCCAGGAGATGGTAGTCGTGGACCTGGCACACTTGGTTCAGAAGCTTTAATCACCCGATAACTTCTGAGAAAAACAAACGGTCTAAAAGGTGAACAGTTTGACTACGACAAGGCTAAGCTTGTGAGGTGGCAGTGGCCTTGAAATTAGGTGAGTGTCACAGGAAACAAAAATAATCTTAGGATTACCAGACATGTGTGTTTGTTCATTGGAAGTACAGGAAGAGGGATAAAAGCATTCACACTTTCCCCTAGGAGGGCACAGGTTTGGGCACTACTAGGTGCAGTCGGATCACTGATTCATTTATGATGCTAAGGTCTTGGACCCGCTGATAAGACCCATCCTTCTTTTTAACCCTATAACGCTTCAATTTTAATTTTGGGAAAAAATTTTCTTTTTGTTGTGGACTTTCATAGTTATAAATATATATATATATATGTATTAATATATACATTTTTAATGTTATGAAAACATCATGCTTCGCGTTATAGAGTTAAATGGAAATAATGGGCTAGTGCAGGACGAGTCAAAAGTGACCAAAATAGAGTAACTGCCTAAGCCATTTTGAATTTTCTTGGGTTCAATTGGAGTAAAGGCTTGTAAATTACCCGGGGTCCAAATTCCCATGGTGCCTCCTACAACGGGTAGAATGTTCAGGGATGTTTCAGGGCTGGGAGATTAATAACCCCTAAGTCCAGGATACCTTAGGGCAGGGGTCTTTAAACTGTTTACCCAGGGGGCCAGTTCACTATCCCTCAGGCCTTTTGAAGGAAAGACTATAGTTTAAAAAAACAAATATTACGAACAAATTCATGTGCACACTGCACATCTTGATTTGAAGTTCAAAAAAAAAAATAAATGGGGCACATACACCCGGCAGAAAGGATCAACGTCCTCGGCTGTCTGCATGTGGCCCACAGGTTGTAGTTTGAGGACCCCTGCTCTCGGCATTCACCAAGAGGATGTGGTTTCAACCCAAAAGCTTGGAGACTCTACAATTTGTTTAAAAGTGATGGGGCAGAAGGAGTCCCTGATTGACCCACGCAAGACTAGTTTTCCCACCCCCTATTACTAAGAGTTCATAGTTATGTTTAAAGGGAACCAGGATATCCCGATCTGATCCCGTTACTTCAAGTGTGGGCTGACATTGCCACTAAGAAGCCTGCAAATATAAAAGACTTACTCCCTCCCGCAAAGAAAGGGCCCTTGTTTCCAAGGTTTCAGGAAACATGGAAGGACCGGAAAAACAAACGGTCCAAGTTCCCAAAACCACATAGGTGGAGGCCATCCCTCCACATCACCCTCCCCCACCCCTCCCCTCCCTCACCCCTCCCCCACCCCTCCCCTCCCCTCCCCTCCCCATCACCCTCCCCTAATCGGCTTTATCCCATTTTGCAGGAGAACTCTGGGAGTGGGAGAGCTGGCTTCAAACCCTTTCTTTCAACCCCCGCCCTATAAGGTTTCTAGGGTCCAGAAATAGAAAACTTCTAACAGGCCCTTATTGAGTCACTCCCTCCCCCACCGGCCCCCCAAACTCACCCCCACCCCTAACAAGCAGCCCCCCACACACACTAGTACTGGTATGACTTCCATACTCATCAGCCCACCTGGAATGCTTGCCAACAACTTCTCCAGGTGCTGTTCACAACGGAGGAGGGTAGCCCTTCCAGACAGAGGCCCAGTAAGCAGTCAGTGAACCTGATGGTCAGCGAGCGGGCACTCCCCACTTGGGAGAAACTCTTTTGGCCACTACACCAACAATGTGGGATCTCAATTCCTAGCAAGGCCCAGAGGACTTTACCAGGTATCAACCATTGCTCTTACATGACCCTCTGCAGAAGAGCTAGGAAACCTATGAATTTATCTAAGGTCAGTGAGAATTTTCAGGTTCCTATAAGAGAATATCCGCCTGCCTTTCTAGAGTGGCTGAGGGAAGCCTACGGGCTTTATACCCCTAACGGCCCGGAGGCACTGAAAACAGGAGGGCAATAAGTATTGCCTTTATTACTCAGTCAGTCTGCCTCAGACATGACAAAGAAGTGGGAAGGGTTTGAAGGGAAAAATCTTAGCGATTTGGTACAAGTGGCTCATTGAGTGTATAACAACAGAGATGACCCTAGCACGACAGAGACAAAGAAGCTAGCTAAAATACTAGGAATTGCCATGAGAGACCCCAGAGACTCAGGAAAAGGAGAGCATGGCCCACTCACGGAGAGACTAACCTGTGGGCACCGCCAAGCCATGGGGAAGGACCAATGTGCCTACTGCAGGAAAGAAGGACACTGGAAAAATCAGTGCCTTGAAAACCCGAGGAGAGGTGCACGACCCTCCACTAGAGTGGATGGGCCTCATCTGCACGTAGAAAGACCCAAGCAAGAGACAATAATGCTTGAAGAAGCTCAATGAAGGGGTCAGGGCTCTGTTTCACTTCGCCGCCAAAAGCCCAGGCTAACTCTCCAAGTAGGAGGCCAGGCAGTAAATTTCTTGGTGGACACAGGGGCCACCTTGTCAGGTTCAGAAAGGAATATGGGCACATTTTCAAGAAGAAAGATGTGAATTACTGTGAGCCTATGATTCCTTCCACAGATAACTCACACCAGAAGGTTTGCATGGAGGGTAGGTGGGTTTCCCAAGACAACAAAATAACAAATATCTATCAGCCCTTTGGCCCAGTTAGCCACCTGGTTATGATATCACTGGCTTCTGGCTCAGCTGCTGAGCCAGTGAAGCAGTTATAGCAGGAGAAGACTAGGTGGCCGGTGGCCATCAACAGAAGGACCAAATCTCCACAGTGGGCTTCCTGTTTCAATATGGAGCCACGTATGTTACCTGCTGGACACCATCTCTATCCTGAGCTCATAATTGCCATCGCAGGTCTAGAATGCGGCGCGCAGGTACACACTATATGAAACAGTCTCTGATTAACCCCTCTCGATAACTTGCTGACATGGGAGTCTGGATAATCCTGTACATTTACTTTGCAGATTAGAAAACTCACTCAAAAACACACGGGAGTTGACCCAGAGACACACAACTGGTTAACAACAAAGTCATATTCACAACCAGCGTCTGGACCAAGAGCACGGTGCCCCACAGAACTGTGCCCATCGAGAAGTCAATATCTCCTGGACTCTCAAAAGATCTGAGCTGATACCCACCCCCCCACATCCTTGCAGCCCCAAAAGATTGTATTTCACAGGATGGCACCGGATCTGCAGCTCGCGGAGAGGGACATATCTGATCAGTGAACACAGGGCAGAACAAGGGGGAGGAGGGGAGAATGGAGCACACCCTGGCCCAATACACCTTGAGGATGATGTTCCCAATCAGAGAAGCCAATCCACAGAGAAGACCACATGGGCAGCCCCACGATGAGAAACGTCCCTCAAAGACCCATAGCCTTAGAGGGGACAACACTGGACACACAGTGTGGGAACTGCGCCCGAACTGATCCTGCCACTTCGATGCATGACACTAAGAGAGTGCAGCGGAAGAGTAAGAAAACGGAGCATCAAAGTCCCCGGGGAATGCCAAAGGTGGACTTTGTGGTCAGGGTTCGGTGCCCCCACAGACTGGACTGGAAAACACTCCTAAAGTTCACCACACAGTCCTTGTACTTTTCTTTCTGGTTAGTGTTGTTTTCTTTTAGTGTCATTGGATTTGGGTTGGGTTTTGTTTTCATTTTTGTTTGTTTTTTTTTTCTTTTTGCTGCTTGGTTTAGCTCAGTCTTGTTTTGTGCATGTTATTACCTTTACAGGTCTGTCTAATTAAGAGAGGCTGGATGAACAATCTGGAGGAGTAAACATGTGACCGGCCCTTTCCATTGGGCATGGGAGTGAGCACGGTGGGGGGAAAGGAAGTGGTGTAAAGAAACCCAGAGACAAGGGTACAACAAGTGATGGAAAACGGTAGTGAGGGGGATGTAGGAGGCCTGGTAGGGCGTGATCAAAGGTAATGTAACCAAGAGGAATTACTGAAACCCAAAGGAAGACTGAGCATGACAGTGGGCACAAGAGGAAAATCAAAGAGTATAGAAGAGTGAGCTGGGAAGCAAGGGCCAGTTATAGACGTCTAAATAAAGGCATGTACATATGTACATATATTTACAAAGGGGCATGGGGAAATAGATCTATGTCCATATGTTTATAGATTTAGTATTAAGGTAGCAGATGGACATAGGGCCTCCGCTCAAGGACTCCCTCATTGCAATAACACTGTTCTATTAAATTGGCATTCTAAGATGCTCACCTTCCCTACACAATCACTGACCACAAAGCGGCTGCATAAGCAAATGTGGTGAAGAAAGCCGATGGTGTCCAGCTACCTAAAGATATAGCGTGTGGGGTCTTAAAGGCCTGAGGGTAAAGAAACAGCCATCTGGCTCTGAAGCAACAGAGCCCACATGGAGAAAGCATACCAGCCTGTGTGATCACAAAGTTTTAAAGGGATAAGGCAACAGGTATCATGAGAACAAAAAAATCTTATCATGGAGAATGAGAGGGGACTGCCGGGTATAGACCCAAAACCTATTTGCAGTGCACTGGACATCCCCTTACAGAAGGATCTCAGAGTGGAGATTAAAGAATACAGGGTATGAGACAGCAAAGATGAAACACAACTTTCCTCTAGTTCTTAATGCTTTCTCTTGCCCCACTATCATGATCCCAGTTCTACCATACTAATCTGGCCAAACTAGAGAAGGTATTCTAGTACCGATAGGAATTTCAAACACGGGGAATCCAGAGTGGATGGGCCCTTTACCAGTGTTATGAGTGGAGATACTGGGAGGGTGGAGGAAGGGCAGGATGGAAAGTGGGAACCGATTACAAGGATCTTCATTGACCTCAAAAGAAAGGTGGGTGAAAATATGACAAAAGAATTAGTACATTTCCAAGGATTGATGAGGGATGGGTGGCGGGCATTGAGGGGGGAAAAATGAGGAGCTGAGGCCAGGGGCTTGGGTGGAGAGTGGATATTTTGTGAATAAGGAGGGCAATTAATGTACAGATGGGCTTCAAACAGATGATGTATTTATGGATGGTGGTTAGTGTTGTAGGAGCCACTAATGAAAAGATCATAAAAGAAACAAAAATAATCTTGGCAGGGGCTCATGCAAGGATGATCTCAGGCTGGATTAGACCAGTCAAAACAGCTACTGGAGTCGCCTCACCCTGTGTCTATTATTGAGTCAGCCATGATGCTTAGGACCCACAGCCCCAGCAGCTGGCCAGAGAGGGAGGTGGATCTCTGAGGCCATTCCACAGGGGGAATGGTCCTCTGTCCTGCAGGGCCCACCCTCCTTTGTAAGCATGCTGCCTGGGGCAAGGCTTTCATGGAGTCCACACCATGGGAGCTCTACTACTCATGGGGGATTGGCAGGAAGTCTCTGCTAATGCGCACACACCACCAACTAGCTGGAGGATCTCCGTGAACAAAGCCTGAGGCAGACAACAAGCCCACTAACTGATGCTGTAAGAGATACAATCAGCATCCAGAAACCTGCAACTGGGAGTAAGAGGCAGCATACCTTGGTCCCAGCCCCTCCCACTCTAATCTACAAAGAGTGACATTGCAAAGCAGAGGGTTTTCATAAAGCACTTCCAGGACTGTGGAATGAGCAGCCTCGTTTGTGGACATGGATACTCTGTGATCCAGACGTACTACCTCCTCCCTTACAGTCAGCTGAGACAAAAACCCTTGCAAGCAGAAAGCCATGCATCTGAACAGTATCCACCAGCCACTCATGTGCAGCACAGCTGCCTCCAAAGAGCCTTCCTGAGTGAGAGAGAAATCATGCAGAAGCCTGGTCTGCACTCAAGAGAGTTTTATGAGCGTAGGGAGGCGTGGTGGGCAAGTCTGGCCGACCCCAGTGGCTGAATTGAATTTACATGGCCTAGATTGGTCAATCCAGGTACAGGAACCACCCAGGTGACCTCCCCTTCATGGCCAGAAATCTGGACCTCTGAGCATGCACAGGGTGCCTCTCCTAACTGGGCTCTTATCTTGGCCCTATGGGCATGCATAACGGATGCCCCAGTCCCTAGCATAGCTACCTAACATTTGCCCCCCTGAAGAGATATGGACCCAAATATTTGGGGGTACTGGGCGACGACATCTCTAGCTGCTTCCTGCTGGCAAAAGGGGCGAGGTGGGGCTTTGGGTCCATACCCTTCCTACACTGCTGGGAGGGGTTGTCCATTGAGGGCAACTTTATCCAGGATGGATAAGGTTGAGGTGGTCCAGGAGATGGTAGTCGTGGACCTGGCACACTTGGTTCAGAAGCTTTAATCACCCGATAACTTCTGAGAAAAACAAACGGTCTAAAAGGTGAACAGTTTGACTACGACAAGGCTAAGCTTGTGAGGTGGCAGTGGCCTTGAAATTAGGTGAGTGTCACAGGAAACAAAAATAATCTTAGGATTACCAGACATGTGTGTTTGTTCATTGGAAGTACAGGAAGAGGGATAAAAGCATTCACACTTTCCCCTAGGAGGGCACAGGTTTGGGCACTACTAGGTGCAGTCGGATCACTGATTCATTTATGATGCTAAGGTCTTGGACCCGCTGATAAGACCCATCCTTCTTTTTAACCCTATAACGCTTCAATTTTAATTTTGGGAAAAAATTTTCTTTTTGTTGTGGACTTTCATAGTTATAAATATATATATATATGTATTAATATATACATTTTTAATGTTATGAAAACATCATGCTTCGCGTTATAGAGTTAAATGGAAATAATGGGCTAGTGCAGGACGAGTCAAAAGTGACCAAAATAGAGTAACTGCCTAAGCCATTTTGAATTTTCTTGGGTTCAATTGGAGTAAAGGCTTGTAAATTACCCGGGGTCCAAATTCCCATGGTGCCTCCTACAACGGGTAGAATGTTCAGGGATGTTTCAGGGCTGGGAGATTAATAACCCCTAAGTCCAGGATACCTTAGGGCAGGGGTCTTTAAACTGTTTACCCAGGGGGCCAGTTCACTATCCCTCAGGCCTTTTGAAGGAAAGACTATAGTTTAAAAAAACAAATATTACGAACAAATTCATGTGCACACTGCACATCTTGATTTGAAGTTCAAAAAAAAAAATAAATGGGGCACATACACCCGGCAGAAAGGATCAACGTCCTCGGCTGTCTGCATGTGGCCCACAGGTTGTAGTTTGAGGACCCCTGCTCTCGGCATTCACCAAGAGGATGTGGTTTCAACCCAAAAGCTTGGAGACTCTACAATTTGTTTAAAAGTGATGGGGCAGAAGGAGTCCCTGATTGACCCACGCAAGACTAGTTTTCCCACCCCCTATTACTAAGAGTTCATAGTTATGTTTAAAGGGAACCAGGATATCCCGATCTGATCCCGTTACTTCAAGTGTGGGCTGACATTGCCACTAAGAAGCCTGCAAATATAAAAGACTTACTCCCTCCCGCAAAGAAAGGGCCCTTGTTTCCAAGGTTTCAGGAAACATGGAAGGACCGGAAAAACAAACGGTCCAAGTTCCCAAAACCACATAGGTGGAGGCCATCCCTCCACATCACCCTCCCCCACCCCTCCCCTCCCTCACCCCTCCCCCACCCCTCCCCTCCCCTCCCCTCCCCATCACTCTCCCCTAATCGGCTTTATCCCATTTTGCAGGAGAACTCTGGGAGTGGGAGAGCTGGCTTCAAACCCTTTCTTTCAACCCCCGCCCTATAAGGTTTCTAGGGTCCAGAAATAGAAAACTTCTAACAGGCCCTTATTGAGTCACTCCCTCCCCCACCGGCCCCCCAAACTCACCCCCACCCCTAACAAGCAGCCCCCCACACACACTAGTACTGGTATGACTTCCATACTCATCAGCCCACCTGGAATGCTTGCCAACAACTTCTCCAGGTGCTGTTCACAACGGAGGAGGGTAGCCCTTCCAGACAGAGGCCCAGTAAGCAGTCAGTGAACCTGATGGTCAGCGAGCGGGCACTCCCCACTTGGGAGAAACTCTTTTGGCCACTACACCAACAATGTGGGATCTCAATTCCTAGCAAGGCCCAGAGGACTTTACCAGGTATCAACCATTGCTCTTACATGACCCTCTGCAGAAGAGCTAGGAAACCTATGAATTTATCTAAGGTCAGTGAGAATTTTCAGGTTCCTATAAGAGAATATCCGCCTGCCTTTCTAGAGTGGCTGAGGGAAGCCTACGGGCTTTATACCCCTAACGGCCCGGAGGCACTGAAAACAGGAGGGCAATAAGTATTGCCTTTATTACTCAGTCAGTCTGCCTCAGACATGACAAAGAAGTGGGAAGGGTTTGAAGGGAAAAATCTTAGCGATTTGGTACAAGTGGCTCATTGAGTGTATAACAACAGAGATGACCCTAGCACGACAGAGACAAAGAAGCTAGCTAAAATACTAGGAATTGCCATGAGAGACCCCAGAGACTCAGGAAAAGGAGAGCATGGCCCACTCACGGAGAGACTAACCTGTGGGCACCGCCAAGCCATGGGGAAGGACCAATGTGCCTACTGCAGGAAAGAAGGACACTGGAAAAATCAGTGCCTTGAAAACCCGAGGAGAGGTGCACGACCCTCCACTAGAGTGGATGGGCCTCATCTGCACGTAGAAAGACCCAAGCAAGAGACAATAATGCTTGAAGAAGCTCAATGAAGGGGTCAGGGCTCTGTTTCACTTCGCCGCCAAAAGCCCAGGCTAACTCTCCAAGTAGGAGGCCAGGCAGTAAATTTCTTGGTGGACACAGGGGCCACCTTGTCAGGTTCAGAAAGGAATATGGGCACATTTTCAAGAAGAAAGATGTGAATTACTGTGAGCCTATGATTCCTTCCACAGATAACTCACACCAGAAGGTTTGCATGGAGGGTAGGTGGGTTTCCCAAGACAACAAATTAACAAATATCTATCAGCCCTTTGGCCCAGTTAGCCACCTGGTTATGATATCACTGGCTTCTGGCTCAGCTGCTGAGCCAGTGAAGCAGTTATAGCAGGAGAAGACTAGGTGGCCGGTGGCCATCAACAGAAGGACCAAATCTCCACAGTGGGCTTCCTGTTTCAATATGGAGCCACGTATGTTACCTGCTGGACACCATCTCTATCCTGAGCTCATAATTGCCATCGCAGGTCTAGAATGCGGCGCGCAGGTACACACTATATGAAACAGTCTCTGATTAACCCCTCTCGATAACTTGCTGACATGGGAGTCTGGATAATCCTGTACATTTACTTTGCAGATTAGAAAACTCACTCAAAAACACACGGGAGTTGACCCAGAGACACACAACTGGTTAACAACAAAGTCATATTCACAACCAGCGTCTGGACCAAGAGCACGGTGCCCCACAGAACTGTGCCCATCGAGAAGTCAATATCTCCTGGACTCTCAAAAGATCTGAGCTGATACCCACCCCCCCACATCCTTGCAGCCCCAAAAGATTGTATTTCACAGGATGGCACCGGATCTGCAGCTCGCGGAGAGGGACATATCTGATCAGTGAACACAGGGCAGAACAAGGGGGAGGAGGGGAGAATGGAGCACACCCTGGCCCAATACACCTTGAGGATGATGTTCCCAATCAGAGAAGCCAATCCACAGAGAAGACCACATGGGCAGCCCCACGATGAGAAACGTCCCTCAAAGACCCATAGCCTTAGAGGGGACAACACTGGACACACAGTGTGGGAACTGCGCCCGAACTGATCCTGCCACTTCGATGCATGACACTAAGAGAGTGCAGCGGAAGAGTAAGAAAACGGAGCATCAAAGTCCCCGGGGAATGCCAAAGGTGGACTTTGTGGTCAGGGTTCGGTGCCCCCACAGACTGGACTGGAAAACACTCCTAAAGTTCACCACACAGTCCTTGTACTTTTCTTTCTGGTTAGTGTTGTTTTCTTTTAGTGTCATTGGATTTGGGTTGGGTTTTGTTTTCATTTTTGTTTGTTTTTTTTTTCTTTTTGCTGCTTGGTTTAGCTCAGTCTTGTTTTGTGCATGTTATTACCTTTACAGGTCTGTCTAATTAAGAGAGGCTGGATGAACAATCTGGAGGAGTAAACATGTGACCGGCCCTTTCCATTGGGCATGGGAGTGAGCACGGTGGGGGGAAAGGAAGTGCTGTAAAGAAACCCAGAGACAAGGGTACAACAAGTGATGGAAAACGATAGTGAGGGGGATGTAGGAGGCCTGGTAGGGCGTGATCAAAGGTAATGTAACCAAGAGGAATTACTGAAACCCAAAGGAAGACTGAGCATGTCAGTGGGCACAAGAGGAAAATCAAAGAGTATAGAAGAGTGAGCTGGGAAGCAAGGGCCAGTTATAGACGTCTAAATAAAGGCATGTACATATGTACATATATTTACAAAGGGGCATGGGGAAATAGATCTATGTCCATATGTTTATAGATTTAGTATTAAGGTAGCAGATGGACATAGGGCCTCCGCTCAAGGACTCCCTCATTGCAATAACACTGTTCTATTAAATTGGCATTCTAAGATGCTCACCTTCCCTACACAATCACTGACCACAAAGCGGCTGCATAAGCAAATGTGGTGAAGAAAGCCGATGGTGTCCAGCTACCTAAAGATATAGCGTGTGGGGTCTTAAAGGCCTGAGGGTAAAGAAACAGCCATCTGGCTCTGAAGCAACAGAGCCCACATGGAGAAAGCATACCAGCCTGTGTGATCACAAAGTTTTAAAGGGATAAGGCAACAGGTATCATGAGAACAAAAAAATCTTATCATGGAGAATGAGAGGGGACTGCCGGGTATAGACCCAAAACCTATTTGCAGTGCACTGGACATCCCCTTACAGAAGGATCTCAGAGTGGAGATTAAAGAATACAGGGTATGAGACAGCAAAGATGAAACACAACTTTCCTCTAGTTCTTAATGCTTTCTCTTGCCCCACTATCATGATCCCAGTTCTACCATACTAATCTGGCCAAACTAGAGAAGGTATTCTAGTACCGATAGGAATTTCAAACACGGGGAATCCAGAGTGGATGGGCCCTTTACCAGTGTTATGAGTGGAGATACTGGGAGGGTGGAGGAAGGGCAGGATGGAAAGTGGGAACCGATTACAAGGATCTTCATTGACCTCAAAAGAAAGGTGGGTGAAAATATGACAAAAGAATTAGTACATTTCCAAGGATTGATGAGGGATGGGTGGCGGGCATTGAGGGGGGAAAAATGAGGAGCTGAGGCCAGGGGCTTGGGTGGAGAGTGGATATTTTGTGAATAAGGAGGGCAATTAATGTACAGATGGGCTTCAAACAGATGATGTATTTATGGATGGTGGTTAGTGTTGTAGGAGCCACTAATGAAAAGATCATAAAAGAAACAAAAATAATCTTGG
The DNA here is from genome assembly GCF_050624435.1 of Tenrec ecaudatus. Taxonomy (NCBI): domain Eukaryota; kingdom Metazoa; phylum Chordata; class Mammalia; order Afrosoricida; family Tenrecidae; genus Tenrec; species Tenrec ecaudatus. Next base: position 689,669 of record NW_027457586.1, on the reverse strand, counting down.
CAGGGGCTCATGCAAGGATGATCTCAGGCTGGATTAGACCAGTCAAAACAGCTACTGGAGTCGCCTCACCCTGTGTCTATTATTGAGTCAGCCATGATGCTTAGGACCCACAGCCCCAGCAGCTGGCCAGAGAGGGAGGTGGATCTCTGAGGCCATTCCACAGGGGGAATGGTCCTCTGTCCTGCAGGGCCCACCCTCCTTTGTAAGCATGCTGCCTGGGGCAAGGCTTTCATGGAGTCCACACCATGGGAGCTCTACTACTCATGGGGGATTGGCAGGAAGTCTCTGCTCATGCGCACACACCACCAACTAGCTGGAGGATCTCCGTGAACAAAGCCTGAGGCAGACAACAAGCCCACTAACTGATGCTGTAAGAGATACAATCAGCATCCAGAAACCTGCAACTGGGAGTAAGAGGCAGCATACCTTGGTCCCAGCCCCTCCCACTCTAATCTACAAAGAGTGACATTGCAAAGCAGAGGGTTTTCATAAAGCACTTCCAGGACTGTGGAATGAGCAGCCTCGTTTGTGGACATGGATACTCTGTGATCCAGACGTACTACCTCCTCCCTTACAGTCAGCTGAGACAAAAACCCTTGCAAGCAGAAAGCCATGCATCTGAACAGTATCCACCAGCCACTCATGTGCAGCACAGCTGCCTCCAAAGAGCCTTCCTGAGTGAGAGAGAAATCATGCAGAAGCCTGGTCTGCACTCAAGAGAGTTTTATGAGCGTAGGGAGGCGTGGTGGGCAAGTCTGGCCGACCCCAGTGGCTGAATTGAATTTACATGGCCTAGATTGGTCAATCCAGGTACAGGAACCACCCAGGTGACCTCCCCTTCATGGCCAGAAATCTGGACCTCTGAGCATGCACAGGGTGCCTCTCCTAACTGGGCTCTTATCTTGGCCCTATGGGCATGCATAACGGATGCCCCAGTCCCTAGCATAGCTACCTAACATTTGCCCCCCTGAAGAGATATGGACCCAAATCTTTGGGGGTACTGGGCGACGACATCTCTAGCTGCTTCCTGCTGGCAAAAGGGGCGAGGTGGGGCTTTGGGTCCATACCCTTCCTACACTGCTGGGAGGGGTTGTCCATTGAGGGCAACTTTATCCAGGATGGATAAGGTTGAGGTGGTCCAGGAGATGGTAGTCGTGGACCTGGCACACTTGGTTCAGAAGCTTTAATCACCCGATAACTTCTGAGAAAAACAAACGGTCTAAAAGGTGAACAGTTTGACTACGACAAGGCTAAGCTTGTGAGGTGGCAGTGGCCTTGAAATTAGGTGAGTATCACAGGAAACAAAAATAATCTTAGGATTACCAGACATGTGTGTTTGTTCATTGGAAGTACAGGAAGAGGGATAAAAGCATTCACACTTTCCCCTAGGAGGGCACAGGTTTGGGCACTACTAGGTGCAGTCGGATCACTGATTCATTTATGATGCTAAGGTCTTGGACCCGCTGATAAGACCCATCCTTCTTTTTAACCCTATAACGCTTCAATTTTAATTTTGGGAAAAAATTTTCTTTTTGTTGTGGACTTTCATAGTTATAAATATATATATATATATGTATTAATATATACATTTTTAATGTTATGAAAACATCATGCTTCGCGTTATAGAGTTAAATGGAAATAATGGGCTAGTGCAGGACGAGTCAAAAGTGACCAAAATAGAGTAACTGCCTAAGCCATTTTGAATTTTCTTGGGTTCAATTGGAGTAAAGGCTTGTAAATTACCCGGGGTCCAAATTCCCATGGTGCCTCCTACAACGGGTAGAATGTTCAGGGATGTTTCAGGGCTGGGAGATTAATAACCCCTAAGTCCAGGATACCTTAGGGCAGGGGTCTTTAAACTGTTTACCCAGGGGGCCAGTTCACTATCCCTCAGGCCTTTTGAAGGAAAGACTATAGTTTAAAAAAACAAATATTACGAACAAATTCATGTGCACACTGCACATCTTGATTTGAAGTTCAAAAAAAAAATAAATGGGGCACATACACCCGGCAGAAAGGATCAACGTCCTCGGCTGTCTGCATGTGGCCCACAGGTTGTAGTTTGAGGACCCCTGCTCTCGGCATTCACCAAGAGGATGTGGTTTCAACCCAAAAGCTTGGAGACTCTACAATTTGTTTAAAAGTGATGGGGCAGAAGGAGTCCCTGATTGACCCTCGCAAGACTAGTTTTCCCACCCCCTATTACTAAGAGTTCATAGTTAAGTTTAAAGGGAACCAGGATATCCCGATCTGATCCCGTTACTTCAAGTGTGGGCTGACATTGCCACTAAGAAGCCTGCAAATATAAAAGACTTACTCCCTCCCGCAAAGAAAGGGCCCTTGTTTCCAAGGTTTCAGGAAACATGGAAGGACCGGAAAAACAAACGGTCCAAGTTCCCAAAACCACATAGGTGGAGGCCATCCCTCCACATCACCCTCCCCCACCCCTCCCCTCCCTCACCCCTCCCCCACACCTCCCCTCCCCTCCCCTCCCCATCACTCTCCCCTAATCGGCTTTATCCCATTTTGCAGGAGAACTCTGGGAGTGGGAGAGCTGGCTTCAAACCCTTTCTTTCAACCCCCGCCCTATAAGGTTTCTAGGGTCCAGAAATAGAAAACTTCTAACAGGCCCTTATTGAGTCACTCCCTCCCCCACCGGCCCCCCAAACTCACCCCCACCCCTAACAAGCAGCCCCCCACACACACTAGTACTGGTATGACTTCCATACTCATCAGCCCACCTGGAATGCTTGCCAACAACTTCTCCAGGTGCTGTTCACAATGGAGGAGGGTAGCCCTTCCAGACAGAGGCCCAGTAAGCAGTCAGTGAACCTGATGGTCAGCGAGCGGGCACTCCCCACTTGGGAGAAACTCTTTTGGCCACTACACCAACAATGTGGGATCTCAATTCCTAGCAAGGCCCAGAGGACTTTACCAGGTATCAACGATTGCTCTTACATGACCCTCTGCAGAAGAGCTAGGAAACCTATGAATTTATCTAAGGTCAGTGAGAATTTTCAGGTTCCTATAAGAGAATATCCGCCTGCCTTTCTAGAGTGGCTGAGGGAAGCCTACGGGCTTTATACCCCTAACGGCCCGGAGGCACTGAAAACAGGAGGGCAATAAGTATTGCCTTTATTACTCAGTCAGTCTGCCTCAGACATGACAAAGAAGTGGGAAGGGTTTGAAGGGAAAAATCTTAGCGATTTGGTACAAGTGGCTCATTGAGTGTATAACAACAGAGATGACCCTAGCACGACAGAGACAAAGAAGCTAGCTAAAATACTAGGAATTGCCATGAGAGGCCCCAGAGACTCAGGAAAAGGAGAGCATGGCCCACTCACGGAGAGACTAACCTGTGGGCACCGCCAAGCCATGGGGAAGGACCAATGTGCCTACTGCAGGAAAGAAGGACACTGGAAAAATCAGTGCCTTGAAAACCCGAGGAGAGGTGCACGACCCTCCACTAGAGTGGATGGGCCTCATCTGCACGTAGAAAGACCCAAGCAAGAGACAATAATGCTTGAAGAAGCTCAATGAAGGGGTCAGGGCTCTGTTTCACTTCGCCGCCAAAAGCCCAGGCTAACTCTCCAAGTAGGAGGCCAGGCAGTAAATTTCTTGGTGGACACAGGGGCCACCTTGTCAGGTTCAGAAAGGAATATGGGCACATTTTCAAGAAGAAAGATGTGAATTACTGTGAGCCTATGATTCCTTCCACAGATAACTCACACCAGAAGGTTTGCATGGAGGGTAGGTGGGTTTCCCAAGACAACAAAATAACAAATATCTATCAGCCCTTTGGCCCAGTTAGCCACCTGGTTATGATATCACTGGCTTCTGGCTCAGCTGCTGAGCCAGTGAAGCAGTTATAGCAGGAGAAGACTAGGTGGCCGGTGGCCATCAACAGAAGGACCAAATCTCCACAGTGGGCTTCCTGTTTCAATATGGAGCCACGTATGTTACCTGCTGGACACCATCTCTATCCTGAGCTCATAATTGCCATCGCAGGTCTAGAATGCGGCGCGCAGGTACACACTATATGAAACAGTCTCTGATTAACCCCTCTCGATAACTTGCTGACATGGGAGTCTGGATAATCCTGTACATTTACTTTGCAGATTAGAAAACTCACTCAAAAACACACGGGAGTTGACCCAGAGACACACAACTGGTTAACAACAAAGTCATATTCACAACCAGCGTCTGGACCAAGAGCACGGTGCCCCACAGAACTGTGCCCATCGAGAAGTCAATATCTCCTGGACTCTCAAAAGATCTGAGCTGATACCCACCCCCCCACATCCTTGCAGCCCCAAAAGATTGTATTTCACAGGATGGCACCGGATCTGCAGCTCGCGGAGAGGGACATATCTGATCAGTGAACACAGGGCAGAACAAGGGGGAGGAGGGGAGAATGGAGCACACCCTGGCCCAATACACCTTGAGGATGATGTTCCCAATCAGAGAAGCCAATCCACAGAGAAGACCACATGGGCAGCCCCACGATGAGAAACGTCCCTCAAAGACCCATAGCCTTAGAGGGGACAACACTGGACACACAGTGTGGGAACTGCGCCCGAACTGATCCTGCCACTTCGATGCATGACACTAAGAGAGTGCAGCGGAAGAGTAAGAAAACGGAGCATCAAAGTCCCCGGGGAATGCCAAAGGTGGACTTTGTGGTCAGGGTTCGGTGCCCCCACAGACTGGACTGGAAAACACTCCTAAAGTTCACCACACAGTCCTTGTACTTTTCTTTCTGGTTAGTGTTGTTTTCTTTTAGTGTCATTGGATTTGGGTTGGGTTTTGTTTTCATTTTTGTTTGTTTTTTTTTTCTTTTTGCTGCTTGGTTTAGCTCAGTCTTGTTTTGTGCATGTTATTACCTTTACAGGTCTGTCTAATTAAGAGAGGCTGGATGAACAATCTGGAGGAGTAAACATGTGACCGGCCCTTTCCATTGGGCATGGGAGTGAGCACGGTGGGGGGAAAGGAAGTGCTGTAAAGAAACCCAGAGACAAGGGTACAACAAGTGATGGAAAACGATAGTGAGGGGGATGTAGGAGGCCTGGTAGGGCGTGATCAAAGGTAATGTAACCAAGAGGAATTACTGAAACCCAAAGGAAGACTGAGCATGACAGTGGGCACAAGAGGAAAATCAAAGAGTATAGAAGAGTGAGCTGGGAAGCAAGGGCCAGTTATAGACGTCTAAATAAAGGCATGTACATATGTACATATATTTACAAAGGGGCATGGGGAAATAGATCTATGTCCATATGTTTATAGATTTAGTATTAAGGTAGCAGATGGACATAGGGCCTCCGCTCAAGGACTCCCTCATTGCAATAACACTGTTCTATTAAATTGGCATTCTAAGATGCTCACCTTCCCTACACAATCACTGACCACAAAGCGGCTGCATAAGCAAATGTGGTGAAGAAAGCCGATGGTGTCCAGCTACCTAAAGATATAGCGTGTGGGGTCTTAAAGGCCTGAGGGTAAAGAAACAGCCATCTGGCTCTGAAGCAACAGAGCCCACATGGAGAAAGCATACCAGCCTGTGTGATCACAAAGTTTTAAAGGGATAAGGCAACAGGTATCATGAGAACAAAAAAATCTTATCATGGAGAATGAGAGGGGACTGCCGGGTATAGACCCAAAACCTATTTGCAGTGCACTGGACATCCCCTTACAGAAGGATCTCAGAGTGGAGATTAAAGAATACAGGGTATGAGACAGCAAAGATGAAACACAACTTTCCTCTAGTTCTTAATGCTTTCTCTTGCCCCACTATCATGATCCCAGTTCTACCATACTAATCTGGCCAAACTAGAGAAGGTATTCTAGTACCGATAGGAATTTCAAACACGGGGAATCCAGAGTGGATGGGCCCTTTACCAGTGTTATGAGTGGAGATACTGGGAGGGTGGAGGAAGGGCAGGATGGAAAGTGGGAACCGATTACAAGGATCTTCATTGACCTCAAAAGAAAGGTGGGTGAAAATATGACAAAAGAATTAGTACATTTCCAAGGATTGATGAGGGATGGGTGGCGGGCATTGAGGGGGGAAAAATGAGGAGCTGAGGCCAGGGGCTTGGGTGGAGAGTGGATATTTTGTGAATAAGGAGGGCAATTAATGTACAGATGGGCTTCAAACAGATGATGTATTTATGGATGGTGGTTAGTGTTGTAGGAGCCACTAATGAAAAGATCATAAAAGAAACAAAAATAATCTTGGCAGGGGCTCATGCAAGGATGATCTCAGGCTGGATTAGACCAGTCAAAACAGCTACTGGAGTCGCCTCACCCTGTGTCTATTATTGAGTCAGCCATGATGCTTAGGACCCACAGCCCCAGCAGCTGGCCAGAGAGGGAGGTGGATCTCTGAGGCCATTCCACAGGGGGAATGGTCCTCTGTCCTGCAGGGCCCACCCTCCTTTGTAAGCATGCTGCCTGGGGCAAGGCTTTCATGGAGTCCACACCATGGGAGCTCTACTACTCATGGGGGATTGGCAGGAAGTCTCTGCTCATGCGCACACACCACCAACTAGCTGGAGGATCTCCGTGAACAAAGCCTGAGGCAGACAACAAGCCCACTAACTGATGCTGTAAGAGATACAATCAGCATCCAGAAACCTGCAACTGGGAGTAAGAGGCAGCATACCTTGGTCCCAGCCCCTCCCACTCTAATCTACAAAGAGTGACATTGCAAAGCAGAGGGTTTTCATAAAGCACTTCCAGGACTGTGGAATGAGCAGCCTCGTTTGTGGACATGGATACTCTGTGATCCAGACGTACTACCTCCTCCCTTACAGTCAGCTGAGACAAAAACCCTTGCAAGCAGAAAGCCATGCATCTGAACAGTATCCACCAGCCACTCATGTGCAGCACAGCTGCCTCCAAAGAGCCTTCCTGAGTGAGAGAGAAATCATGCAGAAGCCTGGTCTGCACTCAAGAGAGTTTTATGAGCGTAGGGAGGCGTGGTGGGCAAGTCTGGCCGACCCCAGTGGCTGAATTGAATTTACATGGCCTAGATTGGTCAATCCAGGTACAGGAACCACCCAGGTGACCTCCCCTTCATGGCCAGAAATCTGGACCTCTGAGCATGCACAGGGTGCCTCTCCTAACTGGGCTCTTATCTTGGCCCTATGGGCATGCATAACGGATGCCCCAGTCCCTAGCATAGCTACCTAACATTTGCCCCCCTGAAGAGATATGGACCCAAATCTTTGGGGGTACTGGGCGACGACATCTCTAGCTGCTTCCTGCTGGCAAAAGGGGCGAGGTGGGGCTTTGGGTCCATACCCTTCCTACACTGCTGGGAGGGGTTGTCCATTGAGGGCAACTTTATCCAGGATGGATAAGGTTGAGGTGGTCCAGGAGATGGTAGTCGTGGACCTGGCACACTTGGTTCAGAAGCTTTAATCACCCGATAACTTCTGAGAAAAACAAACGGTCTAAAAGGTGAACAGTTTGACTACGACAAGGCTAAGCTTGTGAGGTGGCAGTGGCCTTGAAATTAGGTGAGTGTCACAGGAAACAAAAATAATCTTAGGATTACCAGACATGTGTGTTTGTTCATTGGAAGTACAGGAAGAGGGATAAAAGCATTCACACTTTCCCCTAGGAGGGCACAGGTTTGGGCACTACTAGGTGCAGTCGGATCACTGATTCATTTATGATGCTAAGGTCTTGGACCCGCTGATAAGACCCATCCTTCTTTTTAACCCTATAACGCTTCAATTTTAATTTTTGGAAAAATTTTCTTTTTGTTGTGGTCTTTCATAGTTATAAATATATATATATGTATTAATATATACATTTTTTAATGTTATGAAAACATCATGCTTCGCGTTATAGAGTTAAATGGAAATAGTGGGCTAGTGCAGGACGAGTCAAATGTGACCAAAATAGAGTACCTGCCTAAGCCATTTTGAATTTTCTTGGGTTCAATTGGAGTAAAGACTTGTAAATTACGCGGGGTCCAAATTCCCATGGTGCCTCCTACAACGGGTAGAATGTTCAGGGATGTTTCAGGGCTGGGAGATTAATAACCCCTAAGTCCAGGATACCTTAGGACAGGGGTCCTTAAACTGTTTACCCAGGGGGCCAGTTCACTATCCCTCAGGCCTTTTGAAGGAAAGACTATAGTTTCAAAAATCAAATATTACGAACAAATTCATGTGCACACTGCACATCTTGATTTGAAGTTCAAAAAAAAAATAAATGGGGCACATACACCCGACAGAAAGGATCAGCGTCCTCGGCTGTCTGCATGTGGCCCACAGGTTGTAGTTTGAGGACCCCTGCTATCGGCATTCACCAAGAGGATGTGGTTTCAACCCAAAAGCTTGGAGACTCTACAATTTGTTTAAAAGTGATGGGGCAGAAGGAGTCCCTGATTGACCCACGCAAGACTAGTTTTCCCATCCCCTATTACTAAGAGTTCATAGTTATGGTTAAAGGGAACCAGGATATCCCGATCTGATCCCGTTACTTCAAGTGTGGGCTGACATTGCCACTAAGAAGCCTGCAAATATAAAAGACTTACTCCCTCCCGCAAAGAAAGGGCCCTTGTTTCCAAGGTTTCAGGAAACATGGAAGGACCGGAAAAACAAATGGTCCAAGTTCCCAAAACCACATAGGTGGAGGCCATCCCTCCCCATCACCCTCCCCCACCCCTCCCCTCCATCACCCCTCCCCTCCCCCATCCCTCCCCCACCCCTCCCCTCCCCTCCCCTCCCCATCACTCTCCCCTAATCGGCTTTATCCCATTTTGCAGGAGAACTCTGGGAGTGGGAGAGCTGGCTTCAAACCCTTTCTTTCAACCCCCGCCCTATAAGGTTTCTAGGGTCCAGAAATAGAAAACTTCTAACAGGCCCTTATTGAGTCACTCCCTCCCCCACCGGCCCCCCAATCTCACCCCCACCCTTAACAAGCAGCCCCCCCACACACTAGTACTGGTATGACTTCCATACTCATCAGCCCACCTGGAATGCTTGCCAACAACTTCTCCAGGTGCTGTTCACAACGGAGGAGGGCAGCCCTTCCAGACAGAGGCCCAGTAAGCAGTCAGTGAACCTGATGGTCAGCGAGCGGGCACTCCCCACTTGAGAGAAACTCTTTTGGCCACTACACCAACAATGTGGGATCTCAATTCCTAGCAAGGCCCAGAGGGCTTTACCAGGTATCACCCATTGCTCTTACATGACCCTCTGCGGAAGAGCTAGGAAACCTATAAATTTATCTAAGGTCAGTGAGAATTTTCAGGCTAAGAGAATGTCCGCCTGCCTTTCTAGAGTGGTTGATGGAAACCTACAGGCTTTATACCCCTAACAGCCCGGAGGCACTGAGAACAGGAGGGCAATAAATATTGCCTTTATGACTCAGTCAGTCTGCCTCAGACCTGAAAAAGAAGTGGGAAGGGTTCAAGGGAAAAATCTTAGTGATTTGATACAAGTGGTTCATTGAGTATATAACAACCGAGATGACCCTAGCACGACAGAGACAAGGAAACTAGCTAAAATACTAGGAATTGCCATGAGAGACCCCAGAGACTCAGGAAAAGGAGAGCATGGCCCACTCACGGAGAGACTAACCTGTGGGCACTGCCAAGCCATGGGGAAGGATCAATGTGCCTACTGCAGGAAAGAAGGACACTGGAAAAATCAGTGCCTTGAAAACCCCAGGAGAGGTCCACGACCCTCCACAAGAGTGGACGGGCCTCATCTGCAACGAGAAAGAACCAAGCAAGAGACAATAAGGCTTGAAGAGCTGCATGAAGGGGTCAGGGCTCTGTTTCACTTCGCCGCCAATACCCAGGCTAACACTCCATATAGGCCAGGCAGTAAATTTCTTGGTGGACACAGGGGCCACCTTCTCAGGTTCAGAAAGGAATACGGGCACATTTACAAAAAGAAAGATGTGTATTACTGTGAGCCTATGATTCCTTCCACAGATAACTCACACCAGAATGTTTGCATGGAGGTTAGGTGGGCTTCCCAAGACAACAAGATAACAAATATCTATCTGCCCTTTCTCCCAGTTAGCCACCTGGTTATGATGGCACTGGCTCCTGGCTCAGCTGCTGAGTCAGTGAAGCAGTTATAGCAGGAGAAGACTAGGTGGCCGGTGGCCATCAACGGAAGGACCAAATCTCCACAGTGGGCTTCCTGTTTCAATATGGAGCCACGTCTGTCACCTACTGGACACCATCTCTATTCTGAGCTCATAATTGCCACCCCAGGTCTCAAATGCAGCGCGCAGATACACACTATATGAAACAGTCTCTGATTAACCCCTCTCAATAACTTGCTGACATGGGCTTCTGGATAATCCAGTACATTTACTTTCCAGATGAGAAAACTCCCTCAAAAACACACAGGAGTTGACCCAGAGACAAAAACTGGTTAACAACAAAGTCATATTCACAACCAGCGTCTGGACCAAGAGCACGGTGCCCCACAGAACTGTGCCCATCGAGAAGTCAATATCTCCTGGACTCTCAAAAGATCTGAGCTGATGCCCCCCCTCCCACCTCCTTGCAGCCCCCAAAGATTGTATTTCACAGGATGGCACCGGAGCTGCAGCTCGCGGAGAGGGACATATCTGATCAGAGAACACAGAGCAGAACAAGGGGGAGGAGGGGAGAATGGAGCACATCCTGGCCCACTATACCTTGAGGATGATGTTCCCAATCAGAGAAGCCAGTCCACAGAAAAGACCACATGGGCAGCCCCACGATGAGAAACGTCCCTCAAAGTCCCATTGCCCTAGAGGGGACAACACTGGAGACACAGTGTGGGAACTGCGCCCGAACTGATCTTGCTACATCGAGGCATGACACTAAGGGAGTGCAGCGGAAGAGAAAGAAAACGGAGCATCAAAGTCCCCGGGGAATACCAAAGGTGGACTTTGTGGTCAGGGCTCGGTGCCCCAACAGACTGGACTGGAAAACACTCCTAAAGTTCACCACACAGTCCTTGTACTAACTATGAGCTTTTCTTTCTTGGTTAGTTTTGTTTTCTTTTAGTGTCATTGGATTTTTGTTGTCTTGGTTTTTTTGGGTTGCTTGTCTTGGTTTTGTGCATGTTATTACCTTTTCTGGTCTGTCTAAATTAGATAGGCTGGATGTCCAATCTGGAGGACAAAACCCAGGACCAACACTTCTGGGGTGTGGGGCATGGGAAAGAGGGAGGTGGGCGTAAAGGAAGCGGTGTTAAGAAACCCAGAAACAAGAGAACAGGAAGTCATGCATATCCGTGGTGAGGTAGATGTAGGAGGCCTGGTAGGGTGGGATCAAGGGTAATGGAACCAAGAAGAATTACTGAAACCCAAAGGAAGACTGAGCATGGCAGTGGGCACAAGAGGAAAATGAAAGGGAAATAGAAGAGCAAGCGAGGAAGCAAGGGCCTGTTATAGAGGTCTTTTAAAAAGTATGTCCATATGTAAATATATTCATATATGAGCATGGGGAAATAGACCTACGTCCATATATTTATAGGTTTCGTATTAAGGTAGCAGATGGACTCTGGGCCTCCACTCAAATACTCCCTCATTGCAAGAATACTTTGTTCTATTAAACTGGCATTCTATGGTGCTCACCTTCCCCACAGGTACACTGAAGACAAAGCTGATGGTGCCCAGCTGTCAAAAGATATAGCGTCTGAGGTCTTAAAAGCTTGAATGTAAACAAGCGGCCACCTAGCTCAGAAGCAACAAAGCCCACATGGAATAATCACACCAGCCTATGAGATCACGAGGTTTCGAAGGGATCAGGTGTCAGGCATCATCAGAACAAAAACATCTTATTGGGAATGAGAAGAGTGCTTGGTAGAGACCCAAAGCCCATTTCCAGACCACTGGACAATACCTTACAGAAGGGTCTCAGAGAGGAGATGAGCCAAGACTAGGTACGAGATAGCAATGATGAAACACAACTTTCCTCCAGTTGCTAAATGCTTTCTCTCCCCCCATTATCATGACCCCAATTCTACCTTACAAATCTGGCTAGACCAGATAATGTACACTGGTACAGATAGCAACTGGAAACACAGGGAATCCAGGGTGGATGAGTCCTTTAGGACCAGTATTATGAGTGAAGACACTGAGAGGGTAAGCGGGAGGGCAGTTTGGAAACGGGGAACTGATTACAAGGATGTACATTTTACTTCAACAGAAAAGTGGGTGAAGGGGGATATCAGACAGTGCAAGATATGACAAAAATTAGTAAATTACCAAGGATTGATGAGCGAGGGGTAGCGCACATGGGGGGTGGGGATGGGAATGAGGAGCTGAGGCCATGGGCTTGGGTGGAGAGTGGATATTTTGAGAATGAGGGAAATGAATGTACAAATGTGCTTTACACAACTGATGTATGCATAGAATGTGTTTAGTGTTGTATGAGCCCCTAATAAAACGTTAAAAAAAAAAAAAGATCTGGGCAGAGGACTCATTCAAGGATCATCTCAGGCTGGATTAGACCCTTCTAAGTAGAAAGTCCTGCATCTGAACAGTATCCACCAGCCATTCATGTCCAGTTCTGCTGCCTCCAAAGAGCCTTCCTGGGTTTGTCAGATCTCTCTGGGGACAGACAGACCTTGGTCCTCTGCTCTGCGTGAGAAAGAATGCATGTAGAAGCCTGATTGTCATCCAAGTGGGTTTTATGAGCATTAGGGAGGCATGGTGGGCAACCCTGGTCAACCCCAGCAGCTGAATTTAATTTACTTGGCATTGGTGGGTCAATCAAGTTGCAGCACTCACCCAGGTGTACCTCCTCTTCCTGGCCGGAAACCTGAACCTCTGAGCACGCACAGTGTGCCACTCCTTCTTGGGCTGCTACCTTGGCCCTCTGGGCATGCATAATGGACACCCCAGTCCCTAGGATAGCTACCTAACATTTGCCCCCTGAAGAGGTATGGACCCAAATCTTTGGGGTACTGGGCGACGACATCTCTAAGTACTTCCTGCTGCAAAAGGGGCAAATGGGGCTCAGAAGGGATTGTCCACTCAGGTCCCAGGATGGATAAAGTTGAGGTTGTTCAGGAAATCGTGGTCCTACAGCTGGCACACTTGGTTTGGAGGCCTTGGTAACCTGAGAACTTCTGGAAAAACAAACAAAAAGACAAAAGGTTGAAGAGTTTAAGTGAGACAAGTCTAAGATTCGGAGGAGGTAGTTCCCTTCAAGTTAGGTGAGTGTCACAAGAAATAAGTATACTTAGGATTATCAGGCATGTGTTTGTTCACTCTAAGTACAGGAACGGGGATTAAAGCATTCACAATTTCCCTAGGAGGGCACAGGGTTTGGGCACTACTAGGTGCAGTGGGATCACTGCTTCATTTATGATCCTAAGGTCTTACACCTGCTGATAAGACCCATCCTTTTTAACCGTATAATGGCTCAATTTTCAATTTTGGGAAAATGTTTTTGTTTTTATTCTTTATTTTCAAAGTTATCTATCTATTTATCTGTCTGTTTATCTATCTATCTATTAATATATACATTTCTTTATATGTTATGGAAATATGCTCAGCGTTATAGAGTTAAATGGTAATATTGGGGTACTACAGGGGGAGTCAACAGTAATCAAAAGTAGAGTAACTGCCTAAGTCATTTTTAATTTTCTTGGCTTCAATTTGAATAAAAGGCTGGTAAATTACCCAGGGACCAAATTTCCCTGGTGCCTCTACTATGGGTAGAATGATCAGGGGTGTGTCAGGGCTGTGAGAATAGTAACCCCTAAGTCCAGGATCCCTTAGGACAGGGGTCCTCAAACTGTTTACCTAGGGGGCCAGTTCTGTCCCTCAGATCATTGGAGGGTCAGACTATAGTTTTTAAAAAACCTATGAACAAGTTCCTATGCACACTGCACGAGCCGGCTGCTAAGCAGGACAGGCAGAGGCAGCAAAAACACCCTGAGGGTGGAATAAATGTCGTCAGGCCACATGTGCCCCACGGGCCACAGTTTGAGGACGCCTGCCTTAGGGGTTCCTGTGTGCACTGGGGATGAAGGTCTCTACTGCTCCTCAAAAGGAGAAATGCTCTAAATTCTGGCATCTCCGCCCATTTCCCATCACTCTACAGAACTGTTCCAGGTGAATCAGGGTTGGAAGGAAAAGTGTGCCATTCTCTGGCCACCATTCTCCTTTCTCAAATAAAGTTGCATAGTGTATCAGCTTTTGTTTGTCTAGCCTCTGTGTCAACTCTATCCCAATTGGACAGGATTCATGCAAGGGGGCAATTCCTGAGTATGAAGCTGCTAAGTCCCATCTCGAAAGCACAAAACAAGGCTATTTAGAGCTTGCTGCCTCAAGGTCAATAACCCCGCTTCAGAGCAGACCCCTGGTGTGCTATTAAACTGATGCCTCTGACAGGTGCCCCCACCATAGACAAAGGGTCAAAGAGCAGTCACTGTGGGCGACTTTAGGTCCAACCATTTTCTAGACAATAAGCTAGGAGGACCACTGCTTGGGATGGCCCCACAGCCTTCCAAGATGCCTGCTGGCAGGAGCAGACTCTCAAATCTCTGAAGGGAAGGGGCATCTGGCAGCTCAGGGAACCTTTAGGAAAATTGGAATTTCTGGCTGGAACATCATGGCAGCTGAGCTATATTAAGAGCTGTCCCCAAAAGTGCGTGAAGAAACACCACTGAAAGCCGAAAAGTAAGGGTTACCCAGGCTAGGCTTCCGAACGCCTTTGTCTTAAGACTGAGCAATGGAAAACCAGCCAGTAACAAGGAACAAACCTACACTGGTAGAACACTAACCCTAGAACACCTGAAGTTTTCAATGCAGGAAATAATATTTTTTTTGTTTTTATTCTTTACTTTCATTGTTATCAATATATATAACAACCAAAGTATATTTTAAAAGTACAAATTTTCAAAAATATAACCAAATTGTCATATTTATAATATATAATTTTGGTGCCAGATACATTTTAATTAAATGTTACAAAAAAGTCCTGCTCAGTGTTATAGGGCTCAAGCAGCTTGTTTTAAAAACCAGGAGAAAGGCAAAGGGAACGGAGGGTAAAAGGGAAACATTTGGCTGCCGGGACAAGGCAGGGCTATCTCCCAGGCCTAAATCAACCAGCTCCCGAGGCAGTGCCCTTCCACGTGTTTGGACTGGTGGGCACCATTTTGGCCAGGGTCATAGGCCCTGTTTCCCCATGGCGGCTATGTAGGTTCTCTGGGAAAACCATAAAGAGCCTTGATAATGGTGAAGCCATTCTGAACTGACAGAAGCCACCATGAAAGGTAAATAAAGTAGCTATGAACTGTCAATGAACTAGCTGATATTGGGGTGGTAGGCCGTGCAGACGTAGCCCAAGGGAATGTCCCAAAGGAAATGGATGTTCAGAAGGCTTTTGAGAACAAGAGCAGTTTTTGTTCAACTAAGAATGGCTAACCGCAACACCCCACTTCTCTACTCTGCCTGCTTGCACACCTGCACATTGCACAAGTATAAAAACCTTTGGAAAATTCAACTGGGGGCTGCTCAGTCTCCTCTCAAGAGGGCTGACAGACCCTGTGCAGAAAATAAAACTTTTTCTGTTGAACTTGCCGGTGGTCGGAGATGCTTTCTTTCTGGGAATGGACAGTAGCTACAACATTTCGAGGTGCACCGAGATCCGAGTGCCACTGTCGGAGCCTGCTTAGAAAGGGGAACCAGGACATCCTGATCTGATCCCTTAAATTCATGTGTGGATTGACATTGCCACTAAGAAGCCAACATATATAAAAGACTTACTTCCTCCCCCAACATAAAGAGTTCTTGTTTCCAAGATTTCAGTAAACATGGCAGGACCGGAAAAACAACCTGTCCAAGTTCCTAAAACCACCAAGGTGGAGGCTGTCCCTGTCCCTCCCCCCTCCCTTCCCCCTTTCCCTACCTGTCTGATTTATCCCATTTTGCAAGAGGACTCTGGGAGCAGGAGAGCTGGCTTCCGACCCTTGGTGCCGCTGCCACCCTATCAGGTTCCCAAGGGGCCGGAGAGAGGAATACTCACAGCCTCTTTTTGAGCCCCCCCACCCCACAACAAATACACTAGGGCAGGCATGTCTTAACAACCCCCAGAGAAAGATCACTCAGCAGCAGCCATTCTCCCCTTAAGGCAAGCAGCCCCCAAACCTGGGAAGACTCCCGAATCCCTTTTTCAGTATATGTTCCCTTTTGTTCCAGGGGTTTGTATAATTGGAACCAACAAAACCCCTTTTTTCTGACAAACCATAAGGTCTGATTTCTTTGCTAGATATGGTTTTCCATACTCATCAGCCCACCTGAGGTGATTTCCTGCAACTTCTCCAGGTGCTGTTCATATCAGAGGAATGGGACCCCTTCCAGAGAGGCCCAGAAGGCAGTCAATGGACCTAATGGTCAGCCAGCGGGCACTCCCCACTTGAGAGAAATTTTTTTCCCCACTGCACAACCAATGTGGGATCCAAACTCCTAGCAAGGCCCAGAGGGCTTAAGCAGATATCACCAGTTGCTCTTGCAGGGCCTCCGCTTAACCACTAGGAAGCCTATAAATTTATCTAAGGTCAGTGAGAATTCTCAGGCTCCTACAAGAGAATGTCCGCCTGCCTTTTTAGAGTGGCTGATGGACGCCTACGGGCTTTATACCCCTATTGACCTGAAAGCCCCCTGAGAACAGGAGGGAAGTAAGTATTGCCTGTATTATTCAGTCAGTCTGCCTCAGACATGAAAAAGAAGTGGGAAGGGTTTGAAGGGAAAAATCCTAGTGATTTGGTAGAAGTGGCTCATTGAGTGTATAACAACAGAGACAAAGAAACTAGCTAAAATACTAGTAATTGCCATGAGAGACCCCAGAGGCTCAGGAAAAGGAGAGCATGGCCCACTCACGGAGAGACTAACCTGTGGGCACCACCAAGCCCCGAAGAAGGATCAATGTGCCTACTGCAGGAAAGAAGGACATTGGAAACATCAGTCCCTTGAAAACGCCAGGAGAGGTGCACGACCCTCCACTAGAGAGGACGGGCCTCATTCACACCTAGAAAGACCCAAGCAGGAGACAATAATGCTTGAAGAAGCTGAATGAAGGTGTCAGGGCTGTTTCACTTGGCCTCCAGGATCCCACGCTAACACTCCAAAAAGGGGGCCAGCCAGTAAATTTCTTGGTGGACACAGGGGCCACCTTCTTGGTTTTGGAAAAGACTACAGGTGCATTGTCAAAAGGAAAGATTTTAATTACAGGTGCCACATGGCAGACCCAAGCATACCCATGGACAACGGCCAGAATAACAGATTTAGCACAAGAGACAGTTCCACACTCCTTCCTGGTAATGCCTCAGGGCCCCTTTCCCCTAATTGGTCGGGATTTATTACGATAAATGGTGGCCATGATTACTTTCTCATCTGCTGCAACCACCTTAACCCTTGAACTTGAAAAGGCAAAGGTTTTGCTCACCGCTCCACTGCCAGAGGGATATGTGTTTTATCAAAGAGCAGAAGAAACCTCCTCAAAGGAACTTCTTGATAAATGGCTAAAAGATATTCCTTTTGTTTGGGCAGAGAACAACCTGCCAGACCTTGCTGAACATCAGGTGCCTGCGGTCGTACAACTTCTGAGCTCAGCCACACTGGTGAGTGTCAAGCAAAACCCTACTCCCTGGAAAGCACAGGTGGGTATTGCTGTTCACATATGCAGACTAAAGAGGACAGGCATTTTGGTGCCCTGCAAGTCCACATGGAACGCTCCCCTGCTGCCCATGCCGAAACCGGGAACTGAGGACTTCCAAATGGTGCAGGATCTCGGAGAGGTAAATGCGAGGGTAGAAACTGTCCACTCCACGGTACCAAACTCCGAGACCCTCCTGAGTACTATCCCATCAAACTGAATTTGTTATACTGTTTTGGACTTAAAGGATGCTTTGTTCTCCATACCCTTGTCCTCTGTACGTCAACCCAATGAAGACTTACAGGAATACAAGGAGGAACACCCCCAAACCCCCTTGCTCCAGTATGAAGATAACCTCCTCCTGGCCTCCGAAACCCTGGAGGAATGCCCAAGTGCTACCGAGGACCTGTTAATAGTCCTTGGCCAATTGGGGTCCAGGTAATCTGCAAGAGAGGCTCAACTGTGTGTCAATAAAACTGTATACCTAGGCTACCAACTGGAGGAGGGAAAACAGACCTTGTCCCCCAGCCGCACTGAGGTGATCCTCAAAATCCCAGTCCCTGAGACTAAGAGGCAGGTGTGAGAGTTTCTAGGATTTGTGGGGTACTGTCCATTGTGGAATTTGGGATTTGAGGGATTAGCCAAACTCCTATATGCAAGTACTGGGGAAAGGAAAAAACTTCAATGGACTGAAGTAGAACAGCAAGCCTTTGAATCCTTAAAAACGTCGTTCATATGGGCACCCTCTCTTCCCCTTCCAGACATAGAAAATCCCTTCCAATTGTCTATGAGGCCAGGGGCACAGCAAAAGGAATGCTAACTCAGAACTTGCAGCCATGAAAGAGACCTGTGGCCGATCTTTCAATCACACTAGACTCTGTAACTGCAGGATGGCCGAGCTGCATGCGAGCTGAGGCTGCCACGGCCATCCTAGTTATAGAAGCTAGGAAGCTTACACTGGGGCAGGATATTGCTGGGGTAGGGGGACCTATGGTTGAGCCCCTCCTAACAAGTCCCCTGGACCGGTGGATCTCGAATGCCAGGATTATACCACAAATCCCCAAGGTAATGGCCATGACCATGCCATCCCAAGTGTTACTGCCACAACCTACATACTCGGAAAATGATCTAAAGGTAAGCCAAGAGCTGGGCTGCCAAAGAAACTCGGAGCATCCAGGTGGCTGCTCCATCCTGATGGAAGAAGATTCATGCCAGAAGCTCTGGGAGAGATCTGATTCAAGGACTACATGAAGGTATGCACTCAGGATCCTCTAAATGGTCTCAGTTGCTCCTCAGGTACTTTTACATACCCAGGCTTGGACACTGGGTGGCAGATGACACCACTGTTGCTTGCACTGTGCTCGCTCGGGGAAACATCCCTAGAAAAGAAAAGGAGCAACCCCAACCACAAGCTCGAGGTAGTACTCCTGGAGAATTCTGGGAGGTGGACTTTATGGATATCAAACTTAGAAAGTATGGCTACGGGTATTTGCTGGTGCTAGTGGACACCTATTTTGGATGGGTGGGAGCCTTCCCAACAAAGAAGGACACTTCTGCCACTGGGTGTAAATTATTAGTAACTAAAATTGTCCCTAGATTTGGCTTCCCACCACCTTGGGGTCCAACAATGGCCCAGTATTCATTGCTCAAATTACTAAAGTATTAGCAATGCTTCTAAATATTAACTGGAAGCTCTACTGGGCTTATAGGCCCCAAAGTTCAAGGCAAGTAGAAAGAATAAACAGAACCCTAAAGGAATTGTTAGTTAAGTTGCATTTAGAAACTGGCGAGAACTGGATTGATCCTTTCTTTACCTTTTGCCCTACTTCGAGTCCGATGCACTCCCTATGTGAAAAGCACGACCCCGTTTGAATTTAAGTTTGGCAGACCTTCCCCAATTCTCCCAAGACTGAAGGAAGTAGAAGTAATGGAAGTCACTACTTGTTCCTTCATGAAGTGCCTGCAGGCTGTCCAGCAGGTGAGACAAATCATCTGCTCCGACACCTTCATTTTGGGCCCAACCAAGGGAAAGGTGAAGAGGCAGCCCACAACTTGCAACCTGGAGACTGAACGTGGGTAAAGAAGCACTGACCCGAGACCTTAGAACCTAGGGGGACTGGCCCATACTAGGTGATACTTATAACACCAACTGCTATTAAAGTAGTGGGGAAGGGGCCGTGGATTCATCAGTCACAAGTCAAAAAAAGCCCTCCCTGAGCATATCCTGAAAAGATGAACACTCAGAAAGACAGAAAAACCCTCAAAATTAAGGCTTTACAGAACTTAATTGTTTTTGTCTGAGCATTGCTGACAGCACCCGCCATTTCGCCCAACCACAAACACATCTGTGGACTGCTACTCGAACCTCCAACAGTGAATATGTAACTTCTTACACTGGGTCTGACCCCCGTTTCCGCTTTGATTTGTTTGATTTGCTAGGAAAGAGCTGGCATTCCGGATCCTTTAAAGGTAAAGGGCACAATGGGGCCCATAACCGGAATCCCGTCCTATGGGTGCGGAATACCCTCTATAGAAAGAAGGCTCCAAACACACCATTTCTATAGATGCCCGGCTCATGGGCTCCCTAACTGCCAAGGGGAGGGACATTGCCATTGTGCAGCTTAGGGTTGTGAAACTATCATCTTCAGGGTGGAAACTTGTTAAAGACGACCCTATTGTTTTTACAAGAATGGGACTCAAGTCGGAGGGGTTTGATCCCACCACGTGTATGGTTTCCAAATGTAACCCAATAAGAACTGGATTCAAGCGTTATTGGGTTCACTGGGAACACATGGGGAATTCAGTATTATGTAAATGATAGAGATCCCGGGACAACCTTTACTATGCAGCAAAGTAAAATATGGCAACTTCCTGTCCATAAATAGGCCCAAACCTGGTGATAAATCCTGAAGAGCCACAGCTGGGTGTCATTAAGATTCCTTTGCCGCACCCTCCAGACTCTTCAGTAACTTTCCCGTTCACTGCCAGCCCAACTCAAAGGGCCCTTCCCATTCAGGAGCCACCTCAAGGTTCTGTGTTTGATACTCTGGATGCTGTATTCCAATTTATGAACTCAAATCCTAACCTCGCAACTGATTGTTGGCTTTGTCTGAACCCTGCTCCCCCTTACTCGGTAGGCACAGCTACAAATAGCACTATTGGTGCAGAGCGTAATCCAATTAGAAATGTTAGTAAGAAGGATTACA
The DNA here is from genome assembly GCF_050624435.1 of Tenrec ecaudatus. Classification (NCBI taxonomy): domain Eukaryota; kingdom Metazoa; phylum Chordata; class Mammalia; order Afrosoricida; family Tenrecidae; genus Tenrec; species Tenrec ecaudatus. The sequence continues at coordinate 668,828 of NW_027457586.1, read as the reverse complement.
CGAAGCAGCAGTCTGTAGGTGAGGTTAGAGTGGACTCAACTCTAGCTCACTTTAAAAGATTACCAAGGGCGAAGACTGTTTTTATTCATCTAATTATCCCTTTAATATATCAAAATATCAAGATTTTTGCCTTCAAGCTGTTCCTATTGAACCAAATGGTGATCCTTATTTGTTATCTGCCCCAACGGGTACTTGCTTTACTTGTTCCACAGGACTAGCACCCTGTCTCCTTTCCCCAGTATTAGCAGCAGACCCGGGTATTTGTGTCCTAGTGCATGTTATTCCTCAAGTGTACCTGTGTTCTGGTGAAGGAGGTAGGGATAACTTTGGAATTTCTGGATGAGCTAAAAGAGCCCCAATGTCAGTCCCACTGTTAACGGGGCTTGGGATTATGGGATTAGCTGCAGTCGGGTCAGTTGCTTTAATACAAGGAAACTTAAACTATCAGACTCTTAGTCAGCAAATTGCTTTAGATTTACAGGGATAAAAATACCATGTTTCCCATTTAGAAAGATCCTTAGACTCCCTTGTAGAAGTGTGTTGCCAAACTGCCGAGGGCTTGACTTGCTCCTTTTGAAACAAGGAGTGTTGTGCATGGCATTAGGAGAAACTTGTTTTATGCAAACCATTCAGGAATCATTAAAGATAGTTTAGCCCTGGTTAGGAAAAGATTAGAGGAAAGAGTCAAGAAAAGAAATGAAGAAACCAATTGGTTTGAAAAGCTACTTAATTGGGCAACCTGGCGAACCACCCTAGTAACGCCCCTAGCCGGATCCCTAATCCTCCTCCTGCTAAACCTCACGTTTGGACCAATAATAACCAATAAGCTAGTGGCAGTCCTCAAACAGAAAGTACAAACCATAAAACTCTTAGTGCTGAGCCCACCATACACTGGGCTGGCTACCGCAGATTCAATGATTTGAACTCGGCTAAGAAGAGGAGGGAATGTAGCAGCTCTGGGCAAAGCTTAAACAGCCTTGACAAGAGAAGTCATTTTGAGCTGATAGAAGCCATTATGAACAGTAAATAAACTAGCTATGAACTGTCAACGAACTAGCTGATATTGGGGAGGTAGGCTGTGCAGACGTAGCCCAAGGGAACGTACGGAAGGAAAGACCAGAGCAGGTAATGTTCAACTAAGAATGGCTAACTGCAACACCCTGCTTCTCTACCTGCTTGCATACCTGCACATTGCAAAAGTATAAAAACCTTTGGAAAATTAGACTGGGGGCCACTCAGTCTCCTCTCAAGAGAGCTGACAGTCTCTGCGCAGAAAATAAAACTTGTTCTGTTGAACTTGCCCGCGGTCTGGGTGGCTTTCTTTCTGGGAAGAGACAGTAGCTACAACAGACACAGGTGGCGCCATTCTGCCTGGGAGTGGAGTCATGTGGCTGGGAAAATGGAAGCCGCAGATTGTGGCCTAGCCGAAAGCCAGCCTGGAGCCAACCACCCAGCCAGAGACCGGCCCAAACCAACAGGGTAGATGTGGGCGCTCCCAGCCATCCTGATTGGCGGAGCCGCAGCACACCACTGTGTCCCAGTCTTGGTGCAACAGACTCCATTTTGAGGCCTGCACCTCCATCTTAGCTCTCAAGACTGACCCCTAACCGACCTCCCCTCCCCTGCTCTACCCCAAATTCCTGGAACCAGCTCGTCCCAAAGCCAGAATGTTTTCTGAATATATGGTCACTCCACCCCTCCCTCACATATAGATAAGATTAACGACCCCTCTGAAGCACCTATGTGCGCAGATCCTCCCCAGCCATGATCAAAATACTCTACGGACAACCTTTTCTTTTCTCGCCTCTTCCTGCAACTGATTGCCCTCTGCTAGCTTCGTACCTTCCATACTTGTCCTTGCTCCGCAACCTTCTTAGACAACACGAAAACTCCCCCATCCCTGAACCATCTCCGACCTCTGCTGATCACCAAAAACCAGTGCATCCTGGAAATGCTGTGTTAATTAAATCCCTAGCACCCAGACCCTTAGCACCCCGGTGGGAAGGCCCTTACACCGTAGTGCTCACTACTCCCTTGGCAGTCAAGGGTCTTGGAATAGATTCCTGGGTACATTTGTCCCGAGTCAAGGCAGCAGTGAACTCTGACCATGGCTCCCAGTGGTCTGACTCAGTCTAGTGGTCCTATGTCTCTCCGCCTCACTCGCCTCACCAAGCCAGCCAGCTAAACCTAACATAATTTCCCCTTTTGCTAGCGATTTTACTTGACTGAAAACTATACCAATTACGCCCGCACTAAGCATTATGATTATTTGCTGGCCACCGCTGACTGCCCACCCACAGGGTGCAGAACACCCATATACTTAAATTTCACTGACTTTAAGCGGCATCAAGGAAAAGCTGATCCCATTATTTGCTACCTGTATGACCAGAAGGCAACTACCCAATGTGCAAAAAGGTGAATACAGAAAAATGTAGGGTGTCCTTGGTCTTCCTGCCAGATACTTTACCTTTCCCTTTGTCCCCAGGGATGATTCTACTACCATAAATCTAAATACACTCTCACAATCCCAGACCCCTGGGATAGCCGCTGGACACCTCTGGTTCCAGGAGCGTGGTACGCCACTCGCCGAGAGAAATTTCCAGACGCCAAACTCTATGTATGGAGGTCGCTACTCCAGGTCCAATCCACCATCCACTGTAATATTCAGATCCAAGACCTTCAACTCACTAAGCAAATTTCTAAACCTTCTGAGTCTCCCTTCTCCCAGCTTACCCTGCTACAGCAGGGACTGGCCATCGCCACTTTGCTGGACTAGCCAACCTCTCCACCTGCTGCATGTGTGCAGCCCTAGAACGCCCTCCTCTGGTAGCAGTACCAGGTCCTGCCCTGTCATTTTCATCCAACGTAAAGACCACAAAACCCATAACCATCCCCAATATTCCTCTGTACATCCAACCAGAAAACACTCAAGTGCCCTTTTGCTACTCCAATCCATCGACACAGACATGTAATGTCACCCAAATCCCCTCCAAACCACTAACAGCGCCAGAAAAAAATTTTCTTTTGGTGCAACTATACACTAAGCATTTAAACATCAGTTCTACCTTACCCTTTTGTGCCTGCCCGTCACTCTGGTTCCGCAGCTCACTACATACACTCCGGCTGAGGTCCAGGACAAATACATCCAGGTATACAGTCGCCAAACTAAAAGAGCAGTTTTTCTTCCGATAGCAGTGAGAATCTCCTTAGCCTCAGCAGCAGGTGCAGTAGGACTCAGCGGCGGGACCCTTAGAACCTCTATCACCACAGCAGACAAGTTATCCACACGCTTCCAGCTGGCAGTTGATGCCTCTGCCAAATCTCTAGCCTCCCTGCAGAAACAAACAACCTCTGTTGCCCAAGTTGCCTTGCAGAGCCGCTGCACTTTAGACCTCATCACTGCTGAAAAAGGAGGAACCTGCTAATTCCTCCAGGAGGAATGCCGTTATTACATCAATAAGCTGGGAATTGTGGAAACTAGAGTCCAGACCCTCAACAAGCTAAACCGTGAGCTGCAAAACAACAGATTCAGAACAGACGGATCCTCTTCCTGGTGGAACTCTTCTCTGTACTCCTTCCTAGCCCCCATACTAGAACCCATAATTTTAGTAGTAATTTTGCTCTTAATTGCTCCTTGTCTCATTCAGCTCCTGCAAAGTTGACTCCGCGAAATCACCCGTATAGCAGTCCACCAGCAACAACAACCTCTCCACCCTGTGCCAGGCCGCAACTCCCAGTACTCTGCCTGGAAAAGCCCCTCCCCTTGCTCTTCGCCCACTACCCACAGGAAGCAGTTACAGAAATGGACTAATGTTGTCCCTTTTCCCTATAGGGTCAGTCTAAAACGTCCTGTCTTGGCACAACAGACTCCATTTTAGTTCTCAAGACTGACCCCTAACTGACCTCCCCTCCTCTGCTCAACCCCAAATTCCTGGAACCAGCTCCTCCCAAAGCCAGAAGGTTTTCTGAAGATATGGTCACTCCACGCGTCCCTGACATATGTAGGTAAGATTAACGACCTTCTCCCTTTGGAAGCACCTGTGTGCGCAGATCCACCCCCCCCCCAAGCTATGATTCTCCCCAGCTGTGCCTGCCAGCAGTGGGCATAAAAACGCCGCCAGGATTTTTTCCCTGGCGTGGCTTCAATAGCTCAATACCCTGAGTTGCTGAACCCGCCACAAGTTCGCAATAAAGCCTGCTTCTAAAACTTAATTAATTGGGTCTTTGATTCTGTTTTCGAGTCCAAATAAACTTTTACACTGAGCCTCGAGAAGGCTTTGGGAGTCAAAATCCTCCCAGCCTCCAGGCAGCAGCGTCCCAGCCCCCTCCCAAATGCAGCCCGGGAAGGCAGGCACAGAGAGGCACATCAAGTCCCGCACACCAGCAAGAAACGGCGCAAAGACCAACACCAGCAAGAAACGGCGCAAAGACAGACACCAGCAAGAAACGGCGCAAAGACCGACACCAGCAAGAAACGGCACAAAGTCCGACACCAGCAAGAAACGGCGCAAAGACCGACACCAGCAAGAAACGGCGCAAAGACCGACACCAGCAAGAAACGGCGCAAAGACCGACACCAGCAAGAAACGGCGCAAAGACCGACACCAGCAAGAAACGGCGCAAAGACCGACACCAGCAGGAAATGGCGCAAAGACTGACACCAGCAAGAAATGGCGCAAAGACCGACACAAAAGGCTGGGGCTGCGGCAATACGCTACAAGCGTCCCCAGGGGCCTCCACCGTATTGGGTGGGGCGCCACTTGGATTGGCTCACCTAGGCCAGGTGAACTCAACCCAACAATTCTCCCAAGGGTGGTGAGGTGAAAGGAGCCCAGAGGGGCCCACAACCCGTGAGACCAGCATGGGAAGGCCCACTCCTGGGCCCGGCTTACCTCATAGCTTCCAGTCACACAGCACCGCTTCTGTTCGAACATCACCGCTTCTGTTGGACCTCACCTGGGGCAGGTGTGCCTCGGTCCTCGGCTCCACGCCAGAAACAGCTCACGCCGAGGCCTGGTTTGGGATCCTCTTGAGTTTTATGAGCGGTTAGGGAGGCGTGGTCGATGACGTAGTTCGACCTCATTGGCTGTATTGTTGAATTGAATTCACCTGGCCTAGGTGAGCCAATGTAGGTACAGCGCCCACCCAGGCATAGCTCCCCCTGCTGGCTGGAAACCTGAACTTCTGAGCATGCAGTGAGCCTCTACTTCATGAGCCGGTAGCTCAGACCTCTGAGCTTGTGTAATGGGCCTGCCAGTCCCTATGCTAGCTCCCTAACAGGTTTTCCAGCCAAAGGTCTGCCTTCTGGGGCTGTTCTACAGAAAGCACTTGGTTCCTGACCCCTACGCATTCAGGGTGGTGGATGCCCTTGCTTCCATGCTTGCTTCTATGTAATTCTGGAATGGTCCTTGTTTCACACGGTCGGCGAGGTCAGGAATTCTGGGCTGGTTGGCTACCAGGCACAAAATAAATAGCCAACGGATTGAAATCTCAACCCCTATATTGGTTTATTATGGACCACACAGACTTGTCTTCTGGAACTTCCCTCCTCAATTTCTGAACCCTTGAACTCCTTGCCACCTCTACGTGGAAAACAAGGATTCCAAACTCCGATCACCACATCTGCCTGCCCCCCCCAGTCCCTCTGTGGTCCCCCTTGTCTTCCAGAGGTGCATTGTCAACCAGCAAAGTCGGGCCTCTCCATTTCTCAGAAGCTGCAGATTGTTACGTGACATCACCCTGTGTTTAAATGTTAGTGATTATGCTATCTAAAAAACAAATCTGAGCCAACTGGGGACAAACAAAACTCATTTCAAACACCAGCTCTGTCTCCCATAAGGTCCCGTGTACAACTGCTACAACACAACAGTGGGTCCTGCTGGGTCTCTACTATCATCTGGGAGGAAGGCTATTTATTACCGGGAATCCTACCTTGGTCCCTTGGTGTTAATTGCAGACTCACTGGGTGACGGATTGTATCTGACACGCACCATGTTTCCCGCAGCAAACACAACACTTTGTCAAACTCCGTTTGGTATTGCTCCATCCCTCCATCATTCTCCCTAATGACAAAAATAATTAACACATTCATATAAAAGCACAGGATGAGGAGAGCTTTAATTTATTCATCTAGTTCAGGGTCCTCCCTGTTATCAATATATGACAAGTTAATGTCATATATTAATTAAAAAGCAACAGTGAAGCAATTTAGGAAACTGAGGGATTGTCATGGGTCCTGGTTGTGACAGCATGTTTTGGGCATCATGGAAGATTACAGATTTGCCTTCTGTGGTATCTCATATCCATCATCCAAAAACTACCTGCTCTTAAGGGTAGAGAGAGTGAGCTTGTCTTTGAAAAAGGTGCCTGGGTCTCTTTTCCGGTTGCCGCAGCGCTAGGAACCATGAGTACCAAAGTCTCTCGCGACACCCTCTACGAGGCGGTGCGGGAAGTCCTGCACAGGAAGCAGCGCAAGCGCCGGAAGTTTTTGGAGACGGTGGAGCTGCAGATCAGCCTGAAGAACTACGACCCTCAGAAGGACAAATGCTTCTCTGGCACCGTCAGGCTTAAGTCCACCCCGTGCCCCAAGTTCTCAGTGTGTGTCCTTGGGGACCAGCAGCACTGTGACAAGCGAAGGCCGTGGAGATCCCTCACATGGACATCGAGGCGCTCAAGAAGCTCAACAAGAATAAGAAGTTGGTCAGAAAGCTGGTCAAGAAGTATGATGCCTTTTTGGCCTCAGAGACCCTGATCAAGCAGATTCCTCGAATTCTGGGCCCGGGCCTGAACAAGGCCGGGAAATTCCCTTCCCTGCTGACCCACAATGAGAACATGGTGGCCAAGGTCGACGAGGTGAAGTCCACCGTCAAGTTCCAGATGAAGAAGGTGCTGTGTCTGGCAGTGGCAGTTGGCCATGTGAAGATGACAGATGATGAACTCGTGTACAACATCCACCTGGCTGTCAACTTTTTGGTTTCGCTGCTGAAGAAGAATTGGCAGAATATCCGTGCTTTGTACATTAAGAGCACCGTGGGGAAACCCCAGCGCCTGTACTAAGCTACGGTTCAATAAACTTTATTGTTCCTGTTTAAAAAAAAAAAAAGAAAGAAAAAAGTGCCTGGGTTTGGTAGCTGCTCACAGGATAGCAGGTGTAACGTATTATGAGAATTTAACAAGGCTCTGAGAAGACGGTTATTGGAAGTTCTGGCTGGAGGGCAAGGCCATGACTCCTGAAAGATTCTGGATCCAAAAGTCAAGTCAGAACTGGATGCCACAGACTTTCTCAATCCAGCCCTCTTTGCCCCTCCCCTAAGGCCAATACATTTCTTTTTTTTTTCTTTCATTATTTATGTATTTATTTTAATCGTTTTATTGGGGCTCATAAGGCTCTTATCACAATCTGTACATACATCAATTGAGCAAAGCACCCTTATACATTCGTTGCACTCATCACTCTCATAATTCACCTTCCACTTGGGTTCCTGGAATCAGCTCGGTTTCCCTTTTTTTTTCCCCATCCCCCTCCCTCCCCGATCCCACCCCTGGTCCCTTGATAATTTATAAATAATTATTACATCTTATCTTACACTCCCCGGCGTCTCCCCTCACCCGCCTCCCCCTTGCCAATCTCCCAGAGAGGAGGTTACACATAGATCTCTGAGATCGGTTCTCCCTTTCTACATGCCCTTCCCTCCTGGTGTCGCCACTCCCACAGCTGGTGTTGAGGGGTTCGTCTGTCCTAGATTCCCTGTGCCTCCAGATCCCCACTGCACCGCTGTACATCCTCTGGTATAACCAGGTCCACAAGGCAAGGTAGGATTAGGGTCATGATGATTGGGAGGGGAGGAAGCGTTCAGGAACTAGAGGAAGGTTTTGAGTTTCATTGTTGCTACACTGAACCCTGAGTGGCCCATCTCCTCCTCACTACCCCTCTGGAAGGGGTGTCCAGCTGTCTACAGGTGGGCGTTGGGTCCCCATCATGCACTCCCCCTCTTTCACGGTGATGTGATTCTCACCACCACCCCACCTTTGATGTTGGAGACCTGGTCTCCTCTGTCCTTCATGATCACCTATGTTGGTGTGCTGCTTCCGTGTGGGCTCGGTTGCTTCTGGGCTAGATGGCCGCTTGTTTGCATTCAAGCCTTTAAGTCCCCAGACGCTATATCTCTCAGTAGCCGGGCACCATCCGCCTTCTTCACCACACTTGCTTATGCACACTTTCGTCTTCAGCCATTATGTGAGAGAGGTGATCACACAATGATTGATTTTGTTCCTTTGTATCTGCTACATGGTCCATTCAACACCTTGTATTCGCTTAGGCCGTGTGCTTCTTCTCTGTGGGCTTTGTTGCTTCTGAGCTAGATGGCCGCTTATTTGCCTTCAAGACTTTAAGACCCCAGACGCTATATCTTTTTTTGATAAGCCGGGCACCATCAGCTTTCTTCACCACATTTGCTTACACACACGGCTGTCTTCAGTGATCATGTCGGGAAGATGGGTATCCTGCAATGGCTGCTTAGCAGGGTGAGGTGCTATTGTATTGGGGGATTATGCATGAGGAGACCCAATGTCCATCTGCTACCCTACTACTGAACCTATAAATATATGCATATAAATCTATTGCCCCCATAATCATAAATATGTTTACATATGTACATGTCTGTATTTAGGCTTCTCTGTATGCACTTTGCCTCCTACTCCTTTCCTCTATTTCCTTTCGCTTTCCTCCCGACCCATTACCATGTTTAGCCTTCATTCTGGATTCAGTAGTTCCTCTCAGTTACCTTGCTCTTGGTCACTCCCTTCCAGTCCTCCCCTCCCCTCCCTCCTCTGGTTTTGAACCATTCGCTGTTCCCTTGTCCCTGTGTTGGGCGACACCTCCTCCCTTCCCCTACCTCCCACGCTCTCATGTCCCTCCAGGACCGTTGGTCCTGTTGTTTTCTTCTCTCATTATTTGTCCAGCCTATCTTGTCTAGGTGGACCTGCTGACATAGTAATACGTGCATACAAATGGATATGACTTTGACTGCGCCCAAGTGGCCCATAAGAACATGGCTTTGACAGAAGCAACATCGACACGCTGATAAGCAGAAAAGCCACTAGCATACAAAATTTACTGGGTAAAAAAACAAAACAAATTTAAAAAGACTAAACAAAAAGATAGCAAATATTAAAAGAAAAAATTGCTAGTAGTTCAAGGTCCTTTCATTGGCCTTTAGGAGTGTTTTCTAGGTGTAGCTTGTGAGGCGCCACGTCCTGGCCCAGAAGACCATCCTTTCTACTCCCTCGGGCTCCCTTTGCTCTGCTTCCTCCACTGCTCCACTGCATGTCCCCAGTGTTTGCCTCAGTGTGGCGGGGTCAGCTCAGTTGCCCATCCCCCATTGTGTCTCAGGTGCTGTCCCGTGTAGGGCCATGTGTTGGTGCAGGATGTCATATCTCGTAGTGTGGTCAGCTGAATGGTCCTCTCTGTATGATGGGCTCTTCTAGCTGGTCTATCGACTTTGGGCTTGGTGGACCCAGGTGTACTCCACTATGTCCTTTCTCCTTCTTTTGTTTCAGCTTCCTTCTGGATGTGGTGTGGTGGGTCAGTTCCTTTCCCACTCCAGACAATCTATTTTTGTTTTCTGTGGTATTCCCTTCGAGTGTGGGGGTCGGCCTAATTCTGGTTTGGGCCGGCTTGTCGTCCAGCCTCTTTGTGTAGACCTCTGTACTTTGCGTTGTCCTCCTTGTTTGGTGTGTCGTGTTGGGGTCCGTATGCATGTTCCAAATCTGTGGGGACATAACCGATACTCTCCCCCGGGTGGGTTAGTACCCTGCCCCCCCCCATACCATCCATTCGGATTCTCCCCCTCCCGGTTCTCCCTCTCCCTACCCCACTACCCCTTCTTTATGCTGGGCTCTTATGTACCTCCCTAGGTGTGGCCTGTCCTCCCTCCAACTATCTATGCTTCCTCCCGTTTATTGTGGGATGGATGTTTATTCTTCTATTTCTGTCATGCTGATTGTACTTATCTCAGGGGACTCATGTTGTACCTGTCCCTTTGGGTCTGGCTTACCTCGCTTAACATAATTCCTTCCAGCTCTTCCCATGAAATAACGTGTTTCATGTGCTCATCGGTGCTTTTCAGTGCTGCATAATACTCCATTGTGTGTATGTGCCAAAGTTTGCTAATCCACTCGTCTGTCGATGGAAACTTAGGCTGTTTCAAAGTCTTTGCCATTGTGAATTGTGCCGCAATAAACATTGGAGCGCATATGACTGGTCGTGTTTTATTTGCTGCTTCAACCGGGTATATGCCCAGTAGAGGGATGGCTGGGTCATGAGGTAGATCAATTTCCATTTTCTTTAGGTATCGCCAGATTGCTTTCCACAGTGGCTGTACAAATGTACACGACCACCAGCAGTGGAGGAGGGTTCCTACTTCACCACAGCCCCTCCAACACTTGTTGCTCTCTGATTTACTGATCTGGGCTAGCCTCAGGGGTGTTAGGTGGTATCTCATGGTTGTTTTGATTTGCATTTCTCTTATGGCAAGGGACTTCGAGCACTTTCTCATATGTTTATTGGCCATATTGATCTCCTCTCTAGTGAAAGTTCTTCTCATTTCTTTTGCCCACTTCCTTAGGGGGTTAACTGTTTTCCTCTTTTTGCAGGTCACGATGGTGTTGTAGATTTTAGTAATGAGCCCTTTGTCTGATGTGTCATTACTAAAAATCTTCTCCCAGTCTGTGGGTTGCCTTGTCACCCTCTTGGCAAAGTCTTTCGAGGTGCACATGCATTTTATTCTTATTAGATCCCATTTGTCGATTTCCAATTCACCTGTGTGTGTCCCCTTCCCTGTTGCAGTGAGCCTATGTGCTCCCTGGGCCAGTACGCTGAGATTAGTCCCGATTCCCTCCTTAATGGTCCTGATGGTTTGGGGTTTGACTTCTAGATCTGTGATCCACCTTGAGTGTATTCTTGTGCATGGGGTGAGGTAGACGTCTTATTTCAACTTTCTACATGTGGATATCCATTGTTTCCAGCACCACTTATTAAAGAGGGCATCTGCTTCCCACTTGACATTTTTGGGACCCTTGTCGAAGATCAGTTGTCTATATGCTGATGATTTTACTCCTGGGCTTTCTATTCTTTTCCACTGGTCTGAGTGTCTATCATTGTGCCAGTACCATGCTGTTTTGACCACTGTAGCTGTGTAGTAGGCATTGAAATCAGGTAGGGCGAGTCCTCCAATTGTGTCCTTCTTCTCGAGGAGTTCTCTGCTAATTCTGGGTTTCTTCCCTCTCCATATGAAGTTGGTGGTCAGTTTTTCCAATTCTTTGAAGAAGGTTGAGGGTAATTGGATTGGTATAGCAGGCCAATACATTTCTAAGGGTTATGGATTCTACTTCAGAATCGTTCTCAATCTCAATCCCAGGGCCCTCTTCACCATTGCTGGCTAGACCTGTTCACCTCTTGCCATATGTGTGTGTGTGTGTGTGTGTGTGTGTGTGTATCACACACACACACACACACACACATATGGGTTTATTGTAAGTCTGGGTCTGTAGGTTTCTCGGGTGGGAAATGTCTCGGTCCTTGGCTACACACTAGAAAGAAATTCACACCAAAGCCTGGTTGGTGATCCGAGTGGGTTTATATACAGGAGAGAAGAAGGTTCCGGCGTTACAGTTAACTGAACACGGGCACCCTTATGACACTGCACACCCAGCCCTGCTGAGCGGAAGGCAGAGAAGCAGCTGAAGGGAAGGTTCCAGCCTTTTAAGGGCTTTCAGCTGTGAGGCGTCAATTAAGCTCTCCTGGCTTGGCCTTGAATTGGTGCATGCCCTTTAGCCTGCATTGGCTTCCAACCTCCTGTAGGGGGCCCCCTAAGCATGGAGAGGAACAACCCCTTGTCTTGCTACCTAACAGGTCTACATTCCTGTATGGTTACATTGAGATGGAAGTAGCCCCTTTAGACAGCCTGTGAGGTTCACCAGGAGCCACAGGCCCCAGCGTTCCCTGTTACCACCTTAAACCTTAAACTACTGTTGGAGTTTATATTATTTGTGCGGGTCTGGGGACATGGAATGTTTCCATGCCAGACCCTGAAGTTGCACAAATAAGCATCCAGAACAGAACTCATACAGGCTCTAATAAGATGCTCAGATGCTTCTTGCTAGGATGAGAATTCATCGAAGTTTGTGAGCAGTTCAGATCTTGTAAGGGAGAACAGGTCAGTAGTGTATCCAGAGAAGAGAGCAAAGGTCAGGGGAAAGGGAGGAGGCCCACAGACATCTGTGCTCTGTGTTTGGCCACAAGACAAGAAACCAGGTCTCCCTGAAAAAGAAAGCAGAACAGCAAGTCCCTCGGAACTAGGACATCTTTAAACCTGACCTATACAACACTCGGCTCAGGGAGGCGCCTTGGAAAACCGTAAAAGCCCGAAAAGAGGGACAAGGAGGAAGCCCAAGTCTTTGGTTTTCCCTGCTGTGCTTTCAGTGTTGAAATGTCTGTGCACGGAGCCTTTGAAATTTCAGAATCAGAGAGTGGATTCATAAGCCAAGCTCCTGCTTTATTCTTCAATGCATTTTAGCCCAACTCCTCCTTGGTGACACATGTAACAGAAATTCTGGACTTAGGAGCCACTTGGTCCTTGGACACTAGGAGATTACAGTGGAATCTGAAACAGGGCTCTAACCACCAACTGGACTGGCCTAGGAAGCCCAAGTATTCAGTCTCCCAAACACCAACCTCCCGTTGCTCTTCATCTGCCTCCACCTTGTTCAGCTTTAGTTGTCCGTGGAAGCGTTTGGCACCCATCTGATGCTTCAGAACCCAGAAAGGAGGAAAGGTAAAACTGGGATTCAAATGAAACAAGATGTGCCCGGGGCTCCTCGTGGCATTTGTCACCTTCAGTTCCCTCTTCGGACGCAGATGTGGCAAGGTTCACAAACAAGCTTTACCAGAAAGAACAGCCTGCTTCCAAGTGAGAAAAAGCCCTTTACACATGAGTTCCTGAGGTCAGCCCAGCCCTGTGCGCCACCCACCCCTCCCAGAGTCCCCTGCTCTCCGGCGAAGCATTAAAGCAAGTGGAAGCAGAGATTTGCTCAGAATAAAAAATCATTTTTCACAATAGCATGCCACATTCTGGATGGCAATCACGGCTGCACAAACCGTATCCATCCCCAGTCATAATGTTGCCGCCTCAGTGACCACACACACACATTGTGTGGCGAGACTCAGAGTCTATTCCATTTGTGATCAATTGTTTCCTCCCTCTCCACACTTTGCACTTAGGAGACATGCTCTCTGGAGGCGGTTGAGGCTTGTCTTGTGGCCAATAATCATCTCCTACGCCTTGCTTTCCAGTCACTAATTTGATGTCTTCACTCAAAGAAATGCCCATAAGTTGAGGTTTCAGAGGAGAGCTCCTTGAGCTCCCCAGACAACAAGGGGGCCGAGTGTCACCGTCATTATCCTGAGCTGGGAGGGAACACTAGTGTTCCGGAGGCTGGGAATCCGTCACTGCCTGCCCATCGCACAGACAGAGCAGATGCGGTTATAATTGCTTCTAGACGTCCTGCCATGCTCAGTTGAACGTCAAAGCCATAAACGCTGCCCGACTACAATAAAACTGGAGTACGCAGACATTTCTGCATCATTGCCGGGTGAAAATACACTGAGTGGAGTTGGATGAGATGGCAGCAAGCGCTTAAGGAGGGGGTGCTGTGGGAATACCAACAAGATGACTGCCAGTCTCCGTTTCCTCCTCTCGTCTGCTTTGTGTTTTCTTTCAGGACCAGAAGAAATGATGCATATGTAAGGATAAAAAATTTTCCATTTCCAGAGGAGTTTTCCACCCCCCAATCTACCCGCAGCCTCCTTTGAGCAAGCCAGTAAAAGCTTTTTTTTTTTTTTTTTTTTTTAAACCTGCCTTCTCACTATGGCAATTTCCAGAGCTGCTATGTGACTGTGTTTTAAAGTCCCCCTTAGGATCCAGAGTGCAATCCATATCACAAAGGCATCCTCCCAGTCCCAAATAGCAATGCGACCTCAATTCAGAAGGTTGTTCTTGTTTCCATAGACCCAGAATGGAGTTTAAGCTGTTGATCTTGACTGTGGTTGTCGCGTCAGCCTCTCATGGGCACCTCATGGGCAGTGGAGCAAACTGTGCCTATCTGTGCTACCACCAGGACTGGGAGAGGAAGCCAACAGTGGTGGGCCATAGGTCAATGTGTGGATGGGGATGATCAGGTCTTTCTTCATTATTCTGTTTCAGTCTGGAAACACCACTGAAGCCTGCTCAGTGTCATAGCAACACACAAACCTTCACTGACAGTCTGGGGCACATTGGCTGCAAATCAAACCCGGGTCTTCCCGGTGAAAGTCGATGAGAGGTCTACCACTGAAGCACCGTGGCCCTCACCTCAAACCAGGGCAGTCATTTCCGGAGTTCAAACCAGACCACAATGCAGGATGACTGAGATTGCCACCAGAATCTGATACTGATGCAGAAAAAAACCTAACTACCATTTTATTGACTCCCAATAGGACAAAGATCTGCCCCTTTGGGGTTTTGAGACTTTAAATCCTTACAGCAGGGGTCGCAACCTGTGGGTCGCGACCCCTTTGGGGATCAAATAACCCTTTAACAGGGGTCATCCAATTCATAACGATAGCAAAATTACAGTTATAAAGTAGCAATGAAAATAATTTTATGGTTGCAGGTGACCACAACATGAACTGTATTAAAGGGTGGCGGCATTCAGAAGGTTGAGAACCATTGCCTTACAGAAATAGACAACCTCATATTTCTCCCACGGAGGGGCTAGTCAGTTCAAACCCCTGACCTTGCGATTAGCAGGTTAATGCATAGTCCACTACACCACCAGGGCTCCTAATGATATAATAAGAGATACTATTGTTAGATCACTCGTGGGAGAAATATACCTCAGTCCTTGGCTTCGCGTGAGAAAGAATTCACTCCGCAGCCTGGATTGTGATCCAAGTGAGTTTTTTGAGAGAAGAAGTTTCAGGTTTACACAGGCACCTCAGGGCCCCTCACCCCTGCACAGCTTGCCTAGAAGCTGCTGGAGAGAAAGTCACTACGTGGGCTCCAGGATCCTGCCTTTTCTTTCTTTTCTTAAATCGTTTTATTAGGGGCTCATACAATTCTTATCACAATCCATACATACATCAATTGTGTAAAGCACATTGTACACTCACTGCCCTCATTATTCTCAAAACATTTGCCTCCACTTAAGCCCCTGGCATCAATCGAGTCATCATTTTTACCCCTTCCTCCCCACTCCCCCATCCCTCAAGAAACCTTGATAATTTGTGAGTGGTGATAGTGGGAGGGTAGAGGGAGGGTGGATTGGAAAGAGGAAACCGATTACAAGTATCTACATGTGACCTCCTCCCTGGGGAACGGACAACAGAAAAGTGGGGGAAGGGAGACATCGGAGAGGTCAAGATCCTGCCTTTTCAATTCCTCCACAGGGAGGCATGGTTGATGGTCCTGGTCAACCCCATTGGCTGGATTGAATTCACCTGGCTCAGATGGGCCAATCCAGGTGTAACACCCACCTAGGTGTACCACCCCTTCCTGGCCGGAAGTTTGAACCTGAGCATATGTAATGGATGACCCACTCCCTATGCTAAGCTACCTAACAGTATTTGCAAGATGCCGAGCAATGTTCTAAGCTTTTTGTATATAATAATTCAATTATTTCACTTAAGAAGCCTATGTGTGGACTCTATTCTTGCCTCATTTTACAGATGAAAAATCAGTGGCACAGGATGATAAAGTCATGAGCCTATGACCACACAGTGAGGAAGTGGAAAGGAGAGATTTGAACCCAGGCTGCAGAGTCCATGCCTTGGGTGCCTACAGCGCCACATAGGACACAGGAAAGCATGGAGCAGACTCGGCGTAAGACCTAGCATGTATGTGCTAGGACTGCATGAGAGTAGCTGCTACTCAGATCCAGAAGAGAATACAAGGCTATTGCAAAAATTATTTTTTCCAAGAGAGGGTGGAATTCTGCATCTTGTGCGAAATCCCCCAACCTGCACATGGCACAGCTACTTCAGAAGGTTCCCAACAATGTGTGCTGTGTGGCAAACCTAACTGAGCTCAGGGGGAGCTGGTCTGTGGGTTATGTTACCCAGAAGGTGAGCAGTTTGAACTCACCAGCCACCACTCCAAGGGAGAAAGAGAAGGCTTTCTGCTCCCATGGACTTACAGTCTTTGAAGTGGCAGGGAGCATTTCCATGCAGCCTATGATTAGGATCTAGGAGGGTGAGGGTGGATGGAGTTGGTTGAGACCTGGCTTCAGGGCATTTCCCAGAAGGGCTTCCTGCAGTGACTCTGCCTTCAGGAATGTCTGGTGACCCTGAGGGCAGCAAAGTCCTAAGCACACTCAGGCAGTGGTTCTCAACCTTCCTAATACAGGTCCTCTTGTTGTGGTGACCCCCTGACCATTAAATGATTTTCTTGCTACTTCATCACTGTAATTTTGCTACAGTTATGAATTGGACGAGCCCTGTGAAAGGGTCATATGACTCCCAAAGGGGTCGCAACCCACAGGGTGAGAACCACTGCACTAAGGGTTCCCCTTCCGGGCAGCTCTACCAGTGTCTGATGTGCATAGTTCTGTGAGGTGAGAGAAATGAACTTAGTGTCTGCTTCTGGTGACAGTTGATGTGGGTGGGCTTTCTCCCTATGTCAAATCCCTCTCAAGCCATTTGTCACCACAACAGAGGGAGCCACACACATAAAGCAAGAAGAGGAGGCAGCATAGCAGGACGGTAAGCAGAACAAAGATTGAATAAGCACAATTCATTTCAATCATGAATCGGGTGCCCTTGAGATGTGAGGAAGACCCCAGTCTAGTGACATTAGATCAGGTTTAGGGATTGAGTGACGGGACCCTCTTGGCTCCCCTCAGCCCCTATCTTGCTTTCCCATTGACCCTGCCCCTTACATCGTGATTGGTCCTTATTCCAGCATGATGGTTGGTTTCATAATCACAACATGTGGGAATGTGTTAGTCGATAGGTTATACAGGCACAGTCTCTGGAATGGGTAAGTGAGGAGGTGTGACTGGTGACATGACTGGTGGAATGGATCATGTGAAGTGATTTGAGATCGTTGTTCAGACCTGATAGGTCATCCAGGCCTCTAGTTGATCCTGGCAGTACTCTAGTTTAAGGAAACAGAATGTTAGGCATTTAAGTCATATTTAAGCTTAAATTTTGAGCAATAGGCTGTGGCTCACAGTGAGAGTCTATGTGGAGACCCTAAATCCATTTTGAGGGGCCACACATTCAGCCACCATTGAGTTCTTTCCTACTGCTGACCGGCAGTGGAAAGCTTGCGTCCACTCCCCGGGCCAGACTCAGCGATATACGGTCGTGTGCACATCCCAATGAAGGTCCCGCTCATGCTCTCACAGGCCCTCCCGCAACTCCATGAATTGATCCGTCTTCAGGGACAGTTTTGTGACAAAGGTGTTTGTTTTCCATGTCTCATTTAAGCTTTCAGGAGCTCAGGTGGTGATGCTGGATAGTGTTGGACTATTAACAGCAAGATCGCTGGTTCGAAGCCACTAGTCATTCCACAGGAGAAAGATGAGGTTATTGCTTCCTGTAAAGGTAGCAACTTCAGGATCCCTACACAGAGTCACTATGAGTCAGAGTCAGCAGGACAGAATGAGTGTCATTTTATTTAAGTAACTGTGGCTGTGGGTCCTTCCGACACCATTGGGGCCTCATGCGGATGCTCTCCTTCATCCAGAACAGCGGTTTGTGCCTTTTTCTTGTGTAAAACATAGCAAAGGAGTTCCTAATAAAATAAAGTTGAATTGGGAGTCTTTTTTCCCTCAAACAAAGTAAATCCATAAATAGAAATGAGACTATGGTGCTAATAACCAGTTGGAGAGTTGAGAGAGCTGAACTCTCAATCCTGGTAGAAACCCATTGTGACTTTAAAAACTTGCTCAAGGTCATCCATAGCCTATGAGGTTGAGTTGAGCAGACACAAAACAGATGTGTTGGGGAGTAATTGTGTACATTAAGTAAACAATTTATCTTTCTAAAGATTCTGTCTAAAACTTACTTTAAATAGTAAGTTTTCCCCTGGGCTAGGGAAAGGTCAGGGAGCTTAACCCCCTAGTATCCACCCCCTCTCAGCATTCATCATGTTAGGCCAGAGGAGCCAAATCACACCCACTACCCAGGGAGCACTGCTTCCAAAAGCCCATTGCCTGTGCCGGGGCAGAGGGCAGGTACCCGGACCAGAAATGCTGACAGAGTGGAACCAGCGGGCTCAGCCCCCAGCTTCCTGAGAGAGCAGCTGTGATGGTTCACTTTTGGACAAATGTCAATGCATGACTTGGGCAGCACGAAAAGCAGATGTGCAGAGGTTGTTCGCTGTATTCCAGAAGTTCACACACTCCCCGCAGGCTCTTTGGTGGCTTCCACCTTCAATCCCAAAAGGCCACTGCCGTCCAGTGGATTCCAACCACAGTGACCCTATATGGAGTTTTCAAGACTGTAAATCTTCATGGGAGCCAGCAGTCTCATTGTCCCCCTTGGGACAGGGAGCTAGCAGCCCGTTTCACCTCCAGGACCCCTTCCTCTCTAATTCTGGATCCAGTCCCTCCAAATATCCTGCCCTGCCCTTGTCTAGGCTTCTTAAATGCGTTCCATGCTGCTTATGTTAGTCTGGGTGCCTTAGCGAAACAAATCCACAGAAACGCGTATGTATAAGAGAGAGTTTTATGTAAAGGGTGAGTGCACATCAGGAAAACATGCCCGCATTTGCTTATGCACCCGCTTTGTCTTCAGCGATCATGTCGAGATAGGCTGGTGGCTTCTTCCATGTGGGCTTTGTTGTTTCTTAGTTAGATGGCCCCTTGTTTATCTTCCAGTCTTTAAGACCCTGGACACTATATCTTTTGATAGCCGGGCCCAGGGTGCTTAACCACTACACCACAAGGGTTCATTAGCTTGTGACTTATCTCCTGCCATTCACACTAGATGCTCAAAATAGCAGGAAACCAGGTTTCTCCTTTGTGGCCACACCAGGTACTGACAGAACCAAGAACAGAGAAATGCTTAGTTATATATCTTGACTATCATTAGCATATTATATGCCTGGCAATATGTAAGCCTTCGCTCCTCTGACCTCTCACAGTCTCGGTAAAATGAAGCTAATAAAAGTAGTGCTCTCACAAGCTTGGTAGGAGATTAAACAACTCACATAAGGGTACACAGCCTATCAACGAGGAGGCGAGATGAGGCAGTGTGTGGCTGCTGAACCCACACCCTTCACAACACCTGCATTAAAATGACTGAGGGCTATGAGGAACCAGACAGAAGCAGATTCACACCCCATATTGAGTCAATTTAACTGCCTATTGTGCCTGACCCTTCTATCTCTGATCTTAGAAATGGGGTTAACAACAACAAAACACTGTAGAAGAAATGTCCAGCAGATGACAGGCACGCGATTAAACAACAAAAAATAAATCACTTAAGTTGAAATTCGAACTCCTGGAAACCCCTCACACACGTGCAGAAAAGGATTGAGCCCCATGTGGTGTTTCCAGTGCCCCCGTCCTTCCCCCCTAAAATGAGCATTTGATAAGGAAATGCCTGGATTGTTCCAAGCCCAAGACTGTGGAGAACTAAAGGAAAACCCAGCATTATGAATCTTTGAGCACAGCCCTGCTGGGAAACCGCCCTGCAGTCACTTGTTGATGACTGGAGGAGGGACAAGAGTAGGGAGAAGAACGAGGACTGAATGTGACACATAAGCAGGGATGGCCTACATTCCATAAAGGAAAAAACTCAAGGTCTGCTTTTCTGGTGCCGGAAAGTTAAAACCCATCTGGTGCAGTTGAAAAGGTGTGTGTGTGTAGTGGGGGGGGGTGTTAGGGAGGAGGGGCGATGAGTCCAAAGGATGAACTCCATCTGCAATTGTGTCCTCAACTGCTTTCCCCTGCTAGCCACACGATATTTGTGGCTGGCCTGCCCTGCTTTTGTTATCAAGCCCAGAGAGGGCAAGAGACTAGCTCGAAGCCACACTGCAAGTTGGCAGTAGAATCAGGCTGAGAACTCTGGATGCTTAGAAAGCTTCACACAGACCTGAGAAAGTACCAAGGGAAGACCTGTTCGCTAACTGGGCAGCACTCACTGCATGCCAGCGCTGTTCCAGTGCCCCAGCCAGGGCATTGCTCCCTGTGTCTGTGTGTCTTCAGTGATGCACACAGGTGACGGATTGGCTTTTAATAGCATGCTTGGAAGGTTGAGGCCACCCAGCGGCACCTAGAAAGAAGGGCCTGCAAATCTACTTCAGACCAAGCAGCCTTTCCAGACCCTGGGGAGCACAGTTCTTCTTGGACACACAAGGAGGCCAGGAGTTGAAGTTGATTCCATGATGTAGTTGATTCCATGGTTCCCGGTTGTAGCTATACCTAGAGTCACATCCACATTCATGTTTATATCTCTTCACTCCATGGGGTGTTCATGGCTCCAACTCTTCTGAAGCAGACCACCAGGATTTTGTTTAAGAGGCCTCTGGATAGGTTTGAACTGCCAACCTTTTAGTTTGTAGCTGAGTGCTAAACAACTTGTGCCATGCAGGATGCTAAGCTCAGAAACTCAGTCGGTGCTTCATGATCTCAGTTGGAATTATAGAGAGGGTCAGTGATGACCCATTGACTGCTGGGTAATTGTTGATGTAGTCTCCCTGTGCAGACATGTAAAGTACCTGAAAACTTAAAATCCAACTCATTGAGTGCATCATCCTGCCGTGCGCCAGCCCAGCAGCATGCTCTGCTGGGGACATTTGGCCATGCCTGGAGACATTCTGAAGAAGGGAGTCCCACTGCCATCCTGGTGCAGGGAACAACACAGCCCCACAAGAACGATGTTGGCCAAAATGTCAGCAGAGCTGCCACTGGGAAAATGGTCTAGTCCAAGCGCTGACCTTCGTAGAGGAAGAAAGCCAATCCAGAGCAGCTAAGTGACCTGCTGTGGGTTGCACAGCCTGATTCCAAGCCCAGTACTATACCCAAAGCTGTTACCACGCCCAAAATTAAACAGCAATAGCTGCCCAAAGGCCTCTTAGTTTGAGGACCAAGTAAGACAGTAAATGAGAAAGCCCTTTGACAAATGTGGCATGCTGCACAAACATGAGATGTTATTACCCAGGATCTTTTGATATATGTAAATAGATCTTGTACCAGGTCAGTTAATTTTCCAACTGCTCTATCTGAGCTTTCAGATGGCAGCACCTCTGTCCAACCCAGGAAAGGACTCCTGTGCAGGCTGAGCAGCCCTGGAAAGCCTCATGCCTGGCTTCTCCCACCCCTCAGCTAATCTCCAAGTGATTAATAAGGGCTCTCACTATGTTGTGCCTCCCAGCTGACAGATACTAGGCTATCAAAGCATTCGTATCACCTCCTTGATGCCTGAGGAGGAATATAGTTTCATGTGTGAGAGTGCCCCAACCCGCGGGACTCAGTTATTCGAGGGGTTCCAAGGAGGACCCAGCCTGAAAGAGAAACGGGCGAGAGAGAGGAGCGAGACCAAGCAGATTCTTGTCAAGGTCTGAGTTTATTGCTACACAAGCCTCTCTATAAAGGGTGAGGCAAACAAGGGAGTTCAAAGGGGAGATAAAAAAAAAGGAAGGGCGGGGGTGTAGAGCACACAGGGCAGGCGGCCGCAAGTCTGCAGTTGGAATGTCCGGTGCTGGAGCAGACAAGGGTGGGCCATCTGGTGTGTGTCAGGGTAAGATAAGGTTGAGGTGACGTGGCTTTAGCCCTGCTGGGCAGGCAATATGGCCTTGGTTTTGTCAGGCTGATTATGCCCGGTTCCCAACATGAGAGAAGCCAGGAATATCTCCTCTCACAACTGTGCAGCAAACGAGATCAGATCTCCCAATCTGATTTTCAGCCCTCCTGTCTTTCCAAGTGAAGTGGATGGTCCATTTCACATTGTCTCAAGTCTTTGCACATTGCATGCCAACATTGCGACACAGGGCGCGGCTGTGGGTCTTAGTAGACAAAGCCCCCACCCAGAACCCTGCCCTCAGAGCTCCTTGGTCACCCTGCACAACGCAGGTCCAGGCCGGGCTCCACACTGCAAGGCGATCAACCCTGACCCTCCAGTGTGGCCGTCCTCACACGCTCCCACATCCACCTAGAAGGACTGGAGATGAGAGATTCCGGAAGCTCCCTGCCTCATCTGCCTCCCTCCCCAGAGCGACAGAGCAACTGTAACTGATTAGGCAGGATGCAGCCTCATTCCCAGTCCCCACCCTCTCTGGGAAAGCAGGGATGTCTGGCACCTCATCCAAGGCCTTTCCCCTGTGATCTCATTACTAAGGAGCTGCTCCTCTACCGCCCACCTCCATCACCTCATCTACATATGGGGGAGATGAGTATGTCTTCTTTGCTGCTCCTTCCCTGAGTCCACCCCAGGAGCTCCCTGAACAGATCAACAATCACTTCTCATTACACCTGCAGCAGCCGTCAGATACTGCTGAACAGAGACAGGCGCCTCCCCTGCTGCTGCCAGGCTCCAGTGCACATGTGCACACACACGTGCACACACATTGTACAGGTACACTCACATAGACACACAAGCATGCACACCCATGTGCACAAACTTTGTTCAGAGGTGGGAATTCTGCCCATTTTAGCCTCTAATATTGCAATCAGAGAGTGATAGAACAATGAAAGATGAAGGTGGATGAAGGAAGATCTATTTATTCCCTTACTTGTTACATAACCATTCAGGGCTCTTTTTTTATCCGTACAAACACACCACCACACCATCAACAATCATCAAGTAGATGTCATGTGCAGTGCTGCCCTATTCAAGGCGGTGCTGAGAATGTGAGGAGGATTCTCTCTAAAGCACAGCTCTGAGGAAGTCTGTCTCCTTCGCACTTTTACACACACAGGGTGAGGAGCCTGCAGGAGGCTCCGTGCGTTGGGTGAAGCCACACGATGAGTGAGGAGACCGAGTGTGTAGCCAGGGGAGTGAGAGCGCAGAGTTCACCACTTCACCAGCATGCTGGTGTGCACAATCGATGAAAGGGTGGCTGCCAGCAGCAGGACAGAAAAAAAGTAAAGCATGTAACTTGTGGTTTTATCTCTGGCTTACTTCCAAAAGGAATTGTTTTTGTTGTTCTAAAAAGCTTTATACCGAGAAAAAAAAAGAAAGAAAGAAAGCTTTATACCTCTATAAAAACAAAAGGCTACTGCTGTCAAGCACCTTCAGACTCAAGCCAGAGGAGAGCTCTCCCAGTGGGCTTCCAAGCTGAAAATCTTCACAGAAACACAGTACCTCCTGTGGAGTAGCTGGTTGGTTCAAGCCAGCAACCTGGCAGTTAACAAGTACGTCCCTTGTACCTGTAATACCTGTATAAAGTGTATTAAATATGAACTACTCCTGGTGTATAATTTTAAATTGAATTATTGTGCCTGGAACTTTTTTTTTAATAGCTAAGAATGGTGAAATGAGACTCCTTTAGATGTTATGATAAGAATACACACTACACAGGGCTTGGACCCAACCCAGCTTAATTCAAAGGAAGGCAGATTTATTTTCTTCTGCTTCCCAGAAGGTTCCCCAGCAGAACGTGTGTTAAACAAAATTGTTTAGCTATGGAAAAGAGCAATCTCCTCTTGGGAAGATCCTGGTAGAAGGGGGCTTTGGTTACATATCCAGCTCAACCCAGCCCCAGAGGCCTCGTCATGTTTTATTTTGTTTTGCCCTTGACACTGATTGTCTTGGGAACTGTGGCCCCCGAGCAATGGCCAGGAAGTCAGGTCTTCTTGATGTAAATCCTCTAATATCCCCTACAATGATTTTCAGTGCCAATGGTAAGGCCCGCCCAGTGGCTGCCACATGCCCCTGAGCAAACACGTCAGAGCAGATGAGAGCATGAGACAGCATTTAAGAGAACGGTAGGCTGGCCTTGACTTAGCTGTTTGGCCTCTCCTCAGAAGTCACTTGTGACACTGACTGTCATGGGTTTCATTAAGAACAAGTCTATCTCTACCAAAGAAAACTGCAAGGTAAGAGGACTTTCAGCTCCAGCTACATATGTCTCCAAACTTACTTACATATTGTCCTGTTTTCAGAAGAAAAAAAATTTACTCAGTGCCTCCCGGGCAAATAAAAACTTTGGTACTACAACCTACAATCCCAGATAAAGTGTAGGTATCTGCTTTGGCAGCTCCCCTGGATCGAGCTGCTCCGGTAGCTCTCCACAAAAACCCTGTGAAGAGATGATCAGGCAGGATAGCCTAGTCTGTTCTTCAGAAAGAAGCTACCCCTGAAACCTCAGTGGCTTAAAATCTAGAAGTTTATTTCTTGTTCATGCAAATTCTGACGCTGGAAGGGCAATTCTACAGGGTGTTTGTCCTGCACACCGTCCGTCAGTGATTCGGGCTGCTTCACAAATATGGTGCCACCAGATCAAAAGGTGGATTCCAGGTCATCACAGAAGAGGAAGAGAGAAGTGGGGGTTGTGGATCAGTCTTTACATGCTTTGACACTTTAGTTGACATAGATCGCTGTATAGGGCTGCTTATATAAAGGTTATCAGTTCAAACCCACCTAGCTGTACCACAAAAGGAAGGGGTCATCTGCTTTCATAAAGGGTACAGCCTAGACAACCTCATGCAACAATTGTACTCTGTACCACAAGGGGTGAGCATGAGTCAGAACTGACTTGAAGGCAACAGGATTTGGGGTGTTTTTGTTTGTTTGGTTGGTTGGTTGATTGGTTTGGTTTGCTGAGTGGGAGGTGGTTCTACCTACAGCATATTAATCTGAAGTAGTCACTTTAGGTTTTTTTGTTTGTTTTTTGAGAGATGTGGAAAAGCTCATTGGCTTTAATGGGGAGTTAACTCTGCCGCAGACGGCCTCCTCAAAATTTCCCTCCCGCTTCATAAACTAGCAGAGATTTTCAATGAAGGAGCCTGCAGGCACCCGCTGGACATCTCCTTGCAAGGTCAGTCCTTTGGAGCCACTGGGAGGGAGAAAAAAGAGACTTCTATTCCTGTAAAGAATTCCAGCCCCAGAAATCCTCAGGGGGCAATTCTGCCCTGTCCTCTCGGGTCGCTATGAGTCCGAATTGAATTTATGGCTATGAGTTGAGTTTTAATTCCATTCACTTACTGCTATTGACAGGTTGCTAGATTAGGGCTTGTCTTCCCAAATGCCAGCACTAAACGAAAATGAGCTGTCCGGGCCACAACAAAGGGGTTGGAAATAAATCAGGCACACTCATTAGATACCTATGGCAAAATTCAGAACTGAGCATGCTCTGACCCAAGTCATGTAGACCCAGGTGGAAGGTCCACCTGGTCATACAGAATAGGACTTCACAAAAGTGCACCAAAATCAACCAGTACGATCGACCAATGCCCTCCAGTGGTGTTGGGAGGTGATAGAAGTAGGCCTGGGCTCCTTGTCGCCCTCCCTTGTTCACGTGCTCTGCAAGTGGAGGGTGAGGCCCTTGGGGGTTCCTGCCGTGGCTCCTCAGCTGGTTCTGCACTCCTGCTCAGGTATTCCTCCCATGAAACCGCCATATTCAGCTGCAAACTTTCCCCACCCCTGCCATGCAGCCCGGCGTGCTTTCCGGAGATAGTGGGGACTTTTGGGGACTGCGATACCTGAAACTTTCTTTCATAACATTCACTTGGATTTACAAAAGTGCTTCTGCCATATGAATTCTTTCAGCGTTGCTAAGCAAGAACTGAGGTCAACCACCCCAGAAACCTAACACTATCAAGTCGATTCTGACTTATATCAATCTAGGGGGTCCTCAAACTATGGCCTGCGGACCACATGGCCCTCAGAGGACATTTATTCAGCATGCCGGGTGTTTTTGCCCCCCCCTTTTTTTTTACTTCAAATTAGGTATGTGCAGTGCGCATAGGCATTTGTGCATAGTTTTATTTTTAAACTATAGTCCGGCCCTCCAGCGGGTTTGAGGGACAATGAACTGGCCTCCTGTTTAAAAAGTGTGAGGACCCCTGAAAGGACAACGTAGAACTATGCCTGTGGGTTCCCGAAGTTCTAAATCTTTACAGGAGCTGAGAACCGCATCTTTCTCTGTGAGCCATAGCGGATTCCAACTGGCTGGCCTCATGGTCACACACATTCCACCAGGCTCCTTGAGCCTTAACTTGATAATTTAATGAAACGATACTTCTCCAAGTCACATTGTATCAAGGTCTATAATCTTGCTATTCTAATATCAAATTTAAAATAAGGAATATAGTTAAGCTCCAAATCCATAAGCAATAAGATCATTGAATCTCTTTGGACACTATTACTTAAAAAAAGAAAAAACTCTGTCCAATTATTTTCAGCACAGAAAAGCTTCCAGTGTTTACAGCTTAGTATGTAATTGCTTTTTCTCTTCTTCTTTTGCATTGGTGAATCATTTTGAGCTTATAATAATGTCAAAATAAATAGTTTCCAGAGCCTCCAGGCATTCACTGTGTAATGATCATTTAAAAGATTTCTTGGTTAGAGGGTCCTCAAAGAATAAAAAGCGTGTCCACATCCCTGGTCATTTCTATATTCAAAAGAAGAAATTGCTCATCAAATGCTACAAGCCAATTTCTTTCTTCAGCCAAACTGCCCATTTTAGCATCACTGAATTAAGCAAATGGTTCTACATTTCAAAGTCAACAATGATACTCTTTTCCCTTTAACACGAGCATCTTAAACAGCTCAAAAAATAGTCGAGCTCTTTATTATGGCTTTTCCTGAGAAAGCTGTTTCGTTGTTTATTTTATTTATTCATCTAGACTTTCATGTTAAGATTTGTGTATTTTAAGTTCTGCTAGTCAGGACATTTTAAATGGAGCCAGATTTTTTTTTTATACTTTGTCTTTTAAAATATAATGAGACTGAGCAGTACATCCGTTAATAAAATATAAAGTCTTCCTATTTCTGTTTGTTTGTAATTTCCCTAAGGATAACTCTTAATGTAGTAAAACCAAAACCCACCATAATGAATTACATTTGGTCTACTGGGGGTTGTGGCCAACCTTTTGATAGAAAAATCCAGAGACTCCCTTCTGCATCTCCTTTCCCAACCAAACCCCGGTGGCTGGAGGCTGGAAGGAAGAAAGAGGCTGGGCTGCTGGGGCAGGGTGGGGAAGGGGTAACCTTGCAGATTATTTCAAATTCTACTCTGAAGGCAGAAAGTTATCCAAATGAGATAGCTAGAGATTCACTTCCTTAGAAAAAGATTGAAATTAATGTGTCCCTTAGAAAAGCCAAAGGAAAAAAGTCGTTATTAATTTAGGCAATTGAAGAACTTTGAAAGCCATGTCTAGTACATAAAAACACCTGTCCCTAGAGCCCATCGGCCTAGGAAACTGAATTTTTATGCCATGTAAAATAAAGGAAGGTCATTTCTTAGACTTGCTCAACAGAAGATTGTCATTTTAAACCGGTTACTGTAATGAGAAGCTGGGTTTTCGTAAAAAGGACTGAATGCTTGAGTCAGTGTGAAATGAAATTAGAGATGCATGTTCTGTGCATGGCGGCATTTCCGGAGGAGTCTGTGTTCCTGTGACTGCTCTCGATCTGTCTCGTGCCTTCTGGGAAACTCACAGCGTGGTGCCCACATCTAGTCTCTCGGACTTTCTTGCCAGCTTTGGAAAGGTGTTGAGTCTGTTGGATCTGCTGCACAGAGACAGCATGCAAGTGGACCCTTCCCACATTCCTCAGAGAGCAGCCCCCCAGTGTAAAGCTGTGGGTGAGGTTTGATGACCTTTGCCCCTTCATCATCCCGCATTCTTTGAGGGACCCAAGCGCTCCCCCGAGGCATTACCGGAGAAGCAGCTACCCCATAGTTTCCAGATGGTGGGTATCAGCCTGTGTGCTCATTGGGATCGCCAGAGAGCTGTCCAAAAGACATCTTTGTCCCATCTCCACTGAGTCCGATTTTATTGGCCTGGAATGCAGCCTAGGTGCTTGGATTTTTTTCTCTCTCATAAGTTTTTATTGTGAATTAGGTGAAGGTTTACCAAGATCATCAGTTTTTTATTCAACAATTCATACCCATTGTGTTTTATGCCACTTATTGCAATCTCCACAATATAATATGACTTGTTCCACTCCCTACTTATGTCTTCTGTTTCCCTTCCTCCTCTCTTCCTACCCTTCTGAACTTGGGCCTTGGATTAATACTGCCCTTTTGAGATCAAATGGTTTGCTGTTTTCAGGTTTGCGTGCCTCACTTGAGTAATTGCTCCCATTATAGACCAATCTATTATTTGGCTGAATATTGAACCACAGGTAGGAGTTCATTTTCAAACTTAGTGAATAAGGACCATCGTTTCAGAGGTTCTGTTAGTCCCTATCCAGCCAATAAGCCTGGTCTCTTTTATGACTGTGAATTTTGCTTCACTATCTAGGACCTTTGGATGTGATCCCTTTCAAAGAAGTTGGAATTGATAGTTGGAGATCATCTAGTTATTCTGTGCTCAGAGTCATGAAGTCTAATGTTCATGTGGTCCACTCACCACTCTTTCCTCCAGAGTGAGGGTGACAATACTTGCCACCTAGATGGCCACTTGTGAGCTTCTGAAATCCAGCTGCTACTCACCAGCATGGATGTCGAACATAGTCTTTACAGTCTAGGTAATGACAATTGTTCTTGGTGTCCTTCACAACTATAATCCCCAGCCCCCCAGCCCAATAAAGCACTCCCTCCAGTTGTTCGGTTATGCCTAAGGAGTTTTGATAACTTCATCTTCTGTGTGCTCCGGAATATTCAATTCCCTGGATGGTCAGAATGGTCAGTCAGGGCTCAGAATCTTGGTGTTAAGGCTTCTGGTGAGATCCTGGCACATCAGACACAGAGGTTGTGAGGCTAGAGGAGGGGCAGAAGGGGATCATACTGAGTCTAACAAGGAAAGAAAAGGAAATGAAGGATATAAGCAATTAAAAGCAAGCGCATAAATAGATACAAATACACAGATGGCCCTTGCAACATTATTCCCAATCTCGCAAACGTGTCAACGGTCTAAATACCCATCAATAGGTGAATGGATAAGTCAAACATGTTGCCTACGGTATATACAATGGACTACTACTCAGCCATAAAGAGAAATGAACTCTTGACACAGGCTACAAGAGGAATGAACCTCATAAGCATTATGCTGAGTGAAATAAATCAGCTTCAAAAAGGACACATTTTGCTTAATTCCACTTACAAAAAATATCTAGTCTAGGAAAATGAATAGAGACAAACATCTCCCAATTGTTTCCAGGGATAGGTAGGAAGGTAAGTATGGTTGTTACATAATGCCATGTCAATTGGACAAATAAGTGAGGTGGAGTCGTTCTTATACCTATATGAGTGTCCTTGGATTTATTTCTCTAGTCAACCCAGCCTAACCCAGTAGGGCCTGGAGGGGAAGTGCCATCCCTGAGACGATACTGAGCTTCCATAAGGGTGATGACATAATTTTGGAATGGATAAGGATGATATATGAACAACATGCAGAATGCCACTTAATTATAATCTTGTAGAGCGTGGAAGTGACGAATGTTTTGATGCATGTATATTTAGTATGATTTTTAAAGAGTGTACGCAAAAGAGCAATATGGCAAGTCTGTGTTGCCATTTGCTGTTGCTCAGCTAAAAGCGATTCGGGCCTGTGTAGTTCAAAGGGAACCACAGAGGCTCAGGAGGAAAGCTGGTACCATCTCCAACTGAGACTTGTCTGACCAAATGCAGAGTCTCCCTTCAAGTAACTGACAGGTCAGAGGCAGCTCATCTCTGCTGCAGAAGCAATGATTTGTCTCAATTCCCAGACCACTGTCACAGCCATGTCTTGTTGCTCTCGGTGCCCCCCTTCCCCACCACAATAAGTCACTAGAAAGCCATGCTTCATTTAAAAACAAACAAATAAAACCCTTCTGCCTCCATCCTGGCACTGTTTCAGCTTATTTAGCATCATAACATATGTCATCTGTTTCCCTAAACAATCTAACATGGACATGGCACGATGGGACTGATGAGTTAGGCAAATGAGAACCAGCCTGCCCTCTGAACACACACGATGGCATTTGACTTGCTGTCAGTAGATGCTGTCGCGTTTCTTCTCCTCTTTCATGGAAAATAAATACAGAAAAGAATGAGGACATGAAAAGGGCTGCAAGATGTTTAGCTCTGGTCTTTCTAGAAAGTGTAGAAAAAAAGTATGTGACCCCTGCCTGCCTTTAGATGCCCCACTCCTCTGGCAAACAAGGATTGCACACTGACCATGGACAAGACATCTGGATCTGGGGGGAGGATATAACAATTGCCCCCACCAGCAAAGAGTTTCCAGATTTACGGGACTACACAGGCCAGGGAGCAGCTCATAAAAAGAACAAGAAGAATCACAAAGGAGGGTGTGCTCCAGCACCACTTCGTCCAGCTGCAGGCACATGAAGGCAAAGTTTCTTTTGCTTTCAGTCAAGTTTATGATTTCCGCTGCATCCCTTACCAACACCTTCACGAAGATCTAGGTTCTTGGGTTGTTTCGCTCCAGGGCGGACATCTCCTTGGTAAAGCTTTATGGACAGCTCATGGTCCAAGAATTCCACCTATATGTTTTGAAAGGGGCCACGTTAAAACCCCTGGCTCAGACTTTCAGGACTGGGCACAATACAGCAAACCCACCATGGGGACAGCAGGATTTGGTAACACTCTCATCTCCATCACAACCTGGACCTGGCAAAGCTATTTTCTTCCACTCACCATCTTTCAATCAATATTTACTCAGCTATTAGTTGCTCCCCAGGCTCAGCATCAGAAAAGTGTTCAAACGTTACCGAATTGTCCATCTAATGGTAGAGGTCTGTGCAAGGGATATGAGAGCAAGAGGCTCAGAGATGATCAGTGGGTAACGAGAGAGGGATTCACCTTTATCATTTGTAGAAAGCCCCTGAGGCTTAGTCACATTGGCAGACTTTCCCTGGAGCAAGCAAATAAAGCTGCTCCCGGCTCAGCTCCATTCCTGATCTGGTCTTGCCATGAGACTATCCAGGCTTTGTCCCAACCCCACGTTCTGGAAACCACGAGTGGAAGGAGGTGAATCTTGGGGATACCATGGAAAAGAATGGGCATTGCACAACACTTCATTG
The DNA here is from genome assembly GCF_050624435.1 of Tenrec ecaudatus. Classification (NCBI taxonomy): domain Eukaryota; kingdom Metazoa; phylum Chordata; class Mammalia; order Afrosoricida; family Tenrecidae; genus Tenrec; species Tenrec ecaudatus. The sequence continues at coordinate 637,654 of NW_027457586.1, read as the reverse complement.
TACTCATATGGAGCTTATGCAAAGGCCAAGAGATAGAACCAGGTGAGACTGTGAACAGGACAAGGTGATACTGCATGGTTTAAAATCAGAAAAGGTGTGCATCAGGGTTGTATCCTTTCACTGTTCTTATTCCATCAGTATGCTGAGCAATTTATACAAGAAGCTGGTCTCTGTGAAAAAGAACATGGCATCAGGATTAGACGAAGACCCATGTAATGTCATTGGGAACATTTTCTCACTAAAAATTTTAGGTCATGGCATCAAAAAAGTGTCATTTTAACCTAAATGGGTTTTTAGACCAGTGAAATAACAGCGAGAGTGAGTCAGCATTGTGCACAGAATTGAGCGATACTGGTTCTTTGGGAAATTCATAATCCAACACTGACACTGCTGAGATAAAGGATGACAGTGAGGAAGATTCTACACCTGAGCTCTGTGATGGGCCAACGTGGTGCTCTACTCTCTTCAGGAATGGATGAGCCAGCTCCACCAAGATTCCCCTTTACTGGAGCACCTGCTATGTATGTAGACGTTGAACACAAGAACGCTTTGGCGTTCCTACAATGATTTCTGACCGATGAGGTCATCGAAAAAATGATTATGATAGCCCGGAGGTTTACTTTCAGGTTTTAACCCCTCTTCAGTTAATTTCTGTGCATGGGGGAAGGTTTGGGGCTTGCTTCATTTTCCTACATACGGTATCTCAGTTTGTCCAACACCATTTGTTGAGCAAGCAGAATTTGTCCCTTTGGATATTTCTGTGTCCTTTTTCGAAGGCTAGTTTCCTGTTGACTGGTGAATATATGTGTAGCTTTTCTGTTCGTATCCATTGATCTATATACCTCTCAGTGTACCAATACACTGCTCTCCTTTAGGGAAAAACAACAACAAAAGTTGTATGAGCCCCTATATAATGATTTTTTTTAATGGACGATGAACTATTTTCCAGGCCAGCACTATCCTATGTTTGAGCACATTGCTGCAGCCACTGTGTCAATCCATCATGCCTTATAGCCTGCGGTACTCATGTTCAGGTATAGTGTTCTGCCATTCACAAGGTTCACACTGGCCAGTTCTTTCAGAAGTGGAAGACCAGGTCCTCCTCCCTCGTCTCTGTCTGGAAACTGCTGAAGTCTACCTGCAGTGAGTGACCCAGCAGGCATTTGAACTACTGGCTGCAAAATTTCCACCATTACAGCCAAATGCAGGCCACCACAGTACAACAGACAGTAACAGCATCTTAACACCACACAAAGGCTCCTCCCTGGGGAGACCACGTGTTCAGGCAATTGCTGCTGTTACACATGTAAGTGGGGGCTACATGAAGTCGCACCATCTCCTGTGGCCCTTCCAGGAACAGGCCATTCTGCTGTTGTTTCTACTGGACTTAGGCTCAGCTGCCAACCTGCCCTCTGCACGCATTCTTCTCCTTACCCTTCCATGTCACCTTCTCTTTGCCCAAGTCAATACTGCTGGTCAGTCACCTACTGGTGGATGCTTGCTTCTGAAGTTTCTGAACCACATTTCCCCATGGTTATGAGACATTGCTGCTGCCACTGCGAGCATTTAACAGGTTACTTTACACCTTCAATGAGAAATCTAGGGGAATAGAAAGAAAGCTTCTTCTTTCTCCCAAGGAGTGGGTGGTGGTTTTGAACCGTTTCCCTTGAGGTTAGCAGCCCAATGTGTAACCCACTACACCAGTAGAGCCTTGGTGGCACTGTCCAGCAATTATTAGACTGCTAAATATGAGGTCCGGGTTTCAAACCTACCAACTTCTCCTTGGGAGAACGATAAAGCTGTTCCCATAAAAGACTGACAGCTCCAGAAGCCCTCTATAGGGTGGCTATGAGTTGGCATTTTGCGGTCATTTAGGGCTTTTTGGTGGCATGTGATTTTTTAGGGCTTTTAGGTTGTTTGTGGACGTTCAAGGTGTGTTTGGGGCATTCGGGTGGTTTGGGGTTTTTAGGGTGTTTTATAAGATTTTAGGGAGTGTTTAAGGGATTTAGGGGTGGTTTTTTAGAGTGTATAGGTATTTTTCAGCACAATATGGTGTTTTTAGTGATGTTACAGAGTTCCTTAGGGATTTTAGGGTATTTTTCATATTATATGTGTTTTTTTCCCCCAGCATTTTAGGTTTTCTTAGGGCTTTCATGGTGTTTTCAGGGCATATATGGGGTTTAGGAATGTTTAGGGTTTGGGAATCTTCTAAGGATGATTTTTGGAAGTTTCACATGTTTGGGTGGGCATTTGGTGTTTTTTTGTGGCTTTAGAGTGTTTATGGGATCCTGTCAATTTGCAGCTTTAATTCCGCAAAGAAAAGTCAGACAGCAAGCCAGAAAGGAGCAGGAAATGAAGGGGAAGCCCAGGCCACATGTTACAGCTGCCAAGTCCGGAGAACCTAGGTGTGGTCGTTGGCTACCTGGGACCGGGAGTGGGGCTGTGCTCCTGCCCAAGGGTGCTAGGGAGTAAACCAATCTCAGCTGGACGTTTGGCTTTTCTACTAATTAGCCGACTCCATGAACTTTCCCAAGGGCAGCTGGCGAATTGCCAGGGGAACCCAGCTAGACCCCCCCACACAAAAGCACAGGGATGGTTACAGGAACAGGAGGTTTCACACAGTGGATGTGCAGGGCTTGGGGTCGGGATTGGGGGCCAAGGTGAGGAAGGGGCAGCAATAAGGCCTGGTCCCAAATAATCAGACACTGAGCAATAAAAGTACAAGGACTGCCAAGAGAACATGGGGACAAAGGATGGCTGGACTTCATTTGATATCTTTGGACGTGCTGTCAGGAGAGACCAGTCCCTGAAGGGACATCAAGTCCATGAAGGACATGATGCTTGGCAAAAAGTGGAGGACGGGCAATAAAACAGCTCGAACCAGTGGCTACATCAGTGGGCATAGTAACAATGGTGAGGATGGTTCGAGACCTGGCAGTGTTTTATTTTACTGCTTGTGTTTTTCTAGAACTGTCTTTCCTGGATGCACGAGGAAGGATAACTGTGCTTGTGAGAAGCAAATGCACAGTGGGCAGCGCTTTGGCCAACATAGGTACACCACCGGCACACAGTGCCCCCTTACTTGGCATCCAAAGTGACAGGATTTGTCTTTCCCCAGAGCTCTCCAGCCCTGGGGGAAGCGGCCCTGCCTTCGGCGCACCGCCAGGGGGCAGCACTGCTGCTCTCTCACTGGCTACATCTGTGAGGACCCAGAGAGCAGCTCCTTTCTGCTGCTCTCCTCTCAGACTTCTGCCAGAAGCCTTGGCTCGTCCTGGATCCTCCCTTGATTCCCACTCTGCACCTTTGGGGACGCCCAGCCCATTAACTCTCTCCCATCCTTCCTTGCTGCCTCTTGTCCAGATGCCTGAGCTGGGCTTCAAGTAGTTGTAATGTTATGCTTAGGTGAGATGTGTTCAGCTTGTTTACTGTCTGTATACAAGAAAAGAGTGCAGCCCAAGACATCCACCCTTTTGTTCCTCTATGGAAAGCCTGTTACGTGTCATAGTCTTCTCTCTGTGCAGTGCTTTCCTCTGCTGCTGATGCTTTTACATGAAATAGGACTCGGTGTGTCACCGCTACAGGAAATTATCTCTGAAAAAATAATATGCCCAGAACTCAGAAACAGTGTCAGCTTGCATCTGGCATCATGGAAGCATCATGGGTGTGTTTCCATTCATTCGCTCCTGAGTGTCACATGTTAAACTCAGTGCATAGCATAAACAGCAGCAGGCACAAACTGAGACAAAGCACACCCTTTGCTGTGAAGCACATTCCGACTCCTGGCTGCCCCTGTGCCACAGAGTAGAACTGCCCCGCAGGGGCTCCCTAGCTGTCATCTTTACAGAGGCACATGGCCACACCTCCCTTTTGGGAAGCCACTGGGTAGGTTTGAACTTCAGGGTTGTAGTAGTTGATATTGTAGAGCCCTGGAGTCAGTTCGGATTCATAGGGGCCTGTGCACTAGAGAGAGAAACAAAGCCCAGTCCTGCGCCATCGTCGCACTTGTTACTGTATTTGAGCCGATTCTCGCAGCCACGGTGTCAATCCACCTAAGTAAGGGTCTTCCTCTTGTTTGCTAACCCTCTGCCAAAAATGATGCCCTTCTTGCAGGACTGGTTCCACCATAGTAATATGTCCAAAGTACCTGAGACAACGTTTCCGCATCCTCTTTCAGATCTCCTGCCTTTAGTTTGTCAGCTCACTTCGATGGAGTCGATGCTGAGCCATAGCGACTCTATGAGATCAGAGCAGAACTATCTCTGTGGGTTTCCCAAAGGCTAACTCTATGGGAGTAGAACGCCTCATCCTTTTCTTCTGAGGACTGACTGGTGGTTCCCCACTGCTGACATTACAGTTGACACCCAAGGCATAAGGTACTATGCCACCAGAAGTCCCTTGCCCCTGTGCAATAACCAACACCACCTACACACAAAACCCACCCCTTCTCTGTCAGTTTGATGTATGGTGATGGCTTGAGTTGCTATGAAATTGGAAGCTACTAGGGGGAACCCGACAAAAACTACAATTTTTTCAAAACTATGCATTTAAATTTTTTATCCCCTTCATAGTACTCTCCATTACACTTCACACATTTGTCTAATCTGTGATTACATTCTTGGAAACATTTTTCAAACTCAGCAGTTTGGGTGACACCCTTGTTTTTTCCCCCCCTCTTCTGTGTTGTCAAACCACTGTCCTTCATTCATGGAAACAGAAAGAAGTCACATGGAGTGAGTTCAGGTGATTAGGATATGAGGGACAAGAGAGGCATGCTTTTTGGGGGGATGTTTTCATACTGTTATTTCTTTTCTCTTTTTTTATAATCAATTTTTGGGGCATCATACAACTCTTATCACAATTGATACATACATCATATTTGTACATTCATTGCCCTCATCATTCTGAAAACATTTGCTCTCCACTTAATCCACTGGCATCAGCTGATAATTATTCCCCATCCCTCATGAACCCTGAATAATTTCTAAATTATTATTTTGTCTTATCTTACACTATACAATATCTCCCTTCAGCCACTTTTCTGTTGTCTGTCCCCCAGGGAGATGGTTATATGTAGATCCTTGTAATCGGTTTCCCCTTTCCATTCCTCCCTCCCTCTACCCTCCTCGTATCGCCACTCTCACCACTGGTCCTGAAGGGATCATCCGCCCTGGATTCCCTGTGTTTCCAGTTCCTATCTGTACCAGTGTACATCCTCAGGTCTAGCTAGATTTGTAAGGTAGAATGGGGATCATTTTAGTTGTGGGGGAAGAAGCATTTAGGAGCTAGAGGAAAGTTGTATGTTTCATTGTTGCTACAGTGCACCCTGACTGGCTCCTCTCCTCCCTGCTACCCTTCTGTAAGGGGATGTCCAATTATCTACAAATGAGCTTTGGGTTTTCACTCCACACTCCCCCGTATTCACAAAGATATGATTTTTTTGTTCCGATGATGTCTGATACCTGATTCTTCCGACACCTCGTGATCACACATGCTGGTGTGCTTCTTTCATGTGGGCTTTGTTGCTTCTCAGCTACATGACCACTTGTTTAACTTCAAGCTTTTAAGACCCCAGAATGTATAACTTTTGATAGCCGACCACCATCAACTTCAGTCACCACATTTGCTTATGCACCCATTTGCCTCCAGCAATTGTGTTGGGGAGGTGAGCATCACGCAATGCCACTTTAATACAACAAAGTATTTTTGCATTGAGGGAGTACTTGAATGGAGGCCCAATGTACATCTGTTACCTTAATACTAAACCTATAAATATATGCATATAGATCTATTTCCCCATCGTTATACATAAATATATTTACATATGCACATGCTTTATTTAGACCTCTATAAATGCCCTTTGCTTCCTACCTCTTTCCTTGATTTCCTTTTACTTTCTGATTGTCCCACTCTCATGTTCAGCCTTCATTTGTGTTTCAGTAATTCCTCTAGGTTACATTACTCTTGGTTACACTCTACCAAGCCTCCTACACCCTCCTCACCATCTATTTGGATCACTTGGTGTTCCCTTGTCCCTGGGTTTGTTAACAGCACTTCCTTTTTCCCTACACCCCCCTTTCCCATCTCCCTCCCCCAGCTGTCAGTCCCATTGTTTTCTCCTCCAGATTGTTCATCCAGCCTATCTCATTTAGACAGACCTGTGGAAATCATAGCATGCACAAAAACGAGACAGAGCAAACCCAAGCAACAAAATGAAACAAAAGAACAACACCACCACCAACAAGCCAATGACAAAAAGCAAAACAAAACACAAGAAAGAAAAGCTTTTAGTTAGTTCAAGGACTGTTTGTTGGCCTTTAGGAGTGTTTTCTCATAGAGTATGATGGGTCAGCTAGCCCTGGCCCCAAAGTCTATTTTTGGTATTCCCTGGGGACTTCGTTGCTCTGTTCCCCTTCCTGTTCTGTTGTACACCCTTAGTATTTTGCCTCGGTGTGCTGGGATCAGATCGGGCGATAGAGGCATGCTGTTTTTTTTGTGTGAGCAGGTGCACTGTCATGGTGGCAAAACCAGTCCCCTGTCTACCACTAATCAGTCCTTTTTATTTTAAATAAATCATTTTATTGGGGGATCTTACAGCTCTTGTAACAATTCATACACCAATTTGTATGAAGCACATTTGTACATACATTGCTATCATCATTTCCAAACATGTTCTTTCTCCTTGAGCTCCTTTTTTCCCCTCCTCCCACCCACGTGAACCACTGATACTTTATACATACTTTTTAGTTTTATATTTTACGCCTCTGCTGTATCCCTTCACCCAAACTTCTGCTGTTTGTTCCCCTGGGTGGTGGAGTGGGGCTGTATGTCCATCATTGAGATTGGTTTCCCCTTTCTTCTGCTTCTCCCCCCTACCTTCCCTCGTGGTGTTGCTACTCTCAGTATTGGTCCTGAGGGGTTTATCTGTCCTGGATTCTGTGTGTCGGAACTTCTAGTCAATAGCAGTGTGCAAGCTCTGGTCTAGCCAGACAACTCAGACCTTCTTACACAATATCTTCAGAACCTCTATATAGGAAGCTTGATTAACAGTCTGACCTAGTGCAATGACTAAACTCCAAATGCACTATCACCCTCACATCAACAAAACCAAACAAATGAGCATCTTCTTGAAGTTTGAGTTCACTTGACGAGGTGTATTTGAGTGAGGTGATGATGGCGTCTTACACTGACTTGATTTATGTTTGCATTCTGGCTTGTGAGAAGAGCACAAGGTCTTGTCACCAGCAATGACCTTGGGAAAAAAGTGTGGGTGCACTAGCTCGGAGCAAGTTGCCAGATGCCTGCCCAAACAGGAGAATGTATATTTTGAAATGTGTACCCAGTGGAGCTTTGTACCGCTTGGTTTTTTGGCGGGGGTGGGGTGGGGGTGGGTGGAAGGCCGGCTACTCCTTTGTAGGTTAGATAATCTGAGATGTGCTATTTGAAATTTCCTGGGGCCAGTTTTAGACAAAACTAGAAAAGTTAATTTTGCTGTATGGAAAAATCTGACAGTCTGGAAGTATCTAATTTTCCTCACATGCCATCATTCCCCTAGTAGCATTATTCTTAGTTAAAGCTCTCCTCTGTTCCTCCTTAGGGTTTCCCCCACTACCTGATGTTCCTTTTCTCCTACTCATCATCAAGGGACTTGTGTCCAAAGTGAGGACAGCAAATAAGAGACCCTCCTGACTCTCTGTTAAGAAGGGTGCTCTGGTGCATGCGTGTGTTTATGTGTGCACATACAATCGCATTTGAATTTTGTTGGAAGAGGCTTCATAGAGACAGAGAGTGACATGGTTAGAGCTGCTGCACATGTAGAGCACTGTACTCTATGGTGTTCTAATTCAAATGCATGTAAGGTCCAAGAGAGGTAATAGAAGCAAGTGACCAGGGTCAGGGAAGGCAGTAGGAGGAACTGAGGGAGCCTGAATGCCTCACACCCTGCCAGTTTCACTGATTCTTGGATGGGAGAGTACCAACCTAGTGCTGTGAAATCTTCGCAGTTTTCAGAGGCTTGGGGGATTTAAATTTTGTATGTAAAAAATAGACATCTAAATGCTTGTAATTTATTGATTTCGATAAACACACTGAATGCCAGTACTCAAGTCAAACAAACCAAACTAACAGCCATCGAGTCTTTGCCAACTCATAGTGACCCTATTAGACAGGGTAGAACTGCCCCTCAGTTCAGCTCCCAGCCCTGGAAGCCCACCAGTTCCTCGTTATTATCATGAGGAATACTATTTTCACAAGAGCATTACATACCCCTAGAGACTAAACCATAAAGCCATATAGGCTTTGACCATCAATTCTGATATGCTTTTTCCTCAAACTGATGGGTCATTTGATGGAATCCTTGTATTACTTCCCTAACATAAAAATTAATCAAGCAAAGGAGATTCAGTGCTCAGTACTACAGTCCCCTATTTAGAGATTAACTCTTAAAAACCACCACCACCACCACCACCACCACCACCACCACCACCACCACCACCACCACCACCACCACCGCCACCTTATCTATGTTGATAAAAACTTGAGTAGGCTGTATAAATATCTCAAGTATTTAGGATAAAATGGATTCTTATTCTACTGTCACATATTTAGTTTGAGATATGTGTTTCCATCTGAACACAAATTAAATAGACCTCATTGACATCTTTTCAAAATGCCATAAAAATTAAATGATTACCTTAAAAGATACTCAGTATAATTAGGCATCAGAAAAATGTACATCAACACTAGAGCGAGATAGTGTTTCAACCCATCAAGATGACACTAGCCAAGAATATTAAAAATACCAGTGAGTGCTGGAAGAATGAACAGATTTGTGTCAGAAGAACAGTCTGAAAGGTCCTTAGAAGCAAGCACGGGGAGACTTCACATGCTTTGGATATGTTATCAGGAGATGCCAGTCCCTGGAAAAGGCTGAAATGTTAGGTTCAAGTATAACAACAGTTTTGAAGATGGTGTAGGACTGCGCAGTGGTTCATTCTGCCTTGAGTTGGAACTGACTCAATAGCACCTAATGCTAAAAGCTAGATGCTTTTGATCCTAAATGAAAAGTGGATGGTCCAGCCTCCATACCAGCTACGTGGACAACTGCCCCTCCCCCCAGAAGAATTTACTTTAGAAGACGGCACTGAACCTGTAGCTAGGGGAGATGGACATGTCTGATCAGAGCACACAGGGGCAAATGAAGGGGGAGGAAGAGAGTGGAGCACACACTGGTCCACCAGGCTTGGAGGATGATTTTGGCACTCTGAACAGCCAATGTACAGAGTGGACCATATGGCTGATCCCACTATGAGACATGCCATCCCTTGCTGGCCCAGAGCCCTATGGGGACAATACCGGAGACTCTGTGTTGGGACTGACCCGACTGGCCCTCCAACACGGAGGCAAATCACTAAAAGCATGCAGCAGAGCAACCATGAGAGCAGAGCGGGTAGCCCCTGAGGGAGTACAAAGGACAGACTCTGGGGCCAGAGCATGATATGCCATCAGACCTGACTGAAGGACACACCTATAGAAAAAAAAATCAGACCTTGATCTATTTACAGGTTTTTCTTTCTTAAAAAATTTTTTTGTCTTTTAATTAATTTACTCTTTTATTGATCATTGGTTTTCTGTTGTTGTTTTTTTTTGTCATCACAGTGTTCTCACCCATCGCCTATCTTGCTATGGTTTGATTTTTGGTGCATATTATTATCTCAACAGATCTATCTAGATAAGATAGGCTGGAAGAATAGTCTGGAGGAGAAAACAACAGGACCAATGGTTCCCGGGGACATGGGAGAGAGAGAGGAGGGGGTAAGGAGGTGATGCTGACCAATCCAGCGACAGGGGAGCAACAAGTAATCCAAAATCCGTCGCAAGGAGGGTGTGAGAAGCCTGGTAGGTATTCAGCAAGGGCAATGTAACCAAGAGAAATTACTCAAACCCAAGTGAAAGCTGAGCATGATAGTCGGACAAGAGGAAAGTAAAAGTAAATAGAGGAAAGAACTAGGTGACAAAGGGTATTTCTAGAGGTCTACATACTGGCATGTACATATGTAAATATATTTATACAGGAGGGTTCGTAAATAGATCAACGTGCATATATTTATAGACTTAGTATTAAGGCAGTAGATGGACATTGCCAAATACTTACTCAATGCAAGAACACGTTATATTAAATTGGCATTCCATGATGAACACCTTTCCAACATGATGGTTGAAGAAAAATGTGTGCACTAGCAAATGTGGTGAAGAAAGCTGATGGTGCCTGGCTATCAAAAGTTATAGCATCTGGGATCTTACAGGCTTGAAAATAAAGAAGCGGCCATCTAGCTCAGAAGCAACAAAGCCCACATGGAGGAAGCACACCAGCCTGTGTGACCATGAACTGTTGAAGGGATCAGATATCAAGCATCAAAGAACACAAAAATCATGTCATTGTAAATGAGGGTGAGTGCAGAGTGGAGACTCAAAGCCCATTGGTAGGTAACTGGACACCCCCTTCCTGAAGGGATGTGGGGAGGAGATAAGCCAGTCAGGGTGCAGGGTAGCAACAATGAAACATGTTTCCTCTAGTTCCTAAATGCTTCCTCCCCCCACTATCATGATCCAAATTCTACTTTACAAATCTGGCTAGACAAGGGGATGTACAGAGAGATCGCCTTGGAGATTGGGTGGATGTTCCCACAGTAGCGTGGAGCCTCACAAGTGGTGGTCAGGCGTTTCCCCCAGTCACTTGTAGGACCTCAGGATTTAGGCTGGGGATGCCCCCACTTTTTATAGGGGAGAACAACCTGTGGCCTGGTGTGTGGGAGAGGACCAGCGTGAATTCCCCAGCTGCTTGCCACACCAATAAGTGGGGGGTGGGAGCTCCCTCAGTTGGGCCTTCAGGTTTGCCCTAGGCAGAGGGGAGTGGCCTGGAGACAGCTATTGTCTTGTGATGGGAAAGAGAGTGAAAGGAGAGGAAAAAGAGAGAAAGAGGAAGACACAGACTGGGGCAATAATGCCAACCAGACTGACAACCACTCACCCACACACAACTAAAATGCACAGAGTAAACAAAGGTGACAACAGTAAAAAAAAAAAAAAAAAGAAAAGAAAACAACTAAAAAGGAGAACCAAATCTGTGGAGGCTGTGGTAGGAAGTAGAGAAGAGCTAGATGGAGCGGAGAAAAGCAGAAAACCTGTAAGAAGAGTCCAATAAAAGGAAAAAGAGAGAAGAGAAAAGGAAGGAGGAGGAGAGAGTATTTTTTAAATGGTTAAAGAAATAACTGACCCTGTGTTATGCTGTGTGTAGCTCTGACTCGTCCTGTGTGCAGTACTGTCTTAGGGGTCAGGCTGCCCACTAGGAGGACAGGGTTGCCCTAGGCAGAGTGTAGGGCTCTGGAAACCAGCAGTGGTATGTGCAAGCAATGAGAGGGAGCAGAGAGAATCGTACAAGCTAAGAGAGAGGTGAAGAAAGCAAAGACAGAAAGAGGAAAGAAAGAAAAAGAGAATAAAGAGAAAGAAGGAAATAAATCCAACTGAGTTCACTAAGGTTGGCTGTGATGGTAAAGAGCAAGGAGAGAGAGAAGGAGGAAATAAAGTATAAAGTAGTAGCTGATCCCTGATTGCTTGGATGAGGGGCCAGAGGGGTTTAGACACTGCTCCAACATGGCAGGTCAGTGTGCCCTTTTAATGCCGGGACCCAGTGGTGCTGGGCAGAATTGCCCTAGTTGACGAGATCACCTTAGAGGCATGACGGAGGTTTCTTCAACGGTGCAGCGCACTGTAGGTGTTTGTCCCAGGTGCCTTGTGTGGTGTACAGCACTCCCACACAGGGCAGGCTGGAGTGCCTCCTGCTATTTGGGTTGATTTGCCCTAAGCGGAGGGAAGTGACCTGGAAGCCTTTAGTGGCATATGAGAGGAGAGAGTGGGAGAGAAGAGGAAAAAGAGGGGAAAAGGGGAAAAAAGAGGGATAAAGAAGAAAGCGAGTAAATAAAAGCCCAACACCAACCTGAGCACGTTGAAACTGAGTGCGGTGGAAAAGTTAGAAGGGCTAGTGAATAAAGTGAGAATAAGTAGAGCAGTGGGTAAGGAGGTAATGATACTTGATCACCTGTCCTTGAGGCCAGAGGAATTCCAACTCTTCCTCAAGGTCACGGGGTCATGGACTTGTAAGGTCTCTCTCTCTGGCCTAAATTCCAACCCCAGTCCTTGGCTCCCCGCGAGAAAAATTTCATGCGGAAGCCAGGCTCGTGATCCAAGTGAATTTAATGAGAGTTAAAAGAAGCTTCAGGTTTTACAAGGCACCCATAGGATTCCTTTGACCATGGGGCCTGGCAGAGACTGCCTCAGGTCATGCAAGGATCTCTCTCCTCCCAGGAAGACGACCAGACCACCCCTCTCCCTTCTGGTTCCTGCCTTTTCAAGGGTTCCCGGGGAGGCTGGTGAAGGACCCCAGGTCAATCCCATTGGCTGAACTGCAATCATCTGGCCCAGGTGGGCTGCTCCAGGTGCAACATCCATCGGAGCCCACGGGCAGGAAAATCCAGCTTTCCTATGCTGGCTCTCCTGGGCATGCGTTAATGGACTTTCCCATCCCTGATGTAGGGTTCCACAGATGCTGTGTGAGATTACTTCAAAAGCAAGATCGCGCCCGTGGCCAGGGGTCACTTGGGTGCTGGAGTACCTGCCTTGTGCTGCATGTAGCACTGCAGCAGGGGCTGGGAGGGGGCACTGGGGGGCTCCCTCAGCCCCGTCTAGGGCTCCAAGACCGGCAGGGCCTCCCCAGCTATGTGTAGAATCACTGAGAGGGAAGCTTGTTGTCCTATCTAGACTGCTGATGCTTCCTAGATCAGAGGATTTTCTTTTTTATCCCTCTGGCCAGCTAGAATGAAATTGTCTCCCACAGTCTCTGGGCTACAGCTCAGTGCTGTTTAAGGCTGACACTGCTACAGCGGGTCTTTGTTATGGTAAAAGCTGCCAGGCCCTGTGGCTGAGTTCTGGCATTCCTTAGCTAGGTTGCTTCTTATGCTGATTTATGTTAAGGACCTCCCCTATGTGGTGCTTGGAACTGAGTAACCAGACTTGGGTTTGAGTTTTAAACCAATCATTTATGTTTCACCCTTAAAAAAAATTCTACTTGTGATGTGCTCAGATTTGGTGGCTGTCAAGCTGACCCCCAGAGGGGGAGATGCAGCTTATCAGGGGGGTTGTTTGCTAGTCGGCCAATTGGAACTAAATTTGCTCCCTGGACTCCCGACTTTCTGCCTTTTTCTCCCACACCATGATCTTCCTAAGGTAATAATATATTTTTTCTTCTACTCTAAATTATGGCTACCCACCACCAACCCCTGACCGTGAGCTCAAGGCATCCAACCGCATGGAGAGCTCAGTGTGGGGTTCCCCTCGTGTCTGAGATTCTGCCCCCTCTCAGGGCGTCCACCTGCAGGGATCCCTGCTCCAGGCAAGGGCATATCTGGCACCTGCCACTTCGTCAAAATTATAGTGCTTTAAAGCATTCTTAGTTTGCTTTGTGAGTGGAAATCCCACAAAAGAAGGGGTTCAGGAGAAACCCTGTTACCCTAGTTCTAATTTCAGAACTCCACCTCCCCGTTTCCTTCACCTAATTTCCTATTTTTCTGGTCTGGCAGCAGGAGCTCCAGATAGATGGGTCCTATCTGGTCGCCATTTTCTCTGAATCCCTCCATCTATTTTTTTTACACTCTTAAAAAGTACAAAACATTTACTCTACAAGCGCAAACAGATTTTCAAAAGCAGGGAAAAACCTGAACGTTCAGTACATGGTTCAATCGTCTTTTCATCTCTGTGCCCTAACTATGCTGAGCTCCATGGAACTGCATGGAGGGGAGCTATTCTGGCGTCATCGAGCCAAGTGAGTGTTTTGAATTACCTCAAGTGAATATTTGACTGGAAAGCATAGGATGTAAAAAAACCCTGAAATCAGATGGTGCACATCCGTCACAAAGAACAGGGCCTTGTACTTAAACCTTTTTTTCTGAAAATAAGCAGCCATCTAAGTGAGATATCAACTAAGTCCGCCCAGAACAAGCAGCACAGCCAGTGTGATGCCAGGGTGATAAATAATAGAATCTCAATCTGCAGGTATGAACAAGAATCAGAGCTTAAGTTCGGAACACCCAGTTTGCAAAAGGACTCAAATGCACATGCGGGGTGAATTCCCTCTGACCACAGTCCATGGACATGAACAGATACAGTTAAGTTCAAATGTAACACCTGATCATTTGATCTCTTCAGACTAATTTTAATTTGGTTCCAGTTTTTAGTATTTTTCACTTTCTGTTCGATTGAGGTTTTTCTCTCTTTTATCATTGTTAGTTTTTCTTTTCTACTTGTTTCTTGATTTTGTTTTGTATTTTTTTTAATACATATGAAATCCAGGAGAGGTAAATCCAGAGAGACACTAACAGAATTAACAATCACCTAGGGACAGGCAGGGAAGATTTGGGGGAGTGAGGGGGGGGCTAACAAAAATGAATATAAAAGAAGGAAATGATGTAAACCTGATTGTGGTGAGGATTACAAAAATCTTAATATGACTGAAGTATTGAATGATATATGTGAATTATATGAGAATTAAAATAAAACAAAAGCTGAGGTCAGAGATAGGGCAGCAATTTAGCCCTGAATCTCTTGGTGAAGATTGAATGTCATTTTGTGCCAAGAGCCCATTTTTCCACTCATGAAGTTTGGGGAACCGGCCATGCTCCTTCATCACTTTTCTTACCTCAATAAATGGGTACAGTTCACTCTTCTCCCTTTTCTTCTCTGTCACATACTTTGCAGCAGTCAGGGGAACAGAACTTACAGTCCTGAAAGGGATCCATGAGTGTTAGTCCAGGTAGACTAGAGAAACAAATCCACACTCAGATGTGTATAGGAAAGACCTTTATATACAAGAACAGTTGTATATTGAGAAAGCATTCCAGCCCAACCAAGATCAAGTCCATAAGTCCAATATTAGCCCATGTCTGATATCAATCTATAATGTTCTCTTCAGACTCATGAAACACCTTCAATGACCCCAAATGCAGGAAGATCACAGGTCAGTAGTTGCAAAGTCTTCTGCATCCAGTGGTGGTAGAAGCATCTCAGCTTTGGCAGGGTCTCCATGTGGCTCCTCCAGTTCCCAGGGCATGGGTTCTATCAGTGTGGTGCCATGTGTCTTGTTAGTAGGACATCTCTCAGGGAATGAGCAGAAAGATAGTCTCCTGCCTCCAAGGAGGAAATACCAGATTTCCCAGAACCCTGACGGGAAGGCCAGGCCCACAAAGAGGCCTCATTGGCCATAACCCAATAGAGAGACTAGAGTCTACCCCTTCACTCTTAATCCTCTCAAGTCCCAAATTGACACCAGATTGTATAACTACAACAGACCACCCCTTGTCCATTTGACATTTTCACAAAATTCTTTAGCCGTATATAATTTCAAAACAATAATAGAATCATATCAGTATCTAACAGTATAATATGAAAATGCATACATTTCACTCCGTGCCACCCTCCTTTAAACATAATATTCTGTAAGTGATGAAACAAAAATATCCTATGCTTAACAATTGCAGGTAAGGTACACCCACATATTAATCCTATAATTCTATGAATATATTCCAGTATCTATGAAATCTTGTAAGCTAGCCACTTCACGCCTTTATCTGGCCCATTTTGGCTATTCAGTTTCTCTACTGCCTACTTCCATCAACCCAGTGCTCTGAGGAGACAATCATATTCTTCAATATAAAGAGTCTTCATGCCAGTTGGAACCTTGTGAAGTCCACATCCACAAGAAAGTCAAAGCAGGACAGTTCGTCTATACAGTCTGCAGCAGTATATACCAGTGCACAGGCTCAACATTCTTCTCTTCATCTGGTCGGGTTCGGGTCAAGTCAATGTGGGCTCCCTCTCTTGGCCTCACCTCAGTGTCCATTGGTCGCATTGCCTTTAGGCCTTGGCCCCATCACCAATTCTCCACAACTCTAGTCCCCTCAGAGTAGGTCATGGACTTCAAACGAGTCAACCTGCTCTCATCTTCTTCTCTACTGCCTGTAAACCAGGTCCACGAGTGTCAGTGGTCAGAATGAACCCGCTGCTCTATTGCTGCTATTCTGCCACTTTCACTCAACAAGCAGATCCAGGTGGTCACCTAGCAATCATTTCAGGCTTCTACAGGCTCCCTTGAATGTTCAGTACTAGAAAGGAGTTTCTTCAGGCTTTGAGATTTTTTTCCAGTTTCTGACAAAAACCACTATTCAAAATTCAAATATTACAAAAGTTCCCTTTTAATGCACATGAAGCTCTTCCTCACAGTGGGAGCAGTGCACAGAAACGGACCTTGATGCTGGGCTGCTCTGTGCGTGCTTTGGTCAGTTGGGAGCTGCTGATTCACAGATTCACTTCACGTGGATGAAGATGCTTGTTTGCTTCCCCGTGAGTTTATCGCGCTTCAACAGAGAAGAACCCTGTTCTTGGGTTTTGCCTCTGCCTTGCTCCTAGCACCGCTGGAATAGAAAGATTACAAATGATTTTTTTGTTGTTGTTTTAAAAAACAGAAAAGAAATGCCGTGTACCTGTTAGGTAAGTAGAGGCAGAACTGAGGGTGGTCGCTGTGCATGCCAAACCTCCTCCCCATCACAGACAGTTGAAAGCTGCTTCAGGCTGGAAAGATGCACACATTTAGGTCCTTGTGACAGGAAGCAGGTCAACCTGGGCGGGCCCCCATCTAGACCAGGTGGGCTTAATTCAGTCAATGGGGTCAAACAGTACCGTCAGCCATGCCTACCAACAGGGTATGGGTGGGGGCCTCCCACCAGCTGTCATGCAACCCAGCGCGTGTGGGCTGTCCAGTCCGCCCCCACCCCCCACGAGCATATTTGCCTCTTCTATCCTTTATAAAGTCACTTGGATCACAAACTAGGTTTCTGCGTCAATTGGTTCTTGTGTGAAGCCAAGGACAGAGGTACATTTCTCCCAGAGAGAGCCCTCACATAACCAAATCAGATTATAGCCTTCAGTGTTAGGGTTCCAACGAATTTTGGGGGAATATCTCAAGTGGTAGTGGTAAGGACACAACTCAATCCATATTATCTCTTTATTTTGCTCAGCCAGATGCTTGCCCTTTGAGCCTGAATTGTTGCAAGGCTTATTACCCCATCAAGTGTTCCCAGAGCAAGCCCTAAATGGGCAGTAGTCACACACAAGGAAGATTTGCAGGGGACACTGTTAAGAATGATTAATGCTTAAGTGTTCCTTGTCTCCCCAAATGTACCATCTGGCAGAAAATTTGTTAGATCTCTCTCCTGGGAGAGATATACCTCAGCTCTTGAATAACTCTCCTGGTCATAGAAGTCAAATTCCAAGCTTTTCATCCAACATTCATAAAGCTAAATAAATGTTACATAAACCTAAGTTCTCTATCTTGGATAAGACAAAGTAAAACCATGACTTGAGAAGGTTTTCATTGAGGACAGAGACAACTTCAGATATTCTAAGCCTATGAAATTGGTCATGATTCAGGCAACTTGCCAAGGAAGCAGGTAATACCTAGGTGGGAGGTGGAATGAATAAGAACTTGCACTAAGATTCCATTCCATCAGGTGCAGCTGGTGACTTTGGAGGCCCAGAGCAGGCAGTGGGAGAGAGAAGACCAGAGCAGGGGAGGGATGTGATGAGCTGGAGGGTAGAGGGAGGGATTATGTGTTGTCCTGCTGTCACCTCCCACCCCACTGTGACCCTTTAGTGATGTGGGCCCTGGTTTGTGATGCAAGTGGGTTTGAAGCCAGAGGGGACTCAGAGTGCTCAGTTGCCTGAGTGCAACCGCTGTATCCAGAAGATGGAGGAGATTCTCTTTCTGCTGGAACAGAAAAGTGCTTCCTGGCTGACCTACCAATACCCCACCTGGTTCACTGTTTTGACCTTGGGCATCCTGTATGGAGTGGGTTGCTTCTTCCTGGTCCTCCCCTTCCTTCCAAATACTCCACCTGTGCGACCACCCAGGAAAAGGATAAAGGTAAGAAATTCTCAACCCAGCCATAGGAGAGATTGATTTTTCCTTGTTTTATAAATTTTTCCTTTCGTAATTAATTTCCTGATAGGGGAAATCTCAAGAAAGAAGAGACCATCAGCCCTGGCTTTGGAATATTGATGAGGGCTGGTGCGTCCTTACTCACTGTTAGGACTTTGTTCACTGCATTGGTATCATTTTATCCTTGCCGGCTTATG
Source organism: Tenrec ecaudatus (assembly GCF_050624435.1). Classification (NCBI taxonomy): domain Eukaryota; kingdom Metazoa; phylum Chordata; class Mammalia; order Afrosoricida; family Tenrecidae; genus Tenrec; species Tenrec ecaudatus. The sequence goes on along the minus strand of NW_027457586.1, from coordinate 619,417 downwards.
TTGATTTTCATTATTTCTGTTGGCTTTCCCTGTTTGTGAAGCACAGGAGGCGTGGATGCATCATGATCATGGACACAAGGGTTGACAGAGTTGCAGGTGGAGAGATCTCATGGCAGAGGGAGGGATTGTGAGATCAGCAGTGTGGAGAACTTCCCCATCGGGAAGCTAGGGAGTGAAGGGGGATTGATTTCAAGACGAAAAAATGAAGGAGGCCAGAGGGGACAGAGAGCTTTAGACCTGACTGTGATTACACAACTCCTTTTGAAGGCAATTTAACCATGGAGGGGGGGGGGTGTTGTTCTAAAATGGATATGGTAATCATTGATTGTACCATTGCCCTTGATCTGATTGAACGACTGAACTATTGACTCGTATGATATGTAAATCATTTGCCAGTCAGATGAGCATTCAAAAATATTTCTCTTTGAAGATCTCAGACCTCCCATCTCTAGTTGTTATAGAGGGCAATAGGTAAAAATCCCCAATATAGTGACGCAGTGGCTAAGGACTAGATGACTAGACATTTCAAAGGGCAGCTCTCATCACTGGGTCCTCAGTCTCTTTCCTTGAGCTCCAGTCTCTGGGCCAAGGCTCCTTTTCTGTCTGGGCTAATTGAGAAAGCATGGCTGACCCCGGGGAGGAAGTGGTCAAGGGCTGGCCCAGAGCTTCAGCCTCCATAATCAAAATCTTGCCCACCAGAACACTGAGTGCTGAGAGTGTGTGCTCTCCGTGAGCAGAGGAAGGCTGACGGAAGAAATGCACTCTAGGTCTCACACAGAAGCTGGTTTCTGGGCTTTAGTCATTCCATGGAGATTGTCATTCTTCTAATCACCAGTAAATGCCTGCAGTTTGTCACAAAGAACAGATGCAGGATTGGATTCCAGCCTGACTTCCTCTCTTGTGCCCCAGCCTCAGGTGGAGACAAGGAGAAGCAGCAGGTCAAGGGACAAAGGTGACGCTCTGAAAGGTAAGGTTCTGCCCATTCAACCAAGCTCTGTAAGCTCTCCTGTCCCCTCCTCTGCAGGATGCCAGTGGCAACAGCCCGTCTCTCTCAGGTAATAATCCTGAACAAAAGGATACTGTGGATGGAAACAGAACCCAGATATTTCCCAGATGTACAGGAGGGGCCTAGGATGGGATGAAGGCTGGCCAAGGTAGGACCCAGTAGGGGGCAGTGGGGGTGTCAGGAGCAGATTCTGGTGGATTTGGAGGTGGAACATTGAGGGGTAACTGCGATAAGCTGTGTAACTTTGCCAAGGTTCAGATTGCTCACTGAGACCCCACAGACAATATTGGAAACCGATGCTCCTTGAAATGCCAAAGCACCTCCTGCCCGTGGGAGTAAGCTATCATTTGACCTTGAGCTCTGGAGAGTCCAACGTCCTAAGTGCACAGCCCGTGTGACATTCCTTTCGGTCCTCTGGGAGGGCTGCACCATAACGGTTCTCTTGATTTCCAGTTTTCCGAAGCTTCCTGCAAGAACTATATGGCGCTCAGAACCCGCGTTTGCGTCTTAGGCAGAAGTAAGTAACCTTCCTGCTTCACCGCGGGGTGCATCTTCCAACCAGGGTGCCTGTGTGGCCTCGGGCTGCAGAGCAGCTGGGATGCGCTGGTTTGGGGGACACTTTCAGGGATGGGCAGAGAATGACAGGAGTCCCGGGCAGTGGGGTGGGGCAGGAAGAGCAGGCCATCAAGGCTTGGGGAGGGGCTGAGCTTGCACCGACCCTTGCTAGCCTGCTAGGTCTCTTGCCCCTTCAGTCCTGGCTGTAATCTGGTCCTTCTGTCTCCTGCAGCCACTTGGGAAACCCACTTGACACTGGCAGCTTTGGTCAACAGAAAGCTCAAGCCCTCTCTGGTAGCTGGCGAAATAGAGGTACGGCTGAAGTCCACGTCGGTACGCGCGCCCCACACGGTTCTGCGGCTCATCCATTCCGGACACCTAGGTCTCAGAACTCCACCCTTCCACGGGCCCAGATGTGCATCTCAACTTCTCAAGTCTTACCCGCCTTGAGTCAATCACCAAACTGCGCACATTCCCATGAACCTGACAGTCTTTCACCCACACCACTGGCTCTTCCCTCACCCAGTGCCAAACCCCCGGATTCAAAGGCCTACCTGCAGCCTCCAAGCACTCTCTGGGACTCACCAGCCCCGCACCCCACAGGGACTCATTCTCAGAATGACTTGTTGGCAAGGCCCAGGCAGAGCCCATCTCCACACAACCGCTGCTCCACACCTGCCATGGCAGCCATCACAAGTCAGGATCCCAAAGGCCTCCCTACGGCCTCCCCACCCCAGTGTTGGGCAGCTGCCAAGAACTTACAGCTTCCCTCCTTGGAATACTTTGGGTCTCTGAAAGAGCACTCTACCTGGCACCCCCAAGAAGACACCTTTCGGGAAGGACCCACAAAGAGGCAGGGGGAAGTAGGGAGGCCCACCTTGCTCAACCCCAATGTCCACAAGCTGCTGGAAATAGAAATCACAAAGGCAGAGAAATGGAATATTTGGGAAGAAAAAGGAAAGGGTGTATCAGAATACCATCTGCAGGCCTTAAATATGTTGAAGGCACTCGATGGGGAGCAGATCACTGCACCTCCCCAGCCCTTCTGGAATGCCAGCATCAAAGCAGAGCAGATACCCAGCGCTCAGAAGCATTTTCCACAAAAATTCAGTGAGTTTTTCTGGGGTCTACCTTTTCTGCACAGCGAGTCTCTGGCAGCTGCTCTCAGGGTCTCTGGATCTACCCTAGAGTTTCCCACTGTCTTATTTAATGAAATTCCTAATGCCTTACCAGCTCAAATGCAAGCTAAAGAGTACCCACTCTTGTTGCAACGTCACTCCTTGCCCTACACTGAAGGCCGATTCCAACTTTTACTTCCAACTGCATGCCAAGCCCAGGCCCCACCGCCGGCTACAGTCCTGACTCCGCCCGGTCCACAGCCCCGTGGCCCACTCGCAGTACCTTTTCCTCCTCCTCACAAGAGTCCCTGTGATGAATCCTGTCTTACCGTCCACACTAAGTCCCAATCACGCATTCCAAATTCACTTCAACAGCTGGAAAGCCATTTTTTAAAGAAACAACAGGAAAGTGAGAGTTCTTTACCCTTTATGATACCACCACCCCAGGAAGCTTTTTGTCTTCGCAAACCCACTCATCCCCAGGACAATCAGAAGGTCCAGACCCCAAAGACAGACCCCAAGCTTCCTGGCTGCTTGAAGCAATCGGAGCTCCACCGCCAAGAGAACTTCCCTCAATTGCAGGGGCCCCTCGGCAATGGGACTCTTGAGTCTCTGACACTAAAGCAGCCTCAGGAAAAATGGCCAGGGACTTGTCTGGATATGAAGCAGCCCGAATGCTCCTGCTCAACACCTGGAGACAAGCAGGGGAAGAATGTAATGAAGACGGTGTCCCCAGGAAGATGCACACACCCTGGACCGTCGCCTGCGTGCTGCAGAGCCGGTGTCCAGCTGAGGAACAACTCGGTCAATGGACAAGGGAATTACTTGAGGAAAATATCCAAATGTAATCTATCTCTCTGTGGATCAGGAAACTACTGCCCAAAAGGAACTCCGGGAGCCGACTCAAAGGAGTTAAGTGATTTGAGGATACACAAGGGGATTAACGCAGGAACTTACACCCTAAGGGGTCCAAATAAAATCCTACTGGAAAACACCCTGAATGTCCACATGTGCAGGAAGGTGGAGCAGATTAGAAAGGATCAGATCCCTGGCATTGTTTGCCGTTCATGTCTTGCGACCACGCACGCTTTGTCTATTTCCCTGACCCACCCACATGTTGTCAATGTGGCCTCCTGGGGAGAGCTGGAAGATCTGAACACAACGCAGAGCCTTTCCTTTCTCAGCCCGGGCACTCAACAGGTGCTGGACTCGCATATCGTAAGGCTCCAAATGAGGCAGAGGTGGTGCATGCCCCTCAAAGTCCTTGAGCCCACAAACCTCTGTAGGACAAGAAAAGACAACGCAATGTCCTTTCCAAAGTCCACCTGCTTAGCCACCCCTAAGTATTGAACTAACCTAGTAACTGAGGCTGCCAAGGTCCTGGGAGAACCCTGTCAGGCAGACTGGGGAGAGAGAGTGACCACAAAGAAATCAAGCCCTACCCTGGAGAGTCCTTTTGCTGATTGCTCCCCTACAGAGGAGCCTGTTCAGGGAACCCCAGCCTACCCCCCACTTGATAATGACAGTGGATGCTCATTGGCCCTCAGGCAGCCGTTTCCAGCCTTCATGCCCAGTATCCTTGGCAGAACCTTCCAGAATGAAAGTGTCCAGAGAGAGAGAGCCTAGAGCAAACCTCAAATCCAGTACTGACCAGCAAGGGGTCAAGGAAAGAGGGTGCTAGTTGTGCCCCAGGAGGCCCCAGATTGGAAGTGAACTCTGAATGTCCATCTTCAAGAGCCAAAGAGACAGGGTTGGTGGTGGTCAAGAAGTCCTCTTCAATAGAGCTAGACGATAGAGACACTTTCAAAACCAGTGTGCTGGCAAAATCTCAAACCAATGATGTGGACCCGGGGGTGCTTCGAGGCTCTAGGATGTAGTAAAAGTTTCCTGCTACCTGGAAAGTGTGCTCCAGTTCCTGAAAAGCCAAGCCTTACAGCACGAGTGTGCAGTGAGATTAAGCTCCAGGTGGAGGTAGAGGCAGAGGATGGTTCTCCATGCTGTCCTGTTGACGGGCTCCTTCAGGACTGCACCACTGATGTGCTCACTGCCACCAATGTTTTGCCTTCTCAGGTGGTCCATTGCCGCCCCCAGCATTTGTTCACTGGGGATAAGCCAATATGTCAAGGGCCAAGTGGCTTCGTGGTGGCTAGAGCAAGTTACATGGGGCAGCAGAAGCTCAAAAGCCCCAACCTTCAGGACCCCTCGACAAGGAGAAGGAAGGATGCTGTTCCCACTGACAAGAGGGAGACTCATAAATGGCCCAATCCAGAAGAGCATGGAAAAGGATTAGCGGGAAGAGGCATCTCCCAAGTCTGTGGGTTAAGCCAGCCTGTGCAAGACAAGGCATTGGCTGAGTGCCTTGAGATCAAGTCCTCACAGCTCCCACCAGAGAAGGGACAGCTTCCTGCTGAGGGCCACAGCAAAAAATGGAGGAAGCACTTTGTCCAGTGGATTTGCTCCAGCAAAAAATCTACAGGACATGGTGATCCTTTGCAAAAAGGAAAGCCCGTATTACCCTGTGGTCACAGCCTTGGGCCCCTTCAAAGACAACCAGTGTCTCCTAACAAGGTCACGGAGGCTCAGGTGCTCACGACAGATGTTGGCCAAGTCCTAGAGGGGACACCAGGCTGTCATCAGGAGTATCTTGCGTCAACGTTATGTCCACGAAAAGAAGCGCAGGCCTCAGTTAATGGATGTTCCTCCAGCTGCAGGGCTCCTTTCTTTGTAGAACACAGGAGAGTGGCAAGTGTGAGACCCTGCCTCCACCAGGCGATACCTGACTGCCAGAGCCTTCCCACCACGAGCACCTGTATCAGGGATGTATTCACAAATTTCTGTCCGTTCAGGGGATTCAATATCAGAAGCCACACTCAGGCATTGCCCCCCAGGGTGTTTGTGTGCCCAGTCAGCTTGCAGCAGCAGAGGCGGAGGAGGTGGGCTTACTCCAGTTACCCTTACCACTGCCCACGTCACTGTCTTCGAGAATATGTCTTATCTGGCAAATTAGAAGACGCTTCTTCTGCTCTGATTAGTAGGAAAGTATCCATGCCAGCCACTTTAGCCTGTTCTGCACAGGCTAATGGCTTCTCTCAGCCATGATATTCATTGTTCCATAATAGAGATTTTCCCCCTCCTACATTAAAGTGTGACTTCTGTGCTGCATGGCGGGATCTAGAGGGGGTGTCATGTGTGTTAGTCTGTGTAGACTAGAGAAACAAAATTCATACACTCATATTTTATGAGTTTTATATAAAGGTTAAGTGAACATTGAAAAGCATCCCAACCCAGTTCAATCTAAGACCACCAGTCCAATAGTATCCCATGTGTCTGACACCAATCTACAAAGTCCTCCTCACAATCCAAAAACACACGGGGAGACAATGACTGCAGGAGGAAATTGTAGTCCGTGCGCTGGCAGGTTCTCCATGAGGCTGCTGCAGAAACCAGGGCTGCAACAGGGTAGGTCCATGCGGCTTCTCCTCAGGGATCTCCCAGGAAATGAGTCTTTCCAGCTGCTTTAGGGACCTAACAAATGCATATCCACCCTGGTGGCACTATCAGAGAGCAAGAGACCAGAAAGGCTAGGCTCACAGAGCCATTGATCTCCCTGCCCTTCAATTAACCCCACATGAGTTCATTGACGAGGTTGGCATAATATACCTTTAACTATGTTAGATACTGCGTCTCCTTCTCTGAGTGCTAGCTCTGACTTCTCAAAGGGCAGGGCTCTGGAGGAGGTTTTCAGCAGTGTTTCCCACCCACTTCCATCCCAAGTTCTTCATTTTGCACCTCTTATGATTTATGGTAACACCCCTACTGTGAAAACCTCAGAAGGTCCCAACACAGTGAAGAATGTTCCCTGGTGCCATTACTTTGTCTTCAACGTTATGTGGCTGCAGTTGATAGGTTTTGAGAGGCGCAATCCAGCCAAGAAATTCCATCGAGGGTCCAGAAGAGGTTTAGACCAAAGTAGCGTCTCATGGTACCAAGCAGGCATGAGACATGTGGCGGCCTGTCTAAGTCCCACATGTGCATTTGATGAAGGCTGCCAAGTTTGGCATGGAGGTTCCGCCTCAATACACCTGTCACAAAATGCGAAATGACATATTTTGCTACCTTTGCCTCTCTCCCAGCCTAGGGTAACCTCCAGGATGGAAGTCCCAGGTCTGACACATGTGGGTGGGAACTGCTAGGGAGGCTGCCAGCGGGGGACTCTGCTCACCCACTGCACCAAGGGAAAATCCGGTTCACAGCTCACATGCCTTCCTCTGTATATAAACCCGGAGAAGGAGCAACAGCTTAGGCTGAGTGGTACAGGATGAGCGTCTGTGTAATAACCACTAATGGTTAGGCACCATGGACACAGGGTAGGGAAGGATACAGTGAAGAAGAATGTGAAGCGTTGGACATAGCAAAGGGGGCCAAAGAGCATGAGGATCCCCAGAAATGACGCAAGACACAAGCGGAGCTAACACAGGCTTACAAAGGGGAATCGGCCAGGTTCTTCACCCCAGCTTTAGCTAGCTGCCCCCACAGCAGAACTTTATCTCCTACAGAGAGCACTGGGTTGGATAGCAAAGGCACAGCTTTCAAGCAGGGAAGGTTACTTTCTCAATACTATCTTTAGTGGGGCGACAAACTGTTATTTTACTTGATTTCCATCTCCTGACTGGGGGAAGGATGAGTTGATAGCCAGGGTGGGGTAGAGTGGGGATGAGTCAATAACAGGGTGCCAGGACTCAGGAAACATGACCCCAGGCTTTTGGGCTTCACACATGCATACACACACGCGTCCGCGCTCTAGGAATGTTCTCACGAAACATGACCCCAGGCTGGTGGTCTTCACATGCACACACACGCGTGCGCACACACACACATACATGCTCTAGGAATGTTCTCAGCAAACATGACCCCAGGCTGGGGGTCTTCACACACACACACACACACACACACACACACACACACACGCACACACACACACACACGCTCTAGGAATGTTCTCAGGAAACATGATCCCAGGCTGGTGGTTTTCACACACACACTCACGCGCACACTCTAGGAATGTTCTCAGGAAACATGACCCCAGGCTGGTGATCTTCACACACACGCACACACACACACACACACACACGCGTGCACGTGCTCTAGGAATGTTCTCCGGAGAGAGTGGCTTCTAAGGACTGAGTGCTGCAAAGAAAGTCACAACTGGGAGCAGCCTTCCCTTCCCCTAGAGACTCCTGGGAAATCAGGATGTGCACGGAGATTAGACATCACCTGTCTTGATAAGGGAAACCAGTTCAATAGTGGTCAGTGTTTCCTCTGTGCTTCTAACACAGGGTTTTATTTCCTGGGCACCAGATTATAGAAGAAGGCAGGAGGGCCCCCCAAAATATGATTAGTTGATCCGCTAGAGTAAATTCTCATGTGCTTAAAAGAACACCCCTGGTGGGCCAGGGTTTACTGTTTACTGAACTAAACAGTAAAGGATGGCGAGGAAGACATCCACTGAGCCTTGACCTCCATGCCTCAGTCAGGACACCAAGTGTGTGTGTGGGGTGGGTGGGGACTGACACCAGTGGTGGAGGAGGGAAGTGGACATAGGCCCCAGAGACTGCTGGTACAGCAGCATGATGTTGTTTCTGGAGTCCTGATTGTGCCAAGGCAGCCTCTGGAGTGACTGTGGCAGTAAAAAATCAGATTCTGGATCTGCAGAGCCTGGATCTGGGGCCTCTTGGGTAGCAGGTAGCTTGGGTGTGTTCCTAGAGAGAGTGAAGAGCTGGACACCGGACTCCCCGCTGCTGAACCCTACCGTTCGTGCTAGGTAAGTGCACGGAGATGGAGAGAAGACCCTGAAAGAACAGCAAGGGGTGCATGGACCAAGCCCCTTCCCTTTCCCCTGCCACCAGGTCCTCTTATATGGTGCTGTGAGGTCAAACAAAGGGAAGCCCACTCAGACCTGCAGAGACCTCAGCGAAACAACTGCCCCCCGCCCCCCACAATTCAGCAGACATCTCACAAGGACACTCACACATACCCGAGAGAGAAACCTCACACACATACTTCCTTGGAGACTTCCAGAGAGACTCAGAGGCCTCGCACAGAGACTTCATATGAAGTTCTCAGCATCCTTTATGGAGACTTCTCAGAGACCCCACAGGGACCTCACACAAAGCCCTCCCACATAGCTCACTGCCAGCATGGGAGAATTAGCAGCCGCTGTCCACCCCTGAGCTCCTGGAAACTTTCACACATTGTCTGCAGTGCCCCCCATGCTTGTGCATCTTTGTCCTCATAGCCTTGCTTGGGAACAACAGAATCACAAACTGCACGTAGTTGTGTGCAAATTTTTTCCACTGAAACGTTTTCACTAGCCTGAACTCTGAAGTGTAGTTTACAATTGAAATACAAGTAAAACTGCCAACACCAAATGAGAGTGTGATTTTAGATGGTGTGCAGTCAAATGTCGTACGCCACACTTTTACTTTTGCTTCGGACAAATTCTCTAATTGGTGGGGAAGTGACTGACTACTTTGGAAGCAACAGAACAGTCCATCAAATGGGCTTCAGGACTCAAATATATAAATAGACATCTGATCTGAACTCAAACTCATTCCCCAAGGGGCTCATGAACCTAATTTTTTTGGAAGAGTGAAGGAACCCACATGAAAATAACAAAATGTACATCACATTGTGTCTGTTTGGCTTAATTTCTCAATGAAACAGCTGTCATATCTGAAGATATTCAGGGCAACATTCCTTTTATAGCTCTGTCGACATAATTAATATGATTTTTCTGTGAAATGTAATATTTCTAAGTTATGCAAAGTCCTAATGTTTATCTACCACAACAAACTGATAATATTTCGAAGGATGAAGAAATAGATCAAGAAATAATAATTAATGAAATACACATTTTCAGGTAGTACCATTTACAATAGCCAAGCGTAAATGAAAATATCTATATCTATACTTGAATAAAAAAACAACAGATTTATATGAGGAAAACTACAGAAATTACAAGAAATCAAGTGTGACCTCAGCAAATGGGATAATATCCCATGCTCCTTGACCAGACGACTCAATGTAGTACAGTTATCAGTTCTACTCAAGGCACTAGACAAGTTTAATTCACTCCTGATAAAATTACCCTCATCTTTCTTCAAAGAATTGCAAAACCACTGATTACTAACTTCATATGGTAAGGGCATAGGTCAGGGGTTGAACCTACAAACTTCTCCTTGGTAGAAAGATAAAACTGTTCTCATAAAAGACTTGTAGGCTGGCTTTGAGTTGGAATTTTGGGGTCATTTAGGATTTTTTTGTGGCATGTGAATTTTAGGGCTTTAAGGTCATTTGGGGTCATTTAATTTTTTTGCGCATTAGGGTGGTTTGGGCTTTAAGGGTGTTTTATAAGGTTTAAGGGAGTTTTTAAGGGATTTACGGGTGATTTTTTGGAGTGTATAGGTATTTTTTAGCAGGTAGGGGTGTTTTTAGTGATCTTACAGGGTTTCTTAGAGATTTTAGGGTATTTTAAAATATTTTATGTGTTTTTCCCCAGCATTTTATGTTTTGTTGGGGCTTTCATGTTGTCTTCAGGGCATTTATGTGGTTTTGGAAGTTCATGGTTTGGGAATCTTCTAGGGATATGATTTGGAAGTTCCACATGTTTTGGGAGGCATTTAGTGTGTTATATGTGGCTTCAGAGTGTTATTTGAATTTTAGGGAATATTATGGCTTTTCAGACATTTTAAGGCTTTTAGGGTGATTTTAGTGTTTAAGGGTGTTTATTAGGCTTATATGTGTTTTTATGGCTTTTAGTGTTTTGTTAAAATTTTAGGGTGCTTCTTAAGGCATTAGAGTGTTTGCGGGGATTAGGTTTTGGTTTTCAGGGCTTTAGGGTTTTGTTGGATTATTTTTTGCTTTCATGGTGAATTCATGTCTATTAGGCTGTTGGACTTTTACAGGGTTTTATAGTGCTTCGGGTTGCTTTGTAGGGATGTTCTTGGGGTTTTAAAAGACTTTTAGCGTGTTTTTAGGGCTTCACGTGTTCTTTATTTTGCGTTTTAAGGCATTTGCATAATATTAGGGCATTTATTATGTTTTCGGGACGTAAGGAGTTTTTTTTAAGACTTATGGCGCATTAGGGTGTTTTAGAAAGCCTTTTACCATGTATTTAATGGTCTTAAGATGTTTTAGAGGGTCTTTAGGGGTGGTCTTAGCATTTTAGAAATATTTTAGACGTTTTAGGGTTTTTAAGGCATTTATAGTGTTTTTACGACTTTTAAGGTGTTTTTAGAACACGCCTGACAGGTACACACTATTTCAATCAGGCTCTGGTTAGTGCCTCTCAATCAATTGGTGACATGGGAGTCTGGATAATGGATTACCTTTACTCTGCAGATGAGAAAACTCACTCAAAAAGACACAGGTGTTGACCCACAGGCACACAACTGGTTAACAACAAAGACATATTCACAACCAGTGTTGGGAGCCAGAGCCCTAAGCCCCACATACCTGTCCCCAGCCAAACAGTCAATCTATCCTGAACCATCAAATGATCTGAGCAGATCCTCCCACCCAACTCACCTTCCCATGCCAAATATTTTATTTCAGAAGGTGGCAGTGAATCTGCAGCTCTGAGAGAGGGACATATCTGATCGGAGCACATGGAGCAGATGAAGGGGGAGGAGGGAAATGTGGAGCACATCCTGGCACACCAGGACTTGAGGATGATGTTCCCACTCAGAGAATCCAGTCCACATAGAAGACCACATGGCCAGCCCCACGATGAGACAAGACACCCCTCAAAGACCCATAGCCTTAGAGGGGACAACACTGAAGACACAGTGTGGGAAATGCGCCCGAACTAATCCTGCCACACCGAGGCATAACACTAAGGGGGTACAGCAGAAGAGCAAGAAAACGAAGCATCAAGGTACCCAGGGAATGCCAAAGGATGACTTTGAGGCCAGTACTTGGTACACCAACAGACTGGACTGGAAAACACTCTTAAAGGCCAACAAACCGACCTTGAACTAACGATGAGCCACTTCTTTCTTGTTGAGTTGTTTTCATTCATTGTCATTGGATTTTGGTTGTTTTGTTGCTTTTAGTGCTTGGTTTTGCTCTGTCTTGTTTTGTGTATGTTATTACATCTACAGGTCTGTCTAAATAAGATAGGCTGGACGAACAATCTGGAGGAGAGAAAACAGGACCAACACTTCTGGGGAGACATGGGAGAGAGGGGGGTGTGGGGAAAGGTAGTGGTGTTAAGAAACCCAGAGAAAAGGGAAGAACAGGTGATGCAAATCGGTGGTGAGGGGGATGTAGGAGGCCTGGTAGGGAGTGATCAAGGGAAATGGAACCAATGGAACCAAGAGGAATTACTGAATTACTGAAGCACAAATGAAAAGTGAGCATGGCAGTGGGCCCAAGAGGCAAATCAAAGGGAATAGAAAAGCAAGCTAGGAAGCAAGGGTCAATTATAGAGGTTTAAAAAAAGGCATGTACATATTTAAATATATGAGCATGGGGAAATAGATCTATGTCCCTATATTTATAGGTTTTGTATTAAGATAGCAGATGGACATTGGGCCACTGCTCAAGGACTCCCTCGTTGCAAAAATACTGTTCTATTAAATTGGCATTCTATGATGCTCACCTTCCCCACACGATCACTGAACACAAAGCAGGTACATAAGCAAATGTGGTGAAGAAAGCTAATGGTGCCCAGCTATCAAATATATAGCATGTGAGGTCTTAAAGGCTTAAAGGAAAACAAGCGCCCATCTAGCTCAGAAGAAACAAAGCCCACATGGAAGAAGCACACCAGCTTGTGTGATCATGAGGTTTTGAAAAGATTTGGTAGCAGGCATCATCAGAACAAAAAAAATCTTATCATTGCGAATGAGCAGGGAGTGCTGGGTACAGACACAAAGCCCATTTACAGTCCTCTGGACATCCCTAACAGAAGGGTGTCAGGGAGGAGATAAACCAAGACAGGTACCAGATAATAACGATGAAACACAGCTTTCCCCTAGTTCCTACATGTTTCCTATCTCCCACTATCATGATCCCAATTCTAATTTACAAATCAGGCTAGACTAGAGAATGTACACTTGGACAGATAGGAACAGGAAACATGGGGAATCCAGGGTGGATGAGCCCTTGAGGACCAGTGTTATGAGTGCAGACTCGGGAAGGGTGGAGGGAGGGTAGGTTGGAAAACGGAAACCGTATACAGGGATCTACATTTAACCTCAACAGAAAAGTGGGTGAAGGAACATCAGACAGTGCAAGATATGAGAAAATAATTAGTAAATTATCAAGGGTAGCTCGAATGGAGGGGGAAAAATGAGGAGCTGAGGCCAGGGGCTTGGGTGGGGTGGAGAGTGGATATTTTGAGAATAATGAGGGCAATGAATGTACAAATGTGCTTTACACAACCGATGTATATATGCATTGTGGTTAGTGTTGCATGAACAATTTAAAAAAAGGTCTGGACAGAGGGCACATGCAAGGATGATCTCAGGCTGGATTAGATCAGCAAAATCACCTCCTGGAGTTGCCTCACCCTGTGTCTATTCCTGAGTCAGGCATGAAGCTTAGGGCCCATAGTCCCAGGAGCTGGACAGGGAGGGAGGCGGGGTTCTGAGGTCATTCCATAGGGGCAATGGCCCTCCTGTCCTGCCGGGCCCACCCTCCTTTGTAATCCTGCTGGCTGGAGCACGGCTTTCATGGAGTCCACACCATGGGAGCTCTACTACTCATGGGGGATTGGCAGGAAGCCTCTGCTTATGCGCACACACCACCACCTAGCTGGAGGATCTCTGTAAACAAAGCCTGAGGCAGACAACAAGCCCACTAATTGATGCTGTAAGAGATACAATCAGCATCCAGAAACCTGCAACTGGGAGTAAGAGGCAGCATACTTGGCCCCAGCCACTCCCACTGCCATCTTCAAGGAGTGACATTCTAAAGCAGAGGGTTTTCAAAAGGCACTGCCAGGACTGTGGAATGAGCAGCTCATTTGTGGACATGGATACTGTGTGATCCAGAAGTATTACCTCTTCCTTTCCATTCAGGTGAGACAAAAAAAAAGTTCCAAATAGAAAGCCATGCATCTAAACAGTATCCAATAGCCACTCATGTGCAGTGCTGCTGCCTCCAAAGAGCTTTCCTAGGTTTTTCTCTCTGTGGACAGATATACCTTGGTCCTTGGCTCTGCATGAGAAAGAATTCACGCCAAAGCCAGGTTTGTGATCCAATTGTGTTTTAGGAGAGATAGGGAGGCATGGTAGGCAACCCTGGTGGACCCCAGTGGCTGAATTGAATTTACTTGGCCTAGGTGGGTCAATGTGGGTGCAGCACCCACCCAGGTGTACCTGGCCTTCCTGACTGGAAACCTGGACCTCTGAGCACGCTCGGTGTGCCACTCTTTCCTGGGTGGCTAGCTTGGCCCTCTGAGCATGTATCATGGACAACCTAGTCCCTATGCTAGCTACCTAAAATTTACACCCTGAAGAGATATGGACCCAAATCTTTGGGGTACAAGGCGACGACATCTTTAGGTCCTTCCTGCTGGCAAAAGGGTGAAGTGGGGCTTTGGGTCCATACCCTTTCTACTCTGCTGGGAGGGGTTGTCCATTCAGGTCTAGGATGGATAAGGTTGAGGTGGTCCAGGAGATGGTGGTCCTAGAGGTGGCACACTTGGTTCAGAGGGCTTGGTAACTTGAGAACTTCTGGAAAAACAAACAAACGGACAAAAGGGTGAACAGTTTAACTGAGGCAAGGCTAGGCTTGTGAGGTGGCAGTGCCCTTGAAATTAGGTGAGTGTCACAGGAAACAAAAAAAATCTTAGGATTATCAGGCATGTGTGTTTGTTCGTTCTAAGTATAGGCACGGGAGTAAAAGCATCCACAATTTCCCCTATGAGGGTACAGGGTTTGGGAACTACTGGGTGCACTGAGATCACTGTTTCATTTATGATCCTAATGTTTGGACCCACTGCTAAGAACCATGCTTCTATTTAATCCTATTATCCCTCAATTATTAACTTTGGTCAAACAAATTTTGTTTTCATTAATTACTTTCATAGTTATCTATCTATCTATCTATACACACACATTTAATTGAATGGAATGAAAAGGTCATGCGTTATAGCGTTAAATTGTAATATTGGAATACTACAGCGGGAGTCAACAGGGATCAAAAGAAAGTAAGTGTCTGAGTCATTTTTAATTTTCTTGGCTTCAAATTGAATAAAAGACTTGTAAATTACCCAGAGACCAAATTCCCATGGTGCCTCCTACAACGGGTAGAATGTTCAGGGATGTTTCAGGGCTGGGAGATTAGTAACCCCTAAGTCCAGGATCCCTTAGGGCAGGGGTCCTCAAACTGTTTACACAGGGGGCCAGTTCACTGTCCCTCAGACCGTTGGAGCACCAGACTATAGTTAAAAAAAACCAAACTATGAACAAATTCCTATGCACATTGCACGAATCGGCTACTAAGTAGGACATGCAGAGGCAGCAAAAACACCCTGAGGGTGGGATAAATGTCGTCAGGCCACATGTGCCCCACGGGCCACAGTTTGAGGATGCCTGCCTTAGGGGTTCCTGGGTGCACTGGGGATGAAGGTCTCTACTGCTCCTCAAAAGGAGAAATGCTGTAACTTCTGGCATTTCGGCCCACTTTCCAATCACTTTACAAAACTGTTCCAGGTGAATCAGGGTTAGAAGGGAAAGTGTACCATTCTCTGGCCACCATTCTCCTTTCTCAAATAAAGTTGCATAGTGTATCAGCTTTTGTTTGTCTAGCCTCTGTGTCAACTCTATCCCAATTGGACAGGATTCATGCAAGGGGGCAATTCCTGAGTATGAAGCTGCTAAGTCCCATCTAGAAAGCACAAAAGAAGGCTATGTAGAGCTTGCTGCCTCAAGGTCAATAAACCCCACTTGAGAGCGAGCCCTTTATTGCCCTGAATCTGTTGCCTCAGGAAGATGCCCCAGCAAGAAGTAAGGGATCAAAGACAACTCACTGAGGTCGACTTTAAGTCCAACCATTATTCTAGACAAGCTAGGAGAACCACTGCTTGGAATGGCCCCACGGCCCTCCAAGATGCCTGCTGGCGGGAGCAGACTCTCAAATCTCTGAAGGGAAGGGGCATCTGGAAGCTCAGGGAACCTTAAGGGAATTGGAATTTCTGTCTGGAACATCGTGGCAGTGGAACTGTGTAGTAAGAGCTTTCCCCAAAAGTGCCTTAAGCAGCAACACTGAAAGCCTAAAGGTAACAGTTACACAGGAAGGGTTCCATATGCCATTGGCCTAAGCCTGGGCCACGGAAAACCAGCCTGTAACAAGGAACAAACCTACACTGGTAGAACACTAACACTATAACGCCTCAAGTTTTAAATTCAGGAAATAATTTTAAACATTTTTATTCTTTACTTTCATAGTTATCAATATGTATATATGGCATTCAAATATATAAAACGTGCAATGTTTTTGAAATGTAACCAAATTGTCACATTGATAATTTATAAGTTTGGTACTAGATAAGTTTCAATTAAATGTTATAAAAATGTTGTGCTGGGCATTATAGGGCTAAAGCAGCTTGTTTGAAAAGCCAGGAGAAAGGGAATGGAGGGGAAAAGGGAAATATTTGGCTCCCAGGACAAGGCAGGGCTAACTCCCAGGTCTATTCAATCAGCTCCCTAGGCAGTGCCCTTCCACATGTTTGGGCTGGTGGGCACCATCTTGGCCAGGGTCACAGGCCCCGTTTCCCCATGGCCACAATGGCGGCTATATAGGACCTCTGGGAAAAGCTTAAACAGCCTTGACAAGAGTGAAGCCATTATGAGCTGACAGAAGGCACCATGTAAAGTAAATAAAGTAGCTATGAACTGTAAATGAACTAGCTGATATAGGGGAGGTAGGCTGTGCAGATGTGCCCAAGGGAATGTCCCAAAGGATATGGATGCTCAGAAGATTCGCGAGAGCGACCAGAGCAGTCTTTGTTCAACTAAGAATGACTAACTGCAACACCCTGCTTCTCTACTCTGCCTGCTTGCACACCTGCACATTGCAAAAGTATAAAAACCTTTGGTCAATTAGACTGGGGCTGCTCAGGAAAAAAAACTTTTTCTGTTGAACTTGCCAGCGGTCGGAGTAGTTTTCTTTCTGGGAATGGAGAGTGGCTACAACATTTCGAGGTGCACCGAGATCCAATTGCCACTGTCTGGGCTTGCTTAGAAAGGAAACCTCCTTAACAGGAGTGCTCTCCCCAGAACTACGGATTTCTGATTTCTCTAGGCCAGGGGTCCTTAAACTCTTTAAACAGGGACCAGTTCACTGTCCCTCTGATCAGTTGGAGGGCCGAACTATCGTTTCAATAAAACTATGAACAAATTCCTATGCTTCCTGCACATACCTTATTTTGAAGTTTAAAAAAAACACACAAACAAACGGGGCACAAACACTCGGCGGACAGGATCAAGGTCCTCGGCTATCCGCATGTGGCTCACAGGCTATTGTTTGAGGACCCCTGCTCTAGGCGCTCACAAAGAGAATGTAGTTTCAGCCCTAAAGCGTGGAGACTCCGCAATTTGTTTAAAGGTGATTGGACAGAAGGAGTTCCTGATTTGCCCATGCAAGACTCGTTTTCCCTTCCCCTATTTCTCAGAGTTCATAGTTATGTTTATGGGGAACCAGGACATCCCTATCTGATCCCTAAAATTGATGCGTGGAATGACATTGCCACTAATAAGCCAGCATAAACAAAAGACTTACTTCCTCCTGCAACAGAAAGGGTTCTTGTTTCAAGATTTCAGGAAACATGGCAGGACCAGAAAAAAAATAGACACAAGGTCCTAAAACCACTAAGGTGGAGGCTGCCCTTCCCCAACCCCTCCCCATACCCCTCCGTCTCGGCTTTATTCCTTTTTGCAGGAGGACTCTGGGAGTGGGAGAACTAGCTTACGACCCTTCATTATCACTGCCACCCTGTCAGGTGCATGGGGCTGGAGAGAGAGAAATACTCATAACTCTTTTCTGAGTCCACACCCCAACATACACTAGGGCTGGTATGGGATCTCGACCGCCCCACCCCCCAAGAAGGATGATTCGGCAGCAGCCATTCTACACTCAAGGCAAGCAGCCCCAACACCTGGGGAAGACCCCTGAGTCCCTTTTTGGGTATATATCCCCTTGTATTCCAGTGATTTGTATAATTGGAATCAACAAAATCCCTTTTTCTGACAAAGCAGGTCTGATTCCTTGATAGAAACGGTTTTCCATATGCATTAGCCCACCTCCAGAAATTGCCAGCAACTTCTCCAGGTGCTGTTCACAACACAGGTACAGTAGCCCTGCCAGAGAGAGGCCCAGTAAGCAGTCAATGGACATGATGGTCAGACAGCAGGCACTCCCCATGTGAGGGAAACTCTTTTTGCCACTGCACGAAAAATGTGAGATCCAAACTCCTTGCAAGGCACAGAAGGCCTAACCAGGTATCACCAGTTTCTCTTGCAGGCCCTCAGTGGAACAGCTAGAAAACCTATGAATTTATCTAAGGTCAGTGAGAATTTTCAGGCTCTTACAAGAGAATGTCTGCGTGCCTTTTTAGAGTGACTGATGGAAGCCTACGGGCTTTATATCCCTAACGGCCTGGAGGCCCCGAGAACAGGAGGGCAATAAGTATTGCCTTTATTACTCAGTCTGCCTCAGACATGAAAAAGAAGTGGGAAGGGTTTGACGGGAAAAATCTTAGTGATTTGGTACAAGTGGCTCAGCGGGTGTGTAACAACAGAGATGATCCTACCACGACAGAGACAAAGAAACTAGTTAAAATACTAGTAATTGCCATGAGAAACCCCAGAGACTCAGGAAAAGGAGAGCATGGCCCACTTACGGAGAGACTGACCTGTGGGCACCGCCAAGCCATGGGGCAGGATCAATGTGCCTACTGCAGGAAAGAAGGACATTGGAAAAATCAGTGCCTTGAATACCCCAGGAGAAGCAGACAACCCTCCAATAGAGAGGACGGGCCTCATCCACACCTAGAAAATCCCAAGCAAGAGACAATAATGCTTGAAGAAGCTGAATGAAGGTGTCAGTGCTCTGTTTCACTTGGTCCCCAGGATCCCAGGCTAACTGTCCAAGTAGGAGGCCAGCCAGTCAATTTCTTAGTGGACACAGGGATTACCTTCTCAGGTTCAGAAAAGAGTACAGGCAAATTGTCAAAAGGAAAGATTTGAATTACTGTCAGCATATGATTGCTTCCAAAAATAACTCACACCAGAAGATTTGCATGGAGGTTAGGTGGGTTTCTCAAGACATCATGATAAAAAATATCTGTCTGCCCTTTGTCCCAGTTAGCCATATGATTTTTATGGCACTGGCCCCTGGCTTGGCTGTTGAGCCATGGAAACTGTTTTTGCAGGACGTGAGGCGGTGGCCTGTGGCCATCAGTGGAAGGACAAAATCTCCACAGTGGTCTTCCTGTTTCAATATGGAGCCACCTATATCACCTCTCGGACATTATTGTTGTCCTGGGCTCAGAATCGCCACCCCAGGTCTAGAAGGCACCTAACAGATCCACACTATTTGAATCAGGCTCTGGTTAGCCCCTATCGATCACTTGGTGACATGGGAGTCTGGACAATGGAGTACCTTTACTTTTCGGATCAGAAAACTAACTCAAAAAAACACAGGTGTTGACCCAGAGGCACACAACTGGTTAAAAACAAAGCCAAACTTACAACCATTTTCTGGAGCCAGAGTTCTGAGCCCCTCGTGGCTGTGCCCAGCCGAGCAGTCCCTCTCTCCTGGACACACCAAAGATCTGAGCAGATATTCCCCACAACCCCTCCCAAAGATTTTATTTCAGAGGATAGCATTGAATTTGCATCTCCTGGACAGAGACATTATCTGATCAGAGCACACAGAGATGAAGGGGAGAAGGGGAGAGTGGAGCACATCCTGTCCCACCAGACCTTGAGGATGATGTTCCCACTCAGAGAAGTCAGTTCACATAGAAGACCACATGGCCAGCCCCACGACGAGACACAACGTCCCTCAAAGACCCATAGCCCTAGAGGGGACAACACTGGAGACACAGTGTGGGAATTACCCCCAAACTGATCTCGCTACACCGAGGCATAACACTAAGGGGGTACAGCAGAAGAGCAAGTAAAAGGAGCAGCAAGATCCCAAGGAAATGCTAAAGGTGGACTTTAGGGTCAGGGTTTGGTGCCCCAAAAGACTGGACTAGAAAACACTTCTAAAGGCCAACACATAGTCCTTAAACTATCTATGAGCTTTTCTATCTTGTTGACCTTTGTTTTCTTTTATTGTAATTGGATTTTTGTTGTTTTGTTTATTTTGCTGCTTGGTTTTGTTCTTTCTTGTTTTTGTGCATGTTATTGCCTCTACAGGTCTGTCTAAATAAGATAGGCTGAACGAACAATCTGGAGGAGAAAAAAAAACGGAACTGCACATCCTGGAGGACATGCGAGAGAGGGAGGTGGGAAGAAAGGTAGTGGTGTTAAGAACTCCAGAGACAAGGGAACAAAAAACTCCACCTCTCCGTTTCCTTCACCTAATTTCCTATTTTTCTGGTCTGGCAGCAGGAGCTCCAGATAGATGGGTCCTATCTGGTCGCCATTTTCTCTGAATCCCTCCATCAATTTTTTTTACACTCTTAAATAGTACAAACTGATTCATTTATGATGCTAAGGTCTTGGACCCGCTGATAAGACCCATCCTTCTTTTTAACCCTATACTGCTTCAATTATAATTTTGGGAAAAAATTATTTTTTTTTGCTGTGGACTTTCATAGTTATATATATATATATATATATATATATATATATATATATACATTTTTTAAAATGCTATTAAAACATCATATTCCGCGTTATAGCGTTAAATGGAAATAATGGGCTAGTACAGGAGGAGTCAATAGTGACCAAAATAGAGTAACTACCTAAGTTATTTTGAATTTTCTTGGGTTCAATTGGAGTAAAGGCTTGTAAATTACCCGGGGTCCAAATTCCCATGTAGCCTCCCACAACGGGTTGCGGGTAGCCTCCCACAACAGCAGGGATGTTTCAGGGCAGGGAGATTAGTAACCCCTAAGTCCAGGATACCTTAAGGCAGGGGTCCTGAAACTGTTTACCAAGGGGGCCAGTTCACTGTCCCTCAGGCCATTGGAGGGACAGACTATAGTTTAAAAAAAAACAAAAATTACGAACAAATTCATGTGCACACTGCACATCTTGATTTGAAGTTAAAAAAAAAGGGGGCATATACACCCGACAGAAAGGATCAATGTCCTCGGCTGTCTGCATGTGGCCCACAGGTTGTAGTTTGAGGACCCCTGCTCTAGGTGTTCACCAAGAGGATGTGGTTTCAACCCAAAAGCTTGGAGACACTAAAATTTGTTTAAAAGTGATGGGGCAGAAGGAGTCCCTGATTGACCCACGCAAGACTAGTTTTCCCATCCCCTATTACTAAGAGGTCATAGTTATGGTTAAGGGGAACCAGGACATCACGATCTGATTCCTTTAATTCAAGTGTGGGCTGACATTGCCACTAAAAAGCCTGCAAATATAAAAGACTTACTCCCTCCCTCAAAGAAAGGGTCCTTGTTTCCAAGGTTTCAGGAAACATGGCAGGACTGGAAAAACAAACGTTACAAGGTCCCAAAACCACATAGGTGGAGCCCATCCCTCTCCGTCCCCCTCCCCCAAACTCTCCCTCTCCCCCTCCTTTTCCCTCCCCTCCCGATCTCTCTCCCCTACTTGGTTTTATACCATTTTGCAGGAGAACTCTGGGAGTGGGAGAGAAGGCTTCAGACCCTTTGGTTCCACCCCCGCCCTATAAGGTTTCTAGGGGACAGAAATAGAAAATTTCTAACATGCCCTTATTGAGTAACTCCCTCTCCCACCGGCCCCCCAACCTCACCCCCACCCCCAACCAGTAGCCCCACACACACACTAGTACTGTTATGTCTTCCATACTCATCAGCCCACCTGGAATGATTGCCAGCAACTTCTCCAGTTGCTGTTCAAAACGGAGGAAGGGTAGCCCTTCCAGACAGAGGCCCAGTAAGCAGTCAGCGAACCTGATGGTCAGCGAGCGGGCACTCCCCACTTGAGAGAAACTCTTTTGGACACTACACCAACAATGTGGGATCTCAATTCCTAGCAAGGCCCAGAGGGCTTTACCAGGTATCACCCGTTGCTCTTACATGACCCTCTGCGGAAGAGCTAGGAAACCTATGAATTTATCTAAGGTCAGTGAGAATTTTCAGGCTCTTATAAGAGAATGTCCGCCTGCCTTTCTAGAGTGGCTGATGGAAGCCTATGGGCTTTATACCCTTCACGGCCCGGAGGCCCCGAGAACAGGAGGGCAATAAGTATTGCCTTTATGACTCAGTCAGTCTGCCTCAGACATGAAAAAGAAGTTGGAATGGTTTAAAGGGAAAAATCTTAGTGATTTGGTACAAGTGGCTCATTGAATGTATAACAACAGAGATGACCCTAGCACGACAGAGACAAAGAAACTAGCTAAAATACTAGAAATTGCCATGAGAGACCCTAGAGACTCAGGAAAAGGAGAGCATGGCCCACTCACGGAGAGACTAACCTGTGGGCACCGCCAAGCCATGGGGAAGGATCAATGTGCCTACTGCAGGAAAGAACGACACTGGAAAAATCAGTGCTTTGAAAACCCCAGGAGAGGTGCACGACCCTCCACTAGAGTGGACGGGCCTCATCTGCACCTAGAGAGACCCAAGCAAGAGACAATAATGCTTGAAGAAGCTGAATAAAGGGGTCAGGGCTCTGTTTCACTTTGCCGCCAAAAGCCCAGGCTAACTCTCCATGTAGGAGGCCAGCCAGTAAATTTCTTGGTGGACACAGGGGCCACCTTCTCAGGTTCAGAAAGGAATACGGGCACATTGTCAAAAAGAAAGATGTGAATTACTGTGAGCCTATGATTCCTTCCACAGATAACTCACACCAGAAGGTTTGCATGGAGGTTAGGTGGGCTCCCCAAGACAACAAGATAACAAATATCTATCTGCCCTTTTTCCGAGGTAGCCACCTGGTTATGATTGCACTGGCTCCTGGCTCAGCTGCTGAGCCAGTGAAGCAGTTATAGCAGGAGACTAGGTGGCCAGTGGACATCAACGGAAGGACCAAATCTCCACAGTGGGCTTCCTGTTTCAATATGGAGCCACGTATGTTACCTCCTGGACACCATCTCTATCCTGAGCTCATAATTGCCACCCCAGGTCTAGATTGCAGCGCGCAGGTACACACTATATGAAATAGCCTCTGATTAACTCCTCTCGATAACTTGCTGACATGGGAGTCTGGATAATCCAGTACATTTACTTTCCAGATGAGAAAACTCACTCAAAAACACATAGCAGTTGACCCAGAGACACACAACTGGTTAAAAACAAAGTCATATTCACAACCAGCGTCTGGACCAAGAGCACGGTGCCCCACAGAACTGTGCCCATCGAACAGTCAATATCTCCTGGACTCCCAAAAGATCTGAGCTGACACCCACCCACCAACATCCTTGCAGCCCCCAAAGATTGTATTTCACAGGATGGCACCGGATCTGCAGCTCGCGGAGAGGGACATATCTGATCAGAGAACACAGGGCAGAACAAGGGGGAGGAGGGGAGAAAGGAGCACATCCTGGCCCAATACACCTTGAGGATGATGTTCCCAATCAGAGAAGCCAGTCCACAGAGAAGACCACACGGGCAGCCCCACGATGAGAAACGTCCCTCAAAGACCCATAGCCCTAGAGGGGACAACACTGGAGACACAGTGTGGGAGCTGCGCCCGAACTGATCCTGCCACCTCGAGGCATGACACTAAGAGAGTGCAACGGAAGGGAAAGAAAATGGAGCATCAAAGTCCCCGGGGAATGCCAAAGGTGGACTTTGTGGTCAGGGCTCGGTGCCCCAACAGACTGGACAGGAAAACACTCTTAAAGTTCACCACACAGTCCTTGTACTTTTCTTTCTTGGTTAGTGTTGTTTTCTTTTAGTGTCATTGGATTTTGGTTGGGTTTTGTTTACATTTTTGTTTGTTTTTTTCTTTTCGCTGCTTGGTTTTGCTCAGTCTTATTTTGTGCATGTTATTAATTTTACAGGTCTGTCTAATTAAGAGAGGCTGGATGAACAATCTGGAGGAGTAAACATGTGACCGGCCCTTTCCATTGGGCATGGGAGTGAGCACGGTGGGGGGAAAGGAAGTGGTGTAAAGAAACCCAGAGACAAGGGAACAAAAAGTGATGGAAATCGGTGGTGAGGGGGATGCACGAGGCCTGGTAGGGCGTGATCAAGGGTAATGTAACCAAGAGTAATTACTGAAACCAAAAGGAAGACTGAGCATGGCAGTGGGCACAAGAGGAAAATCAAAGGGTATAGAAGAGTGAGCTGGGAAGCAAGGGCCAGTTATAGATGTCTAAATAAAGGCATGTACATATATTTACAAAGGGGCATGGGGAAATAGATCTATGTCCATATGTTTATAGATTTAGTATTAAGGTAGCAGATGGACATAGGGTCTCCGCTCAAGGACTCGTTCATTGCAAGAACATTGTTCTATTAAATTGGCATTAAACGATGCTCACCTTCCCTACACGATCACTGACCACAAATCGGCTGCATAAGCAAATGTGATGAAGAAAGCCGATGGTGTCCAGCTACCAAAAGATATAGCGTGTGGGGTCTTAAAGGCTTGAAGGTAAAGAAGCAACCATCTAGCTCAGAAGCAACAGAGCCCACATGGAGGAAGCATACCAGCCTGTGTGATCACAAAGTTTCAAAGGGATAAGGCAACAGGCATCATGAGAACAAAAAAATCTTATCATGGAGAATGAGAGGGGACGGCCGGGTAAAGACCCAAAACCTAATTCCAGTGCACTGGACATCCCCTTACAGAAGGATCTCAGAGAGGAGATAAAAGAATACAGGGTATGAGACAGCAATGAAAAACACAACTTTCCTCAGGTTCTTTTTTTTTTTGTTTTTTTTTTGCGCACCCCGCTGGCGCCTGGGGCCGCCCCCTTCCCGGTCCCGCGGCGGCGGCGGCGGCGGCGGCTCGGGGCCGGGGGCGCCAGGGGAGGGGGCAGACACCAGGGGCAGCAGTGGCGGCGGCGGCGGCTGCCGGCGCCATGTTGGGCTGATCGATGAATTGAACAAAGAGGATCAATTTCCGATCAAGCGAGTTATCAATGGGGGCCGGGGAGTGAGAGGGACTTGTCCCCGAGTCGGCCCCGCTTTCCCCGGCACCCCCCTCCTCCCCTCCGCCGCGGCTCCCCGGCGGCAAGGCAGCCCGGCGCCCCCCGGGGACGCCGCGACCGCCCGCAGCCCCCACCCCCGAGCGAGAGGCCGAGAGAGAAGCCTGACCTGCAGCTGCTGTAAATCAAAGCGCTTCCAATATTGAAACATCGATCCCACATTGGCCGCCATCTTGAGACGTATTGAGACGGAGTGAGAGGCTGATAGAGAGGGGGCTGGAGTTCTGGAGCCGCCAGGAGGCAGCAGGCGGGCGGCGCCAAAACCCGGCCTGGAGCCAGCCGCCGCCGCCGCCACAGAGGAGCGCGGACTCCTCCTCACGGCGCCACCGCCGCCAGGGCAAGCCGAGCCGGAGTCGGAGTCTGAGCCCGAGGGCGTGGCGGCCGCTGGCCCGGCCTCCCGCGCGGCCGCCCGGCCACGCCCCCCGCCAGCGGCCGAACGAGCAACCCGCCCGTGACCCCCGCCCCTCCCAACCCCCAGCCCCGGCCGGCGGCCGCCCGGCTCGGCGCGGCCCGGCCCCTAAAGGGCGGCGAGAGGGGCGCTGGAGGGCGGCGAGAGGGCAGCCCCGCCGCCCGCCGAGGCCGAGGCCGGGCTCATCTGGCGCGGGGGGGGGGGCTTTTGAAGTAATCTCACATGAAGTGAGTAATCTCACACAGCATCTGTGGAACCCTACATCAGGGATGGGAAAGTCCATTAACGCATGCCCAGGAGAGCCAGCATAGGAAAGCTGGATTTTCCTGCCCGTGGGCTCCGATGGATGTTGCACCTGGAGCAGCCCACCTGGGCCAGATGATTGCAGTTCAGCCAATGGGATTGACCTGGGGTCCTTCACCAGCCTCCCCGGGAACCCTTGAAAAGGCAGGAACCAGAAGGGAGAGGGGTGGTCTGGTCGTCTTCCTGGGAGGAGAGAGATCCTTGCATGACCTGAGGCAGTCTCTGCCAGGCCCCATGGTCAAAGGAATCCTATGGGTGCCTTGTAAAACCTGAAGCTTCTTTTAACTCTCATTAAATTCACTTGGATCACGAGCCTGGCTTCCGCATGAAATTTTTCTCGCGGGGAGCCAAGGACTGGGGTTGGAATTTAGGCCAGAGAGAGAGACCTTACAAGTCCATGACCCCGTGATCTTGAGGAAGAGTTGGAATTCCTCTGGCCTCAAGGACAGGTGATCAAGTATCATTACCTCCTTACCCACTGCTCTACTTATTCTCACTTTATTCACTAGCCCTTCTAACTTTTCCACCGCACTCAGTTTCAACGTGCTCAGGTTGGTGTTGGGCTTTTATTTACTCGCTTTCTTCTTTATCCCTCTTTTTTCCCCTTTTCCCCTCTTTTTCCTCTTCTCTCCCACTCTCTCCTCTCATATGCCACTAAAGGCTTCCAGGTCACTTCCCTCCGCTTAGGGCAAATCAACCCAAATAGCAGGAGGCACTCCAGCCTGCCTTGTGTGGGAGTGCTGTACACCACACAAGGCACCTGGGACAAACACCTACAGTGCGCTGCACCGTTGAAGAAACCTCCGTCATGCCTCTAAGGTGATCTCGTCAACTAGGGCAATTCTGCCCAGCACCACTGGGTCCCGGCATTAAAAGGGCACACTGACCTGCCATGTTGGAGCAGTGTCTAAACCCCTCTGGCCCCTCATCCAAGCAATCAGGGATCAGCTACTACTTTATACTTTATTTCCTCCTTCTCTCTCTCCTTGCTCTTTACCATCACAGCCAACCTTAGTGAACTCAGTTGGATTTATTTCCTTCTTTCTCTTTATTCTCTTTTTCTTTCTTTCCTCTTTCTGTCTTTGCTTTCTTCACCTCTCTCTTAGCTTGTACGATTCTCTCTGCTCCCTCTCATTGCTTGCACATACCACTGCTGGTTTCCAGAGCCCTACACTCTGCCTAGGGCAACCCTGTCCTCCTAGTGGGCAGCCTGACCCCTAAGACAGTACTGCACACAGGACGAGTCAGAGCTACACACAGCATAACACAGGGGCAGTTATTTCTTTAACCATTTAAAAAATACTCTCTCCTCCTCCTTCCTTTTCTCTTCTCTCTTTTTCCTTTTATTGGACTCTTCTTACAGGTTTTCTGCTTTTCTCCGCTCCATCTAGCTCTTCTCTACTTCCTACCACAGCCTCCACAGATTTGGTTCTCCTTTTTAGTTGTTTTCTTTTCTTTTTTTTTTTTTTACTGTTGTCACCTTTGTTTACTCTGTGCATTTTAGTTGTGTGTGGGTGAGTGGTTGTCAGTCTGGTTGGCATTATTGCCCCAGTCTGTGTCTTCCTCTTTCTCTCTTTTTCCTCTCCTTTCACTCTCTTTCCCATCACAAGACAATAGCTGTCTCCAGGCCACTCCCCTCTGCCTAGGGCAAACCTGAAGGCCCAACTGAGGGAGCTCCCACCCCCCACTTATTGGTGTGGCAAGCAGCTGGGGAATTCACGCTGGTCCTCTCCCACACACCAGGCCACAGGTTGTTCTCCCCTATAAAAAGTGGGGGCATCCCCAGCCTAAATCCTGAGGTCCTACAAGTGACTGGGGGAAACGCCTGACCACCACTTGTGAGGCTCCACGCTACTGTGGGAACATCCACCCAATCTCCAAGGCGATCTCTCTGTACATCCCCTTGTCTAGCCAGATTTGTAAAGTAGAATTTGGATCATGATAGTGGGGGGAGGAAGCATTTAGGAACTAGAGGAAACATGTTTCATTGTTGCTACCCTGCACCCTGACTGGCTTATCTCCTCCCCACATCCCTTCAGGAAGGGGGTGTCCAGTTACCTACCAATGGGCTTTGAGTCTCCACTCTGCACTCACCCTCATTTACAATGACATGGTTTTTGTGTTCTTTGATGCTTGATATCTGATCCCTTCAACAGTTCATGGTCACACAGGCTGGTGTGCTTCCTCCATGTGGGCTTTGTTGCTTCTGAGCTAGATGGCCGCTTCTTTATTTTCAAGCCTGTAAGATCCCAGATGCTATAACTTTTGATAGCCAGGCACCATCAGCTTTCTTCACCACATTTGCTAGTGCACACATTTTTCTTCAACCATCATGTTGGAAAGGTGTTCATCATGGAATGCCAATTTAATATAACGTGTTCTTGCATTGAGTAAGTATTTGGCAATGTCCATCTACTGCCTTAATACTAAGTCTATAAATATATGCACGTTGATCTATTTACGAACCCTCCTGTATAAATATATTTACATATGTACATGCCAGTATGTAGACCTCTAGAAATACCCTTTGTCACCTAGTTCTTTCCTCTATTTACTTTTACTTTCCTCTTGTCCGACTATCATGCTCAGCTTTCACTTGGGTTTGAGTAATTTCTCTTGGTTACATTGCCCTTGCTGAATACCTACCAGGCTTCTCACACCCTCCTTGCGACGGATTTTGGATTACTTGTTGCTCCCCTGTCGCTGGATTGGTCAGCATCACCTCCTTACCCCCTCCTCTCTCTCTCCCATGTCCCCGGGAACCATTGGTCCTGTTGTTTTCTCCTCCAGACTATTCTTCCAGCCTATCTTATCTAGATAGATCTGTTGAGATAATAATATGCACCAAAAATCAAACCATAGCAAGATAGGCAATGGGTGAAAACACTGTGATGACAAATAAAAACAACAACAGAAAACCAATGATCAATAAAAGAGTAAATTAATTAAAAGACAAAAAAATTTTTTAAGAAAGAAAAACCTGTAAATAGATCAAGGTCTGATTTTTTTTTCTATAGGTGTGTCCTTCAGTCAGGTCTGATGGCGTATCATGCTCTGGCCCCAGAGTCTGTCCTTTGTACTCCCTCAGGGGCTACCCGCTCTGCTCTCATGGTTGCTCTGCTGCATGCTTTTAGTGATTTGCCTCCGTGTTGGAGGGCCAGTCGGGTCAGTCCCAACACAGAGTCTCCGGTATTGTCCCCATAGGGCTCTGGGCCAGCAAGGGATGGCATGTCTCATAGTGGGATCAGCCATATGGTCCACTCTGTACATTGGCTGTTCAGAGTGCCAAAATCATCCTCCAAGCCTGGTGGACCAGTGTGTGCTCCACTCTCTTCCTCCCCCTTCATTTGCCCCTGTGTGCTCTGATCAGACATGTCCATCTCCCCTAGCTACAGGTTCAGTGCCGTCTTCTAAAGTAAATTCTTCTGGGGGGAGGGGCAGTTGTCCACGTAGCTGGTATGGAGGCTGGACCATCCACTTTTCATTTAGGATCAAAAGCATCTAGCTTTTAGCATTAGGTGCTATTGAGTCAGTTCCAACTCAAGGCAGAATGAACCACTGCGCAGTCCTACACCATCTTCAAAACTGTTGTTATACTTGAACCTAACATTTCAGCCTTTTCCAGGGACTGGCATCTCCTGATAACATATCCAAAGCATGTGAAGTCTCCCCGTGCTTGCTTCTAAGGACCTTTCAGACTGTTCTTCTGACACAAATCTGTTCATTCTTCCAGCACTCAATGGTATTTTTAATATTCTTGGCTAGTGTCATCTTGATGGGTTGAAACACTATCTCGCTCTAGTGTTGATGTACATTTTTCTGATGCCTAATTATACTGAGTATCTTTTAAGGTAATCATTTAATTTTTATGGCATTTTGAAAAGATGTCAATAAGGTCTATTTAATTTGTGTTCAGATGGAAACACATAACTCAAACTAAATATGTGACAGTAGAATAAGAATCCATTTTATCCTAAATACTTGAGATATTTATACAGCCTACTCAAGTTTTTATCAACATAGATAAGGTGGCGGTGGTGGTGGTGGTGGTGGTGGTGGTGGTGGTGGTGGTGGTGGTGGTGGTGGTTTTTAAGAGTTAATCTCTAAATAGGGGGCTGTAGTACTGAGCACTGAATCTCCTTTGCTTGATTAATTTTTATGTTAGGGAAGTAATACAAGGATTCCATCAAATGACCCATCAGTTTGAGGAAAAAGCATATCAGAATTGATGGTCAAAGCCTATATGGCTTTATGGTTTAGTCTCTAGGGGTATGTAATGCTCTTGTGAAAATAGTATTCCTCATGATAATAACGAGGAACTGGTGGGCCTCCAGGGCTGGGAGCTGAACTGAGGGGCAGTTCTACCCTGTCTAATAGGGTCACTATGAGTTGGCAAAGACTCGATGGCTGTCAGTTTGGTTTGTTTGACTTGAGTACTGGCATTCAGTGTGTTTATCGAAATCAATAAATTACAAGCATTTAGATGTCTATTTTTTTGTTTTGTTTTTTTTTGTTTTGTTTTTTTTTTTAATTTTATTTTATTTATTTATTTTTTAAATTTTAACAATTTATTGGGGCTCATACAATTCTTTTCACAGTTCATATATATACATACATCAATTGTATAAAGCACATCTGTACAGTCTTTGCCTTAATCATTTTTTTCTCTTTTCTTCTTTTACATTTTATTAGGGACTCATACAACTCTTACCACAATCCATACATATACATACATCAATTGTATAAAGCACATCCATACATTCCCTGCCCCAATCATTCTCAAGGCATTTGCTCTCCACTTAAGCCCCTTGCATCAGGTCCTCTTTTTTTTTTCCCCTCCTCCCTCCCCCTTCCCCCCTCCCTCATATGCCCTTGGTAATTTATACATCGTTGTTTTGTCATATCTTGCCCTATCCGGAGTCTCCCTTCCCCCCTTCTCTGCTGTCCCTCTCCCAGGGAAGAGGTCACATGTGGATCCTTGTAATCAGTTCCCCCTTTCCAACCCACTCACCCTCCACTCTCCCAGCATCGTCCCTCACACCCTTGGTCCTGAAGGTATCATCCACCCTGGATTCCCTGTACCTCCAACCCTCATATGCACCAGTGTACAGCCTCTATCCTATCCAGCTCTGCAAGGTAGAATTCGGATCATGGTAGTTAGGGGTAGGAAGCATCCAGGATCTGGGGGAAAGCTGTGTTCTTCATCAATACTACCTCACACCCTAATTAACCCATCTCCTCTCCTAAACCCCTCTATGAGGGGATCTCCATTGGTCGACACTTGGGCCTTGGGTCTCCACTCTGCACTTCCCCCTTCATTTAATATGATATATATATACATATATATACATATACACATATATACACATACATACACACACTTATATCTTTTTTTTTTTTTTGCATGATGCCTCATACCTGGTCCCTTGGGCACCTCGTGATCGCACTGGCCGGGTGTGCTTCTTCCATGTGGGCTTATTTGCTTCTGAGCTAGATGGCCGCTTGTTCACCTTCAAGCCTTTAAGACCCCAGACACTATCTCTTTTGCTAGCCGGGCACCATCAGCTTTCTTCACCACATTTGCTTATGCACCCATACAAAATTTAAATCCCCCAAGCCTCTGAAAACTGCGAAGATTTCACAGCACTAGGTTGGTACTCTCCCATCCAAGAATCAGTGTAACTGGCAGGGTGTGAGGCATTCAGGCTCCCTCAGTTCCTCCTACTGCCTTCCCTGACCCTGGTCACTTGCTTCTATTACCTCTCTTGGACCTTACATGCATTTGAATTAGAACACCATAGAGTACAGTGCTCTACATGTGCAGCAGCTCTAACCATGTCACTCTCTGTCTCTATGAAGCCTCTTCCAACAAAATTCAAATGCGATTGTATGTGCACACATAAACACACGCATGCACCAGAGCACCCTTCTTAACAGAGAGTCAGGAGGGTCTCTTATTTGCTGTCCTCACTTTGGACACAAGTCCCTTGATGATGAGTAGGAGAAAAGGAACATCAGGTAGTGGGGGAAACCCTAAGGAGGAACAGAGGAGAGCTTTAACTAAGAATAATGCTACTAGGGGAATGATGGCATGTGAGGAAAATTAGATACTTCCAGACTGTCAGATTTTTCCATACAGCAAAATTAACTTTTCTAGTTTTGTCTAAAACTGGCCCCAGGAAATTTCAAATAGCACATCTCAGATTATCTAACCTACAAAGGAGTAGCCGGCCTTCCACCCACCCCCACCCCACCCCCGCCAAAAAACCAAGCGGTACAAAGCTCCACTGGGTACACATTTCAAAATATACATTCTCCTGTTTGGGCAGGCATCTGGCAACTTGCTCCGAGCTAGTGCACCCACACTTTTTTCCCAAGGCCATTGCTGGTGACAAGACCTTGTGCTCTTCTCACAAGCCAGAATGCAAACATAAATCAAGTCAGTGTAAGACGCCATCATCACCTCACTCAAATACACCTCGTCAAGTGAACTCAAACTTCAAGAAGATGCTCATTTGTTTGGTTTTGTTGATGTGAGGGTGATAGTGCATTTGGAGTTTAGTCATTGCACTAGGTCAGACTGTTAATCAAGCTTCCTATATAGAGGTTCTGAAGATATTGTGTAAGAAGGTCTGAGTTGTCTGGCTAGACCAGAGCTTGCACACTGCTATTGACTAGAAGTTCCGACACACAGAATCCAGGACAGATAAACCCCTCAGGACCAATACTGAGAGTAGCAACACCACGAGGGAAGGTAGGGGGGAGAAGCAGAAGAAAGGGGAAACCAATCTCAATGATGGACATACAGCCCCACTCCACCACCCAGGGGAACAAACAGCAGAAGTTTGGGTGAAGGGATACAGCAGAGGCGTAAAATATAAAACTAAAAAGTATGTATAAAGTATCAGTGGTTCACGTGGGTGGGAGGAGGGGAAAAAAGGAGCTCAAGGAGAAAGAACATGTTTGGAAATGATGATAGCAATGTATGTACAAATGTGCTTCATACAAATTGGTGTATGAATTGTTACAAGAGCTGTAAGATCCCCCAATAAAATGATTTATTTAAAATAAAAAGGACTGATTAGTGGTAGACAGGGGACTGGTTTTGCCACCATGACAGTGCACCTGCTCACACAAAAAAAACAGCATGCCTCTATCGCCCGATCTGATCCCAGCACACCGAGGCAAAATACTAAGGGTGTACAACAGAACAGGAAGGGGAACAGAGCAACGAAGTCCCCAGGGAATACCAAAAATAGACTTTGGGGCCAGGGCTAGCTGACCCATCATACTCTATGAGAAAACACTCCTAAAGGCCAACAAACAGTCCTTGAACTAACTAAAAGCTTTTCTTTCTTGTATTTTGTTTTGCTTTTTGTCATTGGCTTGTTGGTGGTGGTGTTGTTCTTTTGTTTCATTTTGTTGCTTGGGTTTGCTCTGTCTCGTTTTTGTGCATGCTATGATTTCCACAGGTCTGTCTAAATGAGATAGGCTGGATGAACAATCTGGAGGAGAAAACAATGGGACTGACAGCTGGGGGAGGGAGATGGGAAAGGGGGGTGTAGGGAAAAAGGAAGTGCTGTTAACAAACCCAGGGACAAGGGAACACCAAGTGATCCAAATAGATGGTGAGGAGGGTGTAGGAGGCTTGGTAGAGTGTAACCAAGAGTAATGTAACCTAGAGGAATTACTGAAACACAAATGAAGGCTGAACATGAGAGTGGGACAATCAGAAAGTAAAAGGAAATCAAGGAAAGAGGTAGGAAGCAAAGGGCATTTATAGAGGTCTAAATAA
Organism: Tenrec ecaudatus; assembly: GCF_050624435.1. NCBI lineage: Eukaryota > Metazoa > Chordata > Mammalia > Afrosoricida > Tenrecidae > Tenrec > Tenrec ecaudatus. The sequence goes on along the minus strand of NW_027457586.1, from coordinate 585,899 downwards.
AGGCATGTGCATATGTAAATATATTTATGTATAACGATGGGGAAATAGATCTATATGCATATATTTATAGGTTTAGTATTAAGGTAACAGATGTACATTGGGCCTCCATTCAAGTACTCCCTCAATGCAAAAATACTTTGTTGTATTAAAGTGGCATTGCGTGATGCTCACCTCCCCAACACAATTGCTGGAGGCAAATGGGTGCATAAGCAAATGTGGTGACTGAAGTTGATGGTGGTCGGCTATCAAAAGTTATACATTCTGGGGTCTTAAAAGCTTGAAGTTAAACAAGTGGTCTTGTAGCTGAGAAGCAACAAAGCCCACATGAAAGAAGCACACCAGCATGTGTGATCACGAGGTGTCGGAAGAATCAGGTATCAGACATCATCGGAACAAAAAAATCATATCTTTGTGAATACGGGGGAGTGTGGAGTGAAAACCCAAAGCTCATTTGTAGATAATTGGACATCCCCTTACAGAAGGGTAGCAGGGAGGAGAGGAGCCAGTCAGGGTGCACTGTAGCAACAATGAAACATACAACTTTCCTCTAGCTCCTAAATGCTTCTTCCCCCACAACTAAAATGATCCCCATTCTACCTTACAAATCTAGCTAGACCTGAGGATGTACACTGGTACAGATAGGAACTGGAAACACAGGGAATCCAGGGCGGATGATCCCTTCAGGACCAGTGGTAAGAGTGGCGATACGAGGAGGGTAGAGGGAGGGAGGAATGGAAAGGGGAAACCGATTACAAGGATCTACATATAACCATCTCCCTGGGGGACAGACAACAGAAAAGTGGCTGAAGGGAGATATTGTATAGTGTAAGATAAGACAAAATAATAATTTAGAAATTATTCAGGGTTCATGAGGGATGGGGAATAATTATCAGCTGATGCCAGCGGATTAAGTGGGGAGCAAATGTTTTCAGAATGATGAGGGCAATGAATGTACAAATATGATGTATGTATCAATTGTGATAAGAGTTGTATGAGGCCCCAAAAATTGATTATAAAAAAAGAGAAAAGAAATAACAGTATGAAAACATCCCCCCAAAAAGCATGCCTCTCTTGTCCCTCATATCCTAATCACCTGAACTCACTCCATGTGACTTCTTTCTGTTTCCATGAATGAAGGACAGTGGTTTGACAACACAGAAGAGGGGGGGAAAAAACAAGGGTGTCACCCAAACTGCTGAGTTTGAAAAATGTTTCCAAGAATGTAATCACAGATTAGACAAATGTGTGAAGTGTAATGGAGAGTACTATGAAGGGGATAAAAAATTTAAATGCATAGTTTTGAAAAAATTGTAGTTTTTGTCGGGTTCCCCCTAGTAGCTTCCAATTTCATAGCAACTCAAGCCATCACCATACATCAAACTGACAGAGAAGGGGTGGGTTTTGTGTGTAGGTGGTGTTGGTTATTGCACAGGGGCAAGGGACTTCTGGTGGCATAGTACCTTATGCCTTGGGTGTCAACTGTAATGTCAGCAGTGGGGAACCACCAGTCAGTCCTCAGAAGAAAAGGATGAGGCGTTCTACTCCCATAGAGTTAGCCTTTGGGAAACCCACAGAGATAGTTCTGCTCTGATCTCATAGAGTCGCTATGGCTCAGCATCGACTCCATCGAAGTGAGCTGACAAACTAAAGGCAGGAGATCTGAAAGAGGATGCGGAGACGTTGTCTCAGGTACTTTGGACATATTACTATGGTGGAACCAGTCCTGCAAGAAGGGCATCATTTTTGGCAGAGGGTTAGCAAACAAGAGGAAGACCCTTACTTAGGTGGATTGACACCGTGGCTGCGAGAATCGGCTCAAATACAGTAACAAGTGCGAGGATGGCGCAGGACTGGGCTTTGTTTCTCTCTCTAGTGCACAGGCCCCTATGAATCCGAACTGACTCCAGGGCTCTACAATATCAACTACTACAACCCTGAAGTTCAAACCTACCCAGTGGCTTCCCAAAAGGGAGGTGTGGCCATGTGCCTCTGTAAAGATGACAGCTAGGGAGCCCCTGCGGGGCAGTTCTACTCTGTGGCACAGGGGCAGCCAGGAGTCGGAATGTGCTTCACAGCAAAGGGTGTGCTTTGTCTCAGTTTGTGCCTGCTGCTGTTTATGCTATGCACTGAGTTTAACATGTGACACTCAGGAGCAAATGAATGGAAACACACCCATGATGCTTCCATGATGCCAGATGCAAGCTGACACTGTTTCTGAGTTCTGGGCATATTATTTTTTCAGAGATAATTTCCTGTAGCGGTGACACACCGAGTCCTATTTCATGTAAAAGCATCAGCAGCAGAGGAAAGCACTGCACAGAGAGAAGACTATGACACGTAACAGGCTTTCCATAGAGGAACAAAAGGGTGGATGTCTTGGGCTGCACTCTTTTCTTGTATACAGACAGTAAACAAGCTGAACACATCTCACCTAAGCATAACATTACAACTACTTGAAGCCCAGCTCAGGCATCTGGACAAGAGGCAGCAAGGAAGGATGGGAGAGAGTTAATGGGCTGGGCGTCCCCAAAGGTGCAGAGTGGGAATCAAGGGAGGATCCAGGACGAGCCAAGGCTTCTGGCAGAAGTCTGAGAGGAGAGCAGCAGAAAGGAGCTGCTCTCTGGGTCCTCACAGATGTAGCCAGTGAGAGAGCAGCAGTGCTGCCCCCTGGCGGTGCGCCGAAGGCAGGGCCGCTTCCCCCAGGGCTGGAGAGCTCTGGGGAAAGACAAATCCTGTCACTTTGGATGCCAAGTAAGGGGGCACTGTGTGCCGGTGGTGTACCTATGTTGGCCAAAGCGCTGCCCACTGTGCATTTGCTTCCCACAAGCACAGTTATCCTTCCTCGTGCATCCAGGAAAGACAGTTCTAGAAAAACACAAGCAGTAAAATAAAACACTGCGAGGTCTCGAACCATCCTCACCATTGTTACTATGCCCACTGATGTAGCCACTGGTTCGAGCTGTTTTATTGCCCGTCCTCCACTTTTTGCCAAGCATCATGTCCTTCATGGACTTGATGTCCCTTCAGGGACTGGTCTCTCCTGACAGCACGTCCAAAGATATCAAATGAAGTCCAGCCATCCTTTGTCCCCATGTTCTCTTGGCAGTCCTTGTACTTTTATTGCTCAGTGTCTGATTATTTGGGACCAGGCCTTATTGCTGCCCCTTCCTCACCTTGGCCCCCAATCCCGACCCCAAGCCCTGCACATCCACTGTGTGAAACCTCCTGTTCCTGTAACCATCCCTGTGCTTTTGTGTGGGGGGGTCTAGCTGGGTTCCCCTGGCAATTCGCCAGCTGCCCTTGGGAAAGTTCATGGAGTCGGCTAATTAGTAGAAAAGCCAAACGTCCAGCTGAGATTGGTTTACTCCCTAGCACCCTTGGGCAGGAGCACAGCCCCACTCCCGGTCCCAGGTAGCCAACGACCACACCTAGGTTCTCCGGACTTGGCAGCTGTAACATGTGGCCTGGGCTTCCCCTTCATTTCCTGCTCCTTTCTGGCTTGCTGTCTGACTTTTCTTTGCGGAATTAAAGCTGCAAATTGACAGGATCCCATAAACACTCTAAAGCCACAAAAAAACACCAAATGCCCACCCAAACATGTGAAACTTCCAAAAATCATCCTTAGAAGATTCCCAAACCCTAAACATTCCTAAACCCCATATATGCCCTGAAAACACCATGAAAGCCCTAAGAAAACGTAAAATGCTGGGGGAAAAAAACACATATAATATGAAAAATACCCTAAAATTCCCAAGGAACTCTGTAACATCACTAAAAACACCATATTGTGCTGAAAAATACCTATACACTCTAAAAAACCACCCCTAAATCCCTTAAACACTCCCTAAAATCTTATAAAACACCCTAAAAACCCCAAACCACCCGAATGCCCCAAACACACCTTGAACGTCCACAAACAACCTAAAAGCCCTAAAAAATCACATGCCACCAAAAAGCCCTAAATGACCGCAAAATGCCAACTCATAGCCACCCTATAGAGGGCTTCTGGAGCTGTCAGTCTTTTATGGGAACAGCTTTATCGTTCTCCCAAGGAGAAGTTGGTAGGTTTGAAACCCTGACCTCATATTTAGCAGTCTAATAATTGCTGGACAGTGCCACCAAGGCTCTACTGGTGTAGTGGGTTACACATTGGGCTGCTAACCTCAAGGGAAACGGTTCAAAACCACCACCCACTCCTTGGGAGAAAGAAGAAGCTTTCTTTCTATTCCCCTAGATTTCTCATTGAAGGTGTAAAGTAACCTGTTAAATGCTCGCAGTGGCAGCAGCAATGTCTCATAACCATGGGGAAATGTGGTTCAGAAACTTCAGAAGCAAGCATCCACCAGTAGGTGACTGACCAGCAGTATTGACTTGGGCAAAGAGAAGGTGACATGGAAGGGTAAGGAGAAGAATGCGTGCAGAGGGCAGGTTGGCAGCTGAGCCTAAGTCCAGTAGAAACAACAGCAGAATGGCCTGTTCCTGGAAGGGCCACAGGAGATGGTGCGACTTCATGTAGCCCCCACTTACATGTGTAACAGCAGCAATTGCCTGAACACGTGGTCTCCCCAGGGAGGAGCCTTTGTGTGGTGTTAAGATGCTGTTACTGTCTGTTGTACTGTGGTGGCCTGCATTTGGCTGTAATGGTGGAAATTTTGCAGCCAGTAGTTCAAATGCCTGCTGGGTCACTCACTGCAGGTAGACTTCAGCAGTTTCCAGACAGAGACGAGGGAGGAGGACCTGGTCTTCCACTTCTGAAAGAACTGGCCAGTGTGAACCTTGTGAATGGCAGAACACTATACCTGAACATGAGTACCGCAGGCTATAAGGCATGATGGATTGACACAGTGGCTGCAGCAATGTGCTCAAACATAGGATAGTGCTGGCCTGGAAAATAGTTCATCGTCCATTAAAAAAAAATCATTATATAGGGGCTCATACAACTTTTGTTGTTGTTTTTCCCTAAGGGAGAGCAGTGTATTGGTACACTGAGAGGTATATAGATCAATGGATTCGAACAGAAAAGCTACACATATATTCACCAGTCAACGGGAACCTAGCCTTCGAAAAAGGACACAGAAATATCCAAAGGGACAAATTCTGCTTGCTCAACAAATGGTGTTGGACAAACTGAGATACCGTATGTAGGAAAATGAAGCAAGCCCCAAACCTTCCCCCATGCACAGAAATTAACTGAAGAGGGGTTAAAACCTGAAAGTAAACCTCCGGGCTATCATAATCATTTTTTCGATGACCTCATCGGTCAGAAATCATTGTAGGAACGCCAAAGCGTTCTTGTGTTCAACGTCTACATACATAGCAGGTGCTCCAGTAAAGGGGAATCTTGGTGGAGCTGGCTCATCCATTCCTGAAGAGAGTAGAGCACCACGTTGGCCCATCACAGAGCTCAGGTGTAGAATCTTCCTCACTGTCATCCTTTATCTCAGCAGTGTCAGTGTTGGATTATGAATTTCCCAAAGAACCAGTATCGCTCAATTCTGTGCACAATGCTGACTCACTCTCGCTGTTATTTCACTGGTCTAAAAACCCATTTAGGTTAAAATGACACTTTTTTGATGCCATGACCTAAAATTTTTAGTGAGAAAATGTTCCCAATGACATTACATGGGTCTTCGTCTAATCCTGATGCCATGTTCTTTTTCACAGAGACCAGCTTCTTGTATAAATTGCTCAGCATACAGATGGAATAAGAACAGTGAAAGGATACAACCCTGATGCACACCTTTTCTGATTTTAAACCATGCAGTATCACCTTGTCCTGTTCACAGTCTCACCTGGTTCTATCTCTTGGCCTTTGCATAAGCTCCATATGAGTACAATGAAGTGTTGTGCAATGCCCATTCTTTTCCATGGTATCCCCAAGATTCACCTCCTTCCACTCGTGGTTTCCAGAACGTGGGGTTGGGACAAAGCCTGGATAGTCTCATGGCAAGACCAGATCAGGAATGGAGCTGAGCCGGGAGCAGCTTTATTTGCTTGCTCCAGGGAAAGTCTGCCAATGTGACTAAGCCTCAGGGGCTTTCTACAAATGATAAAGGTGAATCCCTCTCTCGTTACCCACTGATCATCTCTGAGACTCTTGCTCTCATATCCCTTGCACAGACCTCTACCATTAGATGGACAATTCGGTAACGTTTGAACACTTTTCTGATGCTGAGCCTGGGGAGCAACTAATAGCTGAGTAAATATTGATTGAAAGATGGTGAGTGGAAGAAAATAGCTTTGCCAGGTCCAGGTTGTGATGGAGATGAGAGTGTTACCAAATCCTGCTGTCCCCATGGTGGGTTTGCTGTATTGTGCCCAGTCCTGAAAGTCTGAGCCAGGGGTTTTAACGTGGCCCCTTTCAAAACATATAGGTGGAATTCTTGGACCATGAGCTGTCCATAAAGCTTTACCAAGGAGATGTCCGCCCTGGAGCGAAACAACCCAAGAACCTAGATCTTCGTGAAGGTGTTGGTAAGGGATGCAGCGGAAATCATAAACTTGACTGAAAGCAAAAGAAACTTTGCCTTCATGTGCCTGCAGCTGGACGAAGTGGTGCTGGAGCACACCCTCCTTTGTGATTCTTCTTGTTCTTTTTATGAGCTGCTCCCTGGCCTGTGTAGTCCCGTAAATCTGGAAACTCTTTGCTGGTGGGGGCAATTGTTATATCCTCCCCCCAGATCCAGATGTCTTGTCCATGGTCAGTGTGCAATCCTTGTTTGCCAGAGGAGTGGGGCATCTAAAGGCAGGCAGGGGTCACATACTTTTTTTCTACACTTTCTAGAAAGACCAGAGCTAAACATCTTGCAGCCCTTTTCATGTCCTCATTCTTTTCTGTATTTATTTTCCATGAAAGAGGAGAAGAAACGCGACAGCATCTACTGACAGCAAGTCAAATGCCATCGTGTGTGTTCAGAGGGCAGGCTGGTTCTCATTTGCCTAACTCATCAGTCCCATCGTGCCATGTCCATGTTAGATTGTTTAGGGAAACAGATGACATATGTTATGATGCTAAATAAGCTGAAACAGTGCCAGGATGGAGGCAGAAGGGTTTTATTTGTTTGTTTTTAAATGAAGCATGGCTTTCTAGTGACTTATTGTGGTGGGGAAGGGGGGCACCGAGAGCAACAAGACATGGCTGTGACAGTGGTCTGGGAATTGAGACAAATCATTGCTTCTGCAGCAGAGATGAGCTGCCTCTGACCTGTCAGTTACTTGAAGGGAGACTCTGCATTTGGTCAGACAAGTCTCAGTTGGAGATGGTACCAGCTTTCCTCCTGAGCCTCTGTGGTTCCCTTTGAACTACACAGGCCCGAATCGCTTTTAGCTGAGCAACAGCAAATGGCAACACAGACTTGCCATATTGCTCTTTTGCGTACACTCTTTAAAAATCATACTAAATATACATGCATCAAAACATTCGTCACTTCCACGCTCTACAAGATTATAATTAAGTGGCATTCTGCATGTTGTTCATATATCATCCTTACCCATTCCAAAATTATGTCATCACCCTTATGGAAGCTCAGTATCGTCTCAGGGATGGCACTTCCCCTCCAGGCCCTACTGGGTTAGGCTGGGTTGACTAGAGAAATAAATCCAAGGACACTCATATAGGTATAAGAAAGACTCCACCTCACTTATTTGTCCAATTGACATGGCATTATGTAACAACCATACTTACCTTCCTACCTATCCCTGGAAACAATTGGGAGATGTTTGTCTCTATTCATTTTCCTAGCCTAGATATTTTTTGTAAGTGGAATTAAGCAAAATGTGTCCTTTTTGAAGCTGATTTATTTCACTCAGCATAATGCTTATGAGGTTCATTCCTCTTGTAGCCTGTGTCAAGAGTTCATTTCTCTTTATGGCTGAGTAGTAGTCCATTGTATATACCGTAGGCAACATGTTTGACTTATCCATTCACCTATTGATGGGTATTTAGACCGTTGACACGTTTGCGAGATTGGGAATAATGTTGCAAGGGCCATCTGTGTATTTGTATCTATTTATGCGCTTGCTTTTAATTGCTTATATCCTTCATTTCCTTTTCTTTCCTTGTTAGACTCAGTATGATCCCCTTCTGCCCCTCCTCTAGCCTCACAACCTCTGTGTCTGATGTGCCAGGATCTCACCAGAAGCCTTAACACCAAGATTCTGAGCCCTGACTGACCATTCTGACCATCCAGGGAATTGAATATTCCGGAGCACACAGAAGATGAAGTTATCAAAACTCCTTAGGCATAACCGAACAACTGGAGGGAGTGCTTTATTGGGCTGGGGGGCTGGGGATTATAGTTGTGAAGGACACCAAGAACAATTGTCATTACCTAGACTGTAAAGACTATGTTCGACATCCATGCTGGTGAGTAGCAGCTGGATTTCAGAAGCTCACAAGTGGCCATCTAGGTGGCAAGTATTGTCACCCTCACTCTGGAGGAAAGAGTGGTGAGTGGACCACATGCGAGAGAGGGAGGTGGGAAGAAAGGTAGTGGTGTTAAGAACTCCAGAGACAAGGGAACAAAAAGTGATGGAAATCGGTGGTGAGGGGGATGCAGGAGGCCTGGTAGGGCGTGATCAAGGGTAATGTAACCAAGAGGAATTACTGAAACCCAAAGGAAGCCTGAGCATGACAGTGGGCACAAAAGGAAAATCAAAGGGTATAGAAGAGTGAGCTGGGAAGCAAGGGCCAGTTATAGATGTCTAAATAAAGGCATGTACATATATTTACAAAGGGGCATGGGGAAATAGATCTATGTCCATATGTTTATAGATTTAGTATTAAGGTAGCAGATGGACATAGGGCCTCCGCTCAAGGACTCGTTCATTGCAAGAACATTGTTCTATTAAATTGGCATTAAACGATGCTCACCTTCCCTACACGATCACTGACCACAAAGCGGCTGCATAAGCAAATGTGATGAAGAAAGCCGATGGTGTCCAGCTACCAAAAGATATAGCGTGTGGGGTCTTAAAGGCTTGAAGGTAAAGAAGCAACCATCTAGCTCAGAAGCAACAGAGCCCTCATGGAGGAAGCATACCAGCCTGTGTGATCACAAAGTTTCAAAGGGATAAGGCAACAGGCATCATGAGAACAAAAAAATCTTATCATGGAGAATGAGAGGGGACGGCCGGGTATAGACCCAAAACCTATTTGCAGTGCACTGGACATCCCCTTACAGAAGGATCTCAGAGAGGAGATAAAAGAATACAGGGTATGAGTCAGCAAAGAAAAACACAAATTTCCTCAAGTTCTTTTTTTTTTGCGCACCCCGCGGGCGCCCGGTGCCGCCCCCTCCCCGGTCCCGTGGCGGCGGCGGCAGCTCGGGGCCGGGGGGGGGGGGGGGGGGCGGGCGCCAGGGGAGGGGGCAGACACCAGGGGCAGCGGTGGCGGCGGCGGCTCCCGGCGCCATTTTGGGCTGATCGATGAATTGAACAAAGAGGATCAATTTCCGATCAAGCGAGTTATCAATGGGGGCCGGGGAGTGAGAGGGACTTGTCCCCGAGTCGGCCCCGCTTTCCCCGGCACCCCCCTCCTCCCCTCCGCCGCGGCTCCCCGGCGGCAAGGCAGCCCGGCGCCCCCCGGGGACGCCGCGACCGCCCGCAGCCCCCACCCCCGAGCGAGAGGCCGAGAGAGAAGCCTGACCTGCAGCTGATGTAAATCAAAGCGCTTCCAATATTGAAACATCGATCCCACATTGGCCGCCATCTTGAGACGTATTGAGACGGAGTGAGAGGCTGATAGAGAGGGGGCTGGAGTTCTGGAGCCGCCAGGAGGCAGCAGGCGGGCGGCGCCAAAACCCGGCCTGGAGCCAGCCGCCGCCGCCGCCACAGAGGAGCGCGGACTCCTCCTCACGGCGCCACCGCCGCCAGGGCAAGCCGAGCCGGAGTCGGAGTCTGAGCCCGAGGGCGTGGCGGCCGCTGGCCCGGCCTCGCGCGCGGCCGCCCGGCCACGCCCCCCGCCAGCGGCCGAACGAGCGACCCGCCCGTGACCCCCGCCCCTCCCAACCCCCAGCCCCGGCCGGCGGCCGCCCGGCTCGGCGCGGCCCGGCCCCTAAAGGGCGGCGAGAGGGGCGCTGGAGGGCGGCGAGAGGGCAGCCCCGCCGCCCGCCGAGGCCGAGGCCGGGCTCATCTGGCGCGGGGGGGGGGGCGCGGAAGGAGGGGGCCCTGGCGGCAGCGGAGCGCAGCCCCCCCGCCCGCCTCTACGCCCGGGCGCTGGGTGCCGGCGACGCGCCGGGGGTCGTTGGTCATCCTGCTGGGCGCCCGCCCGCCCGCGGAGCCGCCGCGACCACCTGCTTGAGCCCAGACCCCCGGAAGGCGCAGGCCTCAGCGCACCCGCGCTTGTGCCCGAAGCCTTGACCGTGGGCGGCCCCGCCAGCCGGGGCCTCAAGGACCCAGCACCCCAGAGCGCCCTTGCTGGGGGAGGGCAGGGGCATGGGGAGGCATCAGCCCCTGACCCTCTTGAACTTGCACCCGCCAGCCTCCCACGCTGGGGCCCCAGAGTCCCCGCTCAACACCACCCGGTGACCCAGGGCCCCCTAGCTGTCACCGCCAACTTGGTACTTAGGAGACATGCTCTCTGGAGGCGGTTGAGGCTTGTCTTGTGGCCAATAATCATCTCCTACGCCTTCCTTTCCAGTCACTAATTTGATGTCTTCACTTAAAGAAATGCCCATAAGTTGAGGTTTCAGAGGAGAGCTCCTTGAGCTCCCCAGACAACAAGGGGGCCGAGTGTCACCGTCATTATCCTGAGCTGGGAGGGAACACTAGTGTTCCAGAGGCTGGGAATCCGTCACTGCCTGCCCACAGCACAGACAGAGCAGGTGCTGGTTATAATTGTTTCTAGACGTCCTGCCATGCTCAGTTGAACGTCAAAGCCATAAACGTTGCCCGACTACAATCAAACTGGAGTACGCAGACATTTCTGCATCATTGCCGGGTGGAAATACACTGAGTGGAGTTGGATGAGATGGCAGCAAGTGCTTAAGGAGGGGGTGCTGTGGGAATACCAACAAGATGACTGCTAGTCTCCGTTTCCTTCTCTCGTCTGCTTTGTGTTTTCTTTCAGGACCAGAAGAAATGATGCATATGTAAGGAAAAAAACTTTTCATTTCCAGAGGAGTTTTCCACCCCACAATCTACCCGCAGCCTCCTTTGAGCAAGCCAGTAAAAGCTTTTTTTTTTAACCTGCCTTCTCACTATGACAATTTCCGGAGCTGCTATGTGGCTGTGTTTAAAAGTCCCCCTCGGGATCCAGAGTGCAATCCATATCACAAAGGCATCCTCCCAGTCCCAAATAGCAATGTGACCTCATTTCAGAAGGTTGTTCTTGTTTCCATAGACCCAGAATGGAGTTTAAGCTGTTGATCTTGACTGTGGTTGTCGACTCAGCCTCTCATGGGCACCTCATGGGCAGTGGAGCAAACTGTGCCAATCTGTGCTACCACCAGGACTGGGAGAGGAAGCCAACAGTGGTGGGCCATAGGTCAATGTGTGGATGGGGATGATCAGGTCTTTCTTCATTATTCTGTTTCAGTCTGGAAACACCACTGAAGCCTCAGTGTCGTAGCAACACACAAACCTTCACTGACAGTCTGGGGCACATTGGCTGCAAATCAAACCCGGGTCTTCCCGGTGAAAGACGATGAGAGGTCTACCACTGAAGCACCGTGGCCCTCACCTCAAACCAGGGCAGTCATTTCCGGAGTTCAAACCAGACCACAATGCAGGATGACTGAGATTGCCACCAGAATCTGATACTGATGCAGAAAAAAACCTAATTACCATTTTATTGACTCCCAATAGGACAAAGATCTGCCCCTTTGGGGTTTTGAGACTTTAAATCCTTACAGCAGGGGTCGCAACCTGTGGGTCGCGACCCCTTTGGGGATCAAATAACCCTTTAACAGGGGTCATCCAATTCATAACGATAGCAAAATTACAGTTATAAAGTAGCAATGAAAATAATTTTATGGTTGCAGGTGACCACAACATGAACTGTATTAAAGGGTGGCGGCATTCAGAAGGTTGAGAACCATTGCCTTACAGAAATAGACAACCTCATATTTCTCCCACGGAGGGGCTAGTCAGTTCAAACCCCTGACCTTGCGATTAGCAGGTTAATGCATAGTCCACTACACCACCAGGGCTCCTAATGATATAATAAGAGATACTATTGTTAGATCTCTCGTGGGAGAAATATACCTCAGTCCTTGGCTTCGCGTGAGAAAGAATTCACTCCGCAGCCTGGATTGTGATCCAAGTGAGTTTTTTGAGAGAAGAAGTTTCAGGTTTACACAGGCACCTCAGGGCCCCTCACCCCTGCACAGCTTGCCTAGAAGCTGCTGGAGAGAAAGTCACTACGTGGGCTCCAGGATCCTGCCTTTTCTTTCTTTTCTTTTTTTTTGAAATCGTTTTATTAGGGGCTCATACAATTCTTATCACAATCCATACATACATCAATTGTGTAAAGCACATTGTACACTCACTGCCCTCATTATTCTCAAAACATTTGCCTCCACATAAGCCCTTGGCATCAATCAAGTCCTCATTTTTACCCCTTCCTCCCCGCTCCCCCATCCCTCAAGAAACCTTGATAATTTGTGAGTGGTGATATTGGGAGGGTAGCGGGAGGGTGGATTGGAAAGAGGGAACCGATTACAAGTATCTACATGTGACCTCCTCCCTGGGGGACGGACAACAGAAAAGTGGGGGAAGGGAGACATCGGAGAGGTCAAGATCCTGCCTTTTCAGTTCCTCCATAGGGAGGCATGGTTGATGGTCCTGGTCAACCCCATTGGCTGGATTGAATTCACCTGGCCCAGATGGGCCAATCCAGGTGTAACAACCACCTAGGTGCACCACCCATTCCTGGCCGGAAGTTTGAACCTGAGCATATGTAATGGATGATCCAGTCCCTATGCTAAGCTACCTAACAGTATTTGCAAGATGCCGAGCAATGTTCTAAGCTTTTTGTATATAATAATTCAATTATTTCACTTAAGAAGCCTATGTGTGGACTCTATTCTTGCCTCATTTTACAGATGAAAAATCAGTGGCACAGGATGATAAAGTCATGAGCCTATGACCACACAGTGAGGAAGTGGAAAGGAGAGATTTGAACCCAGGCTGCAGAGCCCATGCCTTGGGTGCCTACAGCGCCACATAGGACACAGGAAAGCATGGAGCAGACTCGGCATAAGACCTTAGGGAGTTGGGAGGACTGTGCATGCATGTATGTGCTAGGACTGCATGAGAGTAGCTGCTACTCAGATCCAGAAGAGAATACAATGCTATTGCAAAATTTATTTTTGCCAAAAGAGGGTGGAATTCTGCATCTTGTGCGAAATCCCCCAACCTGCACATGGCACAGCTACTTCAGAAGGTTCCCAACAATGTGTGCTGTGCGGCAAACCAAACTGAGCTCAGGGGGAGCTGGTCTGTGGGTTTTGTTAGCCAGAAGGTGAGCAGTTTGAACTCACCAGCCACCACTCCAAGGGAGAAAGAGGAGGCTTTCTGCTCCCATGGACTTACAGTCTTTGAAGTGGCAGAGAGCATTTCCAAGCGGCCTATGATTAGGATCTAGGAGGGTGAGGGTGGATGGAGTTGGTTGAGACCTGGCTTCAGGGCATTTCCCAGAAGGGCTTCCTGCAGTGACTCTGCCTTCAGGAATGTCTGGTGACCCTGAGGGCAGCAAAGTCCTAAGCACACTCAGGCAGTGGTTCTCAACCTTCCTAATACAGGTCCTCTTGTTGTGGTGACCCCCTGACCATTAAATGATTTTCTTGCTACTTCATCACTGTAATTTTGCTACAGTTATGAATTGGACGAGCCCTGTGAAAGGGTCATATGACTCCCAAAGGGGTCGCAACACACAGGGTGAGAACCACTGCACTAAGGGTTCCCCTTCCGGGCAGCTCTACCAGTGTCTGATGTGCATAGTTCTGTGAGGTGAGAGAAATGAACTTAGTGTCTGCTTCTGGTGACAGTTGATGTGGGTGGGCTTTCTCCCTATGTCAAATCCCTCTCAAGCCATTTGTCACCACAACATAAAGCAAGAAGAGGAGGCAGCATAGCAGGACGGCAAGCAGAACAAAGATTGAATAAACACAATTCACTTCAATCATGAATCGGGTGCCCTTGAGATGTGAGGAAGACCCCAGTCTAGTGACATTAGATCAGGTTTAGGGATTGAGTGACGGGACCCTCTTGGCTCCCCTCAGCCCCCATCTTGCTTTCCCACTGACCCTGCCCCTTACATCGTGATTGGTCCTTATTCCAGCATGATGGTTGGTTTCATAATCACGACATGTGGGAATGTGTTAGTCGATAGGTTATACAGGCACAGTCTCTGGAATGGGTAAGTGAGGAGGCGTGACTGGTGACATGACTGGTGGAATGGATCATGTGAAGTGATTTGAGATCGTTGTTCAGACCTGATAGGTCATCCAGGCCTCTAGTTGATCCTGGCAGTACTCTAGTTTAAGGAAACAGAATGTTAGGCATTCAAGTCATATTTGAGCTTAAATTTTGAGCAATAGGCTGTGGCTCACAGTGAGAGTCTATGTGGAGACCCTAAATCCATTTTGAGGGGCCACACATTCAGCCACCATTGAGTTCTTTCCTACTGCCGACTGGCAGTAGAAAGCTTGTCCATCAGGCAGTGTGCTTGCGTCCACTTCCCGGGCCAGACTCAGCGATATACGGTCGTGTGCACATCCCAATGAAGGTCCCGCTCATGCTCTCACAGGCCCTCCCGCAACTCCATGAATTGATCCGTCTTCAGGGACAGTTTTGTGACAAAGGTGTTTGTTTTCCATGTCTCATTTAAGCTTTTAGGAGCTCAGGTGGTGATGCTGGATAGTGTTGGACTATTAACAGCAAGGTCGCTGTTTCAAAGCCACTAGTCATTCCACAGGAGAAAGATGAGGTTATTGCTTCCTGTAAAGGTAGCAACTTCAGGATCCCTACACAGAGTCACTATGAGTCAGAGTCAGCAGGACAGAATGAGTGTCATTTTATTTAAGTAACTGTGGCTGTGGGTCCTTCCGACACCATTGGGGCCTCATGCGGATGCTCTCCTTCATCCAGAACAGCGGTTTGTGCCTTTTTCTTGTGTAAAACATAGCAAAGGAGTTCCTAATAAAATAAAGTTGAATTGGGAGTCTTTTTTCCCTCAAACAAAGTAAATCCATAAATAGAAATGAGACTATGGTGCTAATAACCAGTTGGAGAGTTGAGAGAGCTGAACTCTCAATCCTGGTAGAAACCCATTGTGACTTTAAAAACTTGCTCAAGGTCATCCATAGCCTATGAGGTTGAGTTGAGCAGACACAAAACAGATGTGTTGGGGAGTAATTGTGTACATTAAGTAAACAATTTATCTTTCTAAAGATTCTGTCTAAAACTTACTTTAAATAGTAAGTTTTCCCCTGGGCTAGGGAAAGGTCAGGGAGCTTAACCCCCTAGTATCCACCCCCTCTCAGCATTCATCATGTTAGGCCAGAGGAGCCAAATCACACCCACTACCCAGGGAGCACTGCTTCCAAAAGCCCATTGCCTGTGCCGGGGCAGAGGGCAGGTACCCGGACCAGAAATGCTGACAGAGTGGAACCAGCGGGCTCAGCCCCCAGCTTCCTGAGAGAGCAGCTGTGATGGTTCACTTTTGGACAAATGTCAATGCATGACTTGGGCAGCACGAAAAGCAGATGTGCAGAGGTTGTTCGCTGTATTCCAGAAGTTCACACACTCCCCGCAGGCTCTTTGGTGGCTTCCACCTTCAATCCCAAAAGGCCACTGCCGTCCAGTGGATTCCAACCACAGTGACCCTATATGGAGTTTTCAAGACTGTAAATCTTCATGGGAGCCAGCAGTCTCATTGTCCCCCTTGGGACAGGGAGCTAGCAGCCCGTTTCACCTCCAGGACCCCTTCCTCTCTAATTCTGGATCCAGTCCCTCCAAATATCCTGCCCTGCCCTTGTCTAGGCTTCTTAAATGCGTTCCATGCTGCTTATGTTAGTCTGGGTGCCTTAGCGAAACAAATCCACAGAAACGCGTATGTATAAGAGAGAGTTTTATGTAAAGGGTGAGTGCACATCAGGAAAACATGCCCGCATTTGCTTATGCACCCGCTTTGTCTTCAGCGATCATGTCGAGATAGGCTGGTGGCTTCTTCCATGTGGGCTTTGTTGTTTCTTAGCTAGATGGCCCCTTGTTTATCTTCCAGTCTTTAAGACCCTGGACACTATATCTTTTGATAGCCGGGCCCAGGGTGCTTAACCACTACACCACAAGGGTTCATTAGCTTGTGACTTATCTCCTGCCATTCACACTAGATGCTCAAAATAGCAGGAAACCAGGTTTCTCCTTTGTGGCCACAACAGGTACTGACAGAACCAAGAACAGAGAAATGCTTAGTTATATATCTTGACTATCATTAGCATATTATATGCCTGGCAATATGTAAGCCTTCACTCCCCTGACCTCTCACAGTCTCGGTAAAATGAAGCTAATAAAAGTAGTGCTCTCACAAGCTTGGTAGGAGATTAAACAACTCACATAAGGGTACACAGCCTATCAACGAGGAGGCGAGATGAGGCAGTGTGTGGCTGCTGAACCCACACCCTTCACAACACCTGCATTAAAATGACTGAGGGCTATGAGGAACCAGACAGAAGCAGGTTCACACCCCAGATTGAGTCAATTTAACTGCCTATTGTGCCTGACCCTTCTATCTCTGATCTTAGAAATGGGGTTAACAACAACAAAACACTGTAGAAGAAATGTCCAGCAGATGACAGGCACGCGATTAAACAACAAAAAATAAATCACTTAAGTTGAAATTCGAACTCCTGGAAACCCCTCACACACGTGCAGAAAAGGATTGAGCCCATACGGTGTTTCCAGTGCCCCCGTCCTTCCCCCCTAAAATGAGCATTTGATAAGGTAATGCCTGGATTGTTCCAAGCCCAAGACTGTGGAGAACTAAAGGAAAACCCAGCATTATGAATCTTTGAGCACAGCCCTGCTGGGAAACCGCCCTGCAGTCACTTGTTGATGACTGGAGGAGGGACAAGAGTAGGGAGAAGAACGAGGACTGAATGTGACACATAAGCAGGGATGGCCTACATTCCATAAAGGAAAAAACTCAAGGTCTGCTTTTCTGGTGCCGGAAAGTTAAAACCCATCTGGTGCAGTTGAAAAGGTGTGTGTGTGTAGTGGGGGGGGGGGGGGTGTTAGGGAGGAGGGGCGATGAGTCCAAAGGATGAACTCCATCTGCAATTGTGTCCTCAACTGCTTTCCCCTGCTAGCCACACGATATTTGTGGCTGGCCTGCCCTGCTTTTGTTATCAAGCCCAGAGAGGGCAAGAGACTAGCTCGAAGCCACACTGCAAGTTGGCAGCAGAATCAGGCCGAGAACTCTGGATGCTTAGAAAGCTTCACACAGACCTGAGAAAGTACCAAGGGAAGACCTGTTCGCTAACTGGGCAGCACTCACTGCATGCCAGCGCTGTTCCAGTGCCCCAGCCAGGGCATTGCTCCCTGTGTCTGTGTGTCTTCAGTGATGCACACAGGTGACGGATTGGCTTTTAATAGCATGCTTGGAAGGTTGAGGCCACCCAGCGGCACCTAGAAAGAAGGGCCTGCAAATCTACTTCAGACCAAGCAGCCTTTCCAGACCCTGGGGAGCACAGTTCTTCTTGGACACACAAGGAGGCCAGGAGTTGAAGTTGATTCCATGATGTAGTTGATTCCATGGTTCCCGGTTGTAGCTATACCTAGAGTCACATCCACATTCATGTTTATATCTCTTCACTCCATGGGGTGTTCATGGCTCCAACTCTTCTGAAGCAGACCACCAGGATTTTGTTTAAGAGGCCTCTGGATAGGTTTGAACTGCCAACCTTTTAGTTTGTAGCTGAGTGCTAAACAACTTGTGCCATGCAGGGTGCTAAGCTCAGAAACTCAGTCGGTGCTTCATGATCTCAGTTGGAATTATAGAGAGGGTCAGTGATGACCCATTGACTGCTGGGTAATTGTTGATGTAGTCTCCCTGTGCAGACATGTAAAGTACCTGAAAACTTAAAATCCAACTCATTGAGTGCATCATCCTGCCGTGCGCCAGCCCAGCAGCATGCTCTGCTGGGGACATTTAGCCATGCCTGGAGACATTCTGAAGAAGGGAGTCCCACTGCCATCCTGGTGCAGGGAACAACACAGCCCCACAAGAACGATGTTGGCCAAAATGTCAGCAGAGCTGCCACTGGGAAAATGGTCTAGTCCAAGCGCTGACCTTCGTAGAGGAAGAAAGCCAATCCAGAGCAGCTAAGTGACCTGCTGTGGGTTGCACAGCCTGATTCCAAGCCCAGTACTATACCCAAAGCTGTTACCACGCCCAAAATTAAACAGCAATAGCTGCCCAAAGGCCTCTTAGTTTGAGGACCAAGTAAGACAGTAAATGAGAAAGCCCTTTGACAAATGTGGCATGCTGCACAAACATGAGATGTTATTACCCAGGATCTTTTGATATATGTAAATAGATCTTGTACCAGGTCAGTTAATTTTCCAACTGCTCTATCTGAGCTTTCAGATGGCAGCACCTCTGTCCAACCCAGGAAAGGACTCCTGTGCAGGCTGAGCAGCCCTGGAAAGCCTCATGCCTGGCTTCTCCCACCCCTCAGCTAATCTCCAAGTGATTAATAAGGGCTCTCACTATGTTGTGCCTCCCAGCTGACAGATACTAGGCTATCAAAGCATTCGTATCACCTCCTTGATGCCTGAGGAGGAATATAGTTTCATGTGTGAGAGTGCCCCAACCCGCGGGACTCAGTTATTCGAGGGGTTCCAAGGAGGACCCAGCCTGAAAGAGAAACGGGCGAGAGAGAGGAGCGAGACCAAGCAGATTCTTGTCAAGGTCTGAGTTTATTGCTACACAAGCCTCTCTATAAAGGGTGAGGCAAACAAGGGAGTTCAAAGGGGAGATAAAAAAAAAGGAAGGGCGGGGGTGTAGAGCACACAGGGCAGGCGGCCGCAAGTCTGCAGTTGGAATGTCCGGTGCTGGAGCAGACAAGGGTGGGCCATCTGGTGTGTGTCAGGGTAAGATAAGGTTGAGGTGACGTGGCTTTAGCCCTGCTGGGCAGGCAATATGGCCTTGGTTTTGTCAGGCTGATTATGCCCGGTTCCCAACATGAGAGAAGCCAGGAATATCTCCTCTCACAACTGTGCAGCAAACGAGATCAGATCTCCCAATCTGATTTTCAGCCCTCCTGTCTTTCCAAGTGAAGTGGATGGTCCATTTCACATTGTCTCAAGTCTTTGCACATTGCATGCCAACATTGCGACACAGGGCGCGGCTGTGGGTCTTAGTAGACAAAGCCCCCACCCAGAACCCTGCCCTCAGAGCTCCTTGGTCACCCTGCACAACGCAGGTCCAGGCCGGGCTCCACACTGCAAGGCGATCAACCCTGACCCTCCAGTGTGGCCGTCCTCACACGCTCCCACATCCACCTAGAAGGACTGGAGATGAGAGATTCCGGAAGCTCCCTGCCTCATCTGCCTCCCTCCCCAGAGCGACAGAGCAACTGTAACTGATTAGGCAGGATGCAGCCTCGTTCCCAGTCCCCACCCTCTCTGGGAAAGCAGGGATGTCTGGCACCTCATCCAAGGCCTTTCCCCTGTGATCTCATTACTAAGGAGCTGCTCCTCTACCGCCCACCTCCATCACCTCATCTACATATGGGGGAGATGAGTATGTCTTCTTTGCTGCTCCTTCCCTGAGTCCACCCCAGGAGCTCCCTGAACAGATCAACAATCACTTCTCATTACACCTGCAGCAGCCGTCAGATACTGCTGAACAGAGACAGGCGCCTCCCCTGCTGCTGCCAGGCTCCAGTGCACATGTGCACACACACGTGCACACACATTGTACAGGTACACTCACATGGACACACAAGCATGCACACCCATGTGCACAAACTTTGTTCAGAGGTGGGAATTCTGCCCATTTTAGCCTCTAATATTGCAATCAGAGAGTGATAGAACAATGAAAGATGAAGGTGGATGAAGGAAGATCTATTTATTCCCTTACTTGTTACATAACCATTCAGGGCTCTTTTTTTATCCGTACAAACACACCACCACACCATCAACAATCATCAAGTAGATGTCATGTGCAGTGCTGCCCTATTCAAGGCGGTGCTGAGAATGTGAGGAGGATTCTCTCTAAAGCACAGCTCTGAGGAAGTCTGTCTCCTTCGCACTTTTACACACACAGGGTGAGGAGCCTGCAGGAGGCTCCGTGCGTTGGGTGAAGCCACACGATGAGTGAGGAGACCGAGTGTGTAGCCAGGGGAGTGAGAGCGCAGAGTTCACCACTTCACCAGCATGCTGGTGTGCACAATCGATGAAAGGGTGGCTGCCAGCAGCAGGACAGAAAAAAAGTAAAGCATGTAACTTGTGGTTTTATCTCTGGCTTACTTCCAAAAGGAATTGTTTTTGTTGTTCTAAAAAGCTTTATACCGAGAAAAAAAAAGAAAGAAAGAAAGCTTTATACCTCTATAAAAACAAAAGGCTACTGCTGTCAAGCACCTTCAGACTCAAGCCAGAGGAGAGCTCTCCCAGTGGGCTTCCAAGCTGAAAATCTTCACAGAAACACAGTACCTCCTGTGGAGTAGCTGGTTGGTTCAAGCCAGCAACCTGGCAGTTAACAAGTACGTCCCTTGTACCTGTAATACCTGTATAAAGTGTATTAAATATGAACTACTCCTGGTGTATAATTTTAAATTGAATTATTGTGCCTGGAACTTTTTTTTTAATAGCTAAGAATGGTGAAATGAGACTCCTTTAGATGTTATGATAAGAATACACACTACACAGGGCTTGGACCCAACCCAGCTTAATTCAAAGGAAGGCAGATTTATTTTCTTCTGCTTCCCAGAAGGTTCCCCAGCAGAACGTGTGTTAAACAAAATTGTTTAGCTATGGAAAAGAGCAATCTCCTCTTGGGAAGATCCTGGTAGAAGGGGGCTTTGGTTACATATCCAGCTCAACCCAGCCCCAGAGGCCTCGTCATGTTTTATTTTGTTTTGCCCTTGACACTGATTGTCTTGGGAACTGTGGCCCCCGAGCAATGGCCAGGAAGTCAGGTCTTCTTGATGTAAATCCTCTAATATCCCCTACAATGATTTTCAGTGCCAATGGTAAGGCCCGCCCAGTGGCTGCCACATGCCCCTGAGCAAACACGTCAGAGCAGATGAGAGCATGAGACAGCATTTAAGAGAACGGTAGGCTGGCCTTGACTTAGCTGTTTGGCCTCTCCTCAGAAGTCATTTGTGACACTGACTGTCATGGGTTTCATTAAGAACAAGTCTATCTCTACCAAAGAAAACTGCAAGGTAAGAGGACTTTCAGCTCCAGCTACATATGTCTCCAAACTTACTTACATATTGTCCTGTTTTCAGAAGAAAAACAATTTACTCAGTGCCTCCCGGGCAAATAAAAACTTTGGTACTACAACCTACAATCCCAGATAAAGTGTAGGTATCTGCTTTGGCAGCTCCCCTGGATCGAGCTGCTCCGGTAGCTCTCCACAAAAACCCTGTGAAGAGATGATCAGGCAGGATAGCCTAGTCTGTTCTGCAGAAAGAAGCTACCCCTGAAACCTCAGTGGCTTAAAATCTAGAAGTTTATTTCTTGTTCATGCAAATTCTGACGCTGGAAGGGCAATTCTACAGGGTGTTTGTCCTGCACACCGTCCGTCAGTGATTCGGGCTGCTTCACAAATATGGTGCCACCAGATCAAAAGGTGGATTCCAGGTCATCACAGAAGAGGAAGAGAGAAGTGGGGGTTGTGGATCAGTCTTTACATGCTTTGACACTTTAGTTGACATAGATCGCTGGATAGGGCTGCTTATATAAAGGTTATCAGTTCAAACCCACCTAGCTGTACCACAAAAGGAAGGGGTCATCTGCTTTCATAAAGGGTACAGCCTAGACAACCTCATGCAACAATTGTACTCTGTACCACAAGGGGTGAGCATGAGTCAGAACTGACTTGAAGGCAACAGGATTTGGGGTGTTTTTGTTTGTTTGGTTGGTTGGTTGATTGGTTTGGTTTGCTGAGTGGGAGGTGGTTCTACCTACAGCATATTAATCTGAAGTAGTCACTTTAGGTTTTTTTGTTTGTTTTTTGAGAGATGTGGAAAAGCTCATTGGCTTTAATGGGGAGTTAACTCTGCCGCAGACGGCCTCCTCAAAATTTCCCTCCCGCTTCATAAACTAGCAGAGATTTTCAATGAAGGAGCCTGCAGGCACCCGCTGGACATCTCCTTGCAAGGTCAGTCCTTTGGAGCCACTGGGAGGGAGAAAAAAGAGACTTCTATTCCTGTAAAGAATTCCAGCCCCAGAAATCCTCAGGGGGCAATTCTGCCCTGTCCTCTCGGGTCGCTATGAGTCCGAATTGAATTTATGGCTATGAGTTGAGTTTTAATTCCATTCACTTACTGCTATTGACAGGTTGCTAGATTAGGGCTTGTCTTCCCAAATGCCAGCACTAAACGAAAATGAGCTGTCCGGGCCACAACAAAGGGGTTGGAAATAAATCAGGCACACTCATTAGATACCTATGGCAAAATTCAGAACTGAGCATGCTCTGACCCAAGTCATGTAGACCCAGGTGGAAGGTCCACCTGGTCATACAGAATAGGACTTCACAAAAGTGCACCAAAATCAACCAGTACGATCGACCAATGCCCTCCAGTGGTGTTGGGAGGTGATAGAAGTAGGCCTGGGCTCCTTGTCGCCCTCCCTTGTTCACGTGCTCTGCAAGTGGAGGGTGAGGCCCTTGGGGGTTCCTGCCGTGGCTCCTCAGCTGGTTCTGCACTCCTGCTCAGGTATTCCTCCCATGAAACCGCCATATTCAGCTGCAAACTTTCCCCACCCCTGCCATGCAGCCCGGCGTGCTTTCCGGAGATAGTGGGGACTTTTGGGGACTGCGATACCTGAAACTTTCTTTCATAACATTCACTTGGATTTACAAAAGTGCTTCTGCCATATGAATTCTTTCAGCGTTGCTAAGCAAGAACTGAGGTCAACCACCCCAGAAACCTAACACTATCAAGTCGATTCTGACTTATATCAATCTAGGGGGTCCTCAAACTATGGCCTGCGGACCACATGGCCCTCAGAGGACATTTATTCAGCATGCCGGGTGTTTTTGCCCCCCCTTTTTTTTTTTACTTCAAATTAGGTATGTGCAGTGCTCATAGGCATTTGTGCATAGTTTTATTTTTAAACTATAGTCCGGCCCTCCAGCGGGTTTGAGGGACAATGAACTGGCCTCCTGTTTAAAAAGTGTGAGGACCCCTGAAAGGACAACGTAGAACTATGCCTGTGGGTTCCCGAAGTTCTAAATCTTTACAGGAGCTGAGAACCGCATCTTTCTCTGTGAGCCATAGCGGATTCCAACTGGCTGGCCTCATGGTCACACACATTCCACCAGGCTCCTTGAGCCTTAACTTGATAATTTAATGAAACGATACTTCTCCAAGTCACACTGTATCAAGGTCTATAATCTTGCTATTCTAATATCAAATTTAAAATAAGGAATATAGTTAAGCTCCAAATCCATAAGCAATAAGATCATTGAATCTCTTTGGACACTATTACTTAAAAAAAGAAAAAACTCTGTCCAATTATTTTCAGCACAGAAAAGCTTCCAGTGTTTACAGCTTAGTATGTAATTGCTTTTTCTCTTCTTCTTTTGCATTGGTGAATCATTTTGAGCTTATAATAATGTCAAAATAAATAGTTTCCAGAGCCTCCAGGCATTCACTGTGTAATGATCATTTAAAAGATTTCTTGGTTAGAGGGTCCTCAAAAGAATAAAAAGCGTGTCCGCATCCCTGGTCATTTCTATATTCAAAAGAAGAAATTGCTCATCAAATGCTACAAGCCAATTTCTTTCTTCAGCCAAACTGCCCATTTTAGCATCACTGAATTAAGCAAATGGTTCTACATTTCAAAGTCAACAATGATACTCTTTTCCCTTTAACACGAGCATCTTAAACAGCTCAAAAAATAGTCGAGCTCTTTATTATGGCTTTTCCTGAGAAAGCTGTTTCGTTGTTTATTTTATTTATTCATCTAGACTTTCATGTTAAGATTTGTGTATTTTAAGTTCTGCTAGTCAGGACATTTTAAATGGAGCCAGATTTTTTTTTTATACTTTGTCTTTTAAAATATAATGAGACTGAGCAGTACATCCGTTAATAAAATATAAAGTCTTCCTATTTCTGTTTGTTTGTAATTTCCCTAAGGATAACTCTTAATGTAGTAAAACCAAAACCCACCATAATGAATTACATTTGGTCTACTGGGGGTTGTGGCCAACCTTTTGATAGAAAAATCCAGAGACTCCCTTCTGCATCTCCTTTCCCAACCAAACCCCGGTGGCTGGAGGCTGGAAGGAAGAAAGAGGCTGGGCTGCTGGGGCAGGGTGGGGAAGGGGTAACCTTGCAGATTATTTCAAATTCTACTCTGAAGGCAGAAAGTTATCCAAATGAGATAGCTAGAGATTCACTTCCTTAGAAAAAGATTGAAATTAATGTGTCCCTTAGAAAAGCCAAAGGAAAAAAGTCGTTATTAATTTAGGCAATTGAAGAACTTTGAAAGCCATGTCTAGTACATAAAAACACCTGTCCCTAGAGCCCATCGGCCTAGGAAACTGAATTTTTATACCATGTAAAATAAAGGAAGGTCATTTCTTAGACTTGCTCAACAGAAGATTGTCATTTTAAACCGGTTACTGTAATGAGAAGCTGGGTTTTCGTAAAAAGGACTGAATGCTTGAGTCAGTGTGAAATGAAATTAGAGATGCATGTTCTGTGCATGGCGGCATTTCCGGAGGAGTCTGTGTTCCTGTGACTGCTCTCGATCTGTCTCGTGCCTTCTGGGAAACTCACAGCGTGGTGCCCACATCTAGTCTCTCGGACTTTCTTGCCAGCTTTGGAAAGGTGTTGAGTCTGTTGGATCTGCTGCACAGAGACAGCATGCAAGTGGACCCTTCCCACATTCCTCAGAGAGCAGCCCCCCAGTGTAAAGCTGTGGGTGAGGTTTGATGACCTTTGCCCCTTCATCATCCCGCATTCTTTGAGGGACCCAAGCGCTCCCCCGAGGCATTACCGGAGAAGCAGCTACCCCATAGTTTCCAGATGGTGGGTATCAGCCTGTGTGCTCATTGGGATCGCCAGAGAGCTGTCCAAAAGACATCTTTGTCCCATCTCCACTGAGTCCGATTTTATTGGCCTGGAATGCAGCCTAGGTGCTTGGATTTTTTTCTCTCTCATAAGTTTTTATTGTGAATTAGGTGAAGGTTTACCAAGATCATCAGTTTTTTATTCAACAATTCATACCCATTGTGTTTTATGCCACTTATTGCAATCTCCACAATATAATATGACTTGTTCCACTCCCTACTTATGTCTTCTGTTTCCCTTCCTCCTCTCTTCCTACCCTTCTGAACTTGGGCCTTGGATTAATACTGCCCTTTTGAGATCAAATGGTTTGCTGTTTTCAGGTTTGCGTGCCTCACTTGTGTAATTGCTCCCATTATAGACCAATCTATTATTTGGCTGAATATTGAACCACAGGTAGGAGTTCATTTTCAAACTTAGTGAATAAGGACCATCGTTTCAGAGGTTCTGTTAGTCCCTATCCAGCCAATAAGCCTGGTCTCTTTTATGACTGTGAATTTTGCTTCACTATCTAGGACCTTTGGATGTGATCCCTTTCAAAGAAGTTGGAATTGATAGTTGGAGATCATCTAGTTATTCTGTGCTCAGAGTCATGAAGTCTAATGTTCATGTGGTCCACTCACCACTCTTTCCTCCAGAGTGAGGGTGACAATACTTGCCACCTAGATGGCCACTTGTGAGCTTCTGAAATCCAGCTGCTACTCACCAGCATGGATGTCGAACATAGTCTTTACAGTCTAGGTAATGACAATTGTTCTTGGTGTCCTTCACAACTATAATCCCCAGCCCCCCAGCCCAATAAAGCACTCCCTCCAGTTGTTCGGTTATGCCTAAGGAGTTTTGATAACTTCATCTTCTGTGTGCTCCGGAATATTCAATTCCCTGGATGGTCAGAATGGTCAGTCAGGGCTCAGAATCTTGGTGTTAAGGCTTCTGGTGAGATCCTGGCACATCAGACACAGAGGTTGTGAGGCTAGAGGAGGGGCAGAAGGGGATCATACTGAGTCTAACAAGGAAAGAAAAGGAAATGAAGGATATAAGCAATTAAAAGCAAGCGCATAAATAGATACAAATACACAGATGGCCCTTGCAACATTATTCCCAATCTCGCAAACGTGTCAACGGTCTAAATACCCATCAATAGGTGAATGGATAAGTCAAACATGTTGCCTACGGTATATACAATGGACTACTACTCAGCCATAAAGAGAAATGAACTCTTGACACAGGCTACAAGAGGAATGAACCTCATAAGCATTATGCTGAGTGAAATAAATCAGCTTCAAAAAGGACACATTTTGCTTAATTCCACTTACAAAAAATATCTAGGCTAGGAAAATGAATAGAGACAAACATCTCCCAATTGTTTCCAGGGATAGGTAGGAAGGTAAGTATGGTTGTTACATAATGCCATGTCAATTGGACAAATAAGTGAGGTGGAGTCTTTCTTATACCTATATGAGTGTCCTTGGATTTATTTCTCTAGTCAACCCAGCCTAACCCAGTAGGGCCTGGAGGGGAAGTGCCATCCCTGAGACGATACTGAGCTTCCATAAGGGTGATGACATAATTTTGGAATGGGTAAGGATGATATATGAACAACATGCAGAATGCCACTTAATTATAATCTTGTAGAGCGTGGAAGTGACGAATGTTTTGATGCATGTATATTTAGTATGATTTTTAAAGAGTGTACGCAAAAGAGCAATATGGCAAGTCTGTGTTGCCATTTGCTGTTGCTCAGCTAAAAGCGATTCGGGCCTGTGTAGTTCAAAGGGAACCACAGAGGCTCAGGAGGAAAGCTGGTACCATCTCCAACTGAGACTTGTCTGACCAAATGCAGAGTCTCCCTTCAAGTAACTGACAGGTCAGAGGCAGCTCATCTCTGCTGCAGAAGCAATGATTTGTCTCAATTCCCAGACCACTGTCACAGCCATGTCTTGTTGCTCTCGGTGCCCCCCTTCCCCACCACAATAAGTCACTAGAAAGCCATGCTTCATTTAAAAACAAACAAATAAAACCCTTCTGCCTCCATCCTGGCACTGTTTCAGCTTATTTAGCATCATAACATATGTCATCTGTTTCCCTAAACAATCTAACATGGACATGGCACGATGGGACTGATGAGTTAGGCAAATGAGAACCAGCCTGCCCTCTGAACACACACGATGGCATTTGACTTGCTGTCAGTAGATGCTGTCGCGTTTCTTCTCCTCTTTCATGGAAAATAAATACAGAAAAGAATGAGGACATGAAAAGGGCTGCAAGATGTTTAGCTCTGGTCTTTCTAGAAAGTGTAGAAAAAAAGTATGTGACCCCTGCCTGCCTTTAGATGCCCCACTCCTCTGGCAAACAAGGATTGCACACTGACCATGGACAAGACATCTGGATCTGGGGGGAGGATATAACAATTGCCCCCACCAGCAAAGAGTTTCCAGATTTACGGGACTACACAGGCCAGGGAGCAGCTCATAAAAAGAACAAGAAGAATCACAAAGGAGGGTGTGCTCCAGCACCACTTCGTCCAGCTGCAGGCACATGAAGGCAAAGTTTCTTTTGCTTTCAGTCAAGTTTATGATTTCCGCTGCATCCCTTACCAACACCTTCACGAAGATCTAGGTTCTTGGGTTGTTTCGCTCCAGGGCGGACATCTCCTTGGTAAAGCTTTATGGACAGCTCATGGTCCAAGAATTCCACCTATATGTTTTGAAAGGGGCCACGTTAAAACCCCTGGCTCAGACTTTCAGGACTGGGCACAATACAGCAAACCCACCATGGGGACAGCAGGATTTGGTAACACTCTCATCTCCATCACAACCTGGACCTGGCAAAGCTATTTTCTTCCACTCACCATCTTTCAATCAATATTTACTCAGCTATTAGTTGCTCCCCAGGCTCAGCATCAGAAAAGTGTTCAAACATTACCGAATTGTCCATCTAATGGTAGAGGTCTGTGCAAGGGATATGAGAGCAAGAGGCTCAGAGATGATCAGTGGGTAACGAGAGAGGGATTCACCTTTATCATTTGTAGAAAGCCCCTGAGGCTTAGTCACATTGGCAGACTTTCCCTGGAGCAAGCAAATAAAGCTGCTCCCGGCTCAGCTCCATTCCTGATCTGGTCTTGCCATGAGACTATCCAGGCTTTGTCCCAACCCCACGTTCTGGAAACCACGAGTGGAAGGAGGTGAATCTTGGGGATACCATGGAAAAGAATGGGCATTGCACAACACTTCATTGTACTCATATGGAGCTTATGCAAAGGCCAAGAGATAGAACCAGGTGAGACTGTGAACAGGACAAGGTGATACTGCATGGTTTAAAATCAGAAAAGGTGTGCATCAGGGTTGTATCCTTTCACTGTTCTTATTCCATCTGTATGCTGAGCAATTCATACAAGAAGCTGGTCTCTGTGAAAAAGAACATGGCATCAGGATTAGACGAAGACCCATGTAATGTCATTGGGAACATTTTCTCACTAAAAATTTTAGGTCATGGCATCAAACAAGTGTCATTTTAACCTAAATGGGTTTTTAGACCAGTGAAATAACAGCGAGAGTGAGTCAGCATTGTGCACAGAATTGAGCGATACTGGTTCTTTGGGAAATTCATAATCCAACACTGACACTGCTGAGATAAAGGATGACAGTGAGGAAGATTCTACACCTGAGCTCTGTGATGGGCCAACGTGGTGCTCTACTCTCTTCAGGAATGGATGAGCCAGCTCCACCAAGATTCCCCTTTACTGGAGCACCTGCTATGTATGTAGACGTTGAACACAAGAACGCTTTGGCGTTCCTACAATGATTTCTGACCGATGAGGTCATCGAAAAAATGATTATGATAGCCCGGAGGTTTACTTTCAGGTTTTAACCCCTCTTCAGTTAATTTCTGTGCATGGGGGAAGGTTTGGGGCTTGCTTCATTTTCCTACATACGGTATCTCAGTTTGTCCAACACCATTTGTTGAGCAAGCAGAATTTGTCCCTTTGGATATTTCTGTGTCCTTTTTCGAAGGCTAGGTTCCCGTTGACTGGTGAATATATGTGTAGCTTTTCTGTTCGAATCCATTGATCTATATACCTCTCAGTGTACCAATACACTGCTCTCCCTTAGGGAAAAACAACAACAAAAGTTGTATGAGCCCCTATATAATGATTTTTTTTAATGGACGATGAACTATTTTCCAGGCCAGCACTATCCTATGTTTGAGCACATTGCTGCAGCCACTGTGTCAATCCATCATGCCTTATAGCCTGCGGTACTCATGTTCAGGTATAGTGTTCTGCCATTCACAAGGTTCACACTGGCCAGTTCTTTCAGAAGTGGAAGACCAGGTCCTCCTCCCTCGTCTCTGTCTGGAAACTGCTGAAGTCTACCTGCAGTGAGTGACCCAGCAGGCATTTGAACTACTGGCTGCAAAATTTCCACCATTACAGCCAAATGCAGGCCACCACAGTACAACAGACAGTAACAGCATCTTAACACCACACAAAGGCTCCTCCCTGGGGAGACCACGTGTTCAGGCAATTGCTGCTGTTACACATGTAAGTGGGGGCTACATGAAGTCGCACCATCTCCTGTGGCCCTTCCAGGAACAGGCCATTCTGCTGTTGTTTCTACTGGACTTAGGCTCAGCTGCCAACCTGCCCTCTGCACGCATTCTTCTCCTTACCCTTCCATGTCACCTTCTCTTTGCCCAAGTCAATACTGCTGGTCAGTCACCTACTGGTGGATGCTTGCTTCTGAAGTTTCTGAACCACATTTCCCCATGGTTATGAGACATTGCTGCTGCCACTGCGAGCATTTAACAGGTTACTTTACACCTTCAATGAGAAATCTAGGGGAATAGAAAGAAAGCTTCTTCTTTCTCCCAAGGAGTGGGTGGTGGTTTTGAACCGTTTCCCTTGAGGTTAGCAGCCCAATGTGTAACCCACTACACCAGTAGAGCCTTGGTGGCACTGTCCAGCAATTATTAGACTGCTAAATATGAGGTCAGGGTTTCAAACCTACCAACTTCTCCTTGGGAGAACGATAAAGCTGTTCCCATAAAAGACTGACAGCTCCAGAAGCCCTCTATAGGGTGGCTATGAGTTGGCATTTTGCGGTCATTTAGGGCTTTTTGGTGGCATGTGATTTTTTAGGGCTTTTAGGTTGTTTGTGGACGTTCAAGGTGTGTTTGGGGCATTCGGGTGGTTTGGGGTTTTTAGGGTGTTTTATAAGATTTTAGGGAGTGTTTAAGGGATTTAGGGGTGGTTTTTTAGAGTGTATAGGTATTTTTCAGCACAATATGGTGTTTTTAGTGATGTTACAGAGTTCCTTAGGAATTTTAGGGTATTTTTCATATTATATGTGTTTTTTTCCCCCAGCATTTTACGTTTTCTTAGGGCTTTCATGGTGTTTTCAGGGCATATATGGGGTTTAGGAATGTTTAGGGTTTGGGAATCTTCTAAGGATGATTTTTGGAAGTTTCACATGTTTGGGTGGGCATTTGGTGTTTTTTTGTGGCTTTAGAGTGTTTATGGGATCCTGTCAATTTGCAGCTTTAATTCCGCAAAGAAAAGTCAGACAGCAAGCCAGAAAGGAGCAGGAAATGAAGGGGAAGCCCAGGCCACATGTTACAGCTGCCAAGTCCGGAGAACCTAGGTGTGGTCGTTGGCTACCTGGGACCGGGAGTGGGGCTGTGCTCCTGCCCAAGGGTGCTAGGGAGTAAACCAATCTCAGCTGGACGTTTGGCTTTTCTACTAATTAGCCGACTCCATGAACTTTCCCAAGGGCAGCTGGCGAATTGCCAGGGGAACCCAGCTAGACCCCCCCACACAAAAGCACAGGGATGGTTACAGGAACAGGAGGTTTCACACAGTGGATGTGCAGGGCTTGGGGTCGGGATTGGGGGCCAAGATGAGGAAGGGGCAGCAATAAGGCCTGGTCCCAAATAATCAGACACTGAGCAATAAAAGTACAAGGACTGCCAAGAGAACATGGGGACAAAGGATGGCTGGACTTCATTTGATATCTTTGGACGTGCTGTCAGGAGAGACCAGTCCCTGAAGGGACATCAAGTCCATGAAGGACATGATGCTTGGCAAAAAGTGGAGGACGGGCAATAAAACAGCTCGAACCAGTGGCTACATCAGTGGGCATAGTAACAATGGTGAGGATGGTTCGAGACCTGGCAGTGTTTTATTTTACTGCTTGTGTTTTTCTAGAACTGTCTTTCCTGGATGCACGAGGAAGGATAACTGTGCTTGTGGGAAGCAAATGCACAGTGGGCAGCGCTTTGGCCAACATAGGTACACAACCGGCACACAGTGCCCCCTTACTTGGCATCCAAAGTGACAGGATTTGTCTTTCCCCAGAGCTCTCCAGCCCTGGGGGAAGCGGCCCTGCCTTCGGCGCACCGCCAGGGGGCAGCACTGCTGCTCTCTCACTGGCTACATCTGTGAGGACCCAGAGAGCAGCTCCTTTCTGCTGCTCTCCTCTCAGACTTCTGCCAGAAGCCTTGGCTCGTCCTGGATCCTCCCTTGATTCCCACTCTGCACCTTTGGGGACGCCCAGCCCATTAACTCTCTCCCATCCTTCCTTGCTGCCTCTTGTCCAGATGCCTGAGCTGGGCTTCAAGTAGTTGTAATGTTATGCTTAGGTGAGATGTGTTCAGCTTGTTTACTGTCTGTATACAAGAAAAGAGTGCAGCCCAAGACATCCACCCTTTTGTTCCTCTATGGAAAGCCTGTTACGTGTCATAGTCTTCTCTCTGTGCAGTGCTTTCCTCTGCTGCTGATGCTTTTACATGAAATAGGACTCGGTGTGTCACCGCTACAGGAAATTATCTCTGAAAAAATAATATGCCCAGAACTCAGAAACAGTGTCAGCTTGCATCTGGCATCATGGAAGCATCATGGGTGTGTTTCCATTCATTCGCTCCTGAGTGTCACATGTTAAACTCAGTGCGTAGCATAAACAGCAGCAGGCACAAACTGAGACAAAGCACACCCTTTGCTGTGAAGCACATTCCGACTCCTGGCTGCCCCTGTGCCACAGAGTAGAACTGCCCCGCAGGGGCTCCCTAGCTGTCATCTTTACAGAGGCACATGGCCACACCTCCCTTTTGGGAAGCCACTGGGTAGGTTTGAACTTCAGGGTTGTAGTAGTTGATATTGTAGAGCCCTGGAGTCAGTTCGGATTCATAGGGGCCTGTGCACTAGAGAGAGAAACAAAGCCCAGTCCTGCGCCATCCTCGCACTTGTTACTGTATTTGAGCCGATTCTCGCAGCCACGGTGTCAATCCACCTAAGTAAGGGTCTTCCTCTTGTTTGCTAACCCTCTGCCAAAAATGATGCCCTTCTTGCAGGACTAGTTCCACCATAGTAATATGTCCAAAGTACCTGAGACAACGTCTCCGCATCCTCTTTCAGATCTCCTGCCTTTAGTTTGTCAGCTCACTTCGATGGAGTCGATGCTGAGCCATAGCGACTCTATGAGATCAGAGCAGAACTATCTCTGTGGGTTTCCCAAAGGCTAACTCTATGGGAGTAGAACGCCTCATCCTTTTCTTCTGAGGACTGACTGGTGGTTCCCCACTGCTGACATTACAGTTGACACCCAAGGCATAAGGTACTATGCCACCAGAAGTCCCTTGCCCCTGTGCAATAACCAACACCACCTACACACAAAACCCACCCCTTCTCTGTCAGTTTGATGTATGGTGATGGCTTGAGTTGCTATGAAATTGGAAGCTACTAGGGGGAACCCGACAAAAACTACAATTTTTTCAAAACTATGCATTTAAATTTTTTATCCCCTTCATAGTACTCTCCATTACACTTCACACATTTGTCTAATCTGTGATTACATTCTTGGAAACATTTTTCAAACTCAGCAGTTTGGGTGACACCCTTGTTTTTTCCCCCCCTCTTCTGTGTTGTCAAACCACTGTCCTTCATTCATGGAAACAGAAAGAAGTCACATGGAGTGAGTTCAGGTGATTAGGATATGAGGGACAAGAGAGGCATGCTTTTTTGGGGGATGTTTTCATACTGTTATTTCTTTTCTCTTTTTTTATAATCAATTTTTGGGGCCTCATACAACTCTTATCACAATTGATACATACATCATATTTGTACATTCATTGCCCTCATCATTCTGAAAACATTTGCTCCCCACTTAATCCGCTGGCATCAGCTGATAATTATTCCCCATCCCTCATGAACCCTGAATAATTTCTAAATTATTATTTTGTCTTATCTTACACTATACAATATCTCCCTTCAGCCACTTTTCTGTTGTCTGTCCCCCAGGGAGATGGTTATATGTAGATCCTTGTAATCGGTTTCCCCTTTCCATTCCTCCCTCCCTCTACCCTCCTCGTATCGCCACTCTTACCACTGGTCCTGAAGGGATCATCCGCCCTGGATTCCCTGTGTTTCCAGTTCCTATCTGTACCAGTGTACATCCTCAGGTCTAGCTAGATTTGTAAGGTAGAATGGGGATCATTTTAGTTGTGGGGGAAGAAGCATTTAGGAGCTAGAGGAAAGTTGTATGTTTCATTGTTGCTACAGTGCACCCTGACTGGCTCCTCTCCTCCCTGCTACCCTTCTGTAAGGGGATGTCCAATTATCTACAAATGAGCTTTGGGTTTTCACTCCACACTCCCCCGTATTCACAAAGATATGATTTTTTTGTTCCGATGATGTCTGATACCTGATTCTTCCGACACCTCGTGATCACACATGCTGGTGTGCTTCTTTCATGTGGGCTTTGTTGCTTCTCAGCTACAAGACCACTTGTTTAACTTCAAGCTTTTAAGACCCCAGAATGTATAACTTTTGATAGCCGACCACCATCAACTTCAGTCACCACATTTGCTTATGCACCCATTTGCCTCCAGCAATTGTGTTGGGGAGGTGAGCATCACGCAATGCCACTTTAATACAACAAAGTATTTTTGCATTGAGGGAGTACTTGAATGGAGGCCCAATGTACATCTGTTACCTTAATACTAAACCTATAAATATATGCATATAGATCTATTTCCCCATCGTTATACATAAATATATTTACATATGCACATGCCTTTATTTAGACCTCTATAAATGCCCTTTGCTTCCTACCTCTTTCCTTGATTTCCTTTTACTTTCTGATTGTCCCATTCTCATGTTCAGCCTTCATTTGTGTTTCAGTAATTCCTCTAGGTTACATTACTCTTGGTTACACTCTACCAAGCCTCCTACACCCTCCTCACCATCTATTTGGATCACTTGGTGTTCCCTTGTCCCTGGGTTTGTTAACAGCACTTCCTTTTTCCCTACACCCCCCTTTCCCATCTCCCTCCCCCAGCTGTCAGTCCCATTGTTTTCTCCTCCAGATTGTTCATCCAGCCTATCTCATTTAGACAGACCTGTGGAAATCATAGCATGCACAAAAACGAGACAGAGCAAACCCAAGCAACAAAATGAAACAAAAGAACAACACCACCACCAACAAGCCAATGACAAAAAGCAAAACAAAACACAAGAAAGAAAAGCTTTTAGTTAGTTCAAGGACTGTTTGTTGGCCTTTAGGAGTGTTTTCTCATAGAGTATGATGGGTCAGCTAGCCCTGGCCCCAAAGTCTATTTTTGGTATTCCCTGGGGACTTCGTTGCTCTGTTCCCCTTCCTGTTCTGTTGTACACCCTTAGTATTTTGCCTCGGTGTGCTGGGATCAGATCGGGCGATAGAGGCATGCTGTTTTTTTTGTGTGAGCAGGTGCACTGTCATGGTGGCAAAACCAGTCCCCTGTCTACCACTAATCAGTCCTTTTTATTTTAAATAAATCATTTTATTGGGGGATCTTACAGCTCTTGTAACAATTCATACACCAATTTGTATGAAGCACATTTGTACATACATTGCTATCATCATTTCCAAACATGTTCTTTCTCCTTGAGCTCCTTTTTTCCCCTCCTCCCACCCACGTGAACCACTGATACTTTATACATACTTTTTAGTTTTATATTTTACGCCTCTGCTGTATCCCTTCACCCAAACTTCTGCTGTTTGTTCCCCTGGGTGGTGGAGTGGGGCTGTATGTCCATCATTGAGATTGGTTTCCCCTTTCTTCTGCTTCTCCCCCCTACCTTCCCTCGTGGTGTTGCTACTCTCAGTATTGGTCCTGAGGGGTTTATCTGTCCTGGATTCTGTGTGTCGGAACTTCTAGTCAATAGCAGTGTGCAAGCTCTGGTCTAGCCAGACAACTCAGACCTTCTTACACAATATCTTCAGAACCTCTATATAGGAAGCTTGATTAACAGTCTGACCTAGTGCAATGACTAAACTCCAAATGCACTATCACCCTCACATCAACAAAACCAAACAAATGAGCATCTTCTTGAAGTTTGAGTTCACTTGACGAGGTGTATTTGAGTGAGGTGATGATGGCGTCTTACACTGACTTGATTTATGTTTGCATTCTGGCTTGTGAGAAGAGCACAAGGTCTTGTCACCAGCAATGGCCTTGGGAAAAAAGTGTGGGTGCACTAGCTCGGAGCAAGTTGCCAGATGCCTGCCCAAACAGGAGAATGTATATTTTGAAATGTGTACCCAGTGGAGCTTTGTACCGCTTGGTTTTTTGGCGGGGGTGGGGTGGGGGTGGGTGGAAGGCCGGCTACTCCTTTGTAGGTTAGATAATCTGAGATGTGCTATTTGAAATTTCCTGGGGCCAGTTTTAGACAAAACTAGAAAAGTTAATTTTGCTGTATGGAAAAATCTGACAGTCTGGAAGTATCTAATTTTCCTCACATGCCATCATTCCCCTAGTAGCATTATTCTTAGTTAAAGCTCTCCTCTGTTCCTCCTTAGGGTTTCCCCCACTACCTGATGTTCCTTTTCTCCTACTCATCATCAAGGGACTTGTGTCCAAAGTGAGGACAGCAAATAAGAGACCCTCCTGACTCTCTGTTAAGAAGGGTGCTCTGGTGCATGCGTGTGTTTATGTGTGCACATACAATCGCATTTGAATTTTGTTGGAAGAGGCTTCATAGAGACAGAGAGTGACATGGTTAGAGCTGCTGCACATGTAGAGCACTGTACTCTATGGTGTTCTAATTCAAATGCATGTAAGGTCCAAGAGAGGTAATAGAAGCAAGTGACCAGGGTCAGGGAAGGCAGTAGGAGGAACTGAGGGAGCCTGAATGCCTCACACCCTGCAAGTTTCACTGATTCTTGGATGGGAGAGTACCAACCTAGTGCTGTGAAATCTTCGCAGTTTTCAGAGGCTTGGGGGATTTAAATTTTGTATGTAAAAAATAGACATCTAAATGCTTGTAATTTATTGATTTCGATAAACACACTGAATGCCAGTACTCAAGTCAAACAAACCAAACTGACAGCCATCGAGTCTTTGCCAACTCATAGTGACCCTATTAGACAGGGTAGAACTGCCCCTCAGTTCAGCTCCCAGCCCTGGAAGCCCACCAGTTCCTCGTTATTATCATGAGGAATACTATTTTCACAAGAGCATTACATACCCCTAGAGACTAAACCATAAAGCCATATAGGCTTTGACCATCAATTCTGATATGCTTTTTCCTCAAACTGATGGGTCATTTGATGGAATCCTTGTATTACTTCCCTAACATAAAAATTAATCAAGCAAAGGAGATTCAGTGCTCAGTACTACAGTCCCCTATTTAGAGATTAACTCTTAAAAACCACCACCACCACCACCACCACCACCACCACCACCACCACCACCACCACCACCACCACCACCACCGCCACCTTATCTATGTTGATAAAAACTTGAGTAGGCTGTATAAATATCTCAAGTATTTAGGATAAAATGGATTCTTATTCTACTGTCACATATTTAGTTTGAGATATGTGTTTCCATCTGAACACAAATTAAATAGACCTCATTGACATCTTTTCAAAATGCCATAAAAATTAAATGATTACCTTAAAAGATACTCAGTATAATTAGGCATCAGAAAAATGTACATCAACACTAGAGCGAGATAGTGTTTCAACCCATCAAGATGACACTAGCCAAGAATATTAAAAATACCATTGAGTGCTGGAAGAATGAACAGATTTGTGTCAGAAGAACAGTCTGAAAGGTCCTTAGAAGCAAGCACGGGGAGACTTCACATGCTTTGGATATGTTATCAGGAGATGCCAGTCCCTGGAAAAGGCTGAAATGTTAGGTTCAAGTATAACAACAGTTTTGAAGATGGTGTAGGACTGCGCAGTGGTTCATTCTGCCTTGAGTTGGAACTGACTCAATAGCACCTAATGCTAAAAGCTAGATGCTTTTGATCCTAAATGAAAAGTGGATGGTCCAGCCTCCATACCAGCTACGTGGACAACTGCCCCTCCCCCCAGAAGAATTTACTTTAGAAGACGGCACTGAACCTGTAGCTAGGGGAGATGGACATGTCTGATCAGAGCACACAGGGGCAAATGAAGGGGGAGGAAGAGAGTGGAGCACACACTGGTCCACCAGGCTTGGAGGATGATTTTGGCACTCTGAACAGCCAATGTACAGAGTGGACCATATGGCTGATCCCACTATGAGACATGCCATCCCTTGCTGGCCCAGAGCCCTATGGGGACAATACCGGAGACTCTGTGTTGGGACTGACCCGACTGGCCCTCCAACACGGAGGCAAATCACTAAAAGCATGCAGCAGAGCAACCATGAGAGCAGAGCGGGTAGCCCCTGAGGGAGTACAAAGGACAGACTCTGGGGCCAGAGCATGATACGCCATCAGACCTGACTGAAGGACACACCTATAGAAAAAAAAAAATCAGACCTTGATCTATTTACAGGTTTTTCTTTCTTAAAAAATTTTTTTGTCTTTTAATTAATTTACTCTTTTATTGATCATTGGTTTTCTGTTGTTGTTTTTATTTGTCATCACAGTGTTCTCACCCATTGCCTATCTTGCTATGGTTTGATTTTTGGTGCATATTATTATCTCAACAGATCTATCTAGATAAGATAGGCTGGAAGAATAGTCTGGAGGAGAAAACAACAGGACCAATGGTTCCCGGGGACATGGGAGAGAGAGAGGAGGGGGTAAGGAGGTGATGCTGACCAATCCAGCGACAGGGGAGCAACAAGTAATCCAAAATCCGTCGCAAGGAGGGTGTGAGAAGCCTGGTAGGTATTCAGCAAGGGCAATGTAACCAAGAGAAATTACTCAAACCCAAGTGAAAGCTGAGCATGATAGTCGGACAAGAGGAAAGTAAAAGTAAATAGAGGAAAGAACTAGGTGACAAAGGGTATTTCTAGAGGTCTACATACTGGCATGTACATATGTAAATATATTTATACAGGAGGGTTCGTAAATAGATCAACGTGCATATATTTATAGACTTAGTATTAAGGCAGTAGATGGACATTGCCAAATACTTACTCAATGCAAGAACACGTTATATTAAATTGGCATTCCATGATGAACACCTTTCCAACATGATGGTTGAAGAAAAATGTGTGCACTAGCAAATGTGGTGAAGAAAGCTGATGGTGCCTGGCTATCAAAAGTTATAGCATCTGGGATCTTACAGGCTTGAAAATAAAGAAGCGGCCATCTAGCTCAGAAGCAACAAAGCCCACATGGAGGAAGCACACCAGCCTGTGTGACCATGAACTGTTGAAGGGATCAGATATCAAGCATCAAAGAACACAAAAACCATGTCATTGTAAATGAGGGTGAGTGCAGAGTGGAGACTCAAAGCCCATTGGTAGGTAACTGGACACCCCCTTCCTGAAGGGATGTGGGGAGGAGATAAGCCAGTCAGGGTGCAGGGTAGCAACAATGAAACATGTTTCCTCTAGTTCCTAAATGCTTCCTCCCCCCACTATCATGATCCAAATTCTACTTTACAAATCTGGCTAGACAAGGGGATGTACAGAGAGATCGCCTTGGAGATTGGGTGGATGTTCCCACAGTAGCGTGGAGCCTCACAAGTGGTGGTCAGGCGTTTCCCCCAGTCACTTGTAGGACCTCAGGATTTAGGCTGGGGATGCCCCCATTTTTTATAGGGGAGAACAACCTGTGGCCTGGTGTGTGGGAGAGGACCAGCGTGAATTCCCCAGCTGCTTGCCACACCAATAAGTGGGGGGTGGGAGCTCCCTCAGTTGGGCCTTCAGGTTTGCCCTAGGCAGAGGGGAGTGGCCTGGAGACAGCTATTGTCTTGTGATGGGAAAGAGAGTGAAAGGAGAGGAAAAAGAGAGAAAGAGGAAGACACAGACTGGGGCAATAATGCCAACCAGACTGACAACCACTCACCCACACACAACTAAAATGCACAGAGTAAACAAAGGTGACAACAGTAAAAAAAAAAAAAAAGAAAAGAAAACAACTAAAAAGGAGAACCAAATCTGTGGAGGCTGTGGTAGGAAGTAGAGAAGAGCTAGATGGAGCGGAGAAAAGCAGAAAACCTGTAAGAAGAGTCCAATAAAAGGAAAAAGAGAGAAGAGAAAAGGAAGGAGGAGGAGAGAGTATTTTTTAAATGGTTAAAGAAATAACTGCCCCTGTGTTATGCTGTGTGTAGCTCTGACTCGTCCTGTGTGCAGTACTGTCTTAGGGGTCAGGCTGCCCACTAGGAGGACAGGGTTGCCCTAGGCAGAGTGTAGGGCTCTGGAAACCAGCAGTGGTATGTGCAAGCAATGAGAGGGAGCAGAGAGAATCGTACAAGCTAAGAGAGAGGTGAAGAAAGCAAAGACAGAAAGAGGAAAGAAAGAAAAAGAGAATAAAGAGAAAGAAGGAAATAAATCCAACTGAGTTCACTAAGGTTGGCTGTGATGGTAAAGAGCAAGGAGAGAGAGAAGGAGGAAATAAAGTATAAAGTAGTAGCTGATCCCTGATTGCTTGGATGAAGGGCCAGAGCGGTTTAGACACTGCTCCAACATGGCAGGGCAGTGTGCCCTTTTAATGCCGGGACCCAGTGGTGCTGGGCAGAATTGCCCTAGTTGACGAGATCACCTTAGAGGCATGACGGAGGTTTCTTCAACGGTGCAGCGCACTGTAGGTGTTTGTCCCAGGTGCCTTGTGTGGTGTACAGCACTCCCACACAAGGCAGGCTGGAGTGCCTCCTGCTATTTGGGTTGATTTGCCCTAAGCGGAGGGAAGTGACCTGGAAGCCTTTAGTGGCATATGAGAGGAGAGAGTGGGAGAGAAGAGGAAAAAGAGGGGAAAAGGGGAAAAAAGAGGGATAAAGAAGAAAGCGAGTAAATAAAAGCCCAACACCAACCTGAGCACGTTGAAACTGAGTGCGGTGGAAAAGTTAGAAGGGCTAGTGAATAAAGTGAGAATAAGTAGAGCAGTGGGTAAGGAGGTAATGATACTTGATCACCTGTCCTTGAGGCCAGAGGAATTCCAACTCTTCCTCAAGGTCACGGGGTCATGGACTTGTAAGGTCTCTCTCTCTGGCCTAAATTCCAACCCCAGTCCTTGGCTCCCCGCGAGAAAAATTTCATGCGGAAGCCAGGCTCGTGATCCAAGTGAATTTAATGAGAGTTAAAAGAAGCTTCAGGTTTTACAAGGCACCCATAGGATTCCTTTGACCATGGGGCCTGGCAGAGACTGCCTCAGGTCATGCAAGGATCTCTCTCCTCCCAGGAAGACGACCAGACCACCCCTCTCCCTTCTGGTTCCTGCCTTTTCAAGGGTTCCCGGGGAGGCTGGTGAAGGACCCCAGGTCAATCCCATTGGCTGAACTGCAATCATCTGGCCCAGGTGGGCTGCTCCAGGTGCAACATCCATCGGAGCCCACGGGCAGGAAAATCCAGCTTTCCTATGCTGGCTCTCCTGGGCATGCGTTAATGGACTTTCCCATCCCTGATGTAGGGTTCCACAGATGCTGTGTGAGATTACTTCAAAAGCAAGATCGCGCCCGTGGCCAGGGGTCACTTGGGTGCTGGAGTACCTGCCTTGTGCTGCATGTAGCACTGCAGCAGGGGCTGGGAGGGGGCACTGGGGGGCTCCCTCAGCCCCGTCTAGGGCTCCAAGACCGGCAGGGCCTCCCCAGCTATGTGTAGAATCACTGAGAGGGAAGCTTGTTGTCCTATCTAGACTGCTGATGCTTCCTAGATCAGAGGATTTTCTTTTTTATCCCTCTGGCCAGCTAGAATGAAATTGTCTCCCACAGTCTCTGGGCTACAGCTCAGTGCTGTTTAAGGCTGACACTGCTACAGCGGGTCTTTGTTATGGTAAAAGCTGCCAGGCCCTGTGGCTGAGTTCTGGCATTCCTTAGCTAGGTTGCTTCTTATGCTGATTTATGTTAAGGGACTCCCCTATGTGGTGCTTGGAGCTGAGCAACCAGACTTGGGTTTGAGTTTTAAACCAATCATTTATGTTTCACCCTTAAAAAAAATTCTACTTGTGATGTGCTCAGATTTGGTGGCTGTCAAGCTGACCCCCAGAGGGGGAGATGCAGCTTATCAGGGGGGTTGTTTGCTAGTCGGCCAATTGGAACTAAATTTGCTCCCTGGACTCCCGACTTTCTGCCTTTTTCTCCCACACCATGATCTTCCTAAGGTAATAATATATTTTTTCTTCTACTCTAAATTATGGCTACCCACCACCAACCCCTGACCGTGAGCTCAAGGCATCCAACCGCATGGAGAGCTCAGTGTGGGGTTCCCCTCGTGTCTGAGATTCTGCCCCCTCTCAGGGCGTCCACCTGCAGGGATCCCTGCTCCAGGCAAGGGCATATCTGGCACCTGCCACTTCGTCAAAATTATAGTGCTTTAAAGCATTCTTGGTTTGCTTTGTGAGTGGAAATCCCACAAAAGAAGGGGTTCAGGAGAAACCCTGTTACCCTAGTTCTAATTTCAGAACTCCACCTCCCCGTTTCCTTCACCTAATTTCCTATTTTTCTGGTCTGGCAGCAGGAGCTCCAGATAGATGGGTCCTATCTGGTCGCCATTTTCTCTGAATCCCTCCATCTATTTCTTTTACACTCTTAAAAAGTACAAAACATTTACTCTACAAGCGCAAACAGATTTTCAAAAGCAGGGAAAAACCTGAACGTTCAGTACATGGTTCAATCGTCTTTTCATCACTGTGCCCTAACTATGCTGAGCTCCATGGAACTGCATGGAGGGGAGCTATTCTGGCGTCATCGAGCCAAGTGAGTGTTTTGAATTACCTCAAGTGAATATTTGACTGGAAAGCATAGGGTGTAAAAAAACCCTGAAATCAGTTGGTGCACATCCATCACAAAGAACAGGGCCTTGTACTTAAACCTTTTTTCCTGAAAATAAGCAGCCATCTAAGTGAGATATCAACTAAGGCCGCCCAGAACAAGCAGCACAGCCAGTGTGATGCCAGGGTGATAAATAAGAGAATCTCAATCTGCAGGTATGAACAAGAATCAGAGCTTAAGTTCGGAACACCCAGTTTGCAAAAGGACTCAAATGCACATGCGGGGTGAATTCCCTCTGACCACAGTCCATGGACATGAACAGATACAGTTAAGTTCAAATGTAACACCTGATCATTTGATCTCTTCAGACTAATTTTAATTTGGTTCCAGTTTTTAGTATTTTTCACTTTCTGTTCGATTGAGGTTTTTCTCTCTTTTATCATTGTTAGTTTTTCTTTTCTACTTGTTTCTTGATTTTGTTTTGTATTTTTTTTTAATACATATGAAATCCAGGAGAGGTAAATCCAGAGAGACACTAACAGAATTAACAATCACCTAGGGACAGGCAGGGAAGATTTGGGGGAGTGAGGGGGGGGGGCTAACAAAAATGAATATAAA
The DNA here is from genome assembly GCF_050624435.1 of Tenrec ecaudatus. Lineage (NCBI taxonomy): Eukaryota > Metazoa > Chordata > Mammalia > Afrosoricida > Tenrecidae > Tenrec > Tenrec ecaudatus. The sequence continues at coordinate 542,902 of NW_027457586.1, read as the reverse complement.
AGAAGGAAATGATGTAAACCTGATTGTGGTGAGGATTACACAAATCTTAATATGACTGAAGTATTGAATGATATATGTGAATTATATGAGAATTAAAATAAAACAAAAGCTGAGGTCAGAGATAGGGCAGCAATTTAGCCCTGAATCTTTTGGTGAAGATTGAATGTCATTTTGTGCCAAGAGCCCATTTTTCCACTCATGAAGTTTGGGGAACCGGCCATGCTCCTTCATCACTTTTCTTACCTCAATAAATGGGTACAGTTCACTCTTCTCCCTTTTCTTCTCTGTCACATACTTTGCAGCAGTCAGGGGAACAGAACTTACAGTCCTGAAAGGGATCCATGAGTGTTAGTCCAGGTAGACTAGAGAAACAAATCCACACTCAGATGTGTATAGGAAAGACCTTTATATACAAGAACAGTTGTATATTGAGAAAGCATTCCAGCCCAACCAAGATCAAGTCCATAAGTCCAATATTAGCCCATGTCTGATATCAATCTATAATGTTCTCTTCAGACTCATGAAACACCTTCAATGACCCCAAATGCAGGAAGATCACAGGTCAGTAGTTGCAAAGTCTTCTGCATCCAGTGGTGGTAGAAGCATCTCAGCTTTGGCAGGGTCTCCATGTGGCTCCTCCAGTTCCCAGGGCATGGGTTCTATCAGTGTGGTGCCATGTGTCTTGTTAGTAGGACATCTCTCAGGGAATGAGCAGAAAGATAGTCTCCTGCCTCCAAGGAGGAAATACCAGATTTCCCAGAACCCTGACGGGAAGGCCAGGCCCACAAAGAGGCCTCATTGGCCATAACCCAATAGAGAGACTAGAGTCTACCCCTTCACTCTTAATCCTCTCAAGTCCCAAATTGACACCAGATTGTATAACTACAACAGACCACCCCTTGTCCATTTGACATTTTCACAAAATTCTTTAGCCGTATATAATTTCAAAACAATAATAGAATCATATCAGTATCTAACAGTATAATATGAAAATGCATACATTTCACTCCGTGCCACCCTCCTTTAAACATAATATTCTGTAAGTGATGAAACAAAAATATCCTATGCTTAACAATTGCAGGTAAGGTACACCCACATATTAATCCTATAATTCTATGAATATATTCCAGTATCTATGAAATCTTGTAAGCTAGCCACTTCACGCCTTTATCTGGCCCATTTTGGCTATCCAGTTTCTCTACTGCCTACTTCCATCAACCCAGTGCTCTGAGGAGACAATCATATTCTTCAATATAAAGAGTCTTCATGCCAGTTGGAACCTTGTGAAGTCCACATCCACAAGAAAGTCAAAGCAGGACAGTTCGTCTATACAGTCTGCAGCAGTATATACCAGTGCACAGGCTCAACATTCTTCTCTTCATCTGGTCGGGTTCGGGTCAAGTCAATGTGGGCTCCCTCTCTTGGCCTCACCTCAGTGTCCATTGGTCGCATTGCCTTTAGGCCTTGGCCCCATCACCAATTCTCCACAACTCTAGTCCCCTCAGAGTAGGTCATGGACTTCAAACGAGTCAACCTGCTCTCATCTTCTTCTCTACTGCCTGTAAACCAGGTCCACGAGTGTCAGTGGTCAGAATGAACCCGCTGCTCTATTGCTGCTATTCTGCCACTTTCACTCAACAAGCAGATCCAGGTGGTCACCTAGCAATCATTTCAGGCTTCTACAGGCTCCCTTGAATGTTCAGTACTAGAAAGGAGTTTCTTCAGGCTTTGAGATTTTTTTCCAGTTTCTGACAAAAACCACTATTCAAAATTCAAATATTACAAAAGTTCCCTTTTAATGCACATGAAGCTCTTCCTCACAGTGGGAGCAGTGCACAGAAACGGACCTTGATGCTGGGCTGCTCTGTGCGTGCTTTGGTCAGTTGGGAGCTGCTGATTCACAGATTCACTTCACGTGGATGAAGATGCTTGTTTGCTTCCCCGTGAGTTTATCGCGCTTCAACAGAGAAGAACCCTGTTCTTGGGTTTTGCCTCTGCCTTGCTCCTAGCACCGCTGGAATAGAAAGATTACAAATGATTTTTTTGTTGTTGTTTTAAAAAACAGAAAAGAAATGCCGTGTACCTGTTAGGTAAGTAGAGGCAGAACTGAGGGTGGTCGCTGTGCATGCCAAACCTCCTCCCCATCACAGACAGTTGAAAGCTGCTTCAGGCTGGAAAGATGCACACATTTAGGTCCTTGTGACAGGAAGCAGGTCAACCTGGGCGGGCCCCCATCTAGACCAGGTGGGCTTAATTCAGTCAATGGGGTCAAACAGTACCGTCAGCCATGCCTACCAACAGGGTATGGGTGGGGGCCTCCCACCAGCTGTCATGCAACCCAGCGAGCGTGGGCTGTCCAGTCCGCCCCCACCCCCCACGAGCATATTTGCCTCTTCTATCCTTTATAAAGTCACTTGGATCACAAACTAGGTTTCTGCGTCAATTGGTTCTTGTGTGAAGCCAAGGACAGAGGTACATTTCTCCCAGAGAGAGCCCTCACATAACCAAATCAGATTATAGCCTTCAGTGTTAGGGTTCCAACGAATTTTGGGGGAATATCTCAAGTGGTAGTGGTAAGGACACAACTCAATCCATATTATCTCTTTATTTTGCTCAGCCAGATGCTTGCCCTTTGAGCCTGAATTGTTGCAAGGCTTATTACCCCATCAAGTGTTCCCAGAGCAAGCCCTAAATGGGCAGTAGTCACACACAAGGAAGATTTGCAGGGGACACTGTTAAGAATGATTAATGCTTAAGTGTTCCTTGTCTCCCCAAATGTACCATCTGGCAGAAAATTTCTTAGATCTCTCTCCTGGGAGAGATATACCTCAGCTCTTGAATAACTCTCCTGGTCATAGAAGTCAAATTCCAAGCTTTTCATCCAACATTCATAAAGCTAAATAAATGTTACATAAACCTAAGTTCTCTATCTTGGATAAGACAAAGTAAAACCATGACTTGAGAAGGTTTTCATTGAGGACAGAGACAACTTCAGATATTCTAAGCCTATGAAATTGGTCATGATTCAGGCAACTTGCCAAGGAAGCAGGTAATACCTAGGTGGGAGGTGGAATGAATAAGAACTTGCACTAAGATTCCATTCCATCAGGTGCAGCTGGTGACTTTGGAGGCCCAGAGCAGGCAGTGGGAGAGAGAAGACCAGAGCAGGGGAGGGATGTGATGAGCTGGAGGGTAGAGGGAGGGATTATGTGTTGTCCTGCTGTCACCTCCCACCCCACTGTGACCCTTTAGTGATGTGGGCCCAGGTTTGTGATGCAAGTGGGTTTGAAGCCAGAGGGGACTCAGAGTGCTCAGTTGCCTGAGTGCAACCGCTGTATCCAGAAGATGGAGGAGATTCTCTTTCTGCTGGAACAGAAAAGTGCTTCCTGGCTGACCTACCAATACCCCACCTGGTTCACTGTTTTGACCTTGGGCATCCTGTATGGAGTGGGTTGCTTCTTCCTGGTCCTCCCCTTCCTTCCAAATACTCCACCTGTGCGACCACCCAGGAAAAGGATAAAGGTAAGAAATTCTCAACCCAGCCATAGGAGAGATTGATTTTTCCTTGTTTTATAAATTTTTCCTTTCGTAATTAATTTCCTGATAGGGGAAATCTCAAGAAAGAAGAGACCATCAGCCCTGGCTTTGGAATGTTGATGAGGGCTGGTGCGTCCTTACTCACTGTTAGGACTTTGTTCACTGCATTGGTATCATTTTATCCTTGCCGGCTTATGTTGATTTTCATTATTTCTGTTGGCTTTCCCTGTTTGTGAAGCACAGGAGGCGTGGATGCATCATGATCATGGACACAAGGGTTGACAGAGTTGCAGGTGGAGAGATCTCATGGCAGAGGGAGGGATTGTGAGATCAGCAGTGTGGAGAACTTCCCCATCGGGAAGCTAGGGAGTGAAGGGGGATTGATTTCAAGACGAAAAAATGAAGGAGGCCAGAGGGGACAGAGAGCTTTAGACCTGACTGTGATTACACAACTCCTTTTGAAGGCAATTTAACCATGGAGGGGGGGGGGGTGTTGTTCTAAAATGGATATGGTAATCATTGATTGTACCATTGCCCTTGATCTGATTGAACGACTGAACTATTGACTCGTATGATATGTAAATCATTTGCCAGTCAGATGAGCATTCAAAAATATTTCTCTTTGAAGATCTCAGACCTCCCATCTCTAGTTGTTATAGAGGGCAATAGGTAAAAATCCCCAATATAGTGACGCAGTGGCTAAGGACTAGATGACTAGACATTTCAAAGGGCAGCTCTCATCACTGGGTCCTCAGTCTCTTTCCTTGAGCTCCAGTCTCTGGGCCAAGGCTCCTTTTCTGTCTGGGCTAATTGAGAAAGCATGGCTGACCCCGGGGAGGAAGTGGTCAAGGGCTGGCCCAGAGCTTCAGCCTCCATAATCAAAATCTTGCCCACCAGAACACTGAGTGCTGAGAGTGTGTGCTCTCCGTGAGCAGAGGAAGGCTGACGGAAGAAATGCACTCTAGGTCTCACACAGAAGCTGGTTTCTGGGCTTTAGTCATTCCATGGAGATTGTCATTCTTCTAATCACCAGTAAATGCCTGCAGTTTGTCACAAAGAACAGACGCAGGATTGGATTCCAGCCTGACTTCCTCTCTTGTGCCCCAGCCTCAGGTGGAGACAAGGAGAAGCAGCAGGTCAAGGGACAAAGGTGACGCTCTGAAAGGTAAGGTTCTGCCCATTCAACCAAACTCTGTAAGCTCTCCTGTCCCCTCCTCTGCAGGATGCCAGTGGCAACAGCCCGTCTCTCTCAGGTAATAATCCTGAACAAAAGGATACTGTGGATGGAAACAGAACCCAGATATTTCCCAGATGTACAGGAGGGGCCTAGAATGGGATGAAGGCTGGCCAAGGTAGGACCCAGTAGGGAGCAGTGGGGGTGTCAGGAGCAGATTCTGGTGGATTTGGAGGTGGAACATTGAGGGGTAACTGCGATAAGCTGTGTAACTTTGCCAAGGTTCAGATTGCTCACTGAGACCCCACAGACAATATTGGAAACCGATGCTCCTTGAAATGCCAAAGCACCTCCTGCCCGTGGGAGTAAGCTATCATTTGACCTTGAGCTCTGGAGAGTCCAACGTCCTAAGTGCACAGCCCGTGTGACATTCCTTTCGGTCCTCTGGGAGGGCTGCACCATAACGGTTCTCTTGATTTCCAGTTTTCCGAAGCTTCCTGCAAGAACTATATGGCGCTCAGAACCTGCGTTTGCGTCTTAGGCAGAAGTAAGTAACCTTCCTGCTTCACCGCGGGGTGCATCTTCCAACCAGGGTGCCTGTGTGGCCTCGGGCTGCAGAGCAGCTGGGATGCGCTGGTTTGGGGGACACTTTCAGGGATGGGCAGAGAATGACAGGAGTCCCGGGCAGTGGGGTGGGGCAGGAAGAGCAGGCCATCAAGGCTTGGGGAGGGGCTGAGCTTGCACCGACCCTTGCTAGCCTGCTAGGTCTCTTGCCCCTTCAGTCCTGGCTGTAATCTGGTCCTTCTGTCTCCTGCAGCCACTTGGGAAACCCACTTGACACTGGCAGCTTTGGTCAACAGAAAGCTCAAGCCCTCTCTGGTAGCTGGCGAAATAGAGGTACGGCTGAAGTCCACGTCGGTACGCGCGCCCCACACGGTTCTGCGGCTCATCCATTCCGGACACCTAGGTCTCAGAACTCCACCCTTCCACGGGCCCAGATGTGCATCTCAACTTCTCAAGTCTTACCCGCCTTGAGTCAATCACCAAACTGCGCACATTCCCATGAACCTGACAGTCTTTCACCCACACCACTGGCTCTTCCCTCACCCAGTGCCAAACCCCCGGATTCAAAGGCCTACCTGCAGCCTCCAAGCACTCTCTGGGACTCACCAGCCCCGCACCCCACAGGGACTCATTCTCAGAATGACTTGTTGGCAAGGCCCAGGCAGAGCCCATCTCCACACAACCGCTGCTCCACACCTGCCATGGCAGCCATCACAAGTCAGGATCCCACAGGCCTCCCTACTGCCTCCCCACCCCAGTGTTGGGCAGCTGCCAAGAACTTACAGCTTCCCTCCTTGGAATACTTTGGGTCTCTGAAAGAGCACTCTACCTGGCACCCCCAAGAAGACACCTTTCGGGAAGGACCCACAAAGAGGCAGGGGGAAGTAGGGAGGCCCACCTTGCTCAACCCCAATGTCCACAAGCTGCTGGAAATAGAAATCACAAAGGCAGAGAAATGGAATATTTGGGAAGAAAAAGGAAAGGGTGTATCAGAATACCATCTGCAGGCCTTAAATATGTTGAAGGCACTCGATGGGGAGCAGATCACTGCACCTCCCCAGCCCTTCTGGAATGCCAGCATCAAAGCAGAGCAGATACCCAGCGCTCAGAAGCATTTTCCACAAAAATTCAGTGAGTTTTTCTGGGGTCTACCTTTTCTGCACAGCGAGTCTCTGGCAGCTGCTCTCAGGGTCTCTGGATCCACCCTAGAGTTTCCCACTGTCTTATTTAATGAAATTCCTAATGCCTTACCAGCTCAAATGCAAGCTAAAGAGTACCCACTCTTGTTGCAACGTCACTCCTTGCCCTACACTGAAGGCCGATTCCAACTTTTACTTCCAACTGCATGCCAAGCCCAGGCCCCACCGCCTGCTACAGTCCTGACTCCGCCCAGTCCACAGCCCCGTGGCCCACTCGCAGTACCTTTTCCTCCTCCTCACAAGAGTCCCTGTGATGAATCCTGTCTTACCGTCCACACTAAGTCCCAATCACGCATTCCAAATTCACTTCAACAGCTGGAAAGCCATTTTTTAAAGAAACAACAGGAAAGTGAGAGTTCTTTACCCTTTATGATACCACCACCCCAGGAAGCTTTTTGTCTTCGCAAACCCACTCATCCCCAGGACAATCAGAAGGTCCAGACCCCAAAGACAGACACCAAGCTTCCTGGCTGCTTGAAGCAATCGGAGCTCCACCGCCAAGAGAACTTCCCTCAATTGCAGGGGCCCCTCGGCAATGGGACTCTTGAGTCTCTGACACTAAAGCAGCCTCAGGAAAAATGGCCAGGGACTTGTCTGGATATGAAGCAGCCCGAATGCTCCTGCTCAACACCTGGAGACAAGCAGGGGAAGAATGTAATGAAGACGGTGTCCCCAGGAAGATGCACACACCCTGGACCGTCGCTTGCGTGCTGCAGAGCCGGTGTCCAGCTGAGGAACAACTCGGTCAATGGACAAGGGAATTACTTGAGGAAAATATCCAAATGTAATCTATCTCTCTGGGGATCAGGAAACTACTGCCCAAAAGGAACTCCGGGAGCCGACTCAAAGGAGTTAAGTGATTTGAGGATACACAAGGGGATTAACGCAGGAACTTACACCCTAAGGGGTCCAAATAAAATCCTACTGGAAAACACCCTGAATGTCCACATGTGCAGGAAGGTGGAGCAGATTAGAAAGGATCAGATCCCTGGCATTGTTTGCCGTTCATGTCTTGCGACCACGCACGCTTTGTCTATTTCCCTGACCCACCCACATGTTGTCAATGTGGCCTCCTGGGGAGAGCTGGAAGATCTGAACACAACGCAGAGCCTTTCCTTTCTCAGCCCGGGCACTCAACAGGTGCTGGACTCGCATATCGTAAGGCTCCAAATGAGGCAGAGGTGGTGCATGCCCCTCAAAGTCCTTGAGCCCACAAACCTCTGTAGGGCAAGAAAAGACAACGCAATGTCCTTTCCAAAGTCCACCTGCTTAGCCACCCCTAAGTATTGAACTAACCTAGTAACTGAGGCTGTCAAGGTCCTGGGAGAACCCTGTCAGGCAGACTGGGGAGAGAGAGTGACCACAAAGAAATCAAGCCCTACCCTGGAGAGTCCTTTTGCTGATTGCTCCCCTACAGAGGAGCCTGTTCAGGGAACCCCAGCCTACCCCCCACTTGATAATGACAGTGGATGCTCATTGGCCCTCAGGCAGCCGTTTCCAGCCTTCATGCCCAGTATCCTTGGCAGAACCTTCCAGAATGAAAGTGTCCAGAGAGAGAGCCTAGAGCAAACCTCAAATCCAGTACTGACCAGCAAGGGGTCAAGGAAAGAGGGTGCTAGTTGTGCCCCAGGAGGCCCCAGATTGGAAGTGAACTCTGAATGTCCATCTTCAAGAGCCAAAGAGACAGGGTTGGTGGTGGTCAAGAAGTCCTCTTCAATAGAGCTAGACGATAGAGACACTTTCAAAACCAGTGTGCTGGCAAAATCTCAAACCAATGATGTGGACCCGGGGGTGCTTCGAGGCTCTAGGATGTAGTAAAAGTTTCCTGCTACCTGGAAAGTGTGCTCCAGTTCCTGAAAAGCCAAGCCTTACAGCACGAGTGTGCAGTGAGATTAAGCTCCAGGTGGAGGTAGAGGCAGAGGATGGTTCTCCATGCTGTCCTGTTGACGGGCTCCTTCAGGACTGCACCACTGATGTGCTCACTGCCACCAATGTTTTGCCTTCTCAGGTGGTCCATTGCCGCCCCCAGCATTTGTTCACTGGGGATAAGCCAATATGTCAAGGGCCAAGTGGCTTCGTGGTGGCTAGAGCAAGTTACATGGGGCAGCAGAAGCTCAAAAGCCCCAACCTTCAGGACCCCTCGACAAGGAGAAGGAAGGATGCTGTTCCCACTGACAAGAGGGAGACTCATAAATGGCCCAATCCAGAAGAGCATGGAAAAGGATTAGCGGGAAGAGGCATCTCCCAAGTCTGTGGGTTAAGCCAGCCTGTGCAAGACAAGGCATTGGCTGAGTGCCTTGAGATCAAGTCCTCACAGCTCCCACCAGAGAAGGGACAGCTTCCTGCTGAGGGCCACAGCAAAAAATGGAGGAAGCACTTTGTCCAGTGGATTTGCTCCAGCAAAAAATCTACAGGACACGGTGATCCTTTGCAAAAAGGAAAGCCCGTATTACCCTGTGGTCACAGCCTTGGGCCCCTTCAAAGACAACCAGTGTCTCCTAACAAGGTCACGGAGGCTCAGGTGCTCACGACAGATGTTGGCCAAGTCCTAGAGGGGACACCAGGCTGTCATCAGGAGTATCTTGCGTCAACGTTATGTCCACGAAAAGAAGCGCAGGCCTCAGTTAATGGATGTTCCTCCAGCTGCAGGGCTCCTTTCTTTGTAGAACACAGGAGAGTGGCAAGTGTGAGACCCTGCCTCCACCAGGCGATACCTGACTGCCAGAGCCTTCCCACCACGAGCACCTGTATCAGGGATGTATTCACAAATTTCTGTCCGTTCAGGGGATTCAATATCAGAAGCCACACTCAGGCATTGCCCCCCAGGGTGTTTGTGTGCCCAGTCAGCTTGCAGCAGCAGAGGCGGAGGAGGTGGGCTTACTCCAGTTACCCTTACCACTGCCCACATCACTGTCTTCGAGAATATGTCTTATCTGGCAAATTAGAAGACGCTTCTTCTGCTCTGATTAGTAGGAAAGTATCCATGCCAGCCACTTTAGCCTGTTCTGCACAGGCTAATGGCTTCTCTCAGCCATGATATTCATTGTTCCATAATAGAGATTTTCCCCCTCCTACATTAAAGTGTGACTTCTGTGTTGCATGGCGGGATCTAGAGGGGGTGTCATGTGTGTTAGTCTGTGTAGACTAGAGAAACAAAATTCATACACTCATATTTTATGAGTTTTATATAAAGGTTAAGTGAACATTGAAAAGCATCCCAACCCAGTTCAATCTAAGACCACCAGTCCAATAGTATCCCATGTGTCTGACACCAATCTACAAAGTCCTCCTCACAATCCAAAAACACACGGGGAGACAATGACTGCAGGAGGAAATTGTAGTCCGTGCGCTGGCAGGTTCTCCATGAGGCTGCTGCAGAAACCAGGGCTGCAACAGGGTAGGTCCATGCGGCTTCTCCTCAGGGATCTCCCAGGAAATGAGTCTTTCCAGCTGCTTTAGGGACCTAACAAATGCATATCCACCCTGGTGGCACTATCAGAGAGCAAGAGACCAGAAAGGCTAGGCTCACAGAGCCATTGATCTCCCTGCCCTTCAATTAACCCCACATGAGTTCATTGACGAGGTTGGCATAATATACCTTTAACTATGTTAGATACTGCGTCTCCTTCTCTGAGTGCTAGCTCTGACTTCTCAAAGGGCAGGGCTCTGGAGGAGGTTTTCAGCAGTGTTTCCCACCCACTTCCATCCCAAGTTCTTCATTTTGCACCTCTTATGATTTATGGTAACACCCCTACTGTGAAAACCTCAGAAGGTCCCAACACAGTGAAGAATGTTCCCTGGTGCCATTACTTTGTCTTCAACGTTATGTGGCTGCAGTTGATAGGTTTTGAGAGGCGCAATCCAGCCAAGAAATTCCATCGAGGGTCCAGAAGAGGTTTAGACCAAAGTAGCGTCTCATGGTACCAAGCAGGCATGAGACATGTGGCGGCCTGTCTAAGTCCCACATGTGCATTTGATGAAGGCTGCCAAGTTTGGCATGGAGGTTCCGCCTCAATACACCTGTCACAAAATGTGAAATGACATATTTTGCTACCTTTGCCTCTCTCCCAGCCTAGGGTAACCTCCAGGATGGAAGTCCCAGGTCTGACACATGTGGGTGGGAACTGCTAGGGAGGCTGCCAGCGGGGGACTCTGCTCACCCACTGCACCAAGGGAAAATCCGGTTCACAGCTCACATGCCTTCCTCTGTATATAAACCCGGAGAAGGAGCAACAGCTTAGGCTGAGTGGTACAGGATGAGCGTCTGTGTAATAACCACTAATGGTTAGGCACCATGGACACAGGGTAGGGAAGGATACAGTGAAGAAGAATATGAAGCGTTGGACGTAGCAAAGGGGGCCAAAGAGCATGAGGATCCCCAGAAATGACGCAAGACACAAGCGGAGCTAACACAGGCTTACAAAGGGGAATCGGCCAGGTGCTTCACCCCAGCTTTAGCTAGCTGCCCCCACAGCAGAACTTTATCTCCTACAGAGAGCACTGGGTTGGATAGCAAAGGCACAGCTTTCAAGCAGGGAAGGTTACTTTCTCAATACTATCTTTAGTGGGGCGACAAACTGTTATTTTACTTGATTTCCATCTCCTGACTGGGGGAAGGATGAGTTGATAGCCAGGGTGGGGTAGAGTGGGGATGAGTCAATAACAGGGTGCCAGGACTCAGGAAACATGACCCCAGGCTTTTGGGCTTCACACATGCATACACACACGCGTCCGCGCTCTAGGAATGTTCTCACGAAACATGACCCCAGGCTGGTGGTCTTCACATGCACACACACGCGTGCGCACACACACACATACATGCTCTAGGAATGTTCTCAGCAAACATGACCCCAGGCTGGTGGTCTTCACACACACACACACACACACACACACACACACACGCACACACACACACACACGCTCTAGGAATGTTCTCAGGAAACATGATCCCAGGCTGGTGGTTTTCACACACACACTCACGCGCACACTCTAGGAATGTTCTCAGGAAACATGACCCCAGGCTGGTGATCTTCACACACACGCACACACACACACACACACACGCGTGCACGTGCTCTAGGAATGTTCTCCGGAGAGAGTGGCTTCTAAGGACTGAGTGCTGCAAAGAAAGTCACAACTGGGAGCAGCCTTCCCTTCCCCTAGAGACTCCTGGGAAATCAGGATGTGCACGGAGATTAGACATCACCTGTCTTGATAAGGGAAACCAGTTCAATAGTGGTCAGTGTTTCCTCTGTGCTTCTAACCCAGGGTTTTATTTCCTGGGCACCAGATTATAGAAGAAGGCAGGAGGGCCCCCCAAAATATGATTAGTTGATCCGCTAGAGTAAATTCTCATGTGCTTAAAAGAACACCCCTGGTGGGCCAGGGTTTACTGTTTACTGAACTAAACAGTAAAGGATGGCGAGGAAGACATCCACTGAGCCTTGACCTCCATGCCTCAGTCAGGACACCAAGTGTGTGTGTGGGGTGGGTGGGGACTGACACCAGTGGTGGAGGAGGGAAGTGGACATAGGCCCCAGAGACTGCTGGTACAGCAGCATGATGTTGTTTCTGGAGTCCTGATTGTGCCAAGGCAGCCTCTGGAGTGACTGTGGCAGTAAAAAATCAGATTCTGGATCTGCAGAGCCTGGATCTGGGGCCTCTTGGGTAGCAGGTAGCTTGGGTGTGTTCCTAGAGAGAGTGAAGAGCTGGACACCGGACTACCCGCTGCTGAACCCTACCGTTCGTGCTAGGTAAGTGCACGGAGATGGAGAGAAGACCCTGAAAGAACAGCAAGGGGTGCATGGACCAAGCCCCTTCCCTTTCCCCTGCCACCAGGTCCTCTTATATGGTGCTGTGAGGTCAAACAAAGGGAAGCCCACTCAGACCTGCAGAGACCTCAGCGAAACAACTGCCCCCCGCCCCCCACAATTCAGCAGACATCTCACAAGGACACTCACACATACCCGAGAGAGAAACCTCACACACATACTTCCTTGGAGACTTCCAGAGAGACTCAGAGGCCTCGCACAGAGACTTCATATGAAGTTCTCAGCATCCTTTATGGAGACTTCTCAGAGACCCCACAGGGACCTCACACAAAGCCCTCCCACATAGCTCACTGCCAGCACGGGAGAATTAGCAGCCGCTGTCCACCCCTGAGCTCCTGGAAACTTTCACACATTGTCTGCAGTGCCCCCCATGCTTGTGCATCTTTGTCCTCATAGCCTTGCTTGGGAACAACAGAATCACAAACTGCACGTAGTTGTGTGCAAATTTTTTCCACTGAAACGTTTTCACTAGCCTGAACTCTGAAGTGTAGTTTACAATTGAAATACAAGTAAAACTGCCAACACCAAATGAGAGTGTGATTTTAGATGGTGTGCAGTCAAATGTCGTACGCCACACTTTTACTTTTGCTTCGGACAAATTCTCTAATTGGTGGGGAAGTGACTGACTACTTTGGAAGCAACAGAACAGTCCATCAAATGGGCTTCAGGACTCAAATATATAAATAGACATCTGATCTGAACTCAAACTCATTCCCCAAGGGGCTCATGAACCTAATTTTTTTGGAAGAGTGAAGGAACCCACATGAAAATAACAAAATGTACATCACATTGTGTCTGTCTGGCTTAATTTCTCAATGAAACAGCTGTCATATCTGAAGATATTCAGGGCAACATTCCTTTTATAGCTCTGTCGACATAATTAATATGATTTTTCTGTGAAATGTAATATTTCTAAGTTATGCAAAGTCCTAATGTTTATCTACCACAACAAACTGATAATATTTCGAAGGATGAAGAAATAGATCAAGAAATAATAATTAATGAAATACACATTTTCAGGTAGTACCATTTACAATAGCCAAGCGTAAATGAAAATATCTATATCTATACTTGAATAAAAAAACAACAGATTTATATGAGGAAAACTACAGAAATTACAAGAAATCAAGTGTGACCTCAGCAAATGGGATAATATCCCATGCTCCTTGACCAGACGACTCAATGTAGTACAGTTATCAGTTCTACTCAAGGCACTAGACAAGTTTAATTCACTCCTGATAAAATTACCCTCATCTTTCTTCAAAGAATTGCAAAACCACTGATTACTAACTTCATATGGTAAGGGCATAGGTCAGGGGTTGAACCTACAAACTTCTCCTTGGTAGAAAGATAAAACTGTTCTCATAAAAGACTTGTAGGCTGGCTTTGAGTTGGAATTTTGGGGTCATTTAGGATTTTTTTGTGGCATGTGATTTTTAGGGCTTTAAGGTCATTTGGGGTCATTTAATTTTTTTGCGCATTAGGGTGGTTTGGGCTTTAAGGGTGTTTTATAAGGTTTAAGGGAGTTTTTAAGGGATTTACGGGTGATTTTTTGGAGTGTATGGGTATTTTTTAGCAGGTAGGGGTGTTTTTAGTGATCTTACAGGGTTTCTTAGAGATTTTAGGGTATTTTAAAATATTTTATGTGTTTTTCCCCAGCATTTTATGTTTTGTTGGGGCTTTCATGTTGTCTTCAGGGCATTTATGTGGTTTTGGAAGTTCATGGTTTGGGAATCTTCTAGGGATATGATTTGGAAGTTCCACATATTTTGGGAGGTATTTAGTGTGTTATTTGTGGCTTCAGAGTGTTATTTGAATTTTAGGGAATATTATGGCTTTTCAGACATTTTAAGGCTTTTAGGGTGATTTTAGTGTTTAAGGGTGTTTATTAGGCTTATATGTGTTTTTATGGCTTTTAGTGTTTTGTTAAAATTTTAGGGTGCTTAAGGCATTAGAGTGTTTGGGGGGATTAGGTTTTGGTTTTCAGGGCTTTAGGGTTTTGTTGGATTATTTTTTGCTTTCATGGTGAATTCATGTCTATTAGGCTGTTGGACTTTTACAGGGTTTTATAGTGCTTCGGGTTGCTTTGTAGGGATGTTCTTGGGGTTTTAAAAGACTTTTAGCGTGTTTTTAGGGCTTCACGTGTTCTTTATTTTGCGTTTTAAGGCATTTGCATAATATTAGGGCATTTATTATGTTTTCGGGACGTAAGGAGTTTTTTTTAAGACTTATGGCGCATTAGGGTGTTTTAGAAAGCCTTTTACCATGTATTTAATGGTCTTAAGATGTTTTAGAGGGTCTTTAGGAGTGGTCTTAGCATTTTAGAAATATTTTAGATGTTTTAGGGTTTTTAAGGCATTTATAGTGTTTTTACGACTTTTAAGGTGTTTTTAGAACACGCCTGACAGGTACACACTATTTCAATCAGGCTCTGGTTAGTGCCTCTCAATCAATTGGTGACATGGGAGTCTGGATAATGGATTACCTTTACTCTGCAGATGAGAAAACTCACTCAAAAAGACACAGGTGTTGACCCACAGGCACACAACTGGTTAACAACAAAGACATATTCACAACCAGTGTTGGGAGCCAGAGCCCTAAGCCCCACATACCTGTCCCCAGCCGAACAGTCAATCTATCCTGAACCATCAAATGATCTGAGCAGATCCTCCCACCCAACTCACCTTCCCATGCCAAATATTTTATTTCAGAAGGTGGCAGTGAATCTGCAGCTCTGAGAGAGGGACATATCTGATCGGAGCACATGGAGCAGATGAAGGGGGAGGAGGGGAATGTGGAGCACATCCTGGCACACCAGGACTTGAGGATGATGTTCCCACTCAGAGAATCCAGTCCACATAGAAGACCACATGGCCAGCCCCACGATGAGACAAGACACCCCTCAAAGACCCATAGCCTTAGAGGGGACAACACTGAAGACACAGTGTGGGAAATGCGCCCGAACTAATCCTGCCACACCGAGGCATAACACTAAGGGGGTACAGCAGAAGAGCAAGAAAACGAAGCATCAAGGTACCCAGGGAATGCCAAAGGATGACTTTGAGGCCAGTACTTGGTACACCAACAGACTGGACTGGAAAACACTCTTAAAGGCCAACAAACCGACCTTGAACTAACGATGAGCCACTTCTTTCTTGTTGAGTTGTTTTCATTCATTGTCATTGGATTTTGGTTGTTTTGTTGCTTTTAGTGCTTGGTTTTGCTCTGTCTTGTTTTGTGTATGTTATTACATCTACAGGTCTGTCTAAATAAGATAGGCTGGACGAACAATCTGGAGGAGAGAAAACAGGACCAACACTTCTGGGGAGACATGGGAGAGAGGGGGGTGTGGGGAAAGGTAGTGGTGTTAAGAAACCCAGAGAAAAGGGAAGAACAGGTGATGCAAATCGGTGGTGAGGGGGATGTAGGAGGCCTGGTAGGGAGTGATCAAGGGAAATGGAACCAATGGAACCAAGAGGAATTACTGAATTACTGAAGCACAAATGAAAAGTGAGCATGGCAGTGGGCCCAAGAGGCAAATCAAAGGGAATAGAAAAGCAAGCTAGGAAGCAAGGGTCAATTATAGAGGTTTAAAAAAAGGCATGTACATATTTAAATATATGAGCATGGGGAAATAGATCTATGTCCCTATATTTATAGGTTTTGTATTAAGATAGCAGATGGACATTGGGCCACTGCTCAAGGACTCCCTCGTTGCAAAAATACTGTTCTATTAAATTGGCATTCTATGATGCTCACCTTCCCCACACGATCACTGAACACAAAGCAGGTACATAAGCAAATGTGGTGAAGAAAGCTAATGGTGCCCAGCTATCAAATATATAGCATGTGAGGTCTTAAAGGCTTAAAGGAAAACAAGCGCCCATCTAGCTCAGAAGAAACAAAGCCCACATGGAAGAAGCACACCAGCTTGTGTGATCATGAGGTTTTGAAAAGATTTGGTAGCAGGCATCATCAGAACAAAAAAAATCTTATCATTGCGAATGAGCAGGGAGTGCTGGGTACAGACACAAAGCCCATTTACAGTCCTCTGGACATCCCTAACAGAAGGGTGTCAGGGAGGAGATAAACCAAGACAGGTACCAGATAATAACGATGAAACACAGCTTTCCCCTAGTTCCTACATGTTTCCTATCTCCCACTATCATGATCCCAATTCTAATTTACAAATCAGGCTAGACTAGAGAATGTACACTTGGACAGATAGGAACAGGAAACATGGGGAATCCAGGGTGGATGAGCCCTTGAGGACCAGTGTTATGAGTGCAGACTCGGGAAGGGTGGAGGGAGGGTAGGTTGGAAAACGGAAACCGTATACAGGGATCTACATTTAACCTCAACAGAAAAGTGGGTGAAGGAACATCAGACAGTGCAAGATATGAGAAAATAATTAGTAAATTATCAAGGGTAGCTCGAATGGAGGGGGAAAAATGAGGAGCTGAGGCCAGGGGCTTGGGTGGGGTGGAGAGTGGATATTTTGAGAATAATGAGGGCAATGAATGTACAAATGTGCTTTACACAACCGATGTATATATGCATTGTGGTTAGTGTTGCATGAACAATTTAAAAAAAGGTCTGGACAGAGGGCACATGCAAGGATGATCTCAGGCTGGATTAGATCAGCAAAATCACCTCCTGGAGTTGCCTCACCCTGTGTCTATTCCTGAGTCAGGCATGAAGCTTAGGGCCCATAGTCCCAGGAGCTGGACAGGGAGGGAGGCGGGGTTCTGAGGTCATTCCATAGGGGCAATGGCCCTCCTGTCCTGCCGGGCCCACCCTCCTTTGTAATCCTGCTGGCTGGAGCACGGCTTTCATGGAGTCCACACCATGGGAGCTCTACTACTCATGGGGGATTGGCAGGAAGCCTCTGCTTATGCGCACACACCACCACCTAGCTGGAGGATCTCTGTAAACAAAGCCTGAGGCAGACAACAAGCCCACTAATTGATGCTGTAAGAGATACAATCAGCATCCAGAAACCTGCAACTGGGAGTAAGAGGCAGCATACTTGGCCCCAGCCACTCCCACTGCCATCTTCAAGGAGTGACATTCTAAAGCAGAGGGTTTTCAAAAGGCACTGCCAGGACTGTGGAATGAGCAGCTCATTTGTGGACATGGATACTGTGTGATCCAGAAGTATTACCTCTTCCTTTCCATTCAGGTGAGACAAAAAAAAAGTTCCAAATAGAAAGCCATGCATCTAAACAGTATCCAATAGCCACTCATGTGCAGTGCTGCTGCCTCCAAAGAGCTTTCCTAGGTTTTTCTCTCTGTGGACAGATATACCTTGGTCCTTGGCTCTGCATGAGAAAGAATTCACGCCAAAGCCAGGTTTGTGATCCAATTGTGTTTTAGGAGAGATAGGGAGGCATGGTAGGCAACCCTGGTGGACCCCAGTGGCTGAATTGAATTTACTTGGCCTAGGTGGGTCAATGTGGGTGCAGCACCCACCCAGGTGTACCTGGCCTTCCTGACTGGAAACCTGGACCTCTGAGCACGCTCGGTGTGCCACTCTTTCCTGGGTGGCTAGCTTGGCCCTCTGAGCATGTATCATGGACAACCTAGTCCCTATGCTAGCTACCTAAAATTTACACCCTGAAGAGATATGGACCCAAATCTTTGGGGTACAAGGCGACGACATCTTTAGGTCCTTCCTGCTGGCAAAAGGGTGAAGTGGGGCTTTGGGTCCATACCCTTTCTACTCTGCTGGGAGGGGTTGTCCATTCAGGTCTAGGATGGATAAGGTTGAGGTGGTCCAGGAGATGGTGGTCCTAGAGGTGGCACACTTGGTTCAGAGGGCTTGGTAACTTGAGAACTTCTGGAAAAACAAACAAACGGACAAAAGGGTGAACAGTTTAACTGAGGCAAGGCTAGGCTTGTGAGGTGGCAGTGCCCTTGAAATTAGGTGAGTGTCACAGGAAACAAAAAAAATCTTAGGATTATCAGGCATGTGTGTTTGTTCGTTCTAAGTATAGGCACGGGAGTAAAAGCATCCACAATTTCCCCTATGAGGGTACAGGGTTTGGGAACTACTGGGTGCACTGAGATCACTGTTTCATTTATGATCCTAATGTTTGGACCCACTGCTAAGAACCATGCTTCTATTTAATCCTATTATCCCTCAATTATTAACTTTGGTCAAACAAATTTTGTTTTCATTAATTACTTTCATAGTTATCTATCTATCTATCTATACACACACATTTAATTGAATGGAATGAAAAGGTCATGCGTTATAGCGTTAAATTGTAATATTGGAATACTACAGCGGGAGTCAACAGGGATCAAAAGAAAGTAAGTGTCTGAGTCATTTTTAATTTTCTTGGCTTCAAATTGAATAAAAGACTTGTAAATTACCCAGAGACCAAATTCCCATGGTGCCTCCTACAACGGGTAGAATGTTCAGGGATGTTTCAGGGCTGGGAGATTAGTAACCCCTAAGTCCAGGATCCCTTAGGGCAGGGGTCCTCAAACTGTTTACACAGGGGGCCAGTTCACTGTCCCTCAGACCGTTGGAGCACCAGACTATAGTTAAAAAAAACCAAACTATGAACAAATTCCTATGCACATTGCACGAATCGGCTACTAAGTAGGACATGCAGAGGCAGCAAAAACACCCTGAGGGTGGGATAAATGTCGTCAGGCCACATGTGCCCCACAGGCCACAGTTTGAGGATGCCTGCCTTAGGGGTTCCTGGGTGCACTGGGGATGAAGGTCTCTACTGCTCCTCAAAAGGAGAAATGCTGTAACTTCTGGCATTTCGGCCCACTTTCCAATCACTTTACAAAACTGTTCCAGGTGAATCAGGGTTAGAAGGGAAAGTGTACCATTCTCTGGCCACCATTCTCCTTTCTCAAATAAAGTTGCATAGTGTATCAGCTTTTGTTTGTCTAGCCTCTGTGTCAACTCTATCCCAATTGGACAGGATTCATGCAAGGGGGCAATTCCTGAGTATGAAGCTGCTAAGTCCCATCTAGAAAGCACAAAAGAAGGCTATGTAGAGCTTGCTGCCTCAAGGTCAATAAACCCCACTTGAGAGCGAGCCCTTTATTGCCCTGAATCTGTTGCCTCAGGAAGATGCCCCAGCAAGAAGTAAGGGATCAAAGACAACTCACTGAGGTCGACTTTAAGTCCAACCATTATTCTAGACAAGCTAGGAGAACCACTGCTTGGAATGGCCCCACGGCCCTCCAAGATGCCTGCTGGCGGGAGCAGACTCTCAAATCTCTGAAGGGAAGGGGCATCTGGAAGCTCAGGGAACCTTAAGGGAATTGGAATTTCTGTCTGGAACATCGTGGCAGTGGAACTGTGTAGTAAGAGCTTTCCCCAAAAGTGCCTTAAGCAGCAACACTGAAAGCCTAAAGGTAACAGTTACACAGGAAGGGTTCCATATGCCATTGGCCTAAGCCTGGGCCAAGGAAAACCAGCCTGTAACAAGGAACAAACCTACACTGGTAGAACACTAACACTATAACGCCTCAAGTTTTAAATTCAGGAAATAATTTTAAACATTTTTATTCTTTACTTTCATAGTTATCAATATGTATATATGGCATTCAAATATATAAAACGTGCAATGTTTTTGAAATGTAACCAAATTGTCACATTGATAATTTATAAGTTTGGTACTAGATAAGTTTCAATTAAATGTTATAAAAATGTTGTGCTGGGCATTATAGGGCTAAAGCAGCTTGTTTGAAAAGCCAGGAGAAAGGGAATGGAGGGGAAAAGGGAAATATTTGGCTCCCAGGACAAGGCAGGGCTAACTCCCAGGTCTATTCAACCAGCTCCCTAGGCAGTGCCCTTCCACATGTTTGGGCTGGTGGGCACCATCTTGGCCAGGGTCACAGGCCCCGTTTCCCCATGGCCACAATGGCGGCTATATAGGATCTCTGGGAAAAGCTTAAACAGCCTTGACAAGAGTGAAGCCATTATGAGCTGACAGAAGGCACCATGTAAAGTAAATAAAGTAGCTATGAACTGTAAATGAACTAGCTGATATAGGGGAGGTAGGCTGTGCAGATGTGCCCAAGGGAATGTCCCAAAGGATATGGATGCTCAGAAGATTCGCGAGAGCGACCAGAGCAGTCTTTGTTCAACTAAGAATGACTAACTGCAACACCCTGCTTCTCTACTCTGCCTGCTTGCACACCTGCACATTGCAAAAGTATAAAAACCTTTGGACAATTAGACTGGGGCTGCTCAGGAAAAAAAACTTTTTCTGTTGAACTTGCCAGCGGTCGGAGTAGTTTTCTTTCTGGGAATGGAGAGTGGCTACAACATTTCGAGGTGCACCGAGATCCAATTGCCACTGTCTGGGCTTGCTTAGAAAGGAAACCTCCTTAACAGGAGTGCTCTCCCCAGAACTACGGATTTCTGATTTCTCTAGGCCAGGGGTCCTTAAACTCTTTAAACAGGGACCAGTTCACTGTCCCTCTGATCAGTTGGAGGGCCGAACTATCGTTTCAATAAAACTATGAACAAATTCCTATGCTTCCTGCACATACCTTATTTTGAAGTTTAAAAAAAACACACAAACAAACGGGGCACAAACACTCGGCGGACAGGATCAAGGTCCTCGGCTATCCGCATGTGGCTCACAGGCTATTGTTTGAGGACCCCTGCTCTAGGCGCTCACAAAGAGAATGTAGTTTCAGCCCTAAAGCCTGGAGACTCCGCAATTTGTTTAAAGGTGATTGGACAGAAGGAGTTCCTGATTTGCCCATGCAAGACTCGTTTTCCCTTCCCCTATTTCTCAGAGTTCATAGTTATGTTTATGGGGAACCAGGACATCCTTATCTGATCCCTAAAATTGATGCGTGGAATGACATTGCCACTAATAAGCCAGCATAAACAAAAGACTTACTTCCTCCTGCAACAGAAAGGGTTCTTGTTTCAAGATTTCAGGAAACATGGCAGGACCAGAAAAAAAATAGACACAAGGTCCTAAAACCACTAAGGTGGAGGCTGCCCTTCCCCAACCCCTCCCCATACCCCTCTGTCTCGGCTTTATTCCTTTTTGCAGGAGGACTCTGGGAGTGGGAGAACTAGCTTACGACCCTTCATTATCACTGCCACCCTGTCAGGTGCATGGGGCTGGAGAGAGAGAAATACTCATAACTCCTTTCTGAGTCCACACCCCAACATACACTAGGGCTGGTATGGGATCTCGACCGCCCCACCCCCCAAGAAGGATGATTCGGCAGCAGCCATTCTACACTCAAGGCAAGCAGCCCAACACCTGGGGAAGACCCCTGAGTCCCTTTTTGGGTATATATCCCCTTGTATTCCAGTGATTTGTATAATTGGAATCAACAAAATCCCTTTTTCTGACAAAGCAGGTCTGATTCCTTGATAGAAACGGTTTTCCATATGCATTAGCCCACCTCCAGAAATTGCCAGCAACTTCTCCAGGTGCTGTTCACAACACAGGTACAGTAGCCCTGCCAGAGAGAGGCCCAGTAAGCAGTCAATGGACATGATGGTCAGACAGCAGGCACTCCCCATGTGAGGGAAACTCTTTTTGCCACTGCACGAAAAATGTGAGATCCAAACTCCTTGCAAGGCACAGAAGGCCTAACCAGGTATCACCAGTTTCTCTTGCAGGCCCTCAGTGGAACAGCTAGAAAACCTATGAATTTATCTAAGGTCAGTGAGAATTTTCAGGCTCTTACAAGAGAATGTCTGCGTGCCTTTTTAGAGTGACTGATGGAAGCCTACGGGCTTTATATCCCTAACGGCCTGGAGGCCTCGAGAACAGGAGGGCAATAAGTATTGCCTTTATTACTCAGTCTGCCTCAGACATGAAAAAGAAGTGGGAAGGGTTTGACGGGAAAAATCTTAGTGATTTGGTACAAGTGGCTCAGCGGGTGTGTAACAACAGAGATGATCCTACCACGACAGAGACAAAGAAACTAGTTAAAATACTAGTAATTGCCATGAGAGACCCCAGAGACTCAGGAAAAGGAGAGCATGGCCCACTTACGGAGAGACTGACCTGTGGGCACCGCCAAGCCATGGGGCAGGATCAATGTGCCTACTGCAGGAAAGAAGGACATTGGAAAAATCAGTGCCTTGAATACCCCAGGAGAAGCAGACAACCCTCCAATAGAGAGGACGGGCCTCATCCACACCTAGAAAATCCCAAGCAAGAGACAATAATGCTTGAAGAAGCTGAATGAAGGTGTCAGTGCTCTGTTTCACTTGGTCCCCAGGATCCCAGGCTAACTGTCCAAGTAGGAGGCCAGCCAGTCAATTTCTTAGTGGACACAGGGATTACCTTCTCAGGTTCAGAAAAGAGTACAGGCAAATTGTCAAAAGGAAAGATTTGAATTACTGTCAGCATATGATTGCTTCCAAAAATAACTCACACCAGAAGATTTGCATGGAGGTTAGGTGGGTTTCTCAAGACATCATGATAAAAAATATCTGTCTGCCCTTTGTCCCAGTTAGCCATATGATTTTTAAGGCACTGGCCCCTGGCTTGGCTGTTGAGCCATGGAAACTGTTTTTGCAGGACGTGAGGTGGTGGCCTGTGGCCATCAGTGGAAGGACAAAATCTCCACAGTGGTCTTCCTGTTTCAATTTGGAGCCACCTATATCACCTCTCGGACATTATTGTTGTCCTGGGCTCAGAATCGCCACCCCAGGTCTAGAAGGCACCTAACAGATCCACACTATTTGAATCAGGCTCTGGTTAGCCCCTATCGATCACTTGGTGACATGGGAGTCTGGACAATGGAGTACCTTTACTTTTCGGATCAGAAAACTAACTCAAAAAAACACAGGTGTTGACCCAGAGGCACACAACTGGTTAAAAACAAAGCCAAACTTACAACCATTTTCTGGAGCCAGAGTTCTGAGCCCCTCGTGGCTGTGCCCAGCCGAGCAGTCCCTCTCTCCTGGACACACCAAAGATCTGAGCAGATATTCCCCACAACCCCTCCCAAAGATTTTATTTCAGAGGATAGCATTGAATTTGCATCTCCTGGACAGAGACATTATCTGATCAGAGCACACAGAGATGAAGGGGAGAAGGGGAGAGTGGAGCACATCCTGTCCCACCAGACCTTGAGGATGATGTTCCCACTCAGAGAAGTCAGTTCACATAGAAGACCACATGGCCAGCCCCACGACGAGACACAACGTCCCTCAAAGACCCATAGCCCTAGAGGGGACAACACTGGAGACACAGTGTGGGAATTACCCCCAAACTGATCTCGCTACACCGAGGCATAACACTAAGGGGGTACAGCAGAAGAGCAAGTAAAAGGAGCAGCAAGATCCCAAGGAAATGCTAAAGGTGGACTTTAGGGTCAGGGTTTGGTGCCCCAAAAGACTGGACTAGAAAACACTTCTAAAGGCCAACACATAGTCCTTAAACTATCTATGAGCTTTTCTATCTTGTTGACCTTTGTTTTCTTTTATTGTAATTGGATTTTTGTTGTTTTGTTTATTTTGCTGCTTGGTTTTGTTCTTTCTTGTTTTTGTGCATGTTATTGCCTCTACAGGTCTGTCTAAATAAGATAGGCTGAACGAACAATCTGGAGGAGAAAAAAAAACGGAACTAGCACATCCTGGAGGACATGCGAGAGAGGGAGGTGGGAAGAAAGGTAGTGGTGTTAAGAACTCCAGAGACAAGGGAACAAAAAGTGATGGAAATCGGTGGTGAGGGGGATGCAGGAGGCCTGGTAGGGCGTGATCAAGGGTAATGTAACCAAGAGGAATTACTGAAACCCAAAGGAAGACTGAGCATGACAGTGGGCACAAAAGGAAAATCAAAGGGTATAGAAGAGTGAGCTGGGAAGCAAGGGCCAGTTATAGATGTCTAAATAAAGGCATGTACATATATTTACAAAGGGGCATGGGGAAATAGATCTATGTCCATATGTTTATAGATTTAGTATTAAGGTAGCAGATGGACATAGGGCCTCCGCTCAAGGACTCGTTCATTGCAAGAACATTGTTCTATTAAATTGGCATTAAACGATGCTCACCTTCCCTACACGATCACTGACCACAAAGCGGCTGCATAAGCAAATGTGATGAAGAAAGCCGATGGTGTCCAGCTACCAAAAGATATAGCGTGTGGGGTCTTAAAGGCTTGAAGGTAAAGAAGCAACCATCTAGCTCAGAAGCAACAGAGCCCTCATGGAGGAAGCATACCAGCCTGTGTGATCACAAAGTTTCAAAGGGATAAGGCAACAGGCATCATGAGAACAAAAAAATCTTATCATGGAGAATGAGAGGGGACGGCCGGGTATAGACCCAAAACCTATTTGCAGTGCACTGGACATCCCCTTACAGAAGGATCTCAGAGAGGAGATAAAAGAATACAGGGTATGAGTCAGCAAAGAAAAACACAAATTTCCTCAAGTTCTTTTTTTTTTGCGCACCCCGCGGGCGCCCGGTGCCGCCCCCTCCCCGGTCCCGTGGCGGCGGCGGCAGCTCGGGGCCGGGGGGGGGGGGGGGGGGCGGGCGCCAGGGGAGGGGGCAGACACCAGGGGCAGCGGTGGCGGCGGCGGCTCCCGGCGCCATTTTGGGCTGATCGATGAATTGAACAAAGAGGATCAATTTCCGATCAAGCGAGTTATCAATGGGGGCCGGGGAGTGAGAGGGACTTGTCCCCGAGTCGGCCCCGCTTTCCCCGGCACCCCCCTCCTCCCCTCCGCCGCGGCTCCCCGGCGGCAAGGCAGCCCGGCGCCCCCCGGGGACGCCGCGACCGCCCGCAGCCCCCACCCCCGAGCGAGAGGCCGAGAGAGAAGCCTGACCTGCAGCTGCTGTAAATCAAAGCGCTTCCAATATTGAAACATCGATCCCACATTGGCCGCCATCTTGAGACGTATTGAGACGGAGTGAGAGGCTGATAGAGAGGGGGCTGGAGTTCTGGAGCCGCCAGGAGGCAGCAGGCGGGCGGCGCCAAAACCCGGCCTGGAGCCAGCCGCCGCCACCGCCACAGAGGAGCGCGGACTCCTCCTCACGGCGCCACCGCCGCCAGGGCAAGCCGAGCCGGAGTCGGAGTCTGAGCCCGAGGGCGTGGCGGCCGCTGGCCCGGCCTCGCGCGCGGCCGCCCGGCCACGCCCCCCGCCAGCGGCCGAAGGAGCGACCCGCCCGTGACCCCCGCCCCTCCCAACCCCCAGCCCCGGCAGGCGGCCGCCCGGCTCGGCGCGGCCCGGCCCCTAAAGGGCGGCGAGAGGGGCGCTGGAGGGCGGCGAGAGGGCAGCCCCGCCGCCCGCCGAGGCCGAGGCCGGGCTCATCTGGCGCGGGGGGGGGGCGCGCGGAAGGAGGGGGCCCTGGCGGCAGCGGAGCGCAGCCCCCCCGCCCGCCTCTACGCCCGGGCGCTGGGTGCCGGCGACGCGCCGGGGGTCGTTGGTCATCCTGCTGGGCGCCCGCCCGCCCGCGGAGCCGCCGCGACCACCTGCTTGAGCCCAGACCCCCGGAAGGCGCAGGCCTCAGCGCACCCGCGCTTGTGCCCGAAGCCTTGACCGTGGGCGGCCCCGCCAGCCGGGGCCTCAAGGACCCAGCACCCCAGAGCGCCCTTGCTGGGGGAGGGCAGGGGCATGGGGAGGCATCAGCCCCTGACCCTCTTGAACTTGCACCCGCCAGCGTCCCACGCTGGGGCCCCAGAGTCCCCGCTCAACACCACCCGGTGACCCAGGGCCCCCTAGCTGTCACCGCCAACTTGGTACTTAGGAGACATGCTCTCTGGAGGCGGTTGAGGCTTGTCTTGTGGCCAATAATCATCTCCTACGCCTTCCTTTCCAGTCACTAATTTGATGTCTTCACTTAAAGAAATGCCCATAAGTTGAGGTTTCAGAGGAGAGCTCCTTGAGCTCCCCAGACAACAAGGGGGCCGAGTGTCACCGTCATTATCCTGAGCTGGGAGGGAACACTAGTGTTCCAGAGGCTGGGAATCCGTCACTGCCTGCCCACAGCACAGACAGAGCAGGTGCTGGTTATAATTGTTTCTAGACGTCCTGCCATGCTCAGTTGAACGTCAAAGCCATAAACGTTGCCCGACTACAATCAAACTGGAGTACGCAGACATTTCTGCATCATTGCCGGGTGGAAATACACTGAGTGGAGTTGGATGAGATGGCAGCAAGTGCTTAAGGAGGGGGTGCTGTGGGAATACCAACAAGATGACTGCTAGTCTCCGTTTCCTTCTCTCGTCTGCTTTGTGTTTTCTTTCAGGACCAGAAGAAATGATGCATATGTAAGGAAAAAAACTTTTCATTTCCAGAGGAGTTTTCCACCCCACAATCTACCCGCAGCCTCCTTTGAGCAAGCCAGTAAAAGCTTTTTTTTTTAACCTGCCTTCTCACTATGACAATTTCCGGAGCTGCTATGTGGCTGTGTTTAAAAGTCCCCCTCGGGATCCAGAGTGCAATCCATATCACAAAGGCATCCTCCCAGTCCCAAACAGCAATGTGACCTCATTTCAGAAGGTTGTTCTTGTTTCCATAGACCCAGAATGGAGTTTAAGCTGTTGATCTTGACTGTGGTTGTCGACTCAGCCTCTCATGGGCACCTCATGGGCAGTGGAGCAAACTGTGCCAATCTGTGCTACCACCAGGACTGGGAGAGGAAGCCAACAGTGGTGGGCCATAGGTCAATGTGTGGATGGGGATGATCAGGTCTTTCTTCATTATTCTGTTTCAGTCTGGAAACACCACTGAAGCCTCAGTGTCGTAGCAACACACAAACCTTCACTGACAGTCTGGGGCACATTGGCTGCAAATCAAACCCGGGTCTTCCCGGTGAAAGACGATGAGAGGTCTACCACTGAAGCACCGTGGCCCTCACCTCAAACCAGGGCAGTCATTTCCGGAGTTCAAACCAGACCACAATGCAGGATGACTGAGATTGCCACCAGAATCTGATACTGATGCAGAAAAAAACCTAATTACCATTTTATTGACTCCCAATAGGACAAAGATCTGCCCCTTTGGGGTTTTGAGACTTTAAATCCTTACAGCAGGGGTCGCAACCTGTGGGTCGCGACCCCTTTGGGGATCAAATAACCCTTTAACAGGGGTCATCCAATTCATAACGATAGCAAAATTACAGTTATAAAGTAGCAATGAAAATAATTTTATGGTTGCAGGTGACCACAACATGAACTGTATTAAAGGGTGGCGGCATTCAGAAGGTTGAGAACCATTGCCTTACAGAAATAGACAACCTCATATTTCTCCCACGGAGGGGCTAGTCAGTTCAAACCCCTGACCTTGCGATTAGCAGGTTAATGCATAGTCCACTACACCACCAGGGCTCCTAATGATATAATAAGAGATACTATTGTTAGATCTCTCGTGGGAGAAATATACCTCAGTCCTTGGCTTCGCGTGAGAAAGAATTCACTCCGCAGCCTGGATTGTGATCCAAGTGAGTTTTTTGAGAGAAGAAGTTTCAGGTTTACACAGGCACCTCAGGGCCCCTCACCCCTGCACAGCTTGCCTAGAAGCTGCTGGAGAGAAAGTCACTACGTGGGCTCCAGGATCCTGCCTTTTCTTTCTTTTCTTAAATCGTTTTATTAGGGGCTCATACAATTCTTATCACAATCCATACATACATCAATTGTGTAAAGCACATTGTACACTGACTGCCCTCATTATTCTCAAAACATTTGCCTCCACTTTAGCCCCTGGCATCAATCAAGTCCTCATTTTTACCCCTTCCTCCCCCATCCCTCAAGAAACCTTGATAATTTGTGAGTGGTGATATTGGGAGGGTAGAGGGAGGGTGGATTGGAAAGAGGAAACCGATTACAAGTATCTACATGTGACCTCCTCCCTGGGGGACAGACAACAGAAAAGTGGGTGAAGGGAGACATCGGAGAGGTCAAGATCCTGCCATTTCAATTCCTCCACAGGGAGGCATGGTTGATGGTCCTGGTCAACCCCATTGGCTGGATTGAATTCACCTGGCTCAGATGGGCCAATCCAGGTGTAACACCCACCTAGGTGTACCACCCCTTCCTGGCCGGAAGTTTGAACCTGAGCATATGTAATGGATGACCCACTCCCTATGCTAAGCTACCTAACAGTATTTGCAAGATGCCGAGCAATGTTCTAAGCTTTTTGTATATAATAATTCAATTATTTCACTTAAGAAGCCTATGTGTGGACTCTATTCTTGCCTCATTTTACAGATGAAAAATCAGTGGCACAGGATGATAAAGTCATGAGCCTATGACCACACAGTGAGGAAGTGGAAAGGAGAGATTTGAACCCAGGCTGCAGAGTCCATGCCTTGGGTGCCTACAGCGCCACATAGGACACAGGAAAGCATGGAGCAGACTCGGCGTAAGACCTAGCATGTATGTGCTAGGACTGCATGAGAGTAGCTGCTACTCAGATCCAGAAGAGAATACAAGGCTATTGCAAAAATTATTTTTTCCAAGAGAGGGTGGAATTCTGCATCTTGTGCGAAATCCCCCAACCTGCACATGGCACAGCTACTTCAGAAGGTTCCCAACAATGTGTGCTGTGTGGCAAACCTAACTGAGCTCAGGGGGAGCTGGTCTGTGGGTTATGTTACCCAGAAGGTGAGCAGTTTGAACTCACCAGCCACCACTCCAAGGGAGAAAGAGAAGGCTTTCTGCTCCCATGGACTTACAGTCTTTGAAGTGGCAGGGAGCATTTCCATGCAGCCTATGATTAGGATCTAGGAGGGTGAGGGTGGATGGAGTTGGTTGAGACCTGGCTTCAGGGCATTTCCCAGAAGGGCTTCCTGCAGTGACTCTGCCTTCAGGAATGTCTGGTGACCCTGAGGGCAGCAAAGTCCTAAGCACACTCAGGCAGTGGTTCTCAACCTTCCTAATATAGGTCCTTTTGTTGTGGTGACCGCCCCCCCCGACCATTAAATGATTTTCTTGCTACTTCATCACTGTAATTTTGCTACAGTTATGAATTGGACGAGCCCTGTGAAAGGGTCATATGACTCCCAAAGGGGTCGCAACCCACAGGGTGAGAACCACTGCACTAAGGGTTCCCCTTCCGGGCAGCTCTACCAGTGTCTGATGTGCATAGTTCTGTGAGGTGAGAGAAATGAACTTAGTGTCTGCTTCTGGTGACAGTTGATGTGGGTGGGCTTTCTCCCTATGTCAAATCCCTCTCAAGCCATTTGTCACCACAACAGAGGGAGCCACACACATAAAGCAAGAAGAGGAGGCAGCATAGCAGGACGGTAAGCAGAACAAAGATTGAATAAGCACAATTCACTTCAATCATGAATCGGGTGCCCTTGAGATGTGAGGAAGACCCCAGTCTAGTGACATTAGATCAGGTTTAGGGATTGAGTGACGGGACCCTCTTGGCTCCCCTCAGCCCCTATCTTGCTTTCCCATTGACCCTGCCCCTTACATCGTGATTGGTCCTTATTCCAGCATGATGGTTGATTTCATAATCACAACATGTGGGAATGTGTTAGTCGATAGGTTATACAGGCACAGTCTCTGGAATGGGTAAGTGAGGAGGTGTGACTGGTGACATGACTGGTGGAATGGATCATGTGAAGTGATTTGAGATCGTTGTTCAGACCTGATAGGTCATCCAGGCCTCTAGTTGATCCTGGCAGTACTCTAGTTTAAGGAAACAAAATGTTAGGCATTTAAGTCATATTTAAGCTTAAATTTTGAGCAATAGGCTGTGGCTCACAGTGAGAGTCTATGTGGAGACCCTAAATCCATTTTGAGGGGCCACACATTCAGCCACCATTGAGTTCTTTCCTACTGCTGACCGGCAGTGGAAAACTTGCGTCCACTCCCCGGGCCAGACTCAGCGATATACGGTCGTGTGCACATCCCAATGAAGGTCCCGCTCATGCTCTCACTGGCCCTCCCGCAACTCCATGAATTGATCCGTCTTCAGGGACAGTTTTGTGACAAAGGTGTTTGTTTTCCATGTCTCATTTAAGCTTTCAGGAGCTCAGGTGGTGATGCTGGATAGTGTTGGACTATTAACAGCAAGATCGCTGGTTCGAAGCCACTAGTCATTCCACAGGAGAAAGATGAGGTTATTGCTTCCTGTAAAGGTAGCAACTTCAGGATCCCTACACAGAGTCACTATGAGTCAGAGTCAGCAGGACAGAATGAGTGTCATTTTATTTAAGTAACTGTGGCTGTGGGTCCTTCCGACACCATTGTGGCCTCATGCGGATGCTCTCCTTCATCCAGAACAGCGGTTTGTGTCTTTTTCTTGTGTAAAACATAGCAAAGGAGTTCCTAATAAAATAAAGTTGAATTGGGAGTCTTTTTTCCCTCAAACAAAGTAAATCCATAAATAGAAATGAGACTATGGTGCTAATAACCAATTGGAGAGTTGAGAGAGCTGAACTCTCAATCCTGGTAGAAACCCATTGTGACTTTAAAAACTTGCTCAAGGTCATCCATAGCCTATGAGGTTGAGTTGAGCAGACACAAAACAGATGTGTTGGGGAGTAATTGTGTACATTAAGTAAACAATTTATCTTTCTAAAGATTCTGTCTAAAACTTACTTTAAATAGTAAGTTTTCCCCTGGGCTAGGGAAAGGTCAGGGAGCTTAACCCCCTAGTATCCACCCCCTCTCAGCATTCATCATGTTAGGCCAGAGGAGCCAAATCACACCCACTACCCAGGGAGCACTGCTTCCAAAAGCCCATTGCCTGTGCCGGGGCAGAGGGCAGGTACCCGGACCAGAAATGCTGACAGAGTGGAACCAGCGGGCTCAGCCCCCAGCTTCCTGAGAGAGCAGCTGTGATGGTTTACTTTTGGACAAATGTCAATGCATGACTTGGGCAGCACGAAAAGCAGATGTGCAGAGGTTGTTCGCTGTATTCCAGAAGTTCACACACTCCCCGCAGGCTCTTTGGTGGCTTCCACCTTCAATCCCAAAAGGCCACTGCCGTCCAGTGGATTCCAACCACAGTGACCCTATATGGAGTTTTCAAGACTGTAAATCTTCATGGGAGCCAGCAGTCTCATTGTCCCCCTTGGGACAGGGAGCTAGCAGCCCGTTTCACCTCCAGGACCCCTTCCTCTCTAATTCTGGATCCAGTCCCTCCAAATATCCTGCCCTGCCCTTGTCTAGGCTTCTTAAATGCGTTCCATGCTGCTTATGTTAGTCTGGGTGCCTTAGCGAAACAAATCCACAGAAACGCGTATGTATAAGAGAGAGTTTTATGTAAAGGGTGAGTGCACATCAGGAAAACATGCCCGCATTTGCTTATGCACCCGCTTTGTCTTCAGCGATCATGTCGAGATAGGCTGGTGGCTTCTTCCATGTGGGCTTTGTTGTTTCTTAGCTAGATGGCCCCTTGTTTATCTTCCAGTCTTTAAGACCCTGGACACTATATCTTTTGATAGCCGGGCCCAGGGTGCTTAACCACTACACCACAAGGGTTCATTAGCTTGTGACTTATCTCCTGCCATTCACACTAGATGCTCAAAATAGCAGGAAACCAGGTTTCTCCTTTGTGGCCACACCAGGTACTGACAGAACCAAGAACAGAGAAATGCTTAGTTATATATCTTGACTATCATTAGCATATTATATGCCTGGCAATATGTAAGCCTTCGCTCCCCTGACCTCTCACAGTCTCGGTAAAATGAAGCTAATAAAAGTAGTGCTCTCACAAGCTTGGTAGGAGATTAAACAACTCACATAAGGGTACACAGCCTATCAACGAGGAGGCGAGATGAGGCAGTGTGTGGCTGCTGAACCCACACCCTTCACAACACCTGCATTAAAATGACTGAGGGCTATGAGGAACCAGACAGAAGCAGGTTCACACCCCAGATTGAGTCAATTTAACTGCCTATTGTGCCTGACCCTTCTATCTCTGATCTTAGAAATGGGGTTAACAACAACAAAACACTGTAGAAGAAATGTCCAGCAGATGACAGGCACGCGATTAAACAACAAAAAATAAATCACTTAAGTTGAAATTCGAACTCCTGGAAACCCCTCACACACGTGCAGAAAAGGATTGAGCCCATACGGTGTTTCCAGTGCCCCCGTCCTTCCCCCCTAAAATGAGCATTTGATAAGGTAATGCCTGGATTGTTCCAAGCCCAAGACTGTGGAGAACTAAAGGAAAACCCAGCATTATGAATCTTTGAGCACAGCCCTGCTGGGAAACCGCCCTGCAGTCACTTGTTGATGACTGGAGGAGGGACAAGAGTAGGGAGAAGAACGAGGACTGAATGTGACACATAAGCAGGGATGGCCTACATTCCATAAAGGAAAAAACTCAAGGTCTGCTTTTCTGGTGCCGGAAAGTTAAAACCCATCTGGTGCAGTTGAAAAGGTGTGTGTGTGTAGTGGGAGGGGGGGGGGTGTTAGGGAGGAGGGGCGATGAGTCCAAAGGATGAACTCCATCTGCAATTGTGTCCTCAACTGCTTTCCCCTGCTAGCCACACGATATTTGTGGCTGGCCTGCCCTGCTTTTGTTATCAAGCCCAGAGAGGGCAAGAGACTAGCTCGAAGCCACACTGCAAGTTGGCAGTAGAATCAGGCTGAGAACTCTGGATGCTTAGAAAGCTTCACACAGACCTGAGAAAGTACCAAGGGAAGACCTGTTCGCTAACTGGGCAGCACTCACTGCATGCCAGCGCTGTTCCAGTGCCCCAGCCAGGGCATTGCTCCCTGTGTCTGTGTGTCTTCAGTGATGCACACAGGTGACGGATTGGCTTTTAATAGCATGCTTGGAAGGTTGAGGCCACCCAGCGGCACCTAGAAAGAAGGGCCTGCAAATCTACTTCAGACCAAGCAGCCTTTCCAGACCCTGGGGAGCACAGTTCTTCTTGGACACACAAGGAGGCCAGGAGTTGAAGTTGATTCCATGATGTAGTTGATTCCATGGTTCCCGGTTGTAGCTATACCTAGAGTCACATCCACATTCATGTTTATATCTCTTCACTCCATGGGGTGTTCATGGCTCCAACTCTTCTGAAGCAGACCACCAGGATTTTGTTTAAGAGGCCTCTGGATAGGTTTGAACTGCCAACCTTTTAGTTTGTAGCTGAGTGCTAAACAACTTGTGCCATGCAGGGTGCTAAGCTCAGAAACTCAGTCGGTGCTTCATGATCTCAGTTGGAATTATAGAGAGGGTCAGTGATGACCCATTGACTGCTGGGTAATTGTTGATGTAGTCTCCCTGTGCAGACATGTAAAGTACCTGAAAACTTAAAATCCAACTCATTGAGTGCATCATCCTGCCGTGCGCCAGCCCAGCAGCATGCTCTGCTGGGGACATTTGGCCATGCCTGGAGACATTCTGAAGAAGGGAGTCCCACTGCCATCCTGGTGCAGGGAACAACACAGCCCCACAAGAACGATGTTGGCCAAAATGTCAGCAGAGCTGCCACTGGGAAAATGGTCTAGTCCAAGCGCTGACCTTCGTAGAGGAAGAAAGCCAATCCAGAGCAGCTAAGTGACCTGCTGTGGGTTGCACAGCCTGATTCCAAGCCCAGTACTATACCCAAAGCTGTTACCACGCCCAAAATTAAACAGCAATAGCTGCCCAAAGGCCTCTTAGTTTGAGGACCAAGTAAGACAGTAAATGAGAAAGCCCTTTGACAAATGTGGCATGCTGCACAAACATGAGATGTTATTACCCAGGATCTTTTGATATATGTAAATAGATCTTGTACCAGGTCAGTTAATTTTCCAACTGCTCTATCTGAGCTTTCAGATGGCAGCACCTCTGTCCAACCCAGGAAAGGACTCCTGTGCAGGCTGAGCAGCCCTGGAAAGCCTCATGCCTGGCTTCTCC
The DNA here is from genome assembly GCF_050624435.1 of Tenrec ecaudatus. Lineage (NCBI taxonomy): Eukaryota > Metazoa > Chordata > Mammalia > Afrosoricida > Tenrecidae > Tenrec > Tenrec ecaudatus. The sequence continues at coordinate 508,817 of NW_027457586.1, read as the reverse complement.
CACCCCTCAGCTAATCTCCAAGTGATTAATAAGGGCTCTCACTATGTTGTGCCTCCCAGCTGACAGATACTAGGCTATCAAAGCATTCGTATCACCTCCTTGATGCCTGAGGAGGAATATAGTTTCATGTGTGAGAGTGCCCCAACCCGCGGGACTCAGTTATTCGAGGGGTTCCAAGGAGGACCCAGCCTGAAAGAGAAACGGGCGAGAGAGAGGAGCGAGACCAAGCAGATTCTTGTCAAGGTCTGAGTTTATTGCTACACAAGCCTCTCTATAAAGGGTGAGACAAACAAGGGAGTTCAAAGGGGAGATAAAAAAAAAGGAAGGGCGGGGGTGTAGAGCACACAGGGCAGGCGGCCGCAAGTCTGCAGTTGGAATGTCCGGTGCTGGAGCAGACAAGGGTGGGCCATCTGGTGTGTGTCAGGGTAAGATAAGGTTGAGGTGACGTGGCTTTAGCCCTGCTGGGCAGGCAATATGGCCTTGGTTTTGTCAGGCTGATTATGCCCGGTTCCCAACATGAGAGAAGCCAGGAATATCTCCTCTCACAACTGTGCAGCAAACTAGATCAGATCTCCCAATCTGATTTTCAGCCCTCCTGTCTTTCCAAGTGAAGTGGATGGTCCATTTCACATTGTCTCAAGTCTTTGCACATTGCATGCCAACATTGCGACACAGGGCGCGGCTGTGGGTCTTAGTAGACAAAGCCCCCACCCAGAACCCTGCCCTCAGAGCTCCTTGGTCACCCTGCACAACGCAGGTCCAGGCCGGGCTCCACACTGCAAGGCGATCAACCCTGACCCTCCAGTGTGGCCGTCCTCACACGCTCCCACATCCACCTAGAAGGACTGGAGATGAGAGATTCCGGAAGCTCCCTGCCTCATCTGCCTCCCTCCCCAGAGCGACAGAGCAACTGTAACTGATTAGGCAGGATGCAGCCTCGTTCCCAGTCCCCACCCTCTCTGGGAAAGCAGGGAAGTCTGGCACCTCATCCAAGGCCTTTCCCCTGTGATCTCATTACTAAGGAGCTGCTCCTCTACCGCCCACCTCCATCACCTCATCTACATATGGGGGAGATGAGTATGTCTTCTTTGCTGCTCCTTCCCTGAGTCCACCCCAGGAGCTCCCTGAACAGATCAACAATCACTTCTCATTACACCTGCAGCAGCCGTCAGATACTGCTGAACAGAGACAGGCGCCTCCCCTGCTGCTGCCAGGCTCCAGTGCACATGTGCACACACACGTGCACACACATTGTACAGGCACACTCACATGGACACACAAGCATGCACACCCATGTGCACAAACTTTGTTCAGAGGTGGGAATTCTGCCCATTTTAGCCTCTAATATTGCAATCAGAGAGTGATAGAACAATGAAAGATGAAGGTGGATGAAGGAAGATCTATTTATTCCCTTACTTGTTACATAACCATTCAGGGCTCTTTTTTTATCCGTACAAACACACCACCACACCATCAACAATCATCAAGTAGATGTCATGTGCAGTGCTGCCCTATTCAAGGCGGTGCTGAGAATGTGAGGAGGATTCTCTCTAAAGCACAGCTCTGAGGAAGTCTGTCTCCTTCGCACTTTTACACACACAGGGTGAGGAGCCTGCAGGAGGCTCCGTGCGTTGGGTGAAGCCACACGATGAGTGAGGAGACCGAGTGTGTAGCCAGGGGAGTGAGAGCGCAGAGTTCACCACTTCACCAGCATGCTGGTGTGCACAATCGATGAAAGGGTGGCTGCCAGCAGCAGGACAGAAAAAAAGTAAAGCATGTAACTTGTGGTTTTATCTCTGGCTTACTTCCAAAAGGAATTGTTTTTGTTGTTCTAAAAAGCTTTATACCGAGAAAAAAAAAAAGAAAGAAAGAAAGCTTTATACCTCTATAAAAACAAAAGGCTACTGCTGTCAAGCACCTTCAGACTCAAGCCAGAGGAGAGCTCTCCCAGTGGGCTTCCAAGCTGAAAATCTTCACAGAAACACAGTACCTCCTGTGGAGTAGCTGGTTGGTTCAAGCCAGCAACCTGGCAGTTAACAAGTACGTCCCTTGTACCTGTAATACCTGTATAAAGTGTATTAAATATGAACTACTCCTGGTGTGTAATTTTAAATTGAATTATTGTGCCTGGAACTTTTTTTTTAATAGCTAAGAATGGTGAAATGAGACTCCTTTAGATGTTATGATAAGAATACACACTACACAGGGCTTGGACCCAACCCAGCTTAATTCAAAGGAAGGCAGATTTATTTTCTTCTGCTTCCCAGAAGGTACCCCAGCAGAACGTGTGTTAAACAAAATTGTTTAGCTATGGAAAAGAGCAATCTCCTCTTGGGAAGATCCTGGTAGAAGGGGGCTTTGGTTACATATCCAGCTCAACCCAGCCCCAGAGGCCTCGTCATGTTTTATTTTGTTTTGCCCTTGACACTGATTGTCTTGGGAACTGTGGCCCCCGAGCAATGGCCAGGAAGTCAGGTCTTCTTGATGTAAATCCTCTAATATCCCCTACAATGATTTTCAGTGCCAATGGTAAGGCCCGCCCAGTGGCTGCCACATGCCCCTGAGCAAACACGTCAGAGCAGATGAGAGCATGAGACAGCATTTAAGAGAACGGTAGGCTGGCCTTGACTTAGCTGTTTGGCCTCTCCTCAGAAGTCATTTGTGACACTGACTGTCATGGGTTTCATTAAGAACAAGTCTATCTCTACCAAAGAAAACTGCAAGGTAAGAGGACTTTCAGCTCCAGCTACATATGTCTCCAAACTTACTTACATATTGTCCTGTTTTCAGAAGAAAAACAATTTACTCAGTGCCTCCCGGGCAAATAAAAACTTTGGTACTACAACCTACAATCCCAGATAAAGTGTAGGTATCTGCTTTGGCAGCTCCCCTGGATCGAGCTGCTCCGGTAGCTCTCCACAAAAACCCTGTGAAGAGATGATCAGGCAGGATAGCCTAGTCTGTTCTGCAGAAAGAAGCTACCCCTGAAACCTCAGTGGCTTAAAATCTAGAAGTTTATTTCTTGTTCATGCAAATTCTGACGCTAGAAGGGCAATTCTACAGGGTGTTTGTCCTGCACACCGTCCGTCAGTGATTCGGGCTGCTTCACAAATATGGTGCCACCAGATCAAAAGGTGGATTCCAGGTCATCACAGAAGAGGAAGAGAGAAGTGGGGGTTGTGGATCAGTCTTTACATGCTTTGACACTTTAGTTGACATAGATCGCTGGATAGGGCTGCTTATATAAAGGTTATCAGTTCAAACCCACCTAGCTGTACCACAAAAGGAAGGGGTCATCTGCTTTCATAAAGGGTACAGCCTAGACAACCTCATGCAACAATTGTACTCTGTACCACAAGGGGTGAGCATGAGTCAGAACTGACTTGAAGGCAACAGGATTTGGGGTGTTTTTGTTTGTTTGGTTGGTTGGTTGATTGGTTTGGTTTGCTGAGTGGGAGGTGGTTCTACCTACAGCATATTAATCTGAAGTAGTCACTTTAGGTTTTTTTGTTTGTTTTTTGAGAGATGTGGAAAAGCTCATTGGCTTTAATGGGGAGTTAACTCTGCCGCAGACGGCCTCCTCAAAATTTCCCTCCCGCTTCATAAACTAGCAGAGATTTTCAATGAAGGAGCCTGCAGGCACCCGCTGGACATCTCCTTGCAAGGTCAGTCCTTTGGAGCCACTGGGAGGGAGAAAAAAGAGACTTCTATTCCTGTAAAGAATTCCAGCCCCAGAAATCCTCAGGGGGCAATTCTGCCCTGTCCTCTCGGGTCGCTATGAGTCCGAATTGAATTTATGGCTATGAGTTGAGTTTTAATTCCATTCACTTACTGCTATTGACAGGTTGCTAGATTAGGGCTTGTCTTCCCAAATGCCAGCACTAAACGAAAATGAGCTGTCCGGGCCACAACAAAGGGGTTGGAAATAAATCAGGCACACTCATTAGATACCTATGGCAAAATTCAGAACTGAGCATGCTCTGACCCAAGTCATGTAGACCCAGGTGGAAGGTCCACCTGGTCATACAGAATAGGACTTCACAAAAGTGCACCAAAATCAACCAGTACGATCGACCAATGCCCTCCAGTGGTGTTGGGAGGTGATAGAAGTAGGCCTGGGCTCCTTGTCGCCCTCCCTTGTTCACGTGCTCTGCAAGTGGAGGGTGAGGCCCTTGGGGGTTCCTGCCGTGGCTCCTCAGCTGGTTCTGCACTCCTGCTCAGGTATTCCTCCCATGAAACCGCCATATTCAGCTGCAAACTTTCCCCACCCCTGCCATGCAGCCCGGCGTGCTTTCCGGAGATAGTGGGGACTTTTGGGGACTGCGATACCTGAAACTTTCTTTCATAACATTCACTTGGATTTACAAAAGTGCTTCTGCCATATGAATTCTTTCAGCGTTGCTAAGCAAGAACTGAGGTCAACCACCCCAGAAACCTAACACTATCAAGTCGATTCTGACTTATATCAATCTAGGGGGTCCTCAAACTATGGCCTGCGGACCACATGGCCCTCAGAGGACATTTATTCAGCATGCCGGGTGTTTTTGCCCCCCCTTTTTTTTTTTACTTCAAATTAGGTATGTGCAGTGCGCATAGGCATTTGTGCATAGTTTTATTTTTAAACTATAGTCCAGCCCTCCAGCGGGTTTGAGGGACAATGAACTGGCCTCCTGTTTAAAAAGTTTGAGGACCCCTGAAAGGACAACGTAGAACTATGCTTGTGGGTTCCCGAAGTTCTAAATCTTTACAGGAGCTGAGAACCGCATCTTTCTCTGTGAGCCATAGCGGATTCCAACTGGCTGGCCTCATGGTCACACACATTCCATCAGGCTCCTTGAGCCTTAACTTGATAATTTAATGAAACGATACTTCTCCAAGTCACACTGTATCAAGGTCTATAATCTTGCTATTCTAATATCAAATTTAAAATAAGGAATATAGTTAAGCTCCAAATCCATAAGCAATAAGATCATTGAATCTCTTTGGACACTATTACTTAAAAAAAGAAAAAACTCTGTCCAATTATTTTCAGCACAGAAAAGCTTCCAGTGTTTACAGCTTAGTATGTAATTGCTTTTTCTCTTCTTCTTTTGCATTGGTGAATCATTTTGAGCTTATAATAATGTCAAAATAAATAGTTTCCAGAGCCTCCAGGCATTCACTGTGTAATGATCATTTAAAAGATTTCTTGGTTAGAGGGTCCTCAAAAGAATAAAAAGCGTGTCCGCATCCCTGGTCATTTCTATATTCAAAAGAAGAAATTGCTCATCAAATGCTACAAGCCAATTTCTTTCTTCAGCCAAACTGCCCATTTTAGCATCACTGAATTAAGCAAATGGTTCTACATTTCAAAGTCAACAATGATACTCTTTTCCCTTTAACACGAGCATCTTAAACAGCTCAAAAAATAGTCGAGCTCTTTATTATGGCTTTTCCTGAGAAAGCTGTTTCGTTGTTTATTTTATTTATTCATCTAGACTTTCATGTTAAGATTTGTGTATTTTAAGTTCTGCTAGTCAGGACATTTTAAATGGAGCCAGATTTTTTTTATATACTTTGTCTTTTAAAATATAATGAGACTGAGCAGTACATCCGTTAATAAAATATAAAGTCTTCCTATTTCTGTTTGTTTGTAATTTCCCTAAGGATAACTCTTAATGTAGTAAAACCAAAACCCACCATAATGAATTACATTTGGTCTACTGGGGGTTGTGGCCAACCTTTTGATAGAAAAATCCAGAGACTCCCTTCTGCATCTCCTTTCCCAACCAAACCCCGGTGGCTGGAGGCTGGAAGGAAGAAAGAGGCTGGGCTGCTGGGGCAGGGTGGGGAAGGGGTAACCTTGCAGATTATTTCAAATTCTACTCTGAAGGCAGAAAGTTATCCAAATGAGATAGCTAGAGATTCACTTCCTTAGAAAAAGATTGAAATTAATGTGTCCCTTAGAAAAGCCAAAGGAAAAAAGTCGTTATTAATTTAGGCAATTGAAGAACTTTGAAAGCCATGTCTAGTACATAAAAACACCTGTCCCTAGAGCCCATCGGCCTAGGAAACTGAATTTTTATACCATGTAAAATAAAGGAAGGTCATTTCTTAGACTTGCTCAACAGAAGATTGTCATTTTAAACCGGTTACTGTAATGAGAAGCTGGGTTTTCGTAAAAAGGACTGAATGCTTGAGTCAGTGTGAAATGAAATTAGAGATGCATGTTCTGCGCATGGCGGCATTTCCGGAGGAGTCTGTGTTCCTGTGACTGCTCTCGATCTGTCTCGTGCCTTCTGGGAAACTCACAGCGTGGTGCCCACATCTAGTCTCTCGGACTTTCTTGCCAGCTTTGGAAAGGTGTTGAGTCTGTTGGATCTGCTGCACAGAGACAGCATGCAAGTGGACCCTTCCCACATTCCTCAGAGAGCAGCCCCCCAGTGTAAAGCTGTGGGTGAGGTTTGATGACCTTTGCCCCTTCATCATCCCGCATTCTTTAAGGGACCCAAGCGCTCCCCCGAGGCATTACCGGAGAAGCAGCTACCCCATAGTTTCCAGATGGTGGGTATCAGCCTGTGTGCTCATTGGGATCGCCAGAGAGCTGTCCAAAAGACATCTTTGTCCCATCTCCACTGAGTCAGATTTTATTGGCCTGGAATGCAGCCTAGGTGCTTGGATTTTTTTCTCTCTCATAAGTTTTTATTGTGAATTAGGTGAAGGTTTACCAAGATCATCAGTTTTTTATTCAACAATTCATACCCATTGTGTTTTATGCCACTTATTGCAATCTCCACAATATAATATGACTTGTTCCACTCCCTACTTATGTCTTCTGTTTCCCTTCCTCCTCTCTTCCTACCCTTCTGAACTTGGGCCTTGGATTAATACTGCCCTTTTGAGATCAAATGGTTTGCTGTTTTCAGGTTTGCGTGCCTCACTTGTGTAATTGCTCCCATTATAGACCAATCTATTATTTGGCTGAATATTGAACCACAGGTAGGAGTTCATTTTCAAACTTAGTGAATAAGGACCATCGTTTCAGAGGTTCTGTTAGTCCCTATCCAGCCAATAAGCCTGGTCTCTTTTATGACTGTGAATTTTGCTTCACTATCTAGGACCTTTGGATGTGATCCCTTTCAAAGAAGTTGGAATTGATAGTTGGAGATCATCTAGTTATTCTGTGCTCAGAGTCATGAAGTCTAATGTTCATGTGGTCCACTCACCACTCTTTCCTCCAGAGTGAGGGTGACAATACTTGCCACCTAGATGGCCACTTGTGAGCTTCTGAAATCCAGCTGCTACTCACCAGCATGGATGTCGAACATAGTCTTTACAGTCTAGGTAATGACAATTGTTCTTGGTGTCCTTCACAACTATAATCCCCAGCCCCCCAGCCCAATAAAGCACTCCCTCCAGTTGTTCGGTTATGCCTAAGGAGTTTTGATAACTTCATCTTCTGTGTGCTCCGGAATATTCAATTCCCTGGATGGTCAGAATGGTCAGTCAGGGCTCAGAATCTTGGTGTTAAGGCTTCTGGTGAGATCCTGGCACATCAGACACAGAGGTTGTGAGGCTAGAGGATGGGCAGAAGGGGATCATACTGAGTCTAACAAGGAAAGAAAAGGAAATGAAGGATATAAGCAATTAAAAGCAAGCGCATAAATAGATACAAATACACAGATGGCCCTTGCAACATTATTCCCAATCTCGCAAACGTGTCAACGGTCTAAATACCCATCAATAGGTGAATGGATAAGTCAAACATGTTGCCTACGGTATATACAATGGACTACTACTCAGCCATAAAGAGAAATGAACTCTTGACACAGGCTACAAGAGGAATGAACCTCATAAGCATTATGCTGAGTGAAATAAATCAGCTTCAAAAAGGACACATTTTGCTTAATTCCACTTACAAAAAATATCTAGGCTAGGAAAATGAATAGAGACAAACATCTCCCAATTGTTTCCAGGGATAGGTAGGAAGGTAAGTATGGTTGTTACATAATGCCATGTCAATTGGACAAATAAGTGAGGTGGAGTCTTTCTTATACCTATATGAGTGTCCTTGGATTTATTTCTCTAGTCAACCCAGCCTAACCCAGTAGGGCCTGGAGGGGAAGTGCCATCCCTGAGACGATACTGAGCTTCCATAAGGGTGATGACATAATTTTGGAATGGGTAAGGATGATATATGAACAACATGCAGAATGCCACTTAATTATAATCTTGTAGAGCGTGGAAGTGACGAATGTTTTGATGCATGTATATTTAGTATGATTTTTAAAGAGTGTACGCAAAAGAGCAATATGGCAAGTCTGTGTTGCCATTTGCTGTTGCTCAGCTAAAAGCGATTCGGGCCTGTGTAGTTCAAAGGGAACCACAGAGGCTCAGGAGGAAAGCTGGTACCATCTCCAACTGAGACTTGTCTGACCAAATGCAGAGTCTCCCTTCAAGTAACTGACAGGTCAGAGGCAGCTCATCTCTGCTGCAGAAGCAATGATTTGTCTCAATTCCCAGACCACTGTCACAGCCATGTCTTGTTGCTCTCGGTGCCCCCCTTCCCCACCACAATAAGTCACTAGAAAGCCATGCTTCATTTAAAAACAAACAAATAAAACCCTTCTGCCTCCATCCTGGCACTGTTTCAGCTTATTTAGCATCATAACATATGTCATCTGTTTCCCTAAACAATCTAACATGGACATGGCACGATGGGACTGATGAGTTAGGCAAATGAGAACCAGCCTGCCCTCTGAACACACACGATGGCATTTGACTTGCTGTCAGTAGATGCTGTCGCGTTTCTTCTCCTCTTTCATGGAAAATAAATACAGAAAAGAATGAGGACATGAAAAGGGCTGCAAGATGTTTAGCTCTGGTCTTTCTAGAAAGTGTAGAAAAAAAGTATGTGACCCCTGCCTGCCTTTAGATGCCCCACTCCTCTGGCAAACAAGGATTGCACACTGACCATGGACAAGACATCTGGATCTGGGGGGAGGATATAACAATTGCCCCCACCAGCAAAGAGTTTCCAGATTTACGGGACTACACAGGCCAGGGAGCAGCTCATAAAAAGAACAAGAAGAATCACAAAGGAGGGTGTGCTCCAGCACCACTTCGTCCAGCTGCAGGCACATGAAGGCAAAGTTTCTTTTGCTTTCAGTCAAGTTTATGATTTCCGCTGCATCCCTTACTAACACCTTCACGAAGATCTAGGTTCTTGGGTTGTTTCGCTCCAGGGCGGACATCTCCTTGGTAAAGCTTTATGGACAGCTCATGGTCCAAGAATTCCACCTATATGTTTTGAAAGGGGCCACGTTAAAACCCCTGGCTCAGACTTTCAGGACTGGGCACAATACAGCAAACCCACCATGGGGACAGCAGGATTTGGTAACACTCTCATCTCCATCACAACCTGGACCTGGCAAAGCTATTTTCTTCCACTCACCATCTTTCAATCAATATTTACTCAGCTATTAGTTGCTCCCCAGGCTCAGCATCAGAAAAGTGTTCAAACGTTACCGAATTGTCCATCTAATGGTAGAGGTCTGTGCAAGGGATATGAGAGCAAGAGGCTCAGAGATGATCAGTGGGTAACGAGAGAGGGATTCACCTTTATCATTTGTAGAAAGCCCCTGAGGCTTAGTCACATTGGCAGACTTTCCCTGGAGCAAGCAAATAAAGCTGCTCCCGGCTCAGCTCCATTCCTGATCTGGTCTTGCCATGAGACTATCCAGGCTTTGTCCCAACCCCACGTTCTGGAAACCACGAGTGGAAGGAGGTGAATCTTGGGGATACCATGGAAAAGAATGGGCATTGCACAACACTTCATTGTACTCATATGGAGCTTATGCAAAGGCCAAGAGATAGAACCAGGTGAGACTGTGAACAGGACAAGGTGATACTGCATGGTTTAAAATCAGAAAAGGTGTGCATCAGGGTTGTATCCTTTCACTGTTCTTATTCCATCTGTATGCTGAGCAATTTATACAAGAAGCTGGTCTCTGTGAAAAAGAACATGGCATCAGGATTAGACGAAGACCCATGTAATGTCATTGGGAACATTTTCTCACTAAAAATTTTAGGTCATGGCATCAAAAAAGTGTCATTTTAACCTAAATGGGTTTTTAGACCAGTGAAATAACAGCGAGAGTGAGTCAGCATTGTGCACAGAATTGAGCGATACTGGTTCTTTGGGAAATTCATAATCCAACACTGACACTGCTGAGATAAAGGATGACAGTGAGGAAGATTCTACACCTGAGCTCTGTGATGGGCCAACGTGGTGCTCTACTCTCTTCAGGAATGGATGAGCCAGCTCCACCAAGATTCCCCTTTACTGGAGCACCTGCTATGTATGTAGACGTTGAACACAAGAACGCTTTGGCGTTCCTACAATGATTTCTGACCGATGAGGTCATCGAAAAAATGATTATGATAGCCCGGAGGTTTACTTTCAGGTTTTAACCCCTCTTCAGTTAATTTCTGTGCATGGGGGAAGGTTTGGGGCTTGCTTCATTTTCCTACATACGGTATCTCAGTTTGTCCAACACCATTTGTTGAGCAAGCAGAATTTGTCCCTTTGGATATTTCTGTGTCCTTTTTCGAAGGCTAGGTTCCCGTTGACTGGTGAATATATGTGTAGCTTTTCTGTTCGAATCCATTGATCTATATACCTCTCAGTGTACCAATACACTGCTCTCCCTTAGGGAAAAACAACAACAAAAGTTGTATGAGCCCCTATATAATGATTTTTTTTAATGGACGATGAACTATTTTCCAGGCCAGCACTATCCTATGTTTGAGCACATTGCTGCAGCCACTGTGTCAATCCATCATGCCTTATAGCCTGCGGTACTCATGTTCAGGTATAGTGTTCTGCCATTCACAAGGTTCACACTGGCCAGTTCTTTCAGAAGTGGAAGACCAGGTCCTCCTCCCTCGTCTCTGTCTGGAAACTGCTGAAGTCTACCTGCAGTGAGTGACCCAGCAGGCATTTGAACTACTGGCTGCAAAATTTCCACCATTACAGCCAAATGCAGGCCACCACAGTACAACAGACAGTAACAGCATCTTAACACCACACAAAGGCTCCTCCCTGGGGAGACCACGTGTTCAGGCAATTGCTGCTGTTACACATGTAAGTGGGGGCTACATGAAGTCGCACCATCTCCTGTGGCCCTTCCAGGAACAGGCCATTCTGCTGTTGTTTCTACTGGACTTAGGCTCAGCTGCCAACCTGCCCTCTGCACGCATTCTTCTCCTTACCCTTCCATGTCACCTTCTCTTTGCCCAAGTCAATACTGCTGGTTAGTCACCTACTGGTGGATGCTTGCTTCTGAAGTTTCTGAACCACATTTCCCCATGGTTATGAGACATTGCTGCTGCCACTGCGAGCATTTAACAGGTTACTTTACACCTTCAATTGGAAATCTAGGGGAATAGAAAGAAAGCTTCTTCTTTCTCCCAAGGAGTGGGTGGTGGTTTTGAACCGTTTCCCTTGAGGTTAGCAGCCCAATGTGTAACCCACTACACCAGTAGAGCCTTGGTGGCACTGTCCAGCAATTATTAGACTGCTAAATATGAGGTCAGGGTTTCAAACCTACCAACTTCTCCTTGGGAGAACGATAAAGCTGTTCCCATAAAAGACTGACAGCTCCAGAAGCCCTCTATAGGGTGGCTATGAGTTGGCATTTTGCGGTCATTTAGGGCTTTTTGGTGGCATGTGATTTTTTAGGGCTTTTAGGTTGTTTGTGGACGTTCAAGGTGTGTTTGGGGCATTCGGGTAGTTTGGGGTTTTTAGGGTGTTTTATAAGATTTTAGGGAGTGTTTAAGGGATTTAGGGGTGGTTTTTTAGAGTGTATAGGTATTTTTCAGCACAATATGGTGTTTTTAGTGATGTTACAGAGTTCCTTAGGGATTTTAGGGTATTTTTCATATTATATGTGTTTTTTTCCCCCAGCATTTTAGGTTTTCTTAGGGCTTTCATGGTGTTTTCAGGGCATATATGGGGTTTAGGAATGTTTAGGGTTTGGGAATCTTCTAAGGATGATTTTTGGAAGTTTCACATGTTTGGGTGGGCATTTGGTGTTTTTTTGTGGCTTTAGAGTGTTTATGGGATCCTGTCAATTTGCAGCTTTAATTCCGCAAAGAAAAGTCAGACAGCAAGCCAGAAAGGAGCAGGAAATGAAGGGGAAGCCCAGGCCACATGTTACAGCTGCCAAGTCCGGAGAACCTAGGTGTGGTCGTTGGCTACCTGGGACCGGGAGTGGGGCTGTGCTCCTGCCCAAGGGTGCTAGGGAGTAAACCAATCTCAGCTGGACGTTTGGCTTTTCTACTAATTAGCCGACTCCATGAACTTTCCCAAGGGCAGCTGGCGAATTGCCAGGGGAACCCAGCTAGACCCCCCACACAAAAGCACAGGGATGGTTACAGGAACAGGAGGTTTCACACAGTGGATGTGCAGGGCTTGGGGTCGGGATTGGGGGCCAAGGTGAGGAAGGGGCAGCAATAAGGCCTGGTCCCAAATAATCAGACACTGAGCAATAAAAGTACAAGGACTGCCAAGAGAACATGGGGACAAAGGATGGCTGGACTTCATTTGATATCTTTGGACGTGCTGTCAGGAGAGACCAGTCCCTGAAGGGACATCAAGTCCATGAAGGACATGATGCTTGGCAAAAAGTGGAGGATGGGCAATAAAACAGCTCGAACCAGTGGCTACATCAGTGGGCATAGTAACAATGGTGAGGATGGTTCGAGACCTGGCAGTGTTTTATTTTACTCCTTGTGTTTTTCTAGAACTGTCTTTCCTGGATGCACGAGGAAGGATAATTGTGCTTGTGGGAAGCAAATGCACAGTGGGCAGCGCTTTGGCCAACATAGGTACACCACCGGCACACAGTGCCCCCTTACTTGGCATCCAAAGTGACAGGATTTGTCTTTCCCCAGAGCTCTCCAGCCCTGGGGGAAGCGGCCCTGCCTTCGGCACACCGCCAGGGGGCAGCACTGCTGCTCTCTCACTGGCTACATCTGTGAGGACCCAGAGAGCAGCTCCTTTCTGCTGCTCTCCTCTCAGACTTCTGCCAGAAGCCTTGGCTCGTCCTGGATCCTCCCTTGATTCCCACTCTGCACCTTTGGGGACGCCCAGCCCATTAACTCTCTCCCATCCTTCCTTGCTGCCTCTTGTCCAGATGCCTGAGCTGGGCTTCAAGTAGTTGTAATGTTATGCTTAGGTGAGATGTGTTCAGCTTGTTTACTGTCTGTATACAAGAAAAGAGTGCAGCCCAAGACATCCACCCTTTTGTTCCTCTATGGAAAGCCTGTTACGTGTCATAGTCTTCTCTCTGTGCAGTGCTTTCCTCTGCTGCTGATGCTTTTACATGAAATAGGACTCGGTGTGTCACCGCTACAGGAAATTATCTCTGAAAAAATAATATGCCCAGAACTCAGAAACAGTGTCAGCTTGCATCTGGCATCATGGAAGCATCATGGGTGTGTTTCCATTCATTCGCTCCTGAGTGTCACATGTTAAACTCAGTGCATAGCATAAACAGCAGCAGGCACAATCTGAGACAAAGCACACCCTTTGCTGTGAAGCACATTCCGACTCCTGGCTGCCCCTGTGCCACAGAGTAGAACTGCCCCGCAGGGGCTCCCTAGCTGTCATCTTTACAGAGGCACATGGCCACACCTCCCTTTTGGGAAGCCACTGGGTAGGTTTGAACTTCAGGGTTGTAGTAGTTGATATTGTAGAGCCCTGGAGTCAGTTCGGATTCATAGGGGCCTGTGCACTAGAGAGAGAAACAAAGCCCAGTCCTGCGCCATCCTCGCACTTGTTACTGTATTTGAGCCGATTCTCGCAGCCACGGTGTCAATCCACCTAAGTAAGGGTCTTCCTCTTGTTTGCTAACCCTCTGCCAAAAATGATGCCCTTCTTGCAGGACTGGTTCCACCATAGTAATATGTCCAAAGTACCTGAGACAACGTCTCCGCATCCTCTTTCAGATCTCCTGCCTTTAGTTTGTCAGCTCACTTCGATGGAGTCGATGCTGAGCCATAGCGACTCTATGAGATCAGAGCAGAACTATCTCTGTGGGTTTCCCAAAGGCTAACTCTATGGGAGTAGAACGCCTCATCCTTTTCTTCTGAGGACTGACTGGTGGTTCCCCACTGCTGACATTACAGTTGACACCCAAGGCATAAGGTACTATGCCACCAGAAGTCCCTTGCCCCTGTGTAATAACCAACACCACCTACACACAAAACCCACCCCTTCTCTGTCAGTTTGATGTATGGTGATGGCTTGAGTTGCTATGATATTGGAAGCTACTAGGGGGAACCCGACAAAAACTACAATTTTTTCAAAACTATGCATTTAAATTTTTTATCCCCTTCATAGTACTCTCCATTACACTTCACACATTTGTCTAATCTGTGATTACATTCTTGGAAACATTTTTCAAACTCAGCAGTTTGGGTGACACCCTTGTTTTTTCCCCCCCTCTTCTGTGTTGTCAAACCACTGTCCTTCATTCATGGAAACAGAAAGAAGTCACATGGAGTGAGTTCAGGTGATTAGGATATGAGGGACAAGAGAGGCATGCTTTTTGGGGGGATGTTTTCATACTGTTATTTCTTTTCTCTTTTTTTATAATCAATTTTTGGGGCCTCATACAACTCTTATCACAATTGATACATACATCATATTTGTACATTCATTGCCCTCATCATTCTGAAAACATTTGCTCTCCACTTAATCCGCTGGCATCAGCTGATAATTATTCCCCATCCCTCATGAACCCTGAATAATTTCTAAATTATTATTTTGTCTTATCTTACACTATACAATATCTCCCTTCAGCCACTTTTCTGTTGTCTGTCCCCCAGGGAGATGGTTATATGTAGATCCTTGTAATCGGTTTCCCCTTTCTATTCCTCCCTCCCTCTACCCTCCTCGTATCGCCACTCTCACCACTGGTCCTGAAGGGATCATCCGCCCTGGATTCCCTGTGTTTCCAGTTCCTATCTGTACCAGTGTACATCCTCAGGTCTAGCTAGATTTGTAAGGTAGAATGGGGATCATTTTAGTTGTGGGGGAAGAAGCATTTAGGAGCTAGAGGAAAGTTGTATGTTTCATTGTTGCTACAGTGCACCCTGACTGGCTCCTCTCCTCCCTGCTACCCTTCTGTAAGGGGATGTCCAATTATCTACAAATGAGCTTTGGGTTTTCACTCCACACTCCCCCGTATTCACAAAGATATGATTTTTTTGTTCCGATGATGTCTGATACCTGATTCTTCCGACACCTCGTGATCACACATGCTGGTGTGCTTCTTTCATGTGGGCTTTGTTGCTTCTCAGCTACATGACCACTTGTTTAACTTCAAGCTTTTAAGACCCCAGAATGTATAACTTTTGATAGCCGACCACCATCAACTTCAGTCACCACATTTGCTTATGCACCCATTTGCCTCCAGCAATTGTGTTGGGGAGGTGAGCATCACGGAATGCCACTTTAATACAACAAAGTATTTTTGCATTGAGGGAGTACTTGAATGGAGGCCCAATGTACATCTGTTACCTTAATACTAAACCTATAAATATATGCATATAGATCTATTTCCCCATCGTTATACATAAATATATTTACATATGCACATGCCTTTATTTAGACCTCTATAAATGCCCTTTGCTTCCTACCTCTTTCCTTGATTTCCTTTTACTTTCTGATTGTCCCACTCTCATGTTCAGCCTTCATTTGTGTTTCAGTAATTCCTCTAGGTTACATTACTCTTGGTTACACTCTACCAAGCCTCCTACACCCTCCTCACCATCTATTTGGATCACTTGGTGTTCCCTTGTCCCTGGGTTTGTTAACAGCACTTCCTTTTTCCCTACACCCCCCTTTCCCATCTCCCTCCCCCAGCTGTCAGTCCCATTGTTTTCTCCTCCAGATTGTTCATCCAGCCTATCTCATTTAGACAGACCTGTGGAAATCATAGCATGCACAAAAACGAGACAGAGCAAACCCAAGCAACAAAATGAAACAAAAGAACAACACCACCACCAACAAGCCGATGACAAAAAGCAAAACAAAACACAAGAAAGAAAAGCTTTTAGTTAGTTCAAGGACTGTTTGTTGGCCTTTAGGAGTGTTTTCTCATAGAGTATGATGGGTCAGCTAGCCCTGGCCCCAAAGTCTATTTTTGGTATTCCCTGGGGACTTCGTTGCTCTGTTCCCCTTCCTGTTCTGTTGTACACCCTTAGTATTTTGCCTCGGTGTGCTGGGATCAGATCGGGCGATAGAGGCATGCTGTTTTTTTTGTGTGAGCAGGTGCACTGTCATGGTGGCAAAACCAGTCCCCTGTCTACCACTAATCAGTCCTTTTTATTTTAAATAAATCATTTTATTGGGGGATCTTACAGCTTTTGTAACAATTCATACACCAATTTGTATGAAGCACATTTGTACATACATTGCTATCATCATTTCCAAACATGTTCTTTCTCCTTGAGCTCCTTTTTTCCCCTCCTCCCACCCACGTGAACCACTGATAATTTATACATACTTTTTATTTTTATATTTTACGCCTCTGCTGTATCCCTTCACCCAAACTTCTGCTGTTTGTTCCCCTGGGTGGTGGAGTGGGGCTGTATGTCCATCATTGAGATTGGTTTCCCCTTTCTTCTGCTTCTCCCCCCTACCTTCCCTCGTGGTGTTGCTACTCTCAGTATTGGTCCTGAGGGGTTTATCTGTCCTGGATTCTGTGTGTCGGAACTTCTAGTCAATAGCAGTGTGCAAGCTCTGGTCTAGCCAGACAACTCAGACCTTCTTACACAATATCTTCAGAACCTCTATATAGGAAGCTTGATTAACAGTCTGACCTAGTGCAATGACTAAACTCCAAATGCACTATCACCCTCACATCAACAAAACCAAACAAATGAGCATCTTCTTGAAGTTTGAGTTCACTTGACGAGGTGTATTTGAGTGAGGTGATGATGGCGTCTTACACTGACTTGATTTATGTTTGCATTCTGGCTTGTGAGAAGAGCACAAGGTCTTGTCACCAGCAATGACCTTGGGAAAAAAGTGTGGGTGCACTAGCTCAGAGCAAGTTGCCAGATGCCTGCCCAAACAGGAGAATGTATATTTTGAAATGTGTACCCAGTGGAGCTTTGTACCGCTTGGTTTTTTGGCGGGGGTGGGGTGGGGGTGGGTGGAAGGCCGGCTACTCCTTTGTAGGTTAGATAATCTGAGATGTGCTATTTGAAATTTCCTGGGGCCAGTTTTAGACAAAACTAGAAAAGTTAATTTTGCTGTATGGAAAAATCTGACAGTCTGGAAGTATCTACTTTTCCTCACATGCCATCATTCCACTAGTAGCATTATTCTTAGTTAAAGCTCTCCTCTGTTCCTCCTTAGGGTTTCCCCCACTACCTGATGTTCCTTTTCTCCTACTCATCATCAAGGGACTTGTGTCCAAAGTGAGGACAGCAAATAAGAGACCCTCCTGACTCTCTGTTAAGAAGGGTGCTCTGGTGCATGCGTGTGTTTATGTGTGCACATACAATCGCATTTGAATTTTGTTGGAAGAGGCTTCATAGAGACAGAGAGTGACATGGTTAGAGCTGCTGCACATGTAGAGCACTGTACTCTATGGTGTTCTAATTCAAATGCATGTAAGGTCCAAGAGAGGTAATAGAAGCAAGTGACCAGGGTCAGGGAAGGCAGTAGGAGGAACTGAGGGAGCCTGAATGCCTCACACCCTGCCAGTTTCACTGATTCTTGGATGGGAGAGTACCAACCTAGTGCTGTGAAATCTTCGCAGTTTTCAGAGGCTTGGGGGATTTAAATTTTGTATGTAAAAAATAGACATCTAAATGCTTGTAATTTATTGATTTCGATAAACACACTGAATGCCAGTACTCAAGTCAAACAAACCAAACTGACAGCCATCGATTCTTTGCCAACTCATAGTGACCCTATTAGACAGGGTAGAACTGCCCCTCAGTTCAGCTCCCAGCCCTGGAGGCCCACCAGTTCCTCGTTATTATCATGAGGAATACTATTTTCACAAGAGCATTACATACCCCTAGAGACTAAACCATAAAGCCATATAGGCTTTGACCATCAATTCTGATATGCTTTTTCCTCAAACTGATGGGTCATTTGATGGAATCCTTGTATTACTTCCCTAACATAAAAATTAATCAAGCAAAGGAGATTCAGTGCTCAGTACTACAGCCCCCTATTTAGAGATTAACTCTTAAAAACCACCACCACCACCACCACCACCACCACCACCACCACCACCACCACCACCACCACCACCGCCACCTTATCTATGTTGATAAAAACTTGAGTAGGCTGTATAAATATCTCAAGTATTTAGGATAAAATGGATTCTTATTCTACTGTCACATATTTAGTTTGAGATATGTGTTTCCATCTGAACACAAATTAAATAGACCTCATTGACATCTTTTCAAAATGCCATAAAAATTAAATGATTACCTTAAAAGATACTCAGTATAATTAGGCATCAGAAAAATGTACATCAACACTAGAGCGAGATAGTGTTTCAACCCATCAAGATGACACTAGCCAAGAATATTAAAAATACCATTGAGTGCTGGAAGAATGAACAGATTTGTGTCAGAAGAACAGTCTGAAAGGTCCTTAGAAGCAAGCACGGGGAGACTTCACATGCTTTGGATATGTTATCAGGAGATGCCAGTCCCTGGAAAAGGCTGAAATGTTAGGTTCAAGTATAACAACAGTTTTGAAGATGGTGTAGGACTGCGCAGTGGTTCATTCTGCCTTGAGTTGGAACTGACTCAATAGCACCTAATGCTAAAAGCTAGATGCTTTTGATCCTAAATGAAAAGTGGATGGTCCAGCCTCCATACCAGCTACGTGGACAACTGCCCCTCCCCCCAGAAGAATTTACTTTAGAAGACGGCACTGAACTTGTAGCTAGGGGAGATGGACATGTCTGATCAGAGCACACAGGGGCAAATGAAGGGGGAGGAAGAGAGTGGAGCACACACTGGTCCACCAGGCTTGGAGGATGATTTTGGCACTCTGAACAGCCAAGGTACAGAGTGGACCATATGGCTGATCCCACTATGAGACATGCCATCCCTTGCTGGCCCAGAGCCCTATGGGGACAATACCGGAGACTCTGTGTTGGGACTGACCCGACTGGCCCTCCAACACGGAGGTAAATCACTAAAAGCATGCAGCAGAGCAACCATGGGAGCAGAGCGGGTAGTCCCTGAGGGAGTACAAAGGACAGACTCTGGGGCCAGAGCATGATACGCCATCAGACCTGACTGAAGGACACACCTATAGAAAAAAAAAATCAGACCTTGATCTATTTACAGGTTTTTCTTTCTTAAAAATTTTTTTTGTCTTTTAATTAATTTACTCTTTTATTGATCATTGGTTTTCTGTTGTTGTTTTTTTGTCATCACACTGTTCTCACCCATCGCCTATCTTGCTATGGTTTGATTTTTGGTGCATATTATTATCTCAACAGATCTATCTAGATAAGATAGGCTGGAAGAATAGTCTGGAGGAGAAAACAACAGGACCAATGGTTCCCGGGGACATGGGAGAGAGAGAGGAGGGGGTAAGGAGGTGATGCTGACCAATCCAGCGACAGGGGAGCAACAAGTAATCCAAAATCCGTCGCAAGGAGGGTGTGAGAAGCCTGGTAGGTATTCAGCAAGGGCAATGTAACCAAGAGAAATTACTCAAACCCAAGTGAAAGCTGAGCATGATAGTCGGACAAGAGGAAAGTAAAAGTAAATAGAGGAAAGAACTAGGTGACAAAGGGTATTTCTAGAGGTCTACATACTGGCATGTACATATGTAAATATATTTATACAGGAGGGTTCGTAAATAGATCAACGTGCATATATTTATAGACTTAGTATTAAGGCAGTAGATGGACATTGCCAAATACTTACTCCATTCAAGAACACGTTATATTAAATTGGCATTCCATGATGAACACCTTTCCAACATGATGGTTGAAGAAAAATGTGTGCACTAGCAAATGTGGTGAAGAAAGCTGATGGTGCCTGGCTATCAAAAGTTATAGCATCTGGGATCTTACAGGCTTGAAAATAAAGAAGCGGCCATCTAGCTCAGAAGCAACAAAGCCCACATGGAGGAAGCACACCAGCCTGTGTGACCATGAACTGTTGAAGGGATCAGATATCAAGCATCAAAGAACACAAAAATCATGTCATTGTAAATGAGGGTGAGTGCAGAGTGGAGACTCAAAGCCCATTGGTAGGTAACTGGACACCCCTTCCTGAAGGGATGTGGGGAGGAGATAAGCCAGTCAGGGTGCAGGGTAGCAACAATGAAACATGTTTCCTCTAGTTCCTAAATGCTTCCTCCCCCCACTATCATGATCCAAATTCTACTTTACAAATCTGGCTAGACAAGGGGATGTACAGAGAGATCGCCTTGGAGATTGGGTGGATGTTCCCACAGTAGCGTGGAGCCTCACAAGTGGTGGTCAGGCGTTTCCCCCAGTCACTTGTAGGACCTCAGGATTTAGGCTGGGGATGCCCCCACTTTTTATAGGGGAGAACAACCTGTGGCCTGGTGTGTGGGAGAGGACCAGCGTGAATTCCCCAGCTGCTTGCCACACCAATAAGTGGGGGGTGGGAGCTCCCTCAGTTGGGCCTTCAGGTTTGCCCTAGGCAGAGGGGAGTGGCCTGGAGACAGCTATTGTCTTGTGATGGGAAAGAGAGTGAAAGGAGAGGAAAAAGAGAGAAAGAGGAAGACACAGACTGGGGCAATAATGCCAACCAGACTGACAACCACTCACCCACACACAACTAAAATGCACAGAGTAAACAAAGGTGACAACAGTAAAAAAAAAAAAAAAAGAAAAGAAAACAACTAAAAAGGAGAACCAAATCTGTGGAGGCTGTGGTAGGAAGTAGAGAAGAGCTAGATGGAGCGGAGAAAAGCAGAAAACCTGTAAGAAGAGCCCAATAAAAGGAAAAAGAGAGAAGAGAAAAGGAAGGAGGAGGAGAGAGTATTTTTTAAATGGTTAAAGAAATAACTGCCCCTGTGTTATGCTGTGTGTAGCTCTGACTCGTCCTGTGTGCAGTACTGTCTTAGGGGTCAGGCTGCCCACTAGGAGGACAGGGTTGCCCTAGGCAGAGTGTAGGGCTCTGGAAACCAGCAGTGGTATGTGCAAGCAATGAGAGGGAGCAGAGAGAATCGTACAAGCTAAGAGAGAGGTGAAGAAAGCAAAGACAGAAAGAGGAAAGAAAGAAAAAGAGAAAGAAGGAAATAAATCCAACTGAGTTCACTAAGGTTGGCTGTGATGGTAAAGAGCAAGGAGAGAGAGAAGGAGGAAATAAAGTATAAAGTAGTAGCTGATCCCTGATTGCTTGGATGAGGGGCCAGAGGGGTTTAGACACTGCTCCAACATGGCAGGTCAGTGTGCCCTTTTAATGCCGGGACCCAGTGGTGCTGGGCAGAATTGCCCTAGTTGACGAGATCACCTTAGAGGCATGACGGAGGTTTCTTCAACGGTGCAGCGCACTGTAGGTGTTTGTCCCAGGTGCCTTGTGTGGTGTACAGCACTCCCACACAGGGCAGGCTGGAGTGCCTCCTGCTATTTGGGTTGATTTGCCCTAAGTGGAGGGAAGTGACCTGGAAGCCTTTAGTGGCATATGAGAGGAGAGAGTGGGAGAGAAGAGGAAAAAGAGGGGAAAAGGGGAAAAAAGAGGGATAAAGAAGAAAGCGAGTAAATAAAAGCCCAACACCAACCTGAGCACGTTGAAACTGAGTGCGGTGGAAAAGTTAGAAGGGCTAGTGAATAAAGTGAGAATAAGTAGAGCAGTGGGTAAGGAGGTAATGATACTTGATCACCTGTCCTTGAGGCCAGAGGAATTCCAACTCTTCCTCAAGGTCATGGGGTCATGGACTTGTAAGGTCTCTCTCTCTGGCCTAAATTCCAACCCCAGTCCTTGGCTCCCCGCGAGAAAAATTTCATGCGGAAAGCCGGGCTCATGATTCAAGTGAATTTAATGAGAGTTAAAAGAAGCTTCAGGTTTTACAAGGCACCCATAGGATTCCTTTGACCATGGGGCCTGGCAGAGACTGCCTCAGGTCATGCAAGGATCTCTCTCCTCCCAGGAAGAAGACCAGACCACCCCTCTCCCTTCTGGTTCCTGCCTTTTCAAGGGTTCCCGGGGAGGCTGGTGAAGGACCCCAGGTCAATCCCATTGGCTGAACTGCAATCATCTGGCCCAGGTGGGCTGCTCCAGGTGCAACATCCATCGGAGCCCACGGGCAGGAAAATCCAGCTTTCCTATGCTGGCTCTCCTGGGCATGCGTTAATGGACTTTCCCATCCCTGATGTAGGGTTCCACAGATGCTGTGTGAGATTACTTCAAAAGCAAGATCGCGCCCGTGGCCAGGGGTCACTTGGGTGCTGGAGTACCTGCCTTGTGCTGCATGTAGCACTGCAGCAGGGGCTGGGAGGGGGCACTGGGGGGCTCCCTCAGCCCCGTCTAGGGCTCCAAGACCGGCAGGGCCTCCCCAGCTATGTGTAGAATCACTGAGAGGGAAGCTTGTTGTCCTATCTAGACTGCTGATGCTTCCTAGATCAGAGGATTTTCTTTTTTATCCCTCTGGCCAGCTAGAATGAAATTGTCTCCCACAGTCTCTGGGCTACAGCTCAGTGCTGTTTAAGGCTGACACTGCTACAGCGGGTCTTTGTTATGGTAAAAGCGGCCAGGCCCTGTGGCTGAGTTCTGGCATTCCTTAGCTAGGTTGCTTCTTATGCTGATTTATGTTAAGGGACTCCCCTATGTGGTGCTTGGAGCTGAGCAACCAGACTTGGGTTTGAGTTTTAAACCAATCATTTATGTTTCACCCTTAAAAAAAATTCTACTTGTGATGTGCTCAGATTTGGTGGCTGTCAAGCTGACCCCCAGAGGGGGAGATGCAGCTTATCAGGGGGGTTGTTTACTAGTCGGCCAATTGGAACTAAATTTGCTCCCTGGACTCCCGACTTTCTGCCTTTTTCTCCCACACCATGATCTTCCTAAGGTAATAATATATTTTTTCTTCTACTCTAAATTATGGCTACCCACCACCAACCCCTGACCGTGAGCTCAAGGCATCCAACCACATGGAGAGCTCAGTGTGGGGTTCCCCTCGTGTCTGAGATTCTGCCCCCTCTCAGGGCGTCCACCTGCAGGGATCCCTGCTCCAGGCAAGGGCATATCTGGCACCTGCCACTTCGTCAAAATTATAGTGCTTTAAAGCATTCTTGGTTTGCTTTGTGAGTGGAAATCCCACAAAAGAAGGGGTTCAGGAGAAACCCTGTTACCCTAGTTCTAATTTCAGAACTCCACCTCCCCGTTTCCTTCACCTAATTTCCTATTTTTCTGGTCTGGCAGCAGGAGCTCCAGATAGATGGGTCCTATCTGGTCGCCATTTTCTCTGAATCCCTCCATCTATTTCTTTTACACTCTTAAAAAGTACAAAACATTTACTCTACAAGCGCAAACAGATTTTCAAAAGCAGGGAAAAACCTGAACGTTCAGTACATGGTTCAATCGTCTTTTCATCTCTGTGCCCTAACTATGCTGAGCTCCATGGAACTGCATGGAGGGGAGCTATTCTGGCGTCATCGAGCCAAGTGAGTGTTTTGAATTACCTCAAGTGAATATTTGACTGGAAAGCATAGGGTGTAAAAAAACCCTGAAATCAGATGGTGCACATCCGTCACAAAGAACAGGGCCTTGTACTTAAACCTTTTTTTCTGAAAATAAGCAGCCATCTAAGTGAGATATCAACTAAGTCCGCCCAGAACAAGCAGCACAGCCAGTGTGATGCCAGGGTGATAAATAATAGAATCTCAATCTGCAGGTATGAACAAGAATCAGAGCTTAAGTTCGGAACACCCAGTTTGCAAAAGGACTCAAATGCACATGCGGGGTGAATTCCCTCTGACCACAGTCCATGGACATGAACAGATACAGTTAAGTTCAAATGTAACACCTGATCATTTGATCTCTTCAGACTAATTTTAATTTGGTTCCAGTTTTTAGTATTTTTCACTTTCTGTTCGATTGAGGTTTTTCTCTCTTTTATCATTGTTAGTTTTTCTTTTCTACTTGTTTCTTGATTTTGTTTTGTATTTTTTTTAATACATATGAAATCCAGGAGAGGTAAATCCAGAGAGACACTAACAGAATTAACAATCACCTAGGGACAGGCAGGGAAGATTTGGGGGAGTGAGGGGGGGGCTAACAAAAATGAATATAAAAGAAGGAAATGATGTAAACCTGATTGTGGTGAGGATTACACAAATCTTAATATGACTGAAGTATTGAATGATATATGTGAATTATATGAGAATTAAAATAAAACAAAAGCTGAGGTCAGAGATAGGGCAGCAATTTAGCCCTGAATCTCTTGGTGAAGATTGAATGTCATTTTGTGCCAAGAGCCCATTTTTCCACTCATGAAGTTTGGGGAACCGGCCATGCTCCTTCATCACTTTTCTTACCTCAATAAATGGGTACAGTTCACTCTTCTCCCTTTTCTTCTCTGTCACATACTTTGCAGCAGTCAGGGGAACAGAACTTACAGTCCTGAAAGGGATCCATGAGTGTTAGTCCAGGTAGACTAGAGAAACAAATCCACACTCAGATGTGTATAGGAAAGACCTTTATATACAAGAACAGTTGTATATTGAGAAAGCATTCCAGCCCAACCAAGATCAAGTCCATAAGTCCAATATTAGCCCATGTCTGATATCAATCTATAATGTTCTCTTCAGACTCATGAAACACCTTCAATGACCCCAAATGCAGGAAGATCACAGGTCAGTAGTTGCAAAGTCTTCTGCATCCAGTGGTGGTAGAAGCATCTCAGCTTTGGCAGGGTCTCCATGTGGCTCCTCCAGTTCCCAGGGCATGGGTTCTATCAGTGTGGTGCCATGTGTCTTGTTAGTAGGACATCTCTCAGGGAATGAGCAGAAAGATAGTCTCCTGCCTCCAAGGAGGAAATACCAGATTTCCCAGAACCCTGACGGGAAGGCCAGGCCCACAAAGAGGCCTCATTGGCCATAACCCAATAGAGAGACTAGAGTCTACCCCTTCACTCTTAATCCTCTCAAGTCCCAAATTGACACCAGATTGTATAACTACAACAGACCACCCCTTGTCCATTTGACATTTTCACAAAATTCTTTAGCCGTATATAATTTCAAAACAATAATAGAATCATATCAGTATCTAACAGTATAATATGAAAATGCATACATTTCACTCCGTGCCACCCTCCTTTAAACATAATATTCTGTAAGTGATGAAACAAAAATATCCTATGCTTAACAATTGCAGGTAAGGTACACCCACATATTAATCCTATAATTCTATGAATATATTCCAGTATCTATGAAATCTTGTAAGCTAGCCACTTCACGCCTTTATCTGGCCCATTTTGGCTATCCAGTTTCTCTACTGCCTACTTCCATCAACCCAGTGCTCTGAGGAGACAATCATATTCTTCAATATAAAGAGTCTTCATGCCAGTTGGAACCTTGTGAAGTCCACATCCACAAGAAAGTCAAAGCAGGACAGTTCGTCTATACAGTCTGCAGCAGTATATACCAGTGCACAGGCTCAACATTCTTCTCTTCATCTGGTCGGGTTCGGGTCAAGTCAATGTGGGCTCCCTCTCTTGGCCTCACCTCAGTGTCCATTGGTCGCATTGCCTTTAGGCCTTGGCCCCATCACCAATTCTCCACAACTCTAGTCCCCTCAGAGTAGGTCATGGACTTCAAACGAGTCAACCTGCTCTCATCTTCTTCTCTACTGCCTGTAAACCAGGTCCACGAGTGTCAGTGGTCAGAAT
Organism: Tenrec ecaudatus; assembly: GCF_050624435.1. Classification (NCBI taxonomy): domain Eukaryota; kingdom Metazoa; phylum Chordata; class Mammalia; order Afrosoricida; family Tenrecidae; genus Tenrec; species Tenrec ecaudatus. The sequence goes on along the minus strand of NW_027457586.1, from coordinate 482,914 downwards.
GAACCCCCTGCTCTATTGCTGCTATTCTGCCACTTTCACTCAACAAGCAGATCCAGGTGGTCACCTAGCAATCATTTCAGGCTTCTACAGGCTCCCTTGAATGTTCAGTACTAGAAAGGAGTTTCTTCAGGCTTTGAGATTTTTTCCAGTTTCTGACAAAAACCACTATTCAAAATTCAAATATTACAAAAGTTCCCTTTTAATGCACATGAAGCTCTTCCTCACAGTGGGAGCAGTGCACAGAAACGGACCTTGATGCTGGGCTGCTCTGTGCGTGCTTTGGTCAGTTGGGAGCTGCTGATTCACAGATTCACTTCACGTGGATGAAGATGCTTGTTTGCTTCCCCGTGAGTTTATCGCGCTTCAACAGAGAAGAACCCTGTTCTTGGGTTTTGCCTCTGCCTTGCTCCTAGCACCGCTGGAATAGAAAGATTACAAATGATTTTTTTGTTGTTGTTTTAAAAAACAGAAAAGAAATGCCGTGTACCTGTTAGGTAAGTAGAGGCAGAACTGAGGGTGGTCGCTGTGCATGCCAAACCTCCTCCCCATCACAGACAGTTGAAAGCTGCTTCAGGCTGGAAAGATGCACACATTTAGGTCCTTGTGACAGGAAGCAGGTCAACCTGGGCGGGCCCCCATCTAGACCAGGTGGGCTTAATTCAGTCAATGGGGTCAAACAGTACCGTCAGCCATGCCTACCAACAGGGTATGGGTGGGGGCCTCCCACCAGCTGTCATGCAACCCAGCGCGCGTGGGCTGTCCAGTCCGCCCCCACCCCCCACGAGCATATTTGCCTCTTCTATCCTTTATAAAGTCACTTGGATCACAAACTAGGTTTCTGCGTCAATTGGTTCTTGTGTGAAGCCAAGGACAGAGGTACATTTCTCCCAGAGAGAGCCCTCACATAACCAAATCAGATTATAGCCTTCAGTGTTAGGGTTCCAACGAATTTTGGGGGAATATCTCAAGTGGTAGTGGTAAGGACACAACTCAATCCATATTATCTCTTTATTTTGCTCAGCCAGATGCTTGCCCTTTGAGCCTGAATTGTTGCAAGGCTTATTACCCCATCAAGTGTTCCCAGAGCAAGCCCTAAATGGGCAGTAGTCACACACAAGGAAGATTTGCAGGGGACACTGTTAAGAATGATTAATGCTTAAGTGTTCCTTGTCTCCCCAAATGTACCATCTGGCAGAAAATTTGTTAGATCTCTCTCCTGGGAGAGATATACCTCAGCTCTTGAATAACTCTCCTGGTCATAGAAGTCAAATTCCAAGCTTTTCATCCAACATTCATAAAGCTAAATAAATGTTACATAAACCTAAGTTCTCTATCTTGGATAAGACAAAGTAAAACCATGACTTGAGAAGGTTTTCATTGAGGACAGAGACAACTTCAGATATTCTAAGCCTATGAAATTGGTCATGATTCAGGCAACTTGCCAAGGAAGCAGGTAATACCTAGGTGGGAGGTGGAATGAATAAGAACTTGCACTAAGATTCCATTCCATCAGGTGCAGCTGGTGACTTTGGAGGCCCAGAGCAGGCAGTGGGAGAGAGAAGACCAGAGCAGGGGAGGGATGTGATGAGCTGGAGGGTAGAGGGAGGGATTATGTGTTGTCCTGCTGTCACCTCCCACCCCACTGTGACCCTTTAGTGATGTGGGCCCAGGTTTGTGATGCAAGTGGTTTTGAAGCCAGAGGGGACTCAGAGTGCTCAGTTGCCTGAGTGCAACCGCTGTATCCAGAAGATGGAGGAGATTCTCTTTCTGCTGGAACAGAAAAGTGCTTCCTGGCTGACCTACCAATACCCCACCTGGTTCACTGTTTTGACCTTGGGCATCCTGTATGGAGTGGGTTGCTTCTTCCTGGTCCTCCCCTTCCTTCCAAATACTCCACCTGTGCGACCACCCAGGAAAAGGATAAAGGTAAGAAATTCTCAACCCAGCCATAGGAGAGATTGATTTTTCCTTGTTTTATAAATTTTTCCTTTCGTAATTAATTTCCTGATAGGGGAAATCTCAAGAAAGAAGAGACCATCAGCCCTGGCTTTGGAATATTGATGAGGGCTGGTGCGTCCTTACTCACTCTTAGGACTTTGTTCACTGCATTGGTATCATTTTATCCTTGCCGGCTTATGTTGATTTTCATTATTTCTGTTGGCTTTCCCTGTTTGTGAAGCACAGGAGGCGTGGATGCATCATGATCATGGACACAAGGGTTGACAGAGTTGCAGGTGGAGAGATCTCATGGCAGAGGGAGGGATTGTGAGATCAGCAGTGTGGAGAACTTCCCCATCGGGAAGCTAGGGAGTGAAGGGGGATTGATTTCAAGACGAAAAAATGAAGGAGGCCAGAGGGGACAGAGAGCTTTAGACCTGACTGTGATTACACAACTCCTTTTGAAGGCAATTTAACCATGGAGGGGGGGGTGTTGTTCTAAAATGGATATGGTAATCATTGATTGTACCATTGCCCTTGATCTGATTGAACGACTGAACTATTGACTCGTATGATATGTAAATCATTTGCCAGTAAGATGAGCATTCAAAAATATTTCTCTTTGAAGATCTCAGACCTCCCATCTCTAGTTGTTATAGAGGGCAATAGGTAAAAATCCCCAATATAGTGACGCAGTGGCTAAGGACTAGATGACTAGACATTTCAAAGGGCAGCTCTCATCACTGGGTCCTCAGTCTCTTTCCTTGAGCTCCAGTCTCTGGGCCAAGGCTCCTTTTCTGTCTGGGCTAATTGAGAAAGCATGGCTTACCCCGGGGAGGAAGTGGTCAAGGGCTGGCCCAGAGCTTCAGCCTCCATAATCAAAATCTTGCCCACCAGAACACTGAGTGCTGAGAGTGTGTGCTCTCCGTGAGCAGAGGAAGGCTGACGGAAGAAATGCACTCTAGGTCTCACACAGAAGCTGGTTTCTGGGCTTTAGTCATTCCATGGAGATTGTCATTCTTCTAATCACCAGTAAATGCCTGCAGTTTGTCACAAAGAACAGACGCAGGATTGGATTCCAGCCTGACTTCCTCTCTTGTGCCCCAGCCACAGGTGGAGACAAGGAGAAGCAGCAGGTCAAGGGACAAAGGTGACGCTCTGAAAGGTAAGGTTCTGCCCATTCAACCAAGCTCTGTAAGCTCTCCTGTCCCCTCCTCTGCAGGATGCCAGTGGCAACAGCCTGTCTCTCTCAGGTAATAATCCTGAACAAAAGGATACTGTGGATGGAAACAGAACCCAGATATTTCCCAGATGTACAGGAGGGGCCTAGGATGGGATGAAGGCTGGCCAAGGTAGGACCCAGTAGGGGGCAGTGGGGGTGTCAGGAGCAGATTCTGGTGGATTTGGAGGTGGAACATTGAGGGGTAACTGCGATAAGCTGTGTAACTTTGCCAAGGTTCAGATTGCTCACTGAGACCCCACAGACAATATTGGAAACCGATGCTCCTTGAAATGCCAAAGCACCTCCTGCCCGTGGGAGTAAGCTATCATTTGACCTTGAGCTCTGGAGAGTCCAACGTCCTAAGTGCACAGCCCGTGTGACATTCCTTTCGGTCCTCTGGGAGGGCTGCACCATAACGGTTCTCTTGATTTCCAGTTTTCCGAAGCTTCCTGCAAGAACTATATGGCGCTCAGAACCTGCGTTTGTGTCTTAGGCAGAAGTAAGTAACCTTCCTGCTTCACCGCGGGGTGCATCTTCCAACCAGGGTGCCTGTGTGGCCTCGGGCTACAGAGCAGCTGGGATGCGCTGGTTTGGGGGACACTTTCAGGGATGGGCAGAGAATGACAGGAGTCCCGGGCAGTGGGGTGGGGCAGGAAGAGCAGGCCATCAAGGCTTGGGGAGGGGCTGAGCTTGCACCGACCCTTGCTAGCCTGCTAGGTCTCTTGCCCCTTCAGTCCTGGCTGTAATCTGGTCCTTCTGTCTCCTGCAGCCACTTGGGAAACCCACTTGACACTGGCAGCTTTGGTCAACAGAAAGCTCAAGCCCTCTCTGGTAGCTGGCGAAATAGAGGTACGGCTGAAGTCCACGTCGGTACGCGCGCCCCACACGGTTCTGCGGCTCATCCATTCCGGACACCTAGGTCTCAGAACTCCACCCTTCCACGGGCCCAGATGTGCATCTCAACTTCTCATGTCTTACCCGCCTTGAGTCAATCACCAGACTGCGCACATTCCCATGAACCTGACAGTCTTTCACCCACACCACTGGCTCTTCCCTCACCCAGTGCCAAACCCCCGGATTCAAAGGCCTACCTGCAGCCTCCAAGCACTCTCTGGGACTCACCAGCCCCGCACCCCACAGGGACTCATTCTCAGAATGACTTGTTGGCAAGGCCCAGGCAGAGCCCATCTCCACACAACCGCTGCTCCACACCTGCCATGGCAGCCATCACAAGTCAGGATCCCAAAGGCCTCCCTACGGCCTCCCCACCCCAGTGTTGGGCAGCTGCCAAGAACTTACAGCTTCCCTCCTTGGAATACTTTGGGTCTCTGAAAGAGCACTCTACCTGGCACCCCCAAGAAGACACCTTTCGGGAAGGACCCACAAAGAGGCAGGGGGAAGTAGGGAGGCCCACCTTGCTCAACCCCAATGTCCACAAGCTGCTGGAAATAGAAATCACAAAGGCAGAGAAATGGAATATTTGGGAAGAAAAAGGAAAGGGTGTATCAGAATACCATCTGCAGGCCTTAAATATGTTGAAGGCACTCGATGGGGAGCAGATCACTGCACCTCCCCAGCCCTTCTGGAATGCCAGCATCAAAGCAGAGCAGATACCCAGCGCTCAGAAGCATTTTCCACAAAAATTCAGTGAGTTTTTCTGGGGTCTACCTTTTCTGCACAGCGAGTCTCTGGCAGCTGCTCTCAGGGTCTCTGGATCCACCCTAGAGTTTCCCACTGTCTTATTTAATGAAATTCCTAATGCCTTACCAGCTCAAATGCAAGCTAAAGAGTACCCACTCTTGTTGCAACGTCACTCCTTGCCCTACACTGAAGGCCGATTCCAACTTTTACTTCCAACTGCATGCCAAGCCCAGGCCCCACCGCCTGCTACAGTCCTGACTCCGCCCAGTCCACAGCCCCGTGGCCCACTCGCAGTACCTTTTCCTCCTCCTCACAAGAGTCCCTGTGATGAATCCTGTCTTACCGTCCACACTAAGTCCCAATCACGCATTCCAAATTCACTTCAACAGCTGGAAAGCCATTTTTTAAAGAAACAACAGGAAAGTGAGAGTTCTTTACCCTTTATGATACCACCACCCCAGGAAGCTTTTTGTCTTCGCAAACCCACTCATCCCCAGGACAATCAGAAGGTCCAGACCCCAAAGACAGACACCAAGCTTCCTGGCTGCTTGAAGCAATCGGAGCTCCACCGCCAAGAGAACTTCCCTCAATTGCAGGGGCCCCTCGGCAATGGGACTCTTGAGTCTCTGACACTAAAGCAGCCTCAGGAAAAATGGCCAGGGACTTGTCTGGATATGAAGCAGCCCGAATGCTCCTGCTCAACACCTGGAGACAAGCAGGGGAAGAATGTAATGAAGACGGTGTCCCCAGGAAGATGCACACACCCTGGACCGTCGCTTGCGTGCTGCAGAGCCGGTGTCCAGCTGAGGAACAACTCGGTCAATGGACAAGGGAATTACTTGAGGAAAATATCCAAATGTAATCTATCTCTCTGGGGATCAGGAAACTACTGCCCAAAAGGAACTCCGGGAGCCGACTCAAAGGAGTTAAGTGATTTGAGGATACACAAGGGGATTAACGCAGGAACTTACACCCTAAGGGGTCCAAATAAAATCCTACTGGAAAACACCCTGAATGTCCACATGTGCAGGAAGGTGGAGCAGATTAGAAAGGATCAGATCCCTGGCATTGTTTACCGTTCATGTCTTGCGACCACGCACGCTTTGTCTATTTCCCTGACCCACCCACATGTTGTCAATGTGGCCTCCTGGGGAGAGCTGGAAGATCTGAACACAACGCAGAGCCTTTCCTTTCTCAGCCCGGGCACTCAACAGGTGCTGGACTCGCATATCGTAAGGCTCCAAATGAGGCAGAGGTGGTGCATGCCCCTCAAAGTCCTTGAGCCCACAAACCTCTGTAGGACAAGAAAAGACAACGCAATGTCCTTTCCAAAGTCCACCTGCTTAGCCACCCCTAAGTATTGAACTAACCTAGTAACTGAGGCTGCCAAGGTCCTGGGAGAACCCTGTCAGGCAGACTGGGGAGAGAGAGTGACGACAAAGAAATCAAGCCCTACCCTGGAGAGTCCTTTTGCTGATTGCTCCCCTACAGAGGAGCCTGTTCAGGGAACCCCAGCCTACCCCCCACTTGATAATGACAGTGGATGCTCATTGGCCCTCAGGCAGCCGTTTCCAGCCTTCATGCCCAGTATCCTTGGCAGAACCTTCCAGAATGAAAGTGTCCAGAGAGAGAGCCTAGAGCAAACCTCAAATCCAGTACTGACCAGCAAGGGGTCAAGGAAAGAGGGTGCTAGTTGTGCCCCAGGAGGCCCCAGATTGGAAGTGAACTCTGAATGTCCATCTTCAAGAGCCAAAGAGACAGGGTTGGTGGTGGTCAAGAAGTCCTCTTCAATAGGGCTAGACGATAGAGACACTTTCAAAACCAGTGTGCTGGCAAAATCTCAAACCAATGATGTGGACCGGGGGTGCTTCGAGGCTCTAGGATGTAGTAAAAGTTTCCTGCTACCTGGAAAGTGTGCTCCAGTTCCTGAAAAGCCAAGCCTTACAGCACGAGTGTGCAGTGAGATTAAGCTCCAGGTGGAGGTAGAGGCAGAGGATGGTTCTCCATGCTGTCCTGTTGACGGGCTCCTTCAGGACTGCACCACTGATGTGCTCACTGCCACCAATGTTTTGCCTTCTCAGGTGGTCCATTGCCGCCCCCAGCATTTGTTCACTGGGGATAAGCCAATATGTCAAGGGCCAAGTGGCTTCGTGGTGGCTAGAGCAAGTTACATGGGGCAGCAGAAGCTCAAAAGCCCCAACCTTCAAGACCCCTCGACAAGGAGAAGGAAGGATGCTGTTCCCACTGACAAGAGGGAGACTCATAAATGGCCCAATCCAGAAGAGCATGGAAAAGGATTAGCGGGAAGAGGCATCTCCCAAGTCTGTGGGTTAAGCCAGCCTGTGCAAGACAAGGCATTGGCTGAGTGCCTTGAGATCAAGTCCTCACAGCTCCCACCAGAGAAGGGACAGCTTCCTGCTGAGGGCCACAGCAAAAAATGGAGGAAGCACTTTGTCCAGTGGATTTGCTCCAGCAAAAAATCTACAGGACACGGTGATCCTTTGCAAAAAGGAAAGCCCGTATTACCCTGTGGTCACAGCCTTGGGCCCCTTCAAAGACAACCAGTGTCTCCTAACAAGGTCACGGAGGCTCAGGTGCTCACGACAGATGTTGGCCAAGTCCTAGAGGGGACACCAGGCTGTCATCAGGAGTATCTTGCGTCAACGTTATGTCCACGAAAAGAAGCGCAGGCCTCAGTTAATGGATGTTCCTCCAGCTGCAGGGCTCCTTTCTTTGTAGAACACAGGAGAGTGGCAAGTGTGAGACCCTGCCTCCACCAGGCGATACCTGACTGCCAGAGCCTTCCCACCACGAGCACCTGTATCAGGGATGTATTCACAAATTTCTGTCCGTTCAGGGGATTCAATATCAGAAGCCACACTCAGGCATTGCCCCCCAGGGTGTTTGTGTGCCCAGTCAGCTTGCAGCAGCAGAGGCGGAGGAGGTGGGCTTACTCCAGTTACCCTTACCACTGCCCACGTCACTGTCTTCGAGAATATGTCTTATCTGGCAAATTAGAAGACGCTTCTTCTGCTCTGATTAGTAGGAAAGTATCCATGCCAGCCACTTTAGCCTGTTCTGCACAGGCTAATGGCTTCTCTCAGCCATGATATTCATTGTTCCATAATAGAGATTTTCCCCCTCCTACATTAAAGTGTGACTTCTGTGCTGCATGGCGGGATCTAGAGGGGGTGTCATGTGTGTTAGTCTGTGTAGACTAGAGAAACAAAATTCATACACTCATATTTTATGAGTTTTATATAAAGGTTAAGTGAACATTGAAAAGCATCCCAACCCAGTTCAATCTAAGACCACCAGTCCAATAGTATCCCATGTGTCTGACACCAATCTACAAAGTCCTCCTCACAATCCAAAAACACACGGGGAGACAATGACTGCAGGAGGAAATTGTAGTCCGTGCGCTGGCAGGTTCTCCATGAGGCTGCTGCAGAAACCAGGGCTGCAACAGGGTAGGTCCATGCGGCTTCTCCTCAGGGATCTCCCAGGAAATGAGTCTTTCCAGCTGCTTTAGGGACCTAACAAATGCATATCCACCCTGGTGGCACTATCAGAGAGCAAGAGACCAGAAAGGCTAGGCTCACAGAGCCATTGATCTCCCTGCCCTTCAATTAACCCCACATGAGTTCATTGACGAGGTTGGCATAATATACCTTTAACTATGTTAGATACTGCGTCTCCTTCTCTGAGTGCTAGCTCTGACTTCTCAAAGGGCAGGGCTCTGGAGGAGGTTTTCAGCAGTGTTTCCCACCCACTTCCATCCCAAGTTCTTCATTTTGCACCTCTTATGATTTATGGTAACACCCCTACTGTGAAAACCTCAGAAGGTCCCAACACAGTGAAGAATGTTCCCTGGTGCCATTACTTTGTCTTCAACGTTATGTGGCTGCAGTTGATAGGTTTTGAGAGGCGCAATCCAGCCAAGAAATTCCATCGAGGGTCCAGAAGAGGTTTAGACCAAAGTAGCGTCTCATGGTACCAAGCAGGCATGAGACATGTGGCGGCCTGTCTAAGTCCCACATGTGCATTTGATGAAGGCTGCCAAGTTTGGCATGGAGGTTCCGCCTCAATACACCTGTCACAAAATGTGAAATGACATATTTTGCTACCTTTGCCTCTCTCCCAGCCTAGGGTAACCTCCAGGATGGAAGTCCCAGGTCTGACACATGTGGGTGGGAACTGCTAGGGAGGCTGCCAGCGGGGGACTCTGCTCACCCACTGCACCAAGGGAAAATCCGGTTCACAGCTCACATGCCTTCCTCTGTATATAAACCCGGAGAAGGAGCAACAGCTTAGGCTGAGTGGTACAGGATGAGCGTCTGTGTAATAACCACTAATGGTTAGGCACCATGGACACAGGGTAGGGAAGGATACAGTGAAGAAGAATATGAAGCGTTGGACGTAGCAAAGGGGGCCAAAGAGCATGAGGATCCCCAGAAATGACGCAAGACACAAGCGGAGCTAACACAGGCTTACAAAGGGGAATCGGCCAGGTGCTTCACCCCAGCTTTAGCTAGCTGCCCCCACAGCAGAACTTTATCTCCTACAGAGAGCACTGGGTTGGATAGCAAAGGCACAGCTTTCAAGCAGGGAAGGTTACTTTCTCAATACTATCTTTAGTGGGGCGACAAACTGTTATTTTACTTGATTTCCATCTCCTGACTGGGGGAAGGATGAGTTGATAGCCAGGGTGGGGTAGAGTGGGGATGAGTCAATAACAGGGTGCCAGGACTCAGGAAACATGACCCCAGGCTTTTGGGCTTCACACATGCATACACACACGCGTCCGCGCTCTAGGAATGTTCTCACGAAACATGACCCCAGGCTGGTGGTCTTCACATGCACACACACGCGTGCGCACACACACACATACATGCTCTAGGAATGTTCTCAGCAAACATGACCCCAGGCTGGTGGTCTTCACACACACACACACACACACACACACACACACACACACACACGCACACACACACACACACGCTCTAGGAATGTTCTCAGGAAACATGATCCCAGGCTGGTGGTTTTCACACACACACTCACGCGCACACTCTAGGAATGTTCTCAGGAAACATGACCCCAGGCTGGTGATCTTCACACACACGCACACACACACACACACACACACGCGTGCACGTGCTCTAGGAATGTTCTCCGGAGAGAGTGGCTTCTAAGGACTGAGTGCTGCAAAGAAAGTCACAACTGGGAGCAGCCTTCCCTTCCCCTAGAGACTCCTGGGAAATCAGGATGTGCACGGAGATTAGACATCACCTGTCTTGATAAGGGAAACCAGTTCAATAGTGGTCAGTGTTTCCTCTGTGCTTCTAACACAGGGTTTTATTTCCTGGGCACCAGATTATAGAAGAAGGCAGGAGGGCCCCCCAAAATATGATTAGTTGATCCGCTAGAGTAAATTCTCATGTGCTTAAAAGAACACCCCTGGTGGGCCAGGGTTTACTGTTTACTGAACTAAACAGTAAAGGATGGCGAGGAAGACATCCACTGAGCCTTGACCTCCATGCCTCAGTCAGGACACCAAGTGTGTGTGTGGGGTGGGTGGGGACTGACACCAGTGGTGGAGGAGGGAAGTGGACATAGGCCCCAGAGACTGCTGGTACAGCAGCATGATGTTGTTTCTGGAGTCCTGATTGTGCCAAGGCAGCCTCTGGAGTGACTGTGGCAGTAAAAAATCAGATTCTGGATCTGCAGAGCCTGGATCTGGGGCCTCTTGGGTAGCAGGTAGCTTGGGTGTGTTCCTAGAGAGAGTGAAGAGCTGGACACCGGACTCCCCGCTGCTGAACCCTACCGTTCGTGCTAGGTAAGTGCACGGAGATGGAGAGAAGACCCTGAAAGAACAGCAAGGGGTGCATGGACCAAGCCCCTTCCCTTTCCCCTGCCACCAGGTCCTCTTATATGGTGCTGTGAGGTCAAACAAAGGGAAGCCCACTCAGACCTGCAGAGACCTCAGCGAAACAACTGCCCCCCACCCCCCACAATTCAGCAGACATCTCACAAGGACACTCACACATACCCGAGAGAGAAACCTCACACACATACTTCCTTGGAGACTTCCAGAGAGACTCAGAGGCCTCGCACAGAGACTTCATATGAAGTTCTCAGCATCCTTTATGGAGACTTCTCAGAGACCCCACAGGGACCTCACACAAAGCCCTCCCACATAGCTCACTGCCAGCATGGGAGAATTAGCAGCCGCTGTCCACCCCTGAGCTCCTGGAAACTTTCACACATTGTCTGCAGTGCCCCCCATGCTTGTGCATCTTTGTCCTCATAGCCTTGCTTGGGAACAACAGAATCACAAACTGCACGTAGTTGTGTGCAAATTTTTTCCACTGAAACGTTTTCACTAGCCTGAACTCTGAAGTGTAGTTTACAATTGAAATACAAGTAAAACTGCCAACACCAAATGAGAGTGTGATTCTAGATGGTGTGCAGTCAAATGTCGTACGCCACACTTTTACTTTTGCTTCGGACAAATTCTCTAATTGGTGGGGAAGTGACTGACTACTTTGGAAGCAACAGAACAGTCCATCAAATGGGCTTCAGGACTCAAATATATAAATAGACATCTGATCTGAACTCAAACTCATTCCCCAAGGGGCTCATGAACCTAATTTTTTTGGAAGAGTGAAGGAACCCACATGAAAATAACAAAATGTACATCACATTGTGTCTGTCTGGCTTAATTTCTCAATGAAACAGCTGTCATATCTGAAGATATTCAGGGCAACATTCCTTTTATAGCTCTGTCGACATAATTAATATGATTTTTCTGTGAAATGTAATATTTCTAAGTTATGCAAAGTCCTAATGTTTATCTACCACAACAAACTGATAATATTTCGAAGGATGAAGAAATAGATCAAGAAATAATAATTAATGAAATACACATTTTCAGGTAGTACCATTTACAATAGCCAAGCGTAAATGAAAATATCTATATCTATACTTGAATAAAAAAACAACAGATTTATATGAGGAAAACTACAGAAATTACAAGAAATCAAGTGTGACCTCAGCAAATGGGATAATATCCCATGCTCCTTGACCAGACGACTCAATGTAGTACAGTTATCAGTTCTACTCAAGGCACTAGACAAGTTTAATTCACTCCTGATAAAATTACCCTCATCTTTCTTCAAAGAATTGCAAAACCACTGATTACTAACTTCATATGGTAAGGGCATAGGTCAGGGGTTGAACCTACAAACTTCTCCTTGGTAGAAAGATAAAACTGTTCTCATAAAAGACTTGTAGGCTGGCTTTGAGTTGGAATTTTGGGGTCATTTAGGATTTTTTTGTGGCATGTGATTTTTAGGGCTTTAAGGTCATTTGGGGTCATTTAATTTTTTTGCGCATTAGGGTGGTTTGGGCTTTAAGGGTGTTTTATAAGGTTTAAGGGAGTTTTTAAGGGATTTACGGGTGATTTTTTGGAGTGTATGGGTATTTTTTAGCAGGTAGGGGTGTTTTTAGTGATCTTACAGGGTTTCTTAGAGATTTTAGGGTATTTTAAAATATTTTATGTGTTTTTCCCCAGCATTTTATGTTTTGTTGGGGCTTTCATGTTGTCTTCAGGGCATTTATGTGGTTTTGGAAGTTCATGGTTTGGGAATCTTCTAGGGATATGATTTGGAAGTTCCACGTGTTTTGGGAGGCATTTAGTGTGTTATTTGTGGCTTCAGAGTGTTATTTGAATTTTAGGGAATATTATGGCTTTTCAGACATTTTAAGGCTTTTAGGGTGATTTTAGTGTTTAAGGGTGTTTATTAGGCTTATATGTGTTTTTATGGCTTTTAGTGTTTTGTTAAAATTTTAGGGTGCTTAAGGCATTAGAGTGTTTGGGGGGATTAGGTTTTGGTTTTCAGGGCTTTAGGGTTTTGTTGGATTATTTTTTGCTTTCATGGTGAATTCATGTCTATTAGGCTGTTGGACTTTTACAGGGTTTTATAGTGCTTCGGGTTGCTTTGTAGGGATGTTCTTGGGGTTTTAAAAGACTTTTAGCGTGTTTTTAGGGCTTCACGTGTTCTTTATTTTGCGTTTTAAGTCATTTGCATAATATTAGGGCATTTATTATGTTTTCGGGACGTAAGGAGTTTTTTTTAAGACTTATGGCGCATTAGGGTGTTTTAGAAAGCCTTTTACCATGTATTTAATGGTCTTAAGATGTTTTAGAGGGTCTTTAGGGGTGGTCTTAGCATTTTAGAAATATTTTAGACGTTTTAGGGTTTTTAAGGCATTTATAGTGTTTTTACGACTTTTAAGGTGTTTTTAGAACACGCCTGACAGGTACACACTATTTCAATCAGGCTCTGGTTAGTGCCTCTCAATCAATTGGTGACATGGGAGTCTGGATAATGGATTACCTTTACTCTGCAGATGAGAAAACTCACTCAAAAAGACACAGGTGTTGACCCACAGGCACACAACTGGTTAACAACAAAGACATATTCACAACCAGTGTTGGGAGCCAGAGCCCTAAGCCCCACATACCTGTCCCCAGCCAAACAGTCAATCTATCCTGAACCATCAAATGATCTGAGCAGATCCTCCCACCCAACTCACCTTCCCATGCCAAATATTTTATTTCAGAAGGTGGCAGTGAATCTGCAGCTCTGAGAGAGGGACATATCTGATCGGAGCACATGGAGCAGATGAAGGGGGAGGAGGGGAATGTGGAGCACATCCTGGCACACCAGGACTTGAGGATGATGTTCCCACTCAGAGAATCCAGTCCACATAGAAGACCACATGGCCAGCCCCACGATGAGACAAGACACCCCTCAAAGACCCATAGCCTTAGAGGGGACAACACTGAAGACACAGTGTGGGAAATGCGCCCGAACTAATCCTGCCACACCGAGGCATAACACTAAGGGGGTACAGCAGAAGAGCAAGAAAACGAAGCATCAAGGTACCCAGGGAATGCCAAAGGATGACTTTGAGGCCAGTACTTGGTACACCAACAGACTGGACTGGAAAACACTCTTAAAGGCCAACAAACCGACCTTGAACTAACGATGAGCCACTTCTTTCTTGTTGAGTTGTTTTCATTCATTGTCATTGGATTTTGGTTGTTTTGTTGCTTTTAGTGCTTGGTTTTGCTCTGTCTTGTTTTGTGTATGTTATTACATCTACAGGTCTGTCTAAATAAGATAGGCTGGACGAACAATCTGGAGGAGAGAAAACAGGACCAACACTTCTGGGGAGACATGGGAGAGAGGGAGGTGTGGGGAAAGGTAGTGGTGTTAAGAAACCCAGAGAAAAGGGAAGAACAGGTGATGCAAATCGGTGGTGAGGGGGATGTAGGAGGCCTGGTAGGGAGTGATCAAGGGAAATGGAACCAATGGAACCAAGAGGAATTACTGAATTACTGAAGCACAAATGAAAAGTGAGCATGGCAGTGGGCCCAAGAGGCAAATCAAAGGGAATAGAAAAGCAAGCTAGGAAGCAAGGGTCAATTATAGAGGTTTAAAAAAAGGCATGTACATATTTAAATATATGAGCATGGGGAAATAGATCTATGTCCCTATATTTATAGGTTTTGTATTAAGGTAGCAGATGGACATTGGGCCACTGCTCAAGGACTCCCTCGTTGCAAAAATACTGTTCTATTAAATTGGCATTCTATGATGCTCACCTTCCCTACACGATCACTGAACACAAAGCAGGTACATAAGCAAATGTGGTGAAGAAAGCTAATGGTGCCCAGCTATCAAATATATAGCATGTGAGGTCTTAAAGGCTTAAAGGAAAACAAGCGCCCATCTAGCTCAGAAGAAACAAAGCCCACATGGAAGAAGCACACCAGCTTGTGTGATCATGAGGTTTTGAAAAGATTTGGTAGCAGGCATCATCAGAACAAAAAAAATCTTATCATTGCGAATGAGCGGGGAGTGCTGGGGACAGACACAAAGCCCATTTACAGTCCTCTGGACATCCCTAACAGAAGGGTGTCAGGGAGGAGATAAACCAAGACAGGTACCAGATAATAACGATGAAACACAGCTTTCCCCTAGTTCCTACATGTTTCCTATCTCCCACTATCATGATCCCAATTCTAATTTACAAATCAGGCTAGACTAGAGAATGTACACTTGGACAGATAGGAACAGGAAACATGGGGAATCCAGGGTGGATGAGCCCTTGAGGACCAGTGTTATGAGTGCAGACTCGGGAAGGGTGGAGGGAGGGTAGGTTGGAAAACGGAAACCGTATACAGGGATCTACATTTAACCTCAACAGAAAAGTGGGTGAAGGAACATCAGACAGTGCAAGATATGAGAAAATAATTAGTAAATTATCAAGGGTAGCTCGAATGGAGGGGGAAAAATGAGGAGCTGGGGCCAGGGGCTTGGGTGGGGTGGAGAGTGGATATTTTGAGAATAATGAGGGCAATGAATGTACAAATGTGCTTTACACAACCGATGTATATATGCATTGTGGTTAGTGTTGCATGAACAATTTAAAAAAAGGTCTGGACAGAGGGCACATGCAAGGATGATCTCAGGCTGGATTAGATCAGCAAAATCACCTCCTGGAGTTGCCTCACCCTGTGTCTATTCCTGAGTCAGGCATGAAGCTTAGGGCCCATAGTCCCAGGAGCTGGACAGGGAGGGAGGCGGGGTTCTGAGGTCATTCCATAGGGGCAATGGCCCTCCTGTCCTGCCGGGCCCACCCTCCTTTGTAATCCTGCTGGCTGGAGCACGGCTTTCATGGAGTCCACACCATGGGAGCTCTACTACTCATGGGGGATTGGCAGGAAGCCTCTGCTTATGCGCACACACCACCACCTAGCTGGAGGATCTCTGTGAACAAAGCCTGAGGCAGACAACAAGCCCACTAATTGATGCTGTAAGAGATACAATCAGCATCCAGAAACCTGCAACTGGGAGTAAGAGGCAGCATACTTGGCCCCAGCCACTCCCACTGCCATCTTCAAGGAGTGACATTCTAAAGCAGAGGGTTTTCAAAAGGCACTGCCAGGACTGTGGAATGAGCAGCTCATTTGTGGACATGGATACTGTGTGATCCAGAAGTATTACCTCTTCCTTTCCATTCAGGTGAGACAAAAAAAAAGTTCCAAATAGAAAGCCATGCATCTAAACAGTATCCAATAGCCACTCATGTGCAGTGCTGCTGCCTCCAAAGAGCTTTCCTAGGTTTTTCTCTCTGTGGACAGATATACCTTGGTCCTTGGCTCTGCATGAGAAAGAATTCACGCCAAAGCCAGGTTTGTGATCCAATTGTGTTTTAGGAGAGATAGGGAGGCATGGTAGGCAACCCTGGTGGACCCCAGTGGCTGAATTGAATTTACTTGGCCTAGGTGGGTCAATGTGGGTGCAGCACCCACCCAGGTGTACCTGGCCTTCCTGACTGGAAACCTGGACCTCTGAGCACGCTCGGTGTGCCACTCTTTCCTGGGTGGCTAGCTTGGCCCTCTGAGCATGTATCATGGACAACCTAGTCCCTATGCTAGCTACCTAAAATTTACACCCTGAAGAGATATGGACCCAAATCTTTGGGGTACAAGGCGACGACATCTTTAGGTCCTTCCTGCTGGCAAAAGGGTGAAGTGGGGCTTTGGGTCCATACCCTTTCTACTCTGCTGGGAGGGGTTGTCCATTCAGGTCTAGGATGGATAAGGTTGAGGTGGTCCAGGAGATGGTGGTCCTAGAGGTGGCACACTTGGTTCAGAGGGCTTGGTAACTTGAGAACTTCTGGAAAAACAAACAAACGGACAAAAGGGTGAACAGTTTAACTGAGACAAGGCTAGGCTTGTGAGGTGGCAGTGCCCTTGAAATTAGGTGAGTGTCACAGGAAACAAAAAAAATCTTAGGATTATCAGGCATGTGTGTTTGTTCGTTCTAAGTATAGGCACGGGAGTAAAAGCATCCACAATTTCCCCTATGAGGGTACAGGGTTTGGGAACTACTGGGTGCACTGAGATCACTGTTTCATTTATGATCCTAATGTTTGGACCCACTGCTAAGAACCATGCTTCTATTTAATCCTATTATCCCTCAATTATTAACTTTGGTCAAACAAATTTTGTTTTCATTAATTACTTTCATAGTTATCTATCTATCTATCTATACACACACATTTAATTGAATGGAATGAAAAGGTCATGCGTTATAGCGTTAAATTGTAATATTGGAATACTACAGCGGGAGTCAACAGGGATCAAAAGAAAGTAAGTGTCTGAGTCATTTTTAATTTTCTTGGCTTCAAATTGAATAAAAGACTTGTAAATTACCCAGAGACCAAATTCCCATGGTGCCTCCTACAACGGGTAGAATGTTCAGGGATGTTTCAGGGCTGGGAGATTAGTAACCCCTAAGTCCAGGATCCCTTAGGGCAGGGGTCCTCAAACTGTTTACACAGGGGGCCAGTTCACTGTCCCTCAGACCGTTGGAGCACCAGACTATAGTTAAAAAAAACCAAACTATGAACAAATTCCTATGCACATTGCACGAATCGGCTACTAAGTAGGACATGCAGAGGCAGCAAAAACACCCTGAGGGTGGGATAAATGTCGTCAGGCCACATGTGCCCCACGGGCCACAGTTTGAGGATGCCTGCCTTAGGGGTTCCTGGGTGCACTGGGGATGAAGGTCTCTACTGCTCCTCAAAAGGAGAAATGCTGTAACTTCTGGCATTTCGGCCCACTTTCCAATCACTTTACAAAACTGTTCCAGGTGAATCAGGGTTAGAAGGGAAAGTGTACCATTCTCTGGCCACCATTCTCCTTTCTCAAATAAAGTTGCATAGTGTATCAGCTTTTGTTTGTCTAGCCTCTGTGTCAACTCTATCCCAATTGGACAGGATTCATGCAAGGGGGCAATTCCTGAGTATGAAGCTGCTAAGTCCCATCTAGAAAGCACAAAAGAAGGCTATGTAGAGCTTGCTGCCTCAAGGTCAATAAACCCCACTTGAGAGCGAGCCCTTTATTGCCCTGAATCTGTTGCCTCAGGAAGATGCCCCAGCAAGAAGTAAGGGATCAAAGACAACTCACTGAGGTCGACTTTAAGTCCAACCATTATTCTAGACAAGCTAGGAGAACCACTGCTTGGAATGGCCCCACGGCCCTCCAAGATGCCTGCTGGCGGGAGCAGACTCTCAAATCTCTGAAGGGAAGGGGCATCTGGAAGCTCAGGGAACCTTAAGGGAATTGGAATTTCTGTCTGGAACATCGTGGCAGTGGAACTGTGTAGTAAGAGCTTTCCCCAAAAGTGCCTTAAGCAGCAACACTGAAAGCCTAAAGGTAACAGTTACACAGGAAGGGTTCCATATGCCATTGGCCTAAGCCTGGGCCAAGGAAAACCAGCCTGTAACAAGGAACAAACCTACACTGGTAGAACACTAACACTATAACGCCTCAAGTTTTAAATTCAGGAAATAATTTTAAACATTTTTATTCTTTACTTTCATAGTTATCAATATGTATATATGGCATTCAAATATATAAAACGTGCAATGTTTTTGAAATGTAACCAAATTGTCACATTGATAATTTATAAGTTTGGTACTAGATAAGTTTCAATTAAATGTTATAAAAATGTTGTGCTGGGCATTATAGGGCTAAAGCAGCTTGTTTGAAAAGCCAGGAGAAAGGGAATGGAGGGGAAAAGGGAAATATTTGGCTCCCAGGACAAGGCAGGGCTAACTCCCAGGTCTATTCAACCAGCTCCCTAGGCAGTGCCCTTCCACATGTTTGGGCTGGTGGGCACCATCTTGGCCAGGGTCACAGGCCCCGTTTCCCCATGGCCACAATGGCGGCTATATAGGATCTCTGGGAAAAGCTTAAACAGCCTTGACAAGAGTGAAGCCATTATGAGCTGACAGAAGGCACCATGTAAAGTAAATAAAGTAGCTATGAACTGTAAATGAACTAGCTGATATAGGGGAGGTAGGCTGTGCAGATGTGCCCAAGGGAATGTCCCAAAGGATATGGATGCTCAGAAGATTCGCGAGAGCGACCAGAGCAGTCTTTGTTCAACTAAGAATGACTAACTGCAACACCCTGCTTCTCTACTCTGCCTGCTTGCACACCTGCACATTGCAAAAGTATAAAAACCTTTGGACAATTAGACTGGGGCTGCTCAGGAAAAAAAACTTTTTCTGTTGAACTTGCCAGCGGTCGGAGTAGTTTTCTTTCTGGGAATGGAGAGTGGCTACAACATTTCGAGGTGCACCGAGATCCAATTGCCACTGTCTGGGCTTGCTTAGAAAGGAAACCTCCTTAACAGGAGTGCTCTCCCCAGAACTACGGATTTCTGATTTCTCTAGGCCAGGGGTCCTTAAACTCTTTAAACAGGGACCAGTTCACTGTCCCTCTGATCAGTTGGAGGGCCGAACTATCGTTTCAATAAAACTATGAACAAATTCCTATGCTTCCTGCACATACCTTATTTTGAAGTTTAAAAAAAACACACAAACAAACTGGGCACAAACACTCGGCGGACAGGATCAAGGTCCTCGGCTATCCGCATGTGGCTCACAGGCTATTGTTTGAGGACCCCTGCTCTAGGCGCTCACAAAGAGAATGTAGTTTCAGCCCTAAAGCCTGGAGACTCCGCAATTTGTTTAAAGGTGATTGGACAGAAGGAGTTCCTGATTTGCCCATGCAAGACTCGTTTTCCCTTCACCTATTTCTCAGAGTTCATAGTTATGTTTATGGGGAACCAGGACATCCCTATCTGATCCCTAAAATTGATGCGTGGAATGACATTGCCACTAATAAGCCAGCATAAACAAAAGACTTACTTCCTCCTGCAACAGAAAGGGTTCTTGTTTCAAGATTTCAGGAAACATGGCAGGACCAGAAAAAAAATAGACCCAAGGTCCTAAAACCACTAAGGTGGAGGCTGCCCTTCCCCAACCCCTCCCCATACCCCTCCGTCTCGTCTTTATTCCTTTTTGCAGGAGGACTCTGGGAGTGGGAGAACTAGCTTACGACCCTTCATTATCACTGCCACCCTGTCAGGTGCATGGGGCTGGAGAGAGAGAAATACTCATAACTCCTTTCTGAGTCCACACCCCAACATACACTAGGGCTGGTATGGGATCTCGACCGCCCCACCCCCCAAGAAGGATGATTCGGCAGCAGCCATTCTACACTCAAGGCAAGCAGCCCCAACACCTGGGGAAGACCCCTGAGTCCCTTTTTGGGTATATATCCCCTTGTATTCCAGTGATTTGTATAATTGGAATCAACAAAATCCCTTTTTCTGACAAAGCAGGTCTGATTCCTTGATAGAAACGGTTTTCCATATGCATTAGCCCACCTCCAGAAATTGCCAGCAACTTCTCCAGGTGCTGTTCACAACACAGGTACAGTAGCCCTGCCAGAGAGAGGCCCAGTAAGCAGTCAATGGACATGATGGTCAGACAGCAGGCACTCCCCATGTGAGGGAAACTCTTTTTGCCACTGCACGAAAAATGTGAGATCCAAACTCCTTGCAAGGCACAGAAGGCCTAACCAGGTATCACCAGTTTCTCTTGCAGGCCCTCAGTGGAACAGCTAGAAAACCTATGAATTTATCTAAGGTCAGTGAGAATTTTCAGGCTCTTACAAGAGAATGTCTGCGTGCCTTTTTAGAGTGACTGATGGAAGCCTACGGGCTTTATATCCCTAACGGCCTGGAGGCCCCGAGAACAGGAGGGCAATAAGTATTGCCTTTATTACTCAGTCTGCCTCAGACATGAAAAAGAAGTGGGAAGGGTTTGACGGGAAAAATCTTAGTGATTTGGTACAAGTGGCTCAGCGGGTGTGTAACAACAGAGATGATCCTACCACGACAGAGACAAAGAAACTAGTTAAAATACTAGTAATTGCCATGAGAGACCCCAGAGACTCAGGAAAAGGAGAGCATGGCCCACTTACGGAGAGACTGACCTGTGGGCACCGCCAAGCCATGGGGCAGGATCAATGTGCCTACTGCAGGAAAGAAGGACATTGGAAAAATCAGTGCCTTGAATACCCCAGGAGAAGCAGACAACCCTCCAATAGAGAGGACGGGCCTCATCCACACCTAGAAAATCCCAAGCAAGAGACAATAATGCTTGAAGAAGCTGAATGAAGGTGTCAGTGCTCTGTTTCACTTGGTCCCCAGGATCCCAGGCTAACTGTCCAAGTAGGAGGCCAGCCAGTCAATTTCTTAGTGGACACAGGGATTACCTTCTCAGGTTCAGAAAAGAGTACAGGCAAATTGTCAAAAGGAAAGATTTGAATTACTGTCAGCATATGATTGCTTCCAAAAATAACTCACACCAGAAGATTTGCATGGAGGTTAGGTGGGTTTCTCAAGACATCATGATAAAAAATATCTGTCTGCCCTTTGTCCCAGTTAGCCATATGATTTTTATGGCACTGGCCCCTGGCTTGGCTGTTGAGCCATGGAAACTGTTTTTGCAGGACGTGAGGCGGTGGCCTGTGGCCATCAGTGGAAGGACAAAATCTCCACAGTGGTCTTCCTGTTTCAATTTGGAGCCACCTATATCACCTCTCGGACATTATTGTTGTCCTGGGCTCAGAATCGCCACCCCAGGTCTAGAAGGCACCTAACAGATCCACACTATTTGAATCAGGCTCTGGTTAGCCCCTATCGATCACTTGGTGACATGGGAGTCTGGACAATGGAGTACCTTTACTTTTCGGATCAGAAAACTAACTCAAAAAAACACAGGTGTTGACCCAGAGGCACACAACTGGTTAAAAACAAAGCCAAACTTACAACCATTTTCTGGAGCCAGAGTTCTGAGCCCCTCGTGGCTGTGCCCAGCCGAGCAGTCCCTCTCTCCTGGACACACCAAAGATCTGAGCAGATATTCCCCACAACCCCTCCCAAAGATTTTATTTCAGAGGATAGCATTGAATTTGCATCTCCTGGACAGAGACATTATCTGATCAGAGCACACAGAGATGAAGGGGAGAAGGGGAGAGTGGAGCACATCCTGTCCCACCAGACCTTGAGGATGATGTTCCCACTCAGAGAAGTCAGTTCACATAGAAGACCACATGGCCAGCCCCACGACGAGACACAACGTCCCTCAAAGACCCATAGCCCTAGAGGGGACAACACTGGAGACACAGTGTGGGAATTACCCCCAAACTGATCTCGCTACACCGAGGCATAACACTAAGGGGGTACAGCAGAAGAGCAAGTAAAAGGAGCAGCAAGATCCCAAGGAAATGCTAAAGGTGGACTTTAGGGTCAGGGTTTGGTGCCCCAAAAGACTGGACTAGAAAACACTTCTAAAGGCCAACACATAGTCCTTAAACTATCTATGAGCTTTTCTATCTTGTTGACCTTTGTTTTCTTTTATTGTAATTGGATTTTTGTTGTTTTGTTTATTTTGCTGCTTGGTTTTGTTCTTTCTTGTTTTTGTGCATGTTATTGCCTCTACAGGTCTGTCTAAATAAGATAGGCTGAACGAACAATCTGGAGGAGAAAAAAAAACGGAACTAGCACATCCTGGAGGACATGCGAGAGAGGGAGGTGGGAAGAAAGGTAGTGGTGTTAAGAACTCCAGAGATAAGGGAACAAAAAGTGATGGAAATCGGTGGTGAGGGGGATGCAGGAGGCCTGGTAGGGCGTGATCAAGGGTAATGTAACCAAGAGGAATTACTGAAACCCAAAGGAAGACTGAGCATGACAGTGGGCACAAAATGAAAATCAAAGGGTATAGAAGAGTGAGCTGGGAAGCAAGGGCCAGTTATAGATGTCTAAATAAAGGCATGTACATATATTTACAAAGGGGCATGGGGAAATAGATCTATGTCCATATGTTTATAGATTTAGTATTAAGGTAGCAGATGGACATAGGGCCTCCGCTCAAGGACTCGTTCATTGCAAGAACATTGTTCTATTAAATTGGCATTAAACGATGCTCACCTTCCCTACACGATCACTGACCACAAAGCGGCTGCATAAGCAAATGTGATGAAGAAAGCCGATGGTGTCCAGCTACCAAAAGATATAGCGTGTGGGGTCTTAAAGGCTTGAAGGTAAAGAAGCAACCATCTAGCTCAGAAGCAACAGAGCCCACATGGAGGAAGCATACCAGCCTGTGTGATCACAAAGTTTCAAAGGGATAAGGCAACAGGCATCATGAGAACAAAAAAATCTTATCATGGAGAATGAGAGGGGACGGCCGGGTATAGACCCAAAACCTATTTGCAGTGCACTGGACATCCCCTTACAGAAGGATCTCAGAGAGGAGATAAAAGAATACAGGGTATGAGACAGCAAAGAAAAACACAACTTTCCTCAAGTTCTTTTTTTTTTGTTTTTTTTGCGCACCCCGCGGGCGCCCGGTGCCGCCCCCTCCCCGGTCCCGCGGCGGCGGCTCGGGGCCGGGGGGGGGCGCCAGGGGAGGGGGCAGACACGAGGGGCAGCGGTGGCGGCGGCGGCTCCCAGCGCCATCTTGGGCTGATCGATGAATTGAACAAAGAGGATCAATTTCCGATCAAGCGAGTTATCAATGGGGGCCGGGGAGTGAGAGGGACTTGTCCCCGAGTCGGCCCCGCTTTCCCCGGCACCCACCTCCTCCCCTCCGCCGCGGCCCCCTGGCCGCAAGGCAGCCCGGCGCCCCCGGGGAGGCCGCGACCGCCCGCAGCCCCCACCCCCGAGCGAGAGGCCGAGAGAGGAGAAGCCTGACCTGCAGCTGCTGTAAATCAAAGCGCTTCCAATATTGAAACATCGATCACACATTGGCCGCCATCTTGAGACATATTGAGATGGAGTGAGAGGCTGATAGAGAGGGGGCTGGAGTTCAGGAGCCCCCAGGAGGCAGCAGGCGGGCGGCGCCAAAACCCGGCCTGGAGCCGGCCGCCGCCGCCGCCACAGAGGAGCGCGGACTCCTCCTCACGGCACCACCGCCGCCAGGGCAAGCCGAGCCGGCCCCCGCCCCCCCGCCAGCGGCCGAACGAGCGACCCGCCCGCGACCCCCGCCCCTCCCAACCCCCAGCCTCGGCCGGCGGCCGCCCGGCTTGGCGCGGCCCGGCCCCGAGGGGGCGCTGGAGGGCGGCGAGAGGGCAGCCCCGCGGCCCGCCGAGGCCCAGTCCAGGCTCACCTGGCGCGGGGGGGGCGCGGAGGGAGGGGGCCCTGGCGGCGACGGAGCGCAGCCCCCCCGCCCGCCTCTACGCCCGGGCGCTGGGTGCCGGCGACCCGCCGGGGGTCGTCGGTCGTCCTGCTGGGCGCCCGCCCGCCCGCGGAGCCGCCGCGACCACCTGCCTGAGCCCAGACCCCTGCACGGCGCAGGCCTCAGCGCACCCGCGCGTGTGCCCGAAGCCTTGACCGTGGGCGGCCCCGCCAACCGGGGCCTCAAGGACCCAGCATCCCAGAGCGCCCTTGCTGGGGGAGGGCAGGGGCGTGGGGAGGCATCATCCCCTGACCCTCTTGAACTTGCACCCGCCAGCGTCCCACGCCGGGGCCCCAGAGTCCCCGCTCAACACCACCCAGTGACCCAGGGCCCCCGAGCTGTCGCCGCCGACTTGGCACTTAGGAGACATGCTCTCTGGAGGCGGTTGAGGCTTGTCTTGTGGCCAATAATCATCTCCTACGCCTTCCTTTCCAGTCACTAATTTGATGTCTTCACTTAAAGAAATGCCCATAAGTTGAGGTTTCAGAGGAGAGCTCCTTGAGCTCCCCAGACAACAAGGGGGCCGAGTGTCACCGTCATTATCCTGAGCTGGGAGGGAACACTAGTGTTCCGGAGGCTGGGAATCCGTCACTGCCTGCCCACAGCACAGACAGAGCAGGTGCTGGTTATAATTGTTTCTAGACGTCCTGCCATGCTCAGTTGAACGTCAAAGCCATAAACGTTGCCCGACTACAATCAAACTGGAGTGCGCAGACATTTCTGCATCATTGCCGGGTGGAAATACACTGAGTGGAGTTGGATGAGATGGCAGCAAGTGCTTAAGGAGGGGGTGCTGTGGGAATACCAACAAGATGACTGCTAGTCTCCGTTTCCTTCTCTCGTCTGCTTTGTGTTTTCTTTCAGGACCAGAAGAAATGATGCATATGTAAGGAAAAAAACTTTTCATTTCCAGAGGAGTTTTCCACCCCACAATCTACCCGCAGCCTCCTTTGAGCAAGCCAGTAAAAGCTTTTTTTTTTAACCTGCCTTCTCACTATGACAATTTCCGGAGCTGCTATGTGGCTGTGTTTAAAAGTCCCCCTCGGGATCCAGAGTGCAATCCATATCACAAAGGCATCCTCCCAGTCCCAAATAGCAATGTGACCTCATTTCAGAAGGTTGTTCTTGTTTCCATAGACCCAGAATGGAGTTTAAGCTGTTGATCTTGACTGTGGTTGTCGACTCAGCCTCTCATGGGCACCTCATGGGCAGTGGAGCAAACTGTGCCAATCTGTGCTACCATCAGGACTGGGAGAGGAAGCCAACAGTGGTGGGCCATAGGTCAATGTGTGGATGGGGATGATCAGGTCTTTCTTCATTATTCTGTTTCAGTCTGGAAACACCACTGAAGCCTCAGTGTCGTAGCAACACACAAACCTTCACTGACAGTCTGGGGCACATTGGCTGCAAATCAAACCCGGGTCTTCCCGGTGAAAGACGATGAGAGGTCTACCACTGAAGCACCGTGGCCCTCACCTCAAACCAGGGCAGTCATTTCCGGAGTTCAAACCAGACCACAATGCAGGATGACTGAGATTGCCACCAGAATCTGATACTGATGCAGAAAAAAACCTAACTACCATTTTATTGACTCCCAATAGGACAAAGATCTGCCCCTTTGGGGTTTTGAGACTTTAAATCCTTACAGCAGGGGTCGCAACCTGTGGGTCGCGACCCCTTTGGGGATCAAATAACCCTTTAACAGGGGTCATCCAATTCATAACGATAGCAAAATTACAGTTATAAAGTAGCAATGAAAATAATTTTATGGTTGCAGGTGACCACAACATGAACTGTATTAAAGGGTGGCGGCATTCAGAAGGTTGAGAACCATTGCCTTACAGAAATAGACAACCTCATATTTCTCCCACGGACGGGCTAGTCAGTTCAAACCCCTGACCTTGCGATTAGCAGGTTAATGCATAGTCCACTACACCACCAGGGCTCCTAATGATATAATAAGAGATACTATTGTTAGATCTCTCGTGGGAGAAATATACCTCAGTCCTTGGCTTCGCGAGAGAAAAATTCACTCCGCAGCCTGGATTGTGATCCAAGTGAGTTTTTTGAGAGAAGAAGTTTCAGGTTTACACAGGCACCTCAGGGCCCCTCACCCCTGCACAGCTTGCCTAGAAGCTGCTGGAGAGAAAGTCACTACGTGGGCTCCAGGATCCTGCCTTTTCTTTCTTTTCTTTTTTTTTGAAATCGTTTTATTAGGGGCTCATACAATTCTTATCACAATCCATACATACATCAATTGTGTAAAGCACATTGTACACTCACTGCCCTCATTATTCTCAAAACATTTGCCTCCACATAAGCCCTTGGCATCAATCAAGTCCTCATTTTTACCCCTTCCTCCCCGCTCCCCCATCCCTCAAGAAACCTTGATAATTTGTGAGTGGTGATATTGGGAGGGTAGCGGGAGGGTGGTTTGGAAAGAGGGAACCGATTACAAGTATCTACATGTGACCTCCTCCCTGGGGGACGGACAACAGAAAAGTGGGTGAAGGGAGACATCGGAGAGGTCAAGATCCTGCCTTTTCAATTCCTCCATAGGGAGGCATGGTTGATGGTCCTGGTCAACCCCATTGGCTGGATTGAATTCACCTGGCCCAGATGGGCCAATCCAGGTGTAACACCCACCTAGGTGTACCACCCCTTCCTGGCCGGAAGTTTGAACCTGAGCATATGTAATGGATGACCCAGTCCCTATGCTAAGCTACCTAACAGTATTTGCAAGATGCCGAGCAATGTTCTAAGCTTTTTGTATATAATAATTCAATTATTTCACTTAAGAAGCCTATGTGTGGACTCTATTCTTGCCTCATTTTACAGATGAAAAATCAGTGGCACAGGATGATAAAGTCATGAGCCTATGACCACACAGTGAGGAAGTGGAAAGGAGAGATTTGAACCCAGGCTGCAGAGCCCATGCCTTGGGTGCCTACAGCACCACATAGGACACAGGAAAGCATGGAGCAGACTCGGCATAAGACCTTAGGGAGTTGGGAGGACTGTGCATGCATGTATATGCTAGGACTGCATGAGAGTAGCTGCTACTCAGATCCAGAAGAGAATACAAGGCTATTGCAAAAATTATTTTTGCCAAAAGAGGGTGGAATTCTGCATCTTGTGCGAAATCCCCCAACCTGCACATGGCACAGCTACTTCAGAAGGTTCCCAACAATGTGTGCTGTGCGGCAAACCAAACTGAGCTCAGGGGGAGCTGGTCTGTGGGTTTTGTTAGCCAGAAGGTGAGCAGTTTGAACTCACCAGCCACCACTCCAAGGGAGAAAGAGGAGGCTTTCTGCTCCCATGGACTTACAGTCTTTGAAGTGGCAGAGAGCATTTCCAAGCGGCCTATGATTAGGATCTAGGAGGGTGAGGGTGGATGGAGTTGGTTGAGACCTGGCTTCAGGGCATTTCCCAGAAGGGCTTCCTGCAGTGACTCTGCCTTCAGGAATGTCTGGTGACCCTGAGGGCAGCAAAGTCCTAAGCACACTCAGGCAGTGGTTCTCAACCTTCCTAATACAGGTCCTCTTGTTGTGGTGACCCCCTGACCATTAAATGATTTTCTTGCTACTTCATCACTGTAATTTTGCTGCAGTTATGAATTGGACGAGCCCTGTGAAAGGGTCATATGACTCCCAAAGGGGTCGCAACCCACAGGGTGAGAACCACTGCACTAAGGGTTCCCCTTCCGGGCAGCTCTACCAGTGTCTGATGTGCATAGTTCTGTGAGGTGAGAGAAATGAACTTAGTGTCTGCTTCTGGTGACAGTTGATGTGGGTGGGCTTTCTCCCTATGTCAAATCCCTCTCAAGCCATTTGTCACCACAACAGAGGGAGCCACACACATAAAGCAAGAAGAGGAGGCAGCATAGCAGGACGGCAAGCAGAACAAAGATTGAATAAACACAATTCACTTCAATCATGAATCGGGTGCCCTTGAGATGTGAGGAAGACCCCAGTCTAGTGACATTAGATCAGGTTTAGGGATTGAGTGACCGGACCCTCTTGGCTCCCCTCAGCCCCTATCTTGCTTTCCGACTGACCCTGCCCCTTACATCGTGATTGGTCCTTATTCCAGCATGATGGTTGGTTTCATAATCACGACATGTGGGAATGTGTTAGTCGATAGGTTATACAGGCACAGTCTCTGGAATGGGTAAGTGAGGAGGTGTGACTGGTGACATGACTGGTGGAATGGATCATGTGAAGTGATTTGAGATCGTTGTTCAGACCTGATAGGTCATCCAGGCCTCTAGTTGATCCTGGCAGTACTCTAGTTTAAGGAAACAGAATGTTAGGCATTTAAGTCATATTTGAGCTTAAATTTTGAGCAATAGGCTGTGGCTCACAGTGAGAGTCTATGTGGAGACCCTAAATCCATTTTGAGGGGCCACACATTCAGCCACCATTGAGTTCTTTCCTACTGCCGACTGGCAGTAGAAAGCTTGTCCATCAGGCAGTGTGCTTGCGTCCACTCCCCGGGCCAGACTCAGCGATATACGGTCGTGTGCACATCCCAATGAAGGTCCCGCTCATGCTCTCACAGGCCCTCCCGCAACTCCATGAATTGATCCGTCTTCAGGGACAGTTTTGTGACAAAGGTGTTTGTTTTCCATGTCTCATTTAAGCTTTCAGGAGCTCAGGTGGTGATGCTGGATAGTGTTGGACTATTAACAGCAAGGTCGCTGGTTCAAAGCCACTAGTCATTCCACAGGAGAAAGATGAGGTTATTGCTTCCTGTAAAGGTAGCAACTTCAGGATCCCTACACAGAGTCACTATGAGTCAGAGTCAGCAGGACAGAATGGGTGTCATTTTATTTAAGTAACTGTGGCTGTGGGTCCTTCCGACACCATTGGGGCCTCATGCGGATGCTCTCCTTCATCCAGAACAGCGGTTTGTGCCTTTTTCTTGTGTAAAACATAGCAAAGGAGTTCCTAATAAAATATAGTTGAATTGGGAGTCTTTTTTCCCTCAAACAAAGTAAATCCATAAATAGAAATGAGACTATGGTGCTAATAACCAGTTGGAGAGTTGAGAGAGCTGAACTCTCAATCCTGGTAGAAACCCATTGTGACTTTAAAAACTTGCTCAAGGTCATCCATAGCCTATGAGGTTGAGTTGAGCAGACACAAAACAGATGTGTTGGGGAGTAATTGTGTACATTAAGTAAACAATTTATCTTTCTAAAGATTCTGTCTAAAACTTACTTTAAATAGTAAGTTTTCCCCTGGGCTAGGGAAAGGTCAGGGAGCTTAACCCCCTAGTATCCACCCCCTCTCAGCATTCATCATGTTAGGCCAGAGGAGCCAAATCACACCCACTACCCAGGGAGCACTGCTTCCAAAAGCCCATTGCCTGTGCTGGGGCAGAGGGCAGGTACCCGGACCAGAAATGCTGACGGAGTGGAACCAGCGGGCTCAGCCCCCAGCTTCCTGAGAGAGCAGCTGTGATGGTTCACTTTTGGACAAATGTCAATGCATGACTTGGGCAGCACGAAAAGCAGATGTGCAGAGGTTGTTCGCTGTATTCCAGAAGTTCACACACTCCCCGCAGGCTCTTTGGCTCAATGGCAGGAAGCCGTTCGTGGCTTCCACCTTCAATCCCAAAAGGCCACTGCCGTCCAGTGGATTCCAACCACAGTGACCCTATATGGAGTTTTCAAGACTGTAAATCTTCATGGGAGCCAGCAGTCTCATTGTCCCCCTTGGGACAGGGAGCTAGCAGCCCGTTTCACCTCCAGGACCCCTTCCTCTCTAATTCTGGATCCAGTCCCTCCAAATATCCTGCCCTGCCTTTATCTAGGCTTCTTAAATGCGTTCCATGCTGCTTATGTTAGTCTGGGTGCCTTAGCGAAACAAATCCACAGAAACGCGTATGTATAAGAGAGAGTTTTATGTAAAGGGTGAGTGCACATCAGGAAAACATGCCCGCATTTGCTTATGCACCCGCTTTGTCTTCAGCGATCATGTCGAGATAGGCTGGTGGCTTCTTCCATGTGGGCTTTGTTGTTTCTTAGCTAGATGGCCCCTTGTTTATCTTCCAGTCTTTAAGACCCTGGACACTATATCTTTTGATAGCCGGGCCCAGGATGCTTAACCACTACACCACAAGGGTTCATTAGCATGTGACTTATCTCCTGCCATTCACATTAGATGCTCAAAATAGCAGGAAACCAGGTTTCTCCTTTGTGGCCACACCAGGTACTGACAGAACCAAGAACAGAGAAATGCTTAGTTATATATCTTGACTATCATTAGCATATTATATGCCTGGCAATCTGTAAGCCTTCGCTCCCCTGACCTCTCACAGCCTCGGTAAAATGAAGCTAATAAAAGTAGTGCTCTCACTAGCTTGGTAGGAGGTTAAACAACTCACATAAGGGTACACAGCCTATCAACGAGGAGGCGAGATGAGGCAGTGTGTGGCTGCTGAACCCACACCCTTCACAACACCTCCATTAAAATGACTGAGGATGATGTTCCCAATCAGAGAAGCCAATCCACAGAGAAGACCACATGGGCAGCCCCACGATGAGAAACGTCCCTCAAAGACCCTTAGCCTTAGAGGGGACAACACTGGACACACAGTGTGGGAACTGCGCCCGAACTGATCCTGCCACTTCGATGCATGACACTAAGAGAGTGCAGCGGAAGAGTAAGAAAACGGAGCATCAAAGTCCCCGGGGAATGCCAAAGGTGGACTTTGTGGTCAGGGTTCGGTGCCCCCACAGACTGGACTGGAAAACACTCCTAAAGTTCACCACACAGTCCTTGTACTTTTCTTTCTGGTTAGTGTTGTTTTCTTTTAGTGTCATTGGATTTGGGTTGGGTTTTGTTTTCATTTTTGTTTGTTTTTTTTTTCTTTTTGCTGCTTGGTTTAGCTCAGTCTTGTTTTGTGCATGTTATTACCTTTACAGGTCTGTCTAATTAAGAGAGGCTGGATGAACAATCTGGAGGAGTAAACATGTGACCGGCCCTTTCCATTGGGCATGGGAGTGAGCACGGTGGGGGGAAAGGAAGTGGTGTAAAGAAACCCAGAGACAAGGGTACAACAAGTGATGGAAAACGGTAGTGAGGGGGATGTAGGAGGCCTGGTAGGGCGTGATCAAAGGTAATGTAACCAAGAGGAATTACTGAAACCCAAAGGAAGACTGAGCATGTTAGTGGGCACAAGAGGAAAATCAAAGAGTATAGAAGAGTGAGCTGGGAAGCAAGGGCCAGTTATAGACGTCTAAATAAAGGCATGTACATATGTACATATATTTACAAAGGGGCATGGGGAAATAGATCTATGTCCATATGTTTATAGATTTAGTATTAAGGTAGCAGATGGACATAGGGCCTCCGCTCAAGGACTCCCTCATTGCAATAACACTGTTCTATTAAATTGGCATTCTAAGATGCTCACCTTCCCTACACAATCACTGACCACAAAGCGGCTGCATAAGCAAATGTGGTGAAGAAAGCCGATGGTGTCCAGCTACCTAAAGATATAGCGTGTGGGGTCTTAAAGGCCTGAGGGTAAAGAAACAGCCATCTGGCTCTGAAGCAACAGAGCCCACATGGAGAAAGCATACCAGCCTGTGTGATCACAAAGTTTTAAAGGGATAAGGCAACAGGCATCATGAGAACAAAAAAATCTTATCATGGAGAATGAGAGGGGACTGCCGGGTATAGACCCAAAACCTATTTGCAGTGCACTGGACATCCCCTTACAGAAGGATCTCAGAGTGGAGATTAAAGAATACGGGGTATGAGACAGCAAAGAAAAACACAACTTTCCTCTAGTTCTTAATGCTTTCTCTTGCCCCACTATCATGATCCCAGTTCTACCATACTAATCTGGCCAAACTAGAGAAGGTATTCTAGTACCGATAGGAATTTCAAACACGGGGAATCCAGAGTGGATGGGCCGTTTACCAGTGTTATGAGTGGAGATACTGGGAGGGTGGAGGAAGGGCAGGATGGAAAGTGGGAACCGATTACAAGGATCTTCATTGAACTCAAAAGAAAGGTGGGTGAAAATATGACAAAAGAATTAGTACATTTCCAAGGATTGATGAGGGATGGGTGGCGGGCATTGAGGGGGGGAAAATGAGGAGCTGAGGCCAGGGGCTTGGGTGGAGAGTGGATATTTTGTGAATAAGGAGGGCAATTAATGTACAGATGGGCTTCAAACAGATGATGTATTTATGGATTGTGGTTAGTGTTGTAGGAGCCACTAATGAAAAGATCATAAAAGAAACAAAAATAATCTTGGCAGAGGGCTCATGCAAGGATGATCTCAGGCTGGATTAGACCAGTCAAAACAGCTACTGGAGTCGCCTCACCCTGTGTCTATTACTGAGTCAGCCATGATGCTTAGGACCCACAGCCCCAGCAGCTGGCCAGAGAGGGAGGTGGATCTCTGAGGCCATTCCACAGGGGGAATGGTCCTCTGTCCTGCAGGGCCCACCCTCCTTTG
The DNA here is from genome assembly GCF_050624435.1 of Tenrec ecaudatus. Classification (NCBI taxonomy): domain Eukaryota; kingdom Metazoa; phylum Chordata; class Mammalia; order Afrosoricida; family Tenrecidae; genus Tenrec; species Tenrec ecaudatus. The sequence goes on along the minus strand of NW_027457586.1, from coordinate 450,453 downwards.
TAAGCATGCTGCCTGGGGCAAGGCTTTCATGGAGTCCACACCATGGGAGCTCTACTACTCATGGGGGATTGGCAGGAAGCCTCTGCTCATGCGCACACACCACCAACTAGCTGGAGGATCTCCGTGAACAAAGCCTGAGGCAGACAACAAGCCCACTAACTGATGCTGTAAGAGCTACAATCAGCATCCAGAAACCTGCAACTGGGAGTAAGAGGCAGCATACCTTGGTCCCAGCCCCTCCCACTCTAATCTACAAGGAGTGACATTGCAAAGCAGAGGGTTTTCATAAAGCACTTCCAGGACTGTGGAATGAGCAGCCTCGTTTGTGGACATGGATACTCTGTGATCCAGACGTACTACCTCCTCCCTTACAGTCAGCTGAGACAAAAACCCTTGCAAGCAGAAAGCCATGCATCTGAACAGTATCCACCAGCCACTCATGTGCAGCACAGCTGCCTCCAAAGAGCCTTCCTGAGTGAGAGAGAAATCATGCAGAAGCCTGGTCTGCACTCAAGAGAGTTTTATGAGCGTTAGGGAGGCGTGGTGGGCAAGTCTGGCCGACCCCAGTGGCTGAATTGAATTTACATGGCCTAGATTGGTCAATCCAGGTACAGGAACCACCCAGGTGACCTCCCCTTCATGGCCAGAAATCTGGACCTCTGAGCATGCACAGGGTGCCTCTCCTAACTGGGCTCTTATCTTGGCCCTATGGGCATGCATAACGGATGCCCCAGTCCCTAGTATAGCTACCTAACATTTGCCCCCCTGAAGAGATATGGACCCAAATCTTTGGGGGTACTGGGCGACGACATCTCTAGCTGCTTCCTGCTGGCAAAAGGGGCGAGGTGGGGCTTTGGGTCCATACCCTTCCTACACTGCTGGGAGGGGTTGTCCATTGAGGGCAACTTTATCCAGGATGGATAAGGTTGAGGTGGTCCAGGAGATGGTAGTCGTGGACCTGGCACACTTGGTTCAGAAGCTTTAATCACCCGATAACTTCTGAGAAAAACAAACGGTCTAAAAGGTGAACAGTTTGACTATGACAAGGCTAAGCTTGTGAGGTGGCAGTGGCCTTGAAATTAGGTGAGTGTCACAGGAAACAAAAATAATCTTAGGATTACCAGACATGTGTGTTTGTTCATTGGAAGTACAGGAAGAGGGATGAAAGCATTCACACTTTCCCCTAGGAGGGCACAGGTTTGGGCACTACTAGGTGCAGTCTGATCACTGATTCATTTATGATGCTAAGGTCTTGGACCCGTTGATAAGACCCATCCTTCTTTTTAACACTATAACGCTTCAATTTTAATTTTGGGAAAAAATTTTCTTTTTGTTGTGGACTTTCATAGTTATAAATATATATATGTATTAATATATACATTTTTTAATGTTATGAAAACATCATGCTTCGCGTTATAGAGTTAAATGGAAATAATGGGCTAGTGCAGGATGAGTCAAAAGTGACCAAAATAGAGTAACTGCCTAAGTCATTTTGAATTTTCTTGGGTTCAATTGGAGTAAAGGCTTGTAAATTACCCGGGGTCCAAATTCCCATGGTGCCTCCTACAACGGGTAGAATGTTCAGGGATGTTTCAGGGCTGGGAGATTAATAACCCCTAAGTCCAGGATACCTTAGGGCAGGGGTCCTTAAACTGTTTACCCAGGGGGCCAGTTCACTATCCCTCAGGCCTTTTGAAGGAAAGACTATAGTTTAAAAAAACAAATATTACGAACAAATTCATGTGCACACTGCACATCTTGATTTGAAGTTCAAAAAAAAATAAATGGGGCACATACACCCGGCAGAAAGGATCAACGTCCTCGGCTGTCTGCATGTGGCCCACAGGTTGTAGTTTGAGGACCCCTGCCCTCGGCATTCACCAAGAGGATGTGGTTTCAACCCAAAAGCTTGGAGACTCTACAATTTGTTTAAAAGTGATGGGGCAGAAGGAGTCCCTGATTGACCCACGCAAGACTAGTTTTCCCATCCCCTATTACTAAGAGTTCATAGTTATGGTTAAAGGGAACCAGGATATCCCGATCTGATCCCGTTACTTCAAGTGTGGGCTGACATTGCCACTAAGAAGCCTGCAAATATAAAAGACTTACTCCCTCCCACAAAGAAAGGGCCCTTGTTTCCAAGGTTTCAGGAAACATGGAAGGACCGGAAAAACAAACGGTCCAAGTTCCCAAAACCACATAGGTGGAGGCCATCCCTCCCCATCACCCTCCCCCACCCCTCCCCTCCCTCACCCCTCCCCTCCCCCATCACTCCCCCACCCCTCCCCTCCCCTCCCCTCCCCATCACTCTCCCCTAATCGGCTTTATCCCATTTTGCAGGAGAACTCTGGGAGTGGGAGAGCTGGCTTCAAACCCTTTCTTTCAACCCCCGCCCTATAAGGTTTCTAGGGTCCAGAAATAGAAAACTTCTAACAGGCCCTTATTGAGTCACTCCCTCCCCCACCGACCCCCCAAACTCACCCCCACCCCTTACAAGCATCCCCCCACACACACTAGTACTGGTATGACTTCCATACTCATCAGCCCACCTGGAATGCTTGCCAACAACTTCTCCAGGTGCTGTTCACAACGGAGGAGGGTAGCCCTTCCAGACAGAGGCCCAGTAAGCAGTCAGTGAACCTGATGGTCAGCGAGCGGGCACTCCCCACTTGAGAGAAACTCTTTTGGCCACTACACCAACAATGTGGGATCTCAATTCCTAGCAAGGCCCAGAGGACTTTACCAGGTATCAACCATTGCTCTTACATGACCCTCTGCAGAAGAGCTAGGAAACCTATGAATTTATCTAAGGTCAGTGAGAATTTTCAGGTTCCTATAAGAGAATATCCGCCTGCCTTTCTAGAGTGGCTGAGGGAAGCCTACGGGCTTTATACCCCTAACGGCCCGGAGGCACTGAAAACAGGAGGGCAATAAGTATTGCTTTTATTACTCAGTCAGTCTGCCTCAGACATGACAAAGAAGTGGGAAGGGTTTGAAGGGAAAAATCTTAGCGATTTGGTATAAGTGGCTCATTGAGTGTATAACAACAGAGATGACCCTAGCACGAGAGAGACAAAGAAGCTAGCTAAAATAATCGTAATTGCCATGAGATACCCCAGAGACTCAGGAAAAGGAGAGCATGGCCCACTCACGGAGAGACTAACCTGTGGGCACCGCCAAGCCATGGGGAAGGACCAATGTGCCTACTGCAGGAAAGAAGGACACTGGAAAAATCATTGCCTTGAAAACCCCAGGAGAGGTGCACGACCCTCCACTAGAGTGGATGGGCCTCATCTGCACGTAGAAAGACCCAAGCAAGAGACAATAATGCTTGAAGAAGCTCAATGAAGGGGTCAGGGCTCTGTTTCACTTCGCCGCCAAAAGCCCAGGCTAACTCTCCAAGTAGGAGGCCAGGCAGTAAATTTCTTGGTGGACACAGGGGCCACCTTGTCAGGTTCAGAAAGGAATATGGGCACATTTTCAAGAAGAAAGATGTGAATTACTGTGAGCCTATGATTCCTTCCACAGATAACTCACACCAGAAGGTTTGCATGGAGGGTAGGTGGGTTTCCCAAGACAACAAAATAACAAATATCTATCAGCCCTTTGGCCCAGTTAGCCACCTGGTTATGATATCACTGGCTTCTGGCTCAGCTGCTGAGCCAGTGAAGCAGTTATAGCAGGAAAAGACTAGGTGGCCAGTGGCCATCAACGGAAGGACCAAATCTCCACAGTGGGCTTCCTGTTTCAATATGGAGCCACGTATGTTACCTGCTGGACACCATCTCTATCCTGAGCTCATAATTGCCATCGCAGGTCTAGAATGCGGCGCGCAGGTACACACTATATGAAACAGTCTCTGATTAACCCCTCTCGATAACTTGCTGACATGGGAGTCTGGATAATCCTGTACATTTACTTTGCAGATTAGAAAACTCACTCAAAAACACACGGGAGTTGACCCAGAGACACACAACTGGTTAACAACAAAGTCATATTCACAACCAGCGTCTGGACCAAGAGCACGGTGCCCCACAGAACTGTGCCCATCGAGCAGTCAATATCTCCTGGACTCTCAAAAGATCTGAGCTGATACCCACCCCCCCACATCCTTGCAGCCCCAAAAGATTGTATTTCACAGGATGGCACCGGATCTGCAGCTCGCGGAGAGGGACATATCTGATCAGAGAACACAGGGCAGAACAAGGGGGAGGAGGGGAGAATGGAGCACATCCTGGCCCAATACACCTTGAGGATGATGTTCCCAATCAGAGAAGCCAATCCACAGAGAAGACCACATGGGCAGCCCCACGATGAGAAACGTCCCTCAAAGACCCATAGCCTTAGAGGGGACAACACTGGACACACAGTGTGGGAACTGCGCCCGAACTGATCCTGCCACTTCGATGCATGACACTAAGAGAGTGCAGCGGAAGAGTAAGAAAACGGAGCATCAAAGTCCCCGGGGAATGCCAAAGGTGGACTTTGTGGTCAGGGTTCGGTGCCCCCACAGACTGGACTGGAAAACACTCCTAAAGTTCACCACACAGTCCTTGTACTTTTCTTTCTGGTTAGTGTTGTTTTCTTTTAGTGTCATTGGATTTGGGTTGGGTTTTGTTTTCATTTTTGTTTGTTTTTTTTTTCTTTTTGCTGCTTGGTTTAGCTCAGTCTTGTTTTGTGCATGTTATTACCTTTACAGGTCTGTCTAATTAAGAGAGGCTGGATGAACAATCTGGAGGAGTAAACATGTGACCGGCCCTTTCCATTGGGCATGGGAGTGAGCACGGTGGGGGGAAAGGAAGTAGTGTAAAGAAACCCAGAGACAAGGGTACAACAAGTGATGGAAAACGGTAGTGAGGGGGATGTAGGAGGCCTGGTAGGGCGTGATCAAAGGTAATGTAACCAAGAGGAATTACTGAAACCCAAAGGAAGACTGAGCATGTCAGTGGGCACAAGAGGAAAATCAAAGAGTATAGAAGAGTGAGCTGGGAAGCAAGGGCCAGTTATAGACGTCTAAATAAAGGCATGTACATATGTACATATATTTACAAAGGGGCATGGGGAAATAGATCTATGTCCATATGTTTATAGATTTAGTATTAAGGTAGCAGATGGACATAGGGCCTCCGCTGAAGGACTCCCTCATTGCAATAACACTGTTCTATTAAATTGGCATTCTAAGATGCTCACCTTCCCTACACAATCACTGACCACAAAGCGGCTGCATAAGCAAATGTGGTGAAGAAAGCCGATGGTGTCCAGCTACCTAAAGATATAGCGTGTGGGGTCTTAAAGGCCTGAGGGTAAAGAAACAGCCATCTGGCTCTGAAGCAACAGAGCCCACATGGAGAAAGCATACCAGCCTGTGTGATCACAAAGTTTTAAAGGGATAAGGCAACAGGCATCATGAGAACAAAAAAATCTTATCATGGAGAATGAGAGGGGACTGCCGGGTATAGACCCAAAACCTATTTGCAGTGCACTGGACATCCCCTTACAGAAGGATCTCAGAGTGGAGATTAAAGAATACAGGGTATGAGACAGCAAAGAAAAACACAACTTTCCTCTAGTTCTTAATGCTTTCTCTTGCCCCACTATCATGATCCCAGTTCTACCATACTAATCTGGCCAAACCAGAGAAGGTATTCTAGTACCGATAGGAATTTCAAACACGGGGAATCCAGAGTGGATGGGCCCTTTACCAGTGTTATGAGTGGAGATACTGGGAGGGTGGAGGAAGGGCAGGATGGAAAGTGGGAACCGATTACAAGGATCTTCATTGACCTCAAAAGAAAGGTGGGTGAAAATATGACAAAAGAATTAGTACATTTCCAAGGATTGATGAGGGATGGGTGGCGGGCATTGAGGGGCGGAAAATGAGGAGCTGAGGCCAGGGGCTTGGGTGGAGAGTGGATATTTTGTGAATAAGGAGGGCAATTAATGTACAGATGGGCTTCAAACAGATGATGTATTTATGGATTGTGGTTAGTGTTGTAGGAGCCACTAATGAAAAGATCATAAAAGAAACAAAAATAATCTTGGCAGAGGGCTCATGCAAGGATGATCTCAGGCTGGATTAGACCAGTCAAAACAGCTACTGGAGTCGCCTCACCCTGTGTCTATTACTGAGTCAGCCATGATGCTTAGGACCCACAGCCCCAGCAGCTGGCCAGAGAGGGAGGTGGATCTCTGAGGCCATTCCACAGGGGGAATGGTCCTCTGTCCTGCAGGGCCCACCCTCCTTTGTAAGCATGCTGCCTGAGGCAAGGCTTTCATGGAGTCCACACCATGGGAGCTCTACTACTCATGGGGGATTGGCAGGAAGTCTCTGCTCATGCGCACACACCACCAACTAGCTGGAGGATCTCCGTGAACAAAGCCTGAGGCAGACAACAAGCCCACTAACTGATGCTGTAAGAGCTACAATCAGCATCCAGAAACCTGCAACTGGGAGTAAGAGGCAGCATACCTTGGTCCCAGCCCCTCCCACTCTAATCTACAAGGAGTGACATTGCAAAGCAGAGGGCTTTCATAAAGCACTTCCAGGACTGTGGAATGAGCAGCCTCGTTTGTGGACATGGATACTCTGTGATCCAGACGTACTACCTCCTCCCTTACAGTCAGCTGAGACAAAAACCCTTGCAAGCAGAAAGCCATGCATCTGAACAGTATCCACCAGCCACTCATGTGCAGCACAGCTGCCTCCAAAGAGCCTTCCTGAGTGAGAGAGAAATCATGCAGAAGCCTGGTCTGCACTCAAGAGAGTTTTATGAGCGTAGGGAGGCGTGGTGGGCAAGTCTGGCCGACCCCAGTGGCTGAATTGAATTTACATGGCCTAGATTGGTCAATCCAGGTACAGGAACCACCCAGGTGACCTCACCTTCATGGCCAGAAATCTGGACCTCTGAGCATGCACAGGGTGCCTCTCCTAACTGGGCTCTTATCTTGGCCCTATGGGCATGCATAACGGATGCCCCAGTCCCTAGTATAGCTACCTAACATTTGCCCCCCTGAAGAGATATGGACCCAAATCTTTGGGGGTACTGGGCGACGACATCTCTAGCTGCTTCCTGCTGGCAAAAGGGGCGAGGTGGGGCTTTGGGTCCATACCCTTCCTACACTGCTGGGAGGGGTTGTCCATTGAGGGCAACTTTATCCAGGATGGATAAGGTTGAGGTGGTCCAGGAGATGGTAGTCGTGGACCTGGCACACTTGGTTCAGAAGCTTTAATCACCCGATAACTTCTGAGAAAAACAAACGGTCTAAAAGGTGAACAGTTTGACTACGACAAGGCTAAGCTTGTGAGGTGGCAGTGGCCTTGAAATTAGGTGAGTGTCACAGGAAACAAAAATAATCTTAGGATTACCAGACATGTGTGTTTGTTCATTGGAAGTACAGGAAGAGGGATAAAAGCATTCACACTTTCCCCTAGGAGGGCACAGGTTTGGGCACTACTAGGTGCAGTCTGATCACTGATTCATTTATGATGCTAAGGTCTTGGACCCGCTGATAAGACCCATCCTTCTTTTTAACACTATAACACTTCAATTTTAATTTTGGGAAAAAATTTTCTTTTTGTTGTGGACTTTCATAGTTATAAATATATATATGTATTAATATATATATTTTTTAATGTTATGAAAACATCATGCTTCGCGTTATAGAGTTAAATGGAAATAATGGGCTAGTGCAGGATGAGTCAAAAGTGACCAAAATAGAGTAACTGCCTAAGTCATTTTGAATTTTCTTGGGTTCAATTGGAGTAAAGGCTTGTAAATTACCCGGGGTCCAAATTCCCATGGTGCCTCCTACAACGGGTAGAATGTTCAGGGATGTTTCAGGGCTGGGAGATTAATAACCCCTAAGTCCAGGATACCTTAGGGCAGGGGTCCTTAAACTGTTTACCCAGGGGGCCAGTTCACTATCCCTCAGGCCTTTTGAAGGAAAGACTATAGTTTAAAAAAACAAATATTACGAACAAATTCATGTGCACACTGCACATCTTGATTTGAAGTTCAAAAAAAAAAAATAAATGGGGCACATACACCCGGCAGAAAGGATCAACGTCCTCGGATGTCTGCATGTGGCCCACAGGTTGTAGTTTGAGGACCCCTGCCCTCGGCATTCACCAAGAGGATGTGGTTTCAACCCAAAAGCTTGGAGACTCTACAATTTGTTTAAAAGTGATGGGGCAGAAGGAGTCCCTGATTGACCCACGCAAGACTAGTTTTCCCATCCCCTGTTACTAAGAGTTCATAGTTATGGTTAAAGGGAACCAGGATATCCCGATCTGATCCCGTTACTTCAAGTGTGGGCTGACATTGCCACTAAGAAGCCTGCAAATATAAAAGACTTACTCCCTCCCACAAAGAAAGGGCCCTTGTTTCCAAGGTTTCAGGAAACATGGAAGGACCGGAAAAACAAACGGTCCAAGTTCCCAAAACCACATAGGTGGAGGCCATCCCTCCCCATCACCCTCCCCCACCCCTCCCCTCCCTCACCCCTCCCCTCCCCCATCACTCCCCCACCCCTCCCCTCCCCTCCCCTCCCCATCACTCTCCCCTAATCGGCTTTATCCCATTTTGCAGGAGAACTCTGGGAGTGGGAGAGCTGGCTTCAAACCCTTTCTTTCAACCCCCGCCCTATAAGGTTTCTAGGGTCCAGAAATAGAAAACTTCTAACAGGCCCTTATTGAGTCACTCCCTCCCCCACCGACCCCCCAAACTCACCCCCACCCCTTACAAGCATCCCCCCACACACACTAGTACTGGTATGACTTCCATACTCATCAGCCCACCTGGAATGCTTGCCAACAACTTCTCCAGGTGCTGTTCACAACGGAGGAGGGTAGCCCTTCCAGACAGAGGCCCAGTAAGCAGTCAGTGAACCTGATGGTCAGCGAGCGGGCACTCCCCACTTGAGAGAAACTCTTTTGGCCACTACACCAACAATGTGGGATCTCAATTCCTAGCAAGGCCCAGAGGACTTTACCAGGTATCAACCATTGCTCTTACATGACCCTCTGCAGAAGAGCTAGGAAACCTATGAATTTATCTAAGGTCAGTGAGAATTTTCAGGTTCCTATAAGAGAATATCCGCCTGCTTTTCTAGAGTGGCTGAGGGAAGCCTACGGGCTTTATACCCCTAACGGCCCGGAGGCACTGAAAACAGGAGGGCAATAAGTATTGCTTTTATTACTCAGTCAGTCTGCCTCAGACATGACAAAGAAGTGGGAAGGGTTTGAAGGGAAAAATCTTAGCGATTTGGTATAAGTGGCTCATTGAGTGTATAACAACAGAGATGACCCTAGCACGACAGAGACAAAGAAGCTAGCTAAAATAATCATAATTGCCATGAGATACCCCAGAGACTCAGGAAAAGGAGAGCATGGCCCACTCACGGAGAGACTAACCTGTGGGCACCGCCAAGCCATGGGGAAGGACCAATGTGCCTACTGCAGGAAAGAAGGACACTGGAAAAATCATTGCCTTGAAAACCCCAGGAGAGGTGCACGACCCTCCACTAGAGTGGATGGGCCTCATCTGCACGTAGAAAGACCCAAGCAAGAGACAATAATGCTTGAAGAAGCTCAATGAAGGGGTCAGGGCTCTGTTTCACTTCGCCGCCAAAAGCCCAGGCTAACTCTCCAAGTAGGAGGCCAGGCAGTAAATTTCTTGGTGGACACAGGGGCCACCTTGTCAGGTTCAGAAAGGAATATGGGCACATTTTCAAGAAGAAAGATGTGAATTACTGTGAGCCTATGATTCCTTCCACAGATAACTCACACCAGAAGGTTTGCATGGAGGGTAGGTGGGTTTCCCAAGACAACAAAATAACAAATATCTATCAGCCCTTTGGCCCAGTTAGCCACCTGGTTATGATATCACTGGCTTCTGGCTCAGCTGCTGAGCCAGTGAAGCAGTTATAGCAGGAAAAGAATAGGTGGCCAGTGGCCATCAACGGAAGGACCAAATCTCCACAGTGGGCTTCCTGTTTCAATATGGAGCCACGTATGTTACCTGCTGGACACCATCTCTATCCTGAGCTCATAATTGCCATCGCAGGTCTAGAATGCGGCGCGCAGGTACACACTATATGAAACAGTCTCTGATTAACCCCTCTCGATAACTTGCTGACATGGGAGTCTGGATAATCCTGTACATTTACTTTGCAGATTAGAAAACTCACTCAAAAACACACGGGAGTTGACCCAGAGACACACAACTGGTTAACAACAAAGTCATATTCACAACCAGCGTCTGGACCAAGAGCACGGTGCCCCACAGAACTGTGCCCATCGAGCAGTCAATATCTCCTGGACTCTCAAAAGATCTGAGCTGATACCCACCCCCCCACATCCTTGCAGCCCCAAAAGATTGTATTTCACAGGATGGCACCGGATCTGCAGCTCGCGGAGAGGGACATATCTGATCAGAGAACACAGGGCAGAACAAGGGGGAGGAGGGGAGAATGGAGCACATCCTGGCCCAATACACCTTGAGGATGATGTTCCCAATCAGAGAAGCCAATCCACAGAGAAGACCACATGGGCAGCCCCACGATGAGAAACGTCCCTCAAAGACCCATAGCCTTAGAGGGGACAACACTGGACACACAGTGTGGGAACTGCGCCCGAACTGATCCTGCCACTTCGATGCATGACACTAAGAGAGTGCAGCGGAAGAGTAAGAAAACGGAGCATCAAAGTCCCCGGGGAATGCCAAAGGTGGACTTTGTGGTCAGGGTTCGGTGCCCCCACAGACTGGACTGGAAAACACTCCTAAAGTTCACCACACAGTCCTTGTACTTTTCTTTCTGGTTAGTGTTGTTTTCTTTTAGTGTCATTGGATTTGGGTTGGGTTTTGTTTTCATTTTTGTTTGTTTTTTTTTCTTTTTGCTGCTTGGTTTAGCTCAGTCTTGTTTTGTGCATGTTATTACCTTTACAGGTCTGTCTAATTAAGAGAGGCTGGATGAACAATCTGGAGGAGTAAACATGTGACCGGCCCTTTCCATTGGGCATGGGAGTGAGCACGGTGGGGGGAAAGGAAGTGGTGTAAAGAAACCCAGAGACAAGGGTACAACAAGTGATGGAAAACGGTAGTGAGGGGGATGTAGGAGGCCTGGTAGGGCGTGATCAAAGGTAATGTAACCAAGAGGAATTACTGAAACCCAAAGGAAGACTGAGCATGTCAGTGGGCACAAGAGGAAAATCAAAGAGTATAGAAGAGTGAGCTGGGAAGCAAGGGCCAGTTATAGACGTCTAAATAAAGGCATGTACATATGTACATATATTTACAAAGGGGCATGGGGAAATAGATCTATGTCCATATGTTTATAGATTTAGTATTAAGGTAGCAGATGGACATAGGGCCTCCGCTCAAGGACTCCCTCATTGCAATAACACTGTTCTATTAAATTGGCATTCTAAGATGCTCACCTTCCCTACACAATCACTGACCACAAAGCGGCTGCATAAGCAAATGTGGTGAAGAAAGCCGATGGTGTCCAGCTACCTAAAGATATAGCGTGTGGGGTCTTAAAGGCCTGAGGGTAAAGAAACAGCCATCTGGCTCTGAAGCAACAGATCCCACATGGAGAAAGCATACCAGCCTGTGTGATCACAAAGTTTTAAAGGGATAAGGCAACAGGCATCATGAGAACAAAAAAATCTTATCATGGAGAATGAGAGGGGACTGCCGGGTATAGACCCAAAACCTATTTGCAGTGCACTGGACATCCCCTTACAGAAGGATCTCAGAGTGGAGATTAAAGAATACAGGGTATGAGACAGCAAAGATGAAACACAACTTTCCTCTAGTTCTTAATGCTTTCTCTTGCCCCACTATCATGATCCCAGTTCTACCATACTAATCTGGCCAAACTAGAGAAGGTATTCTAGTACCGATAGGAATTTCAAACACGGGGGATCCAGAGTGGATGGGCCCTTTACCAGTGTTATGAGTGGAGATACTGGGACGGTGGAGGAAGGGCAGGATGGAAAGTGGGAACCGATTACAAGGATCTTCATTGACCTCAAAAGAAAGGTGGGTGAAAATATGACAAAAGAATTAGTACATTTCCAAGGATTGATGAGGGATGGGTGGCGGGCATTGAGGGGGGAAAAATGAGGAGCTGAGGCCAGGGGCTTGGGTGGAGAGTGGATATTTTGTGAATAAGGAGGGAAATTAATGTACAGATGTGCTTCAAACACATGATGTATTTATGGATTGTGGTTAGTGTTGTAGGAGCCACTAATGAAAAGATCATAAAAGAAACAAAAATAATCTTGGCAGAGGGCTCATGCAAGGATGATCTCAGGCTGGATTAGACCAGTCAAAACAGCTACTGGAGTCGCCTCACCCTGTGTCTATTACTGAGTCAGCCATGATGCTTAGGACCCACAGCCCCAGCAGCTGGCCAGAGAGGGAGGTGGATCTCTGAGGCCATTCCACAGGGGGAATGGTCTTCTGTCCTGCAGGGCCCACCCTCCTTTGTAAGCATGCTGCCTGGGGCAAGGCTTTCATGGAGTCCACACCATGGGAGCTCTACTAATCATGGGGGATTGGCAGGAAGCCTCTGCTCATGCGCACACACCACCAACTAGCTGGAGGATCTCCGTGAACAAAGCCTGAGGCAGACAACAAGCCCACTAACTGATGCTGTAAGAGATACAATCAGCATCCAGAAACCTGCAACTGGGAGTAAGAGGCAGCATACCTTGGTCCCAGCCCCTCCCACTCTAATCTACAAGGAGTGACATTGCAAAGCAGAGGGTTTTCATAAAGCACTTCCAGGACTGTGGAATGAGCAGCCTCGTTTGTGGACATGGATACTCTGTGATCCAGACGTACTACCTCCTCCCTTACAGTCAGCTGAGACAAAAACCCTTGCAAGCAGAAAGCCATGCATCTGAACAGTATCCACCAGCCACTCATGTGCAGCACAGCTGCCTCCAAAGAGCCTTCCTGAGTGAGAGAGAAATCATGCAGAAGCCTGGTCTGCACTCAAGAGAGTTTTATGAGCATTAGGGAGGCGTGGTGGGCAAGTCTGGCCGACCCCAGTGGCTGAATTGAATTTACATGGCCTAGATTGGTCAATCCAGGTACAGGAACCACCCAGGTGACCTCCCCTTCATGGCCAGAAATCTGGACCTCTGAGCATGCACAGGGTGCCTCTCCTAACTGGGCTCTTATCTTGGCCCTATGGGCATGCATAACGGATGCCCCAGTCCCTAGTATAGCTACCTAACATTTGCCCCCCTGAAGAGATATGGACCCAAATCTTTGGGGGTACTGGGCGACGACATCTCTAGCTGCTTCCTGCTGGCAAAAGGGGCGAGGTGGGGCTTTGGGTCCATACCCTTCCTACACTGCTGGGAGGGGTTGTCCATTGAGGGCAACTTTATCCAGGATGGATAAGGTTGAGGTGGTCCAGGAGATGGTAGTCGTGGACCTGGCACACTTGGTTCAGAAGCTTTAATCACCCGATAACTTCTGAGAAAAACAAACGGTCTAAAAGGTGAACAGTTTGACTACGACAAGGCTAAGCTTGTGAGGTGGCAGTGGCCTTGAAATTAGGTGAGTATCACAGGAAACAAAAATAATCTTAGGATTACCAGACATGTGTGTTTGTTCATTGGAAGTACAGGAAGAGGGATAAAAGCATTCACACTTTCCCCTAGGAGGGCACAGGTTTGGGCACTACTAGGTGCAGTCGGATCACTGATTCATTTATGATGCTAAGGTCTTGGACCCGCTGATAAGACCCATCCTTCTTTTTAACCCTATAACGCTTCAATTTTAATTTTGGGAAAAAATTTTCTTTTTGTTGTGGACTTTCATAGTTATAAATATATATATATATATATGTATTAATATATACATTTTTAATGTTATGAAAACATCATGCTTCGCGTTATAGAGTTAAATGGAAATAATGGGCTAGTGCAGGACGAGTCAAAAGTGACCAAAATAGAGTAACTGCCTAAGTCATTTTGAATTTTCTTAGGTTCAATTGGAGTAAAGGCTTGTAAATTACCCGGGGTCCAAATTCCCATGGTGCCTCCTACAACGGGTAGAATGTTCAGGGATGTTTCAGGGCTGGGAGATTAATAACCCCTAAGTCCAGGATACCTTAGGGCAGGGGTCCTTAAACTGTTTACCCAGGGGGCCAGTTCACTATCCCTCAGGCCTTTTGAAGGAAAGACTATAGTTTAAAAAAACAAATATTACGAACAAATTCATGTGCACACTGCACATCTTGATTTGAAGTTCAAAAAAAAATAAATGGGGCACATACACCCGGCAGAAAGGATCAACGTCCTCGGCTGTCTGCATGTGGCCCACAGGTTGTAGTTTGAGGACCCCTGCTCTCGGCATTCACCAAGAGGATGTGGTTTCAACCCAAAAGCTTGGAGACTCTACAATTTGTTTAAAAGTGATGGGGCAGAAGGAGTCCCTGATTGACCCACGCAAGACTAGTTTTCCCATCCCCTGTTACTAAGAGTTCATAGTTATGGTTAAAGGGAACCAGGATATCCCGATCTGATCCCGTTACTTCAAGTGTGGGCTGACATTGCCACTAAGAAGCCTGCAAATATAAAAGACTTACTCCCTCCCGCAAAGAAAGGGCCCTTGTTTCCAAGGTTTCAGGAAACATGGAAGGACCGGAAAAACAAACGGTCCAAGTTCCCAAAACCACATAGGTGGAGGCCATCCCTCCCCATCACCCTCCCCCACCCCTCCCCTCCCTCACCCCTCCCCTCCCCCATCACTCCCCCACCCCTCCCCTCCCCTCCCCTCCCCATCACTCTCCCCTAATCGGCTTTATCCCATTTTGCAGGAGAACTCTGGGAGTGGGAGAGCTGGCTTCAAACCCTTTCTTTCAACCCCCGCCCTATAAGGTTTCTAGGGTCCAGAAATAGAAAACTTCTAACAGGCCCTTATTGAGTCACTCCCTCCCCCACCGGCCCCCCAAACTCACCCCCACCCCTAACAAGCAGCCCCCCACACACACTAGTACTGGTATGACTTCCATACTCATCAGCCCACCTGGAATGCTTGCCAACAACTTCTCCAGGTGCTGTTCACAACGGAGGAGGGTAGCCCTTCCAGACAGAGGCCCAGTAAGCAGTCAGTGAACCTGATGGTCAGCGAGCGGGCACTCCCCACTTGAGAGAAACTCTTTTGGCCACTACACCAACAATGTGGGATCTCAATTCCTAGCAAGGCCCAGAGGACTTTACCAGGTATCAACCATTGCTCTTACATGACCCTCTGCAGAAGAGCTAGGAAACCTATGAATTTATCTAAGGTCAGTGAGAATTTTCAGGTTCCTATAAGAGAATATCCGCCTGCCTTTCTAGAGTGGCTGAGGGAAGCCTACGGGCTTTATACCCCTAACGGCCCGGAGGCACTGAAAACAGGAGGGCAATAAGTATTGCCTTTATTACTCAGTCAGTCTGCCTCAGACATGACAAAGAAGTGGGAAGGGTTTGAAGGGAAAAATCTTAGCGATTTGGTACAAGTGGCTCATTGAGTGTATAACAACAGAGATGACCCTAGCACGACAGAGACAAAGAAGCTAGCTAAAATAATCGTAATTGCCATGAGATACCCCAGAGACTCAGGAAAAGGAGAGCATGGCCCACTCACGGAGAGACTAACCTGTGGGCACCGCCAAGCCATGGGGAAGGACCAATGTGCCTACTGCAGGAAAGAAGGACACTGGAAAAATCAGTGCCTTGAAAACCCCAGGAGAGGTGCACGACCCTCCACTAGAGTGGATGGGCCTCATCTGCACGTAGAAAGACCCAAGCAAGAGACAATAATGCTTGAAGAAGCTCAATGAAGGGGTCAGGGCTCTGTTTCACTTCGCCGCCAAAAGCCCAGGCTAACTCTCCAAGTAGGAGGCCAGGCAGTAAATTTCTTGGTGGACACAGGGGCCACCTTGTCAGGTTCAGAAAGGAATATGGGCACATTTTCAAGAAGAAAGATGTGAATTACTGTGAGCCTATGATTCCTTCCACAGATAACTCACACCAGAAGGTTTGCATGGAGGGTAGGTGGGTTTCCCAAGACAACAAAATAACAAATATCTATCAGCCCTTTGGCCCAGTTAGCCACCTGGTTATGATATCACTGGCTTCTGGCTCAGCTGCTGAGCCAGTGAAGCACTTATAGCAGGAGAAGACTAGGTGGCCGGTGGCCATCAACGGAAGGACCAAATCTCCACAGTGGGCTTCCTGTTTCAATATGGAGCCACGTATGTTACCTGCTGGACACCATCTCTATCCTGAGCTCATAATTGCCATCGCAGGTCTAGAATGCGGCACGCAGGTACACACTATATGAAACAGTCTCTGATTAACCCCTCTCGATAACTTGCTGACATGGGAGTCTGGATAATCCTGTACATTTACTTTGCAGATTAGAAAACTCACTCAAAAACACACGGGAGTTGACCCAGAGACACACAACTGGTTAACAACAAAGTCATATTCACAACCAGCGTCTGGACCAAGAGCACGGTGCCCCACAGAACTGTGCCCATCGAGCAGTCAATATCTCCTGGACTCTCAAAAGATCTGAGCTGATACCCACCCCCCCACATCCTTGCAGCCCCAAAAGATTGTATTTCACAGGATGGCACCGGATCTGCAGCTCGCGGAGAGGGACATATCTGATCAGAGAACACAGGGCAGAACAAGGGGGAGGAGGGGAGAATGGAGCACATCCTGGCCCAATACACCTTGAGGATGATGTTCCCAATCAGAGAAGCCAATCCACAGAGAAGACCACATGGGCAGCCCCACGATGAGAAACGTCCCTCAAAGACCCATAGCCTTAGAGGGGACAACACTGGACACACAGTGTGGGAACTGCGCCCGAACTGATCCTGCCACTTCGATGCATGACACTAAGAGAGTGCAGCGGAAGAGTAAGAAAACGGAGCATCAAAGTCCCCGGGGAATGCCAAAGGTGGACTTTGTGGTCAGGGTTCGGTGCCCCCACAGACTGGACTGGAAAACACTCCTAAAGTTCACCACACAGTCCTTGTACTTTTCTTTCTGGTTAGTGTTGTTTTCTTTTAGTGTCATTGGATTTGGGTTGGGTTTTGTTTTCATTTTTGTTTGTTTTTTTTTCTTTTTGCTGCTTGGTTTAGCTCAGTCTTGTTTTGTGCATGTTATTACCTTTACAGGTCTGTCTAATTAAGAGAGGCTGGATGAACAATCTGGAGGAGTAAACATGTGACCGGCCCTTTCCATTGGGCATGGGAGTGAGCACGGTGGGGGGAAAGGAAGTGGTGTAAAGAAACCCAGAGACAAGGGTACAACAAGTGATGGAAAACGGTAGTGAGGGGGATGTAGGAGGCCTGGTAGGGCGTGATCAAAGGTAATGTAACCAAGAGGAATTACTGAAACCCAAAGGAAGACTGAGCATGTCAGTGGGCACAAGAGGAAAATCAAAGAGTATAGAAGAGTGAGCTGGGAAGCAAGGGCCAGTTATAGACGTCTAAATAAAGGCATGTACATATGTACATATATTTACAAAGGGGCATGGGGAAATAGATCTATGTCCATATGTTTATAGATTTAGTATTAAGGTAGCAGATGGACATAGGGCCTCCGCTCAAGGACTCCCTCATTGCAATAACACTGTTCTATTAAATTGGCATTCTAAGATGCTCACCTTCCCTACACAATCACTGACCACAAAGCGGCTGCATAAGCAAATGTGGTGAAGAAAGCCGATGGTGTCCAGCTACCTAAAGATATAGCGTGTGGGGTCTTAAAGGCCTGAGGGTAAAGAAACAGCCATCTGGCTCTGAAGCAACAGATCCCACATGGAGAAAGCATACCAGCCTGTGTGATCACAAAGTTTTAAAGGGATAAGGCAACAGGCATCATGAGAACAAAAAAATCTTATCATGGAGAATGAGAGGGGACTGCCGGGTATAGACCCAAAACCTATTTGCAGTGCACTGGACATCCCCTTACAGAAGGATCTCAGAGTGGAGATTAAAGAATACAGGGTATGAGACAGCAAAGATGAAACACAACTTTCCTCTAGTTCTTAATGCTTTCTCTTGCCCCACTATCATGATCCCAGTTCTACCATACTAATCTGGCCAAACTAGAGAAGGTATTCTAGTACCGATAGGAATTTCAAACACGGGGGATCCAGAGTGGATGGGCCCTTTACCAGTGTTATGAGTGGAGATACTGGGAGGGTGGAGGAAGGGCAGGATGGAAAGTGGGAACCGATTACAAGGATCTTCATTGACCTCAAAAGAAAGGTGGGTGAAAATATGACAAAAGAATTAGTACATTTCCAAGGATTGATGAGGGATGGGTGGCGGGCATTGAGGGGGGAAAAATAAGGAGATGAGGCCAGGGGCTTGGGTGGAGAGTGGATATTTTGTGAATAAGGAGGGCAATTAATGTACAGATGTGCTTCAAACAGATGATGTATTTATGGATTGTGGTTAGTGTTGTAGGAGCCACTAATGAAAAGATCATAAAAGAAACAAAAATAATCTTGGCAGAGGGCTCATGCAAGGATGATCTCAGGCTGGATTAGACCAGTCAAAACAGCTACTGGAGTCGCCTCACCCTGTGTCTATTACTGAGTCAGCCATGATGCTTAGGACCCACAGCCCCAGCAGCTGGCCAGAGAGGGAGGTGGATCTCTGAGGCCATTCCACAGGGGGAATGGTCCTCTGTCCTGCAGGGCCCACCCTCCTTTGTAAGCATGCTGCCTGGGGCAAGGCTTTCATGGAGTCCACACCATGGGAGCTCTACTACTCATGGGGGATTGGCAGGAAGCCTCTGCTCATGCGCACACACCAACAACTAGCTGGAGGATCTCCGTGAACAAAGCCTGAGGCAGACAACAAGCCCACTAACTGATGCTGTAAGAGATACAATCAGCATCCAGAAACCTGCAACTGGGAGTAAGAGGCAGCATACCTTGGTCCCAGCCCCTCCCACTCTAATCTACAAGGAGTGACATTGCAAAGCAGAGGGTTTTCATAAAGCACTTCCAGGACTGTGGAATGAGCAGCCTCGTTTGTGGACATGGATACTCTGTGATCCAGACGTACTACCTCCTCCCTTACAGTCAGCTGAGACAAAAACCCTTGCAAGCAGAAAGCCATGCATCTGAACAGTATCCACCAGCCATTTATGTGCAGCACAGCTGCCTCCAAAGAGCCTTCCTGAGTGAGAGAGAAATCATGCAGAAGCCTGGTCTGCACTCAAGAGAGTTTTATGAGCGTTAGGGAGGCGTGGTGGGCAAGTCTGGCCGACCCCAGTGGCTGAATTGAATTTACATGGCCTAGATTGGTCAATCCAGGTACAGGAACCACCCAGGTGACCTCCCCTTCATGGCCAGAAATCTGGACCTCTGAGCATGCACAGGGTGCCTCTCCTAACTGGGCTCTTATCTTGGCCCTATGGGCATGCATAACGGATGCCCCAGTCCCTAGTATAGCTACCTAACATTTGCCCCCCTGAAGAGATATGGACCCAAATCTTTGGGGGTACTGGGCGACGACATCTCTAGCTGCTTCCTGCTGGCAAAAGGGGCGAGGATGGGCTTTGGGTCCATACCCTTCCTACACTGCTGGGAGGGGTTGTCCATTGAGGGCAACTTTATCCAGGATGGATAAGGTTGAGGTGGTCCAGGAGATGGTAGTCGTGGACCTGGCACACTTGGTTCAGAAGCTTTAATCACCCGATAACTTCTGAGAAAAACAAACGGTCTAAAAGGTGAACAGTTTGACTACGACAAGGCTAAGCTTGTGAGGTGGCAGTGGCCTTGAAATTAGGTGAGTGTCACAGGAAACAAAAATAATCTTAGGATTACCAGACATGTGTGTTTGTTCATTGGAAGTACAGGAAGAGGGATAAAAGCATTCACACTTTCCCCTAGGAGGGCACAGGTTTGGGCACTACTAGGTGCAGTCGGATCACTGATTCATTTATGATGCTAAGGTCTTGGACCCGCTGATAAGACCCATCCTTCTTTTTAACCCTATAACGCTTCAATTTTAATTTTGGGAAAAAATTTTCTTTTTGTTGTGGACTTTCATAGTTATAAATATATATATATATATGTATTAATATATACATTTTTAATGTTATGAAAACATCATGCTTCGCGTTATAGAGTTAAATGGAAATAATGGGCTAGTGCAGGACGAGTCAAAAGTGACCAAAATAGAGTAACTGCCTAAGCCATTTTGAATTTTCTTGGGTTCAATTGGAGTAAAGGCTTGTAAATTACCCGGGGTCCAAATTCCCATGGTGCCTCCTACAACGGGTAGAATGTTCAGGGATGTTTCAGGGCTGGGAGATTAATAACCCCTAAGTCCAGGATACCTTAGGGCAGGGGTCTTTAAACTGTTTACCCAGGGGGCCAGTTCACTATCCCTCAGGCCTTTTGAAGGAAAGACTATAGTTTAAAAAAACAAATATTACGAACAAATTCATGTGCACACTGCACATCTTGATTTGAAGTTCAAAAAAAAATAAATGGGGCACATACACCCGGCAGAAAGGATCAACGTCCTCGGCTGTCTGCATGTGGCCCACAGGTTGTAGTTTGAGGACCCCTGCTCTCGGCATTCACCAAGAGGATGTGGTTTCAACCCAAAAGCTTGGAGACTCTACAATTTGTTTAAAAGTGATGGGGCAGAAGGAGTCCCTGATTGACCCACGCAAGACTAGTTTTCCCATCCCCTGTTACTAAGAGTTCATAGTTATGGTTAAAGGGAACCAGGATATCCCGATCTGATCCCGTTACTTCAAGTGTGGGCTGACATTGCCACTAAGAAGCCTGCAAATATAAAAGACTTACTCCCTCCCGCAAAGAAAGGGCCCTTGTTTCCAAGGTTTCAGGAAACATGGAAGGACCGGAAAAACAAACGGTCCAAGTTCCCAAAACCACATAGGTGGAGGCCATCCCTCCCCATCACCCTCCCCCACCCCTCCCCTCCCTCAGCCCTCCCCTCCCCCATCACTCCCCCACCCCTCCCCTCCCCTCCCCTCCCCATCACTCTCCCCTAATCGGCTTTATCCCATTTTGCAGGAGAACTCTGGGAGTGGGAGAGCTGGCTTCAAACCCTTTCTTTCAACCCCCGCCCTATAAGGTTTCTAGGGTCCAGAAATAGAAAACTTCTAACAGGCCCTTATTGAGTCACTCCCTCCCCCACCGGCCCCCCAAACTCACCCCCACCCCTAACAAGCAGCCCCCCACACACACTAGTACTGGTATGACTTCCATACTCATAAGCCCACCTGGAATGCTTGCCAACAACTTCTCCAGGTGCTGTTCACAACGGAGGAGGGTAGCCCTTCCAGACAGAGGCCCAGTAAGCAGTCAGTGAACCTGATGGTCAGCGAGCGGGCACTCCCCACTTGAGAGAAACTCTTTTGGCCACTACACCAACAATGTGGGATCTCAATCCCTAGCAAGGCCCAGAGGACTTTACCAGGTATCAACCATTGCTCTTACATGACCCTCTGCAGAAGAGCTAGGAAACCTATGAATTTATCTAAGGTCAGTGAGAATTTTCAGGTTCCTATAAGAGAATATCCGCCTGCCTTTCTAGAGTGGCTGAGGGAAGCCTACGGGCTTTATACCCCTAACGGCCCGGAGGCACTGAAAACAGGAGGGCAATAAGTATTGCCTTTATTACTCAGTCAGTCTGCCTCAGACATGACAAAGAAGTGGGAAGGGTTTGAAGGGAAAAATCTTAGCGATTTGGTACAAGTGGCTCATTGAGTGTATAACAACAGAGATGACCCTAGCATGACAGAGACAAAGAAGCTAGCTAAAATAATCGTAATTGCCATGAGATACCCCAGAGACTCAGGAAAAGGAGAGCATGGCCCACTCACGGAGAGACTAACCTGTGGGCACCGCCAAGCCATGGGGAAGGACCAATGTGCCTACTGCAGGAAAGAAGGACACTGGAAAAATCAGTGCCTTGAAAACCCCAGGAGAGGTGCACGACCCTCCACTAGAGTGGATGGGCCTCATCTGCACGTAGAAAGACCCAAGCAAGAGACAATAATGCTTGAAGAAGCTCAATGAAGGGGTCAGGGCTCTGTTTCACTTCGCCGCCAAAAGCCCAGGCTAACTCTCCAAGTAGGAGGCCAGGCAGTAAATTTCTTGGTGGACACAGGGGCCACCTTGTCAGGTTCAGAAAGGAATATGGGCACATTTTCAAGAAGAAAGATGTGAATTACTGTGAGCCTATGATTCCTTCCACAGATAACTCACACCAGAAGGTTTGCATGGAGGGTAGGTGGGTTTCCCAAGACAACAAAATAACAAATATCTATCAGCCCTTTGGCCCAGTTAGCCACCTGGTTATGATATCACTGGCTTCTGGCTCAGCTGCTGAGCCAGTGAAGCACTTATAGCAGGAGAAGACTAGGAGGCCGGTGGCCATCAACGGAAGGACCAAATCTCCACAGTGGGCTTCCTGTTTCAATATGGAGCCACGTATGTTACCTGCTGGACACCATCTCTATCCTGAGCTCATAATTGCCATCGCAGGTCTAGAATGCGGCACGCAGGTACACACTATATGAAACAGTCTCTGATTAACCCCTCTCGATAACTTGCTGACATGGGAGTCTGGATAATCCTGTACATTTACTTTGCAGATTAGAAAACTCACTCAAAAACACACGGGAGTTGACCCAGAGACACACAACTGGTTAACAACAAAGTCATATTCACAACCAGCGTCTGGACCAAGAGCACGGTGCCCCACAGAACTGTGCCCATCGAGCAGTCAATATCTCCTGGACTCTCAAAAGATCTGAGCTGATACCCACCCCCCCACATCCTTGCAGCCCCAAAAGATTGTATTTCACAGGATGGCACCGGATCTGCAGCTCGCGGAGAGGGACATATCTGATCAGAGAACACAGGGCAGAACAAGGGGGAGGAGGGGAGAATGGAGCACATCCTGGCCCAATACACCTTGAGGATGATGTTCCCAATCAGAGAAGCCAATCCACAGAGAAGACCACATGGGCAGCCCCACGATGAGAAACGTCCCTCAAAGACCCTTAGCCTTAGAGGGGACAACACTGGACACACAGTGTGGGAACTGCGCCCGAACTGATCCTGCCACTTCGATGCATGACACTAAGAGAGTGCAGCGGAAGAGTAAGAAAACGGAGCATCAAAGTCCCCGGGGAATGCCAAAGGTGGACTTTGTGGTCAGGGTTCGGTGCCCCCACAGACTGGACTGGAAAACACTCCTAAAGTTCACCACACAGTCCTTGTACTTTTCTTTCTGGTTAGTGTTGTTTTCTTTTAGTGTCATTGGATTTGGGTTGGGTTTTGTTTTCATTTTTGTTTGTTTTTTTTTCTTTTTGCTGCTTGGTTTAGCTCAGTCTTGTTTTGTGCATGTTATTACCTTTACAGGTCTGTCTAATTAAGAGAGGCTGGATGAACAATCTGGAGGAGTAAACATGTGACCGGCCCTTTCCATTGGGCATGGGAGTGAGCACGGTGGGGGGAAAGGAAGTGGTGTAAAGAAACCCAGAGACAAGGGTACAACAAGTGATGGAAAACGGTAGTGAGGGGGATGTAGGAGGCCTGGTAGGGCGTGATCAAAGGTAATGTAACCAAGAGGAATTACTGAAACCCAAAGGAAGACTGAGCATGTCAGTGGGCACAAGAGGAAAATCAAAGAGTATAGAAGAGTGAGCTGGGAAGCAAGGGCCAGTTATAGACGTCTAAATAAAGGCATGTACATATGTACATATATTTACAAAGGGGCATGGGGAAATAGATCTATGTCCATATGTTTATAGATTTAGTATTAAGGTAGCAGATGGACATAGGGCCTCCGCTCAAGGACTCCCTCATTGCAATAACACTGTTCTATTAAATTGGCATTCTAAGATGCTCACCTTCCCTACACAATCACTGACCACAAAGCGGCTGCATAAGCAAATGTGGTGAAGAAAGCCGATGGTGTCCAGCTACCTAAAGATATAGCGTGTGGGGTCTTAAAGGCCTGAGGGTAAAGAAACAGCCATCTGGCTCTGAAGCAACAGATCCCACATGGAGAAAGCATACCAGCCTGTGTGATCACAAAGTTTTAAAGGGATAAGGCAACAGGCATCATGAGAACAAAAAAATCTTATCATGGAGAATGAGAGGGGACTGCCGGGTATAGACCCAAAACCTATTTGCAGTGCACTGGACATCCCCTTACAGAAGGATCTCAGAGTGGAGATTAAAGAATACAGGGTATGAGACAGCAAAGATGAAACACAACTTTCCTCTAGTTCTTAATGCTTTCTCTTGCCCCACTATCATGATCCCAGTTCTACCATACTAATCTGGCCAAACTAGAGAAGGTATTCTAGTACCGATAGGAATTTCAAACACGGGGGATCCAGAGTGGATGGGCCCTTTACCAGTGTTATGAGTGGAGATACTGGGAGGGTGGAGGAAGGGCAGGATGGAAAGTGGGAACCGATTACAAGGATCTTCATTGACCTCAAAAGAAAGGTGGGTGAAAATATGACAAAAGAATTAGTACATTTCCAAGGATTGATGAGGGATGGGTGGCGGGCATTGAGGGGGGAAAAATAAGGAGATGAGGCCAGGGGCTTGGGTGGAGAGTGGATATTTTGTGAATAAGGAGGGCAATTAATGTACAGATGTGCTTCAAACAGATGATGTATTTATGGATTGTGGTTAGTGTTGTAGGAGCCACTAATGAAAAGATCATAAAAGAAACAAAAATAATCTTGGCAGAGGGCTCATGCAAGGATGATCTCAGGCTGGATTAGACCAGTCAAAACAGCTACTGGAGTCGCCTCACCCTGTGTCTATTACTGAGTCAGCCATGATGCTTAGGACCCACAGCCCCAGCAGCTGGCCAGAGAGGGAGGTGGATCTCTGAGGCCATTCCACAGGGGGAATGGTCCTCTGTCCTGCAGGGCCCACCCTCCTTTGTAAGCATGCTGCCTGGGGCAAGGCTTTCATGGAGTCCACACCATGGGAGCTCTACTACTCATGGGGGATTGGCAGGAAGCCTCTGCTCATGCGCACACACCACCAACTAGCTGGAGGATCTCCGTGAACAAAGCCTGAGGCAGACAACAAGCCCACTAACTGATGCTGTAAGAGATACAATCAGCATCCAGAAACCTGCAACTGGGAGTAAGAGGCAGCATACCTTGGTCCCAGCCCCTCCCACTCTAATCTACAAGGAGTGACATTGCAAAGCAGAGGGTTTTCATAAAGCACTTCCAGGACTGTGGAATGAGCAGCCTCCTTTGTGGACATGGATACTCTGTGATCCAGACGTACTACCTCCTCCCTTACAGTCAGCTGAGACAAAAACCCTTGCAAGCAGAAAGCCATGCATCTGAACAGTATCCACCAGCCATTTATGTGCAGCACAGCTGCCTCCAAAGAGCCTTCCTGAGTGAGAGAGAAATCATGCAGAAGCCTGGTCTGCACTCAAGAGAGTTTTATGAGCGTTAGGGAGGCGTGGTGGGCAAGTCTGGTCGACCCCAGTGGCTGAATTGAATTTACATGGCCTAGATTGGTCAATCCAGGTACAGGAACCACCCAGGTGACCTCCCCTTCATGGCCAGAAATCTGGACCTCTGAGCATGCACAGGGTGCCTCTCCTAACTGGGCTCTTATCTTGGCCCTATGGGCATGCATAACGGATGCCCCAGTCCCTAGTATAGCTACCTAACATTTGCCCCCCTGAAGAGATATGGACCCAAATCTTTGGGGGTACTGGGCGACGACATCTCTAGCTGCTTCCTGCTGGCAAAAGGGGCGAGGATGGGCTTTGGGTCCATACCCTTCCTACACTGCTGGGAGGGGTTGTCCATTGAGGGCAACTTTATCCAGGATGGATAAGGTTGAGGTGGTCCAGGAGATGGTAGTCGTGGACCTGGCACACTTGGTTCAGAAGCTTTAATCACCCGATAACTTCTGAGAAAAACAAACGGTCTAAAAGGTGAACAGTTTGACTACGACAAGGCTAAGCTTGTGAGGTGGCAGTGGCCTTGAAATTAGGTGAGTGTCACAGGAAACAAAAATAATCTTAGGATTACCAGACATGTGTGTTTGTTCATTGGAAGTACAGGAAGAGGGATAAAAGCATTCACACTTTCCCCTAGGAGGGCACAGGTTTGGGCACTACTAGGTGCAGTCGGATCACTGATTCATTTATGATGCTAAGGTCTTGGACCCGCTGATAAGACCCATCCTTCTTTTTAACCCTATAACGCTTCAATTTTAATTTTGGGAAAAAATTTTCTTTTTGTTGTGGACTTTCATAGTTATAAATATATATATATATGTATTAATATATACATTTTTAATGTTATGAAAACATCATGCTTCGCGTTATAGAGTTAAATGGAAATAATGGGCTAGTGCAGGACGAGTCAAAAGTGACCAAAATAGAGTAACTGCCTAAGCCATTTTGAATTTTCTTGGGTTCAATTGGAGTAAAGGCTTGTAAATTACCCGGGGTCCAAATTCCCATGGTGCCTCCTACAACGGGTAGAATGTTCAGGGATGTTTCAGGGCTGGGAGATTAATAACCCCTAAGTCCAGGATACCTTAGGGCAGGGGTCCTTAAACTGTTTACCCAGGGGGCCAGTTCACTATCCCTCAGGCCTTTTGAAGGAAAGACTATAGTTTAAAAAAACAAATATTACGAACAAATTCATGTGCACACTGCACATCTTGATTTGAAGTTCAAAAAAAAATAAATGGGACACATACACCTGGCAGAAAGGATCAACGTCCTCGGCTGTCTGCATGTGGCCCACAGGTTGTAGTTTGAGGACCCCTGCTCTCGGCATTCACCAAGAGGATGTGGTTTCAACCCAAAAGCTTGGAGACTCTACAATTTGTTTAAAAGTGATGGGGCAGAAGGAGTCCCTGATTGACCCACGCAAGACTAGTTTTCCCATCCCCTGTTACTAAGAGTTCATAGTTATGGTTAAAGGGAACCAGGATATCCCGATCTGATCCCGTTACTTCAAGTGTGGGCTGACATTGCCACTAAGAAGCCTGCAAATATAAAAGACTTACTCCCTCCCGCAAAGAAAGGGCCCTTGTTTCCAAGGTTTCAGGAAACATGGAAGGACCGGAAAAACAAACGGTCCAAGTTCCCAAAACCACATAGGTGGAGGCCATCCCTCCCCATCACCCTCCCCCACCCCTCCCCTCCCTCAGCCCTCCCCTCCCCCATCACTCCCCCACCCCTCCCCTCCCCTCCCCTCCCCATCACTCTCCCCTAATCGGCTTTATCCCATTTTGCAGGAGAACTCTGGGAGTGGGAGAGCTGGCTTCAAACCCTTTCTTTCAACCCCCGCCCTATAAGGTTTCTAGGGTCCAGAAATAGAAAACTTCTAACAGGCCCTTATTGAGTCACTCCCTCCCCCACCGGCCCCCCAAACTCACCCCCACCCCTAACAAGCAGCCCCCCACACACACTAGTACTGGTATGACTTCCATACTCATCAGCCCACCTGGAATGCTTGCCAACAACTTCTCCAGGTGCTGTTCACAACGGAGGAGGGTAGCCCTTCCAGACAGAGGCCCAGTAAGCAGTCAGTGAACCTGATGGTCAGCGAGCGGGCACTCCCCACTTGAGAGAAACTCTTTTGGCCACTACACCAACAATGTGGGATCTCAATTCCTAGCAAGGCCCAGAGGACTTTACCAGGTATCAACCATTGCTCTTACATGACCCTCTGCAGAAGAGCTAGGAAACCTATGAATTTATCTAAGGTCAGTGAGAATTTTCAGGTTCCTATAAGAGAATATCCGCCTGCCTTTCTAGAGTGGCTGAGGGAAGCCTACGGGCTTTATACCCCTAACGGCCCGGAGGCACTGAAAACAGGAGGGCAATAAGTATTGCCTTTATTACTCAGTCAGTCTGCCTCAGACATGACAAAGAAGTGGGAAGGGTTTGAAGGGAAAAATCTTAGCGATTTGGTACAAGTGGCTCATTGAGTGTATAACAACAGAGATGACCCTAGCATGACAGAGACAAAGAAGCTAGCTAAAATACTAGGAATTGCCATGAGATACCCCAGAGACTCAGGAAAAGGAGAGCATGGCCCACTCACGGAGAGACTAACCTGTGGGCACCGCCAAGCCATGGGGAAGGACCAATGTGCCTACTGCAGGAAAGAAGGACACTGGAAAAATCAGTGCCTTGAAAACCCCAGGAGAGGTGCACGACCCTCCACTAGAGTGGATGGGCCTCATCTGCACGTAGAAAGACCCAAGCAAGAGACAATAATGCTTGAAGAAGCTCAATGAAGGGGTCAGGGCTCTGTTTCACTTCGCCGCCAAAAGCCCAGGCTAACTCTCCAAGTAGGAGGCCAGGCAGTAAATTTCTTGGTGGACACAGGGGCCACCTTGTCAGGTTCAGAAAGGAATATGGGCACATTTTCAAGAAGAAAGATGTGAATTACTGTGAGCCTATGATTCCTTCCACAGATAACTCACACCAGAAGGTTTGCATGGAGGGTAGGTGGGTTTCCCAAGACAACAAAATAACAAATATCTATCAGCCCTTTGGCCCAGTTAGCCACCTGGTTATGATATCACTGGCTTCTGGCTCAGCTGCTGAGCCAGTGAAGCACTTATAGCAGGAGAAGACTAGGTGGCCGGTGGCCATCAACGGAAGGACCAAATCTCCACAGTGGGCTTCCTGTTTCAATATGGAGCCACGTATGTTACCTGCTGGACACCATCTCTATCCTGAGCTCATAATTGCCATCGCAGGTCTAGAATGCGGCACGCAGGTACACACTATATGAAACAGTCTCTGATTAACCCCTCTCGATAACTTGCTGACATGGGAGTCTGGATAATCCTGTACATTTACTTTGCAGATTAGAAAACTCACTCAAAAACACACGGGAGTTGACCCAGAGACACACAACTGGTTAACAACAAAGTCATATTCACAACCAGCGTCTGGACCAAGAGCACGGTGCCCCACAGAACTGTGCCCATCGAGCAGTCAATATCTCCTGGACTCTCAAAAGATCTGAGCTGATACCCACCCCCCCACATCCTTGCAGCCCCAAAAGATTGTATTTCACAGGATGGCACCGGATCTGCAGCTCGCGGAGAGGGACATATCTGATCAGAGAACACAGGGCAGAACAAGGGGGAGGAGGGGAGAATGGAGCACATCCTGGCCCAATACACCTTGAGGATGATGTTCCCAATCAGAGAAGCCAATCCACAGAGAAGACCACATGGGCAGCCCCACGATGAGAAACGTCCCTCAAAGACCCATAGCCTTAGAGGGGACAACACTGGACACACAGTGTGGGAACTGCGCCCGAACTGATCCTGCCACTTCGATGCATGACACTAAGAGAGTGCAGCGGAAGAGTAAGAAAACGGAGCATCAAAGTCCCCGGGGAATGCCAAAGGTGGACTTTGTGGTCAGGGTTCGGTGCCCCCACAGACTGGACTGGAAAACACTCCTAAAGTTCACCACACAGTCCTTGTACTTTTCTTTCTGGTTAGTGTTGTTTTCTTTTAGTGTCATTGGATTTGGGTTGGGTTTTGTTTTCATTTTTGTTTTTTGTTTTTTCTTTTTGCTGCTTGGTTTAGCTCAGTCTTGTTTTGTGCATGTTATTACCTTTACAGGTCTGTCTAATTAAGAGAGGCTGGATGAACAATCTGGAGGAGTAAACATGTGACCGGCCCTTTCCATTGGGCATGGGAGTGAGCACGGTGGGGGGAAAGGAAGTGGTGTAAAGAAACCCAGAGACAAGGGTACAACAAGTGATGGAAAACGGTAGTGAGGGGGATGTAGGAGGCCTGGTAGGGCGTGATCAAAGGTAATGTAACCAAGAGGAATTACTGAAACCCAAAGGAAGACTGAGCATGTCAGTGGGCACAAGAGGAAAATCAAAGAGTATAGAAGAGTGAGCTGGGAAGCAAGGGCCAGTTATAGACGTCTAAATAAAGGCATGTACATATGTACATATATTTACAAAGGGGCATGGGGAAATAGATCTATGTCCATATGTTTATAGATTTAGTATTAAGGTAGCAGATGGACATAGGGCCTCCGCTCAAGGACTCCCTCATTGCAATAACACTGTTCTATTAAATTGGCATTCTAAGATGCTCACCTTCCCTACACAATCACTGACCACAAAGCGGCTGCATAAGCAAATGTGGTGAAGAAAGCCGATGGTGTCCAGCTACCTAAAGATATAGCGTGTGGGGTCTTAAAGGCCTGAGGGTAAAGAAACAGCCATCTGGCTCTGAAGCAACAGAGCCCACATGGAGAAAGCATACCAGCCTGTGTGATCACAAAGTTTTAAAGGGATAAGGCAACAGGCATCATGAGAACAAAAAAATCTTATCATGGAGAATGAGAGGGGACTGCCGGGTATAGACCCAAAACCTATTTGCAGTGCACTGGACATCCCCTTACAGAAGGATCTCAGAGTGGAGATTAAAGAATACAGGGTATGAGACAGCAAAGAAAAACACAACTTTCCTCTAGTTCTTAATGCTTTCTCTTGCCCCACTATCATGATCCCAGTTCTACCATACTAATCTGGCCAAACTAGAGAAGGTATTCTAGTACCGATAGGAATTTCAAACACGGGGAATCCAGAGTGGATGGGCCGTTTACCAGTGTTATGAGTGGAGATACTGGGAGGGTGGAGGAAGGGCAGGATGGAAAGTGGGAACCGATTACAAGGATCTTCATTGAACTCAAAAGAAAGGTGGGTGAAAATATGACAAAAGAATTAGTACATTTCCAAGGATTGATGAGGGATGGGTGGCGGGCATTGAGGGGCGGAAAATGAGGAGCTGAGGCCAGGGGCTTGGGTGGAGAGTGGATATTTTGTGAATAAGGAGGGCAATTAATGTACAGATGGGCTTCAAACAGATGATGTATTTATGGATTGTGGTTAGTGTTGTAGGAGCCACTAATGAAAAGATCATAAAAGAAACAAAAATAATCTTGGCAGAGGGCTCATGCAAGGATGATCTCAGGCTGGATTAGACCAGTCAAAACAGCTACTGGAGTCGCCTCACCCTGTGTCTATTACTGAGTCAGCCATGATGCTTAGGACCCACAGCCCCAGCAGCTGGCCAGAGAGGGAGGTGGATCTCTGAGGCCATTCCACAGGGGGAATGGTCCTCTGTCCTGCAGGGCCCACCCTCCTTTGTAAGCATGCTGCCTGGGGCAAGGCTTTCATGGAGTCCACACCATGGGAGCTCTACTACTCATGGGGGATTGGCAGGAAGCCTCTGCTCATGCGCACACACCACCAACTAGCTGGAGGATCTCCGTGAACAAAGCCTGAGGCAGACAACAAGCCCACTAACTGATGCTGTAAGAGCTACAATCAGCATCCAGAAACCTGCAACTGGGAGTAAGAGGCAGCATACCTTGGTCCCAGCCCCTCCCACTCTAATCTACAAGGAGTGACATTGCAAAGCAGAGGGCTTTCATAAAGCACTTCCAGGACTGTGGAATGAGCAGCCTCGTTTGTGGACATGGATACTCTGTGATCCAGACGTACTACCTCCTCCCTTACAGTCAGCTGAGACAAAAACCCTTGCAAGCAGAAAGCCATGCATCTGAACAGTATCCACCAGCCACTCATGTGCAGCACAGCTGCCTCCAAAGAGCCTTCCTGAGTGAGAGAGAAATCATGCAGAAGCCTGGTCTGCACTCAAGAGAGTTTTATGAGCGTAGGGAGGCGTGGTGGGCAAGTCTGGCCGACCCCAGTGGCTGAATTGAATTTACATGGCCTAGATTGGTCAATCCAGGTACAGGAACCACCCAGGTGACCTCCCCTTCATGGCCAGAAATCTGGACCTCTGAGCATGCACAGGGTGCCTCTCCTAACTGGGCTCTTATCTTGGCCCTATGGGCATGCATAACGGATGCCCCAGTCCCTAGTATAGCTACCTAACATTTGCCCCCCTGAAGAGATATGGACCCAAATCTTTGGGGGTACTGGGCAACGACATCTCTAGCTGCATCCTGCTGGCAAAAGGGGCGAGGTGGGACTTTGGGTCCATACCCTTCCTACACTGCTGGGAGGGGTTGTCCATTGAGGGCAACTTTATCCAGGATGGATAAGGTTGAGGTGGTCCAGGAGATGGTAGTCGTGGACCTGGCACACTTGGTTCAGAAGCTTTAATCACCCGATAACTTCTGAGAAAAACAAACGGTCTAAAAGGTGAACAGTTTGACTACGACAAGGCTAAGCTTGTGAGGTGGCAGTGGCCTTGAAATTAGGTGAGTGTCACAGGAAACAAAAATAATCTTAGGATTACCAGACATGTGTGTTTGTTCATTGGAAGTACAGGAAGAGGGATAAAAGCATTCACACTTTCCCCTAGGAGGGCACAGGTTTGGGCACTACTAGGTGCAGTCTGATCACTGATTCATTTATGATGCTAAGGTCTTGGACCCGCTGATAAGACCCATCCTTCTTTTTAACACTATAACACTTCAATTTTAATTTTGGGAAAAAATTTTCTTTTTGTTGTGGACTTTCATAGTTATAAATATATATATGTATTAATATATATATTTTTTAATGTTATGAAAACATCATGCTTCGCGTTATAGAGTTAAATGGAAATAATGGGCTAGTGCAGGATGAGTCAAAAGTGACCAAAATAGAGTAACTGCCTAAGTCATTTTGAATTTTCTTGGGTTCAATTGGAGTAAAGGCTTGTAAATTACCCGGGGTCCAAATTCCCATGGTGCCTCCTACAACGGGTAGAATGTTCAGGGATGTTTCAGGGCTGGGAGATTAATAACCCCTAAGTCCAGGATACCTTAGGGCAGGGGTCCTTAAACTGTTTACCCAGGGGGCCAGTTCACTATCCCTCAGGCCTTTTGAAGGAAAGACTATAGTTTAAAAAAACAAATATTACGAACAAATTCATGTGCACACTGCACATCTTGATTTGAAGTTCAAAAAAAAAAAAATAAATGGGGCACATACACCCGGCAGAAAGGATCAACGTCCTCGGCTGTCTGCATGTGGCCCACAGGTTGTAGTTTGAGGACCCCTGCCCTCGGCATTCACCAAGAGGATGTGGTTTCAACCCAAAAGCTTGGAGACTCTACAATTTGTTTAAAAGTGATGGGGCAGAAGGAGTCCCTGATTGACCCACGCAAGACTAGTTTTCCCATCCCCTGTTACTAAGAGTTCATAGTTATGGTTAAAGGGAACCAGGATATCCCGATCTGATCCCGTTACTTCAAGTGTGGGCTGACATTGCCACTAAGAAGCCTGCAAATATAAAAGACTTACTCCCTCCCACAAAGAAAGGGCCCTTGTTTCCAAGGTTTCAGGAAACATGGAAGGACCGGAAAAACAAACGGTCCAAGTTCCCAAAACCACATAGGTGGAGGCCATCCCTCCCCATCACCCTCCCCCACCCCTCCCCTCCCTCACCCCTCCCCTCCCCCATCACTCCCCCACCCCTCCCCTCCCCTCCCCTCCCCATCACTCTCCCCTAATCGGCTTTATCCCATTTTGCAGGAGAACTCTGGGAGTGGGAGAGCTGGCTTCAAACCCTTTCTTTCAACCCCCGCCCTATAAGGTTTCTAGGGTCCAGAAATAGAAAACTTCTAACAGGCCCTTATTGAGTCACTCCCTCCCCCACCGACCCCCCAAACTCACCCCCACCCCTTACAAGCATCCCCCCACACACACTAGTACTGGTATGACTTCCATACTCATCAGCCCACCTGGAATGCTTGCCAACAACTTCTCCAGGTGCTGTTCACAACGGAGGAGGGTAGCCCTTCCAGACAGAGGCCCAGTAAGCAGTCAGTGAACCTGATGGTCAGCGAGCGGGCACTCCCCACTTGAGAGAAACTCTTTTGGCCACTACACCAACAATGTGGGATCTCAATTCCTAGCAAGGCCCAGAGGACTTTACCAGGTATCAACCATTGCTCTTACATGACCCTCTGCAGAAGAGCTAGGAAACCTATGAATTTATCTAAGGTCAGTGAGAATTTTCAGGTTCCTATAAGAGAATATCCGCCTGCCTTTCTAGAGTGGCTGAGGGAAGCCTACGGGCTTTATACCCCTAACGGCCCGGAGGCACTGAAAACAGGAGGGCAATAAGTATTGCTTTTATTACTCAGTCAGTCTGCCTCAGACATGACAAAGAAGTGGGAAGGGTTTGAAGGGAAAAATCTTAGCGATTTGGTATAAGTGGCTCATTGAGTGTATAACAACAGAGATGACCCTAGCACGACAGAGACAAAGAAGCTAGCTAAAATAATCATAATTGCCATGAGATACCCCAGAGACTCAGGAAAAGGAGAGCATGGCCCACTCACGGAGAGACTAACCTGTGGGCACCGCCAAGCCATGGGGAAGGACCAATGTGCCTACTGCAGGAAAGAAGGACACTGGAAAAATCAGTGCCTTGAAAACCCGAGGAGAGGTGCACGACCCTCCACTAGAGTGGATGGGCCTCATCTGCACGTAGAAAGACCCAAGCAAGAGACAATAATGCTTGAAGAAGCTCAATGAAGGGGTCAGGGCTCTGTTTCACTTCGCCGCCAAAAGCCCAGGCTAACTCTCCAAGTAGGAGGCCAGGCAGTAAATTTCTTGGTGGACACAGGGGCCACCTTGTCAGGTTCAGAAAGGAATATGGGCACATTTTCAAGAAGAAAGATGTGAATTACTGTGAGCCTATGATTCCTTCCACAGATAACTCACACCAGAAGGTTTGCATGGAGGGTAGGTGGGTTTCCCAAGACAACAAAATAACAAATATCTATCAGCCCTTTGGCCCAGTTAGCCACCTGGTTATGATATCACTGGCTTCTGGCTCAGCTGCTGAGCCAGTGAAGCAGTTATAGCAGGAGAAGACTAGGTGGCCGGTGGCCATCAACAGAAGGACCAAATCTCCACAGTGGGCTTCCTGTTTCAATATGGAGCCACGTATGTTACCTGCTGGACACCATCTCTATCCTGAGCTCATAATTGCCATCGCAGGTCTAGAATGCGGCGCGCAGGTACACACTATATGAAACAGTCTCTGATTAACCCCTCTCGATAACTTGCTGACATGGGAGTCTGGATAATCCTGTACATTTACTTTGCAGATTAGAAAACTCACTCAAAAACACACGGGAGTTGACCCAGAGACACACAACTGGTTAACAACAAAGTCATATTCACAACCAGCGTCTGGACCAAGAGCACGGTGCCCCACAGAACTGTGCCCATCGAGAAGTCAATATCTCCTGGACTCTCAAAAGATCTGAGCTGATACCCACCCCCCCACATCCTTGCAGCCCCAAAAGATTGTATTTCACAGGATGGCACCGGATCTGCAGCTCGCGGAGAGGGACATATCTGATCAGTGAACACAGGGCAGAACAAGGGGGAGGAGGGGAGAATGGAGCACACCCTGGCCCAATACACCTTGAGGATGATGTTCCCAATCAGAGAAGCCAATCCACAGAGAAGACCACATGGGCAGCCCCACGATGAGAAACGTCCCTCAAAGACCCTTAGCCTTAGAGGGGACAACACTGGACACACAGTGTGGGAACTGCGCCCGAACTGATCCTGCCACTTCGATGCATGACACTAAGAGAGTGCAGCGGAAGAGTAAGAAAACGGAGCATCAAAGTCCCCGGGGAATGCCAAAGGTGGACTTTGTGGTCAGGGTTCGGTGCCCCCACAGACTGGACTGGAAAACACTCCTAAAGTTCACCACACAGTCCTTGTACTTTTCTTTCTGGTTAGTGTTGTTTTCTTTTAGTGTCATTGGATTTGGGTTGGGTTTTGTTTTCATTTTTGTTTGTTTTTTTTTTCTTTTTGCTGCTTGGTTTAGCTCAGTCTTGTTTTGTGCATGTTATTACCTTTACAGGTCTGTCTAATTAAGAGAGGCTGGATGAACAATCTGGAGGAGTAAACATGTGACCGGCCCTTTCCATTGGGCATGGGAGTGAGCACGGTGGGGGGAAAGGAAGTGCTGTAAAGAAACCCAGAGACAAGGGTACAACAAGTGATGGAAAACGATAGTGAGGGGGATGTAGGAGGCCTGGTAGGGCGTGATCAAAGGTAATGTAACCAAGAGGAATTACTGAAACCCAAAGGAAGACTGAGCATGTCAGTGGGCACAAGAGGAAAATCAAAGAGTATAGAAGAGTGAGCTGGGAAGCAAGGGCCAGTTATAGACGTCTAAATAAAGGCATGTACATATGTACATATATTTACAAAGGGGCATGGGGAAATAGATCTATGTCCATATGTTTATAGATTTAGTATTAAGGTAGCAGATGGACATAGGGCCTCCGCTCAAGGACTCCCTCATTGCAATAACACTGTTCTATTAAATTGGCATTCTAAGATGCTTACCTTCCCTACACAATCACTGACCACAAAGCGGCTGCATAAGCAAATGTGGTGAAGAAAGCCGATGGTGTCCAGCTACCTAAAGATATAGCGTGTGGGGTCTTAAAGGCCTGAGGGTAAAGAAACAGCCATCTGGCTCTGAAGCAACAGAGCCCACATGGAGAAAGCATACCAGCCTGTGTGATCACAAAGTTTTAAAGGGATAAGGCAACAGGTATCATGAGAACAAAAAAATCTTATCATGGAGAATGAGAGGGGACTGCCGGGTATAGACCCAAAACCTATTTGCAGTGCACTGGACATCCCCTTACAGAAGGATCTCAGAGTGGAGATTAAAGAATACAGGGTATGAGACAGCAAAGATGAAACACAACTTTCCTCTAGTTCTTAATGCTTTCTCTTGCCCCACTATCATGATCCCAGTTCTACCATACTAATCTGGCCAAACTAGAGAAGGTATTCTAGTACCGATAGGAATTTCAAACACGGGGAATCCAGAGTGGATGGGCCCTTTACCAGTGTTATGAGTGGAGATACTGGGAGGGTGGAGGAAGGGCAGGATGGAAAGTGGGAACCGATTACAAGGATCTTCATTGACCTCAAAAGAAAGGTGGGTGAAAATATGACAAAAGAATTAGTACATTTCCAAGGATTGATGAGGGATGGGTGGCGGGCATTGAGGGGGGAAAAATGAGGAGCTGAGGCCAGGGGCTTGGGTGGAGAGTGGATATTTTGTGAATAAGGAGGGCAATTAATGTACAGATGGGCTTCAAACAGATGATGTATTTATGGATGGTGGTTAGTGCTGTAGGAGCCACTAATGAAAAGATCATAAAAGAAACAAAAATAATCTTGGCAGGGGCTCATGCAAGGATGATCTCAGGCTGGATTAGACCAGTCAAAACAGCTACTGGAGTCGCCTCACCCTGTGTCTATTATTGAGTCAGCCATGATGCTTAGGACCCACAGCCCCAGCAGCTGGCCAGAGAGGGAGGTGGATCTCTGAGGCCATTCCACAGGGGGAATGGTCCTCTGTCCTGCAGGGCCCACCCTCCTTTGTAAGCATGCTGCCTGGGGCAAGGCTTTCATGGAGTCCACACCATGGGAGCTCTACTACTCATGGGGGATTGGCAGGAAGTCTCTGCTCATGCGCACACACCACCAACTAGCTGGAGGATCTCCGTGAACAAAGCCTGAGGCAGACAACAAGCCCACTAACTGATGCTGTAAGAGCTACAATCAGCATCCAGAAACCTGCAACTGGGAGTAAGAGGCAGCATACCTTGGTCCCAGCCCCTCCCACTCTAATCTACAAAGAGTGACATTGCAAAGCAGAGGGTTTTCATAAAGCACTTCCAGGACTGTGGAATGAGCAGCCTCGTTTGTGGACATGGATACTCTGTGATCCAGACGTACTACCTCCTCCCTTACAGTCAGCTGAGACAAAAACCCTTGCAAGCAGAAAGCCATGCATCTGAACAGTATCCACCAGCCACTCATGTGCAGCACAGCTGCCTCCAAAGAGCCTTCCTGAGTGAGAGAGAAATCATGCAGAAGCCTGGTCTGCACTCAAGAGAGTTTTATGAGCGTAGGGAGGCGTGGTGGGCAAGTCTGGCCGACCCCAGTGGCTGAATTGAATTTACATGGCCTAGATTGGTCAATCCAGGTACAGGAACCACCCAGGTGACCTCCCCTTCATGGCCAGAAATCTGGACCTCTGAGCATGCACAGGGTGCCTCTCCTAACTGGGCTCTTATCTTGGCCCTATGGGCATGCATAACGGATGCCCCAGTCCCTAGCATAGCTACCTAACATTTGCCCCCCTGAAGAGATATGGACCCAAATCTTTGGGGGTACTGGGCGACGACATCTCTAGCTGCTTCCTGCTGGCAAAAGGGGCGAGGTGGGGCTTTGGGTCCATACCCTTCCTACACTGCTGGGAGGGGTTGTCCATTGAGGGCAACTTTATCCAGGATGGATAAGGTTGAGGTGGTCCAGGAGATGGTAGTCGTGGACCTGGCACACTTGGTTCAGAAGCTTTAATCACCCGATAACTTCTGAGAAAAACAAACGGTCTAAAAGGTGAACAGTTTGACTACGACAAGGCTAAGCTTGTGAGGTGGCAGTGGCCTTGAAATTAGGTGAGTGTCACAGGAAACAAAAATAATCTTAGGATTACCAGACATGTGTGTTTGTTCATTGGAAGTACAGGAAGAGGGATAAAAGCATTCACACTTTCCCCTAGGAGGGCACAGGTTTGGGCACTACTAGGTGCAGTCGGATCACTGATTCATTTATGATGCTAAGGTCTTGGACCCGCTGATAAGACCCATCCTTCTTTTTAACCCTATAACGCTTCAATTTTAATTTTGGGAAAAAATTTTCTTTTTGTTGTGGACTTTCATAGTTATAAATATATATATATATGTATTAATATATACATTTTTAATGTTATGAAAACATCATGCTTCGCGTTATAGAGTTAAATGGAAATAATGGGCTAGTGCAGGACGAGTCAAAAGTGACCAAAATAGAGTAACTGCCTAAGCCATTTTGAATTTTCTTGGGTTCAATTGGAGTAAAGGCTTGTAAATTACCCGGGGTCCAAATTCCCATGGTGCCTCCTACAACGGGTAGAATGTTCAGGGATGTTTCAGGGCTGGGAGATTAATAACCCCTAAGTCCAGGATACCTTAGGGCAGGGGTCTTTAAACTGTTTACCCAGGGGGCCAGTTCACTATCCCTCAGGCCTTTTGAAGGAAAGACTATAGTTTAAAAAAACAAATATTACGAACAAATTCATGTGCACACTGCACATCTTGATTTGAAGTTCAAAAAAAAAAATAAATGGGGCACATACACCCGGCAGAAAGGATCAACGTCCTCGGCTGTCTGCATGTGGCCCACAGGTTGTAGTTTGAGGACCCCTGCTCTCGGCATTCACCAAGAGGATGTGGTTTCAACCCAAAAGCTTGGAGACTCTACAATTTGTTTAAAAGTGATGGGGCAGAAGGAGTCCCTGATTGACCCACGCAAGACTAGTTTTCCCACCCCCTATTACTAAGAGTTCATAGTTATGTTTAAAGGGAACCAGGATATCCCGATCTGATCCCGTTACTTCAAGTGTGGGCTGACATTGCCACTAAGAAGCCTGCAAATATAAAAGACTTACTCCCTCCCGCAAAGAAAGGGCCCTTGTTTCCAAGGTTTCAGGAAACATGGAAGGACCGGAAAAACAAACGGTCCAAGTTCCCAAAACCACATAGGTGGAGGCCATCCCTCCACATCACCCTCCCCCACCCCTCCCCTCCCTCACCCCTCCCCCACACCTCCCCTCCCCTCCCCTCCCCATCACTCTCCCCTAATCGGCTTTATCCCATTTTGCAGGAGAACTCTGGGAGTGGGAGAGCTGGCTTCAAACCCTTTCTTTCAACCCCCGCCCTATAAGGTTTCTAGGGTCCAGAAATAGAAAACTTCTAACAGGCCCTTATTGAGTCACTCCCTCCCCCACCGGCCCCCCAAACTCACCCCCACCCCTAACAAGCAGCCCCCCACACACACTAGTACTGGTATGACTTCCATACTCATCAGCCCACCTGGAATGCTTGCCAACAACTTCTCCAGGTGCTGTTCACAACGGAGGAGGGTAGCCCTTCCAGACAGAGGCCCAGTAAGCAGTCAGTGAACCTGATGGTCAGCGAGCGGGCACTCCCCACTTGGGAGAAACTCTTTTGGCCACTACACCAACAATGTGGGATCTCAATTCCTAGCAAGGCCCAGAGGACTTTACCAGGTATCAACCATTGCTCTTACATGACCCTCTGCAGAAGAGCTAGGAAACCTATGAATTTATCTAAGGTCAGTGAGAATTTTCAGGTTCCTATAAGAGAATATCCGCCTGCCTTTCTAGAGTGGCTGAGGGAAGCCTACGGGCTTTATACCCCTAACGGCCCGGAGGCACTGAAAACAGGAGGGCAATAAGTATTGCCTTTATTACTCAGTCAGTCTGCCTCAGACATGACAAAGAAGTGGGAAGGGTTTGAAGGGAAAAATCTTAGCGATTTGGTACAAGTGGCTCATTGAGTGTATAACAACAGAGATGACCCTAGCACGACAGAGACAAAGAAGCTAGCTAAAATAATCGCAATTGCCATGAGATACCCCAGAGACTCAGGAAAAGGAGAGCATGGCCCACTCACGGAGAGACTAACCTGTGGGCACCGCCAAGCCATGGGGAAGGACCAATGTGTCTACTGCAGGAAAGAAGGACACTGGAAAAATCAGTGCCTTGAAAACCCCAGGAGAGGTGCACGACCCTCCACTAGAGTGGATGGGCCTCATCTGCACGTAGAAAGACCCAAGCAAGAGACAATAATGCTTGAAGAAGCTCAATGAAGGGGTCAGGGCTCTGTTTCACTTCGCCGCCAAAAGCCCAGGCTAACTCTCCAAGTAGGAGGCCAGGCAGTAAATTTCTTGGTGGACACAGGGGCCACCTTGTCAGGTTCAGAAAGGAATATGGGCACATTTTCAAGAAGAAAGATGTGAATTACTGTGAGCCTATGATTCCTTCCACAGATAACTCACACCAGAAGGTTTGCATGGAGGGTAGGTGGGTTTCCCAAGACAACAAAATAACAAATATCTATCAGCCCTTTGGCCCAGTTAGCCACCTGGTTATGATATCACTGGCTTCTGGCTCAGCTGCTGAGCCAGTGAAGCAGTTATAGCAGGAGAAGACTAGGTGGCCGGTGGCCATCAACAGAAGGACCAAATCTCCACAGTGGGCTTCCTGTTTCAATATGGAGCCACGTATGTTACCTGCTGGACACCATCTCTATCCTGAGCTCATAATTGCCATCGCAGGTCTAGAATGCGGCGCGCAGGTACACACTATATGAAACAGTCTCTGATTAACCCCTCTCGATAACTTGCTGACATGGGAGTCTGGATAATCCTGTACATTTACTTTGCAGATTAGAAAACTCACTCAAAAACACACGGGAGTTGACCCAGAGACACACAACTGGTTAACAACAAAGTCATATTCACAACCAGCGTCTGGACCAAGAGCACGGTGCCCCACAGAACTGTGCCCATCGAGAAGTCAATATCTCCTGGACTCTCAAAAGATCTGAGCTGATACCCACCCCCCCACATCCTTGCAGCCCCAAAAGATTGTATTTCACAGGATGGCACCGGATCTGCAGCTCGCGGAGAGGGACATATCTGATCAGTGAACACAGGGCAGAACAAGGGGGAGGAGGGGAGAATGGAGCACACCCTGGCCCAATACACCTTGAGGATGATGTTCCCAATCAGAGAAGCCAATCCACAGAGAAGACCACATGGGCAGCCCCACGATGAGAAACGTCCCTCAAAGACCCATAGCCTTAGAGGGGACAACACTGGACACACAGTGTGGGAACTGCGCCCGAACTGATCCTGCCACTTCGATGCATGACACTAAGAGAGTGCAGCGGAAGAGTAAGAAAACGGAGCATCAAAGTCCCCGGGGAATGCCAAAGGTGGACTTTGTGGTCAGGGTTCGGTGCCCCCACAGACTGGACTGGAAAACACTCCTAAAGTTCACCACACAGTCCTTGTACTTTTCTTTCTGGTTAGTGTTGTTTTCTTTTAGTGTCATTGGATTTGGGTTGGGTTTTGTTTTCATTTTTGTTTGTTTTTTTTTTCTTTTTGCTGCTTGGTTTAGCTCAGTCTTGTTTTGTGCATGTTATTACCTTTACAGGTCTGTCTAATTAAGAGAGGCTGGATGAACAATCTGGAGGAGTAAACATGTGACCGGCCCTTTCCATTGGGCATGGGAGTGAGCACGGTGGGGGGAAAGGAAGTGCTGTAAAGAAACCCAGAGACAAGGGTACAACAAGTGATGGAAAACGATAGTGAGGGGGATGTAGGAGGCCTGGTAGGGCGTGATCAAAGGTAATGTAACCAAGAGGAATTACTGAAACCCAAAGGAAGACTGAGCATGTCAGTGGGCACAAGAGGAAAATCAAAGAGTATAGAAGAGTGAGCTGGGAAGCAAGGGCCAGTTATAGACATCTAAATAAAGGCATGTACATATGTACATATATTTACAAAGGGGCATGGGGAAATAGATCTATGTCCATATGTTTATAGATTTAGTATTAAGGTAGCAGATGGACATAGGGCCTCCGCTCAAGGACTCCCTCATTGCAATAACACTGTTCTATTAAATTGGCATTCTAAGATGCTCACCTTCCCTACACAATCACTGACCACAAAGCGGCTGCATAAGCAAATGTGGTGAAGAAAGCCGATGGTGTCCAGCTACCTAAAGATATAGCGTGTGGGGTCTTAAAGGCCTGAGGGTAAAGAAACAGCCATCTGGCTCTGAAGCAACAGAGCCCACATGGAGAAAGCATACCAGCCTGTGTGATCACAAAGTTTTAAAGGGATAAGGCAACAGGTATCATGAGAACAAAAAAATCTTATCATGGAGAATGAGAGGGGACTGCCGGGTATAGACCCAAAACCTATTTGCAGTGCACTGGACATCCCCTTACAGAAGGATCTCAGAGTGGAGATTAAAGAATACAGGGTATGAGACAGCAAAGATGAAACACAACTTTCCTCTAGTTCTTAATGCTTTCTCTTGCCCCACTATCATGATCCCAGTTCTACCATACTAATCTGGCCAAACTAGAGAAGGTATTCTAGTACCGATAGGAATTTCAAACACGGGGAATCCAGAGTGGATGGGCCCTTTACCAGTGTTATGAGTGGAGATACTGGGAGGGTGGAGGAAGGGCAGGATGGAAAGTGGGAACCGATTACAAGGATCTTCATTGACCTCAAAAGAAAGGTGGGTGAAAATATGACAAAAGAATTAGTACATTTCCAAGGATTGATGAGGGATGGGTGGCGGGCATTGAGGGGGGAAAAATGAGGAGCTGAGGCCAGGGGCTTGGGTGGAGAGTGGATATTTTGTGAATAAGGAGGGCAATTAATGTACAGATGGGCTTCAAACAGATGATGTATTTATGGATGGTGGTTAGTGTTGTAGGAGCCACTAATGAAAAGATCATAAAAGAAACAAAAATAATCTTGGCAGGGGCTCATGCAAGGATGATCTCAGGCTGGATTAGACCAGTCAAAACAGCTACTGGAGTCGCCTCACCCTGTGTCTATTATTGAGTCAGCCATGATGCTTAGGACCCACAGCCCCAGCAGCTGGCCAGAGAGGGAGGTGGATCTCTGAGGCCATTCCACAGGGGGAATGGTCCTCTGTCCTGCAGGGCCCACCCTCCTTTGTAAGCATGCTGCCTGGGGCAAGGCTTTCATGGAGTCCACACCATGGGAGCTCTACTACTCATGGGGGATTGGCAGGAAGTCTCTGCTCATGCGCACACACCACCAACTAGCTGGAGGATCTCCGTGAACAAAGCCTGAGGCAGACAACAAGCCCACTAACTGATGCTGTAAGAGATACAATCAGCATCCAGAAACCTGCAACTGGGAGTAAGAGGCAGCATACCTTGGTCCCAGCCCCTCCCACTCTAATCTACAAAGAGTGACATTGCAAAGCAGAGGGTTTTCATAAAGCACTTCCAGGACTGTGGAATGAGCAGCCTCGTTTGTGGACATGGATACTCTGTGATCCAGACGTACTACCTCCTCCCTTACAGTCAGCTGAGACAAAAACCCTTGCAAGCAGAAAGCCATGCATCTGAACAGTATCCACCAGCCACTCATGTGCAGCACAGCTGCCTCCAAAGAGCCTTCCTGAGTGAGAGAGAAATCATGCAGAAGCCTGGTCTGCACTCAAGAGAGTTTTATGAGCGTAGGGAGGCGTGGTGGGCAAGTCTGGCCGACCCCAGTGGCTGAATTGAATTTACATGGCCTAGATTGGTCAATCCAGGTACAGGAACCACCCAGGTGACCTCCCCTTCATGGCCAGAAATCTGGACCTCTGAGCATGCACAGGGTGCCTCTCCTAACTGGGCTCTTATCTTGGCCCTATGGGCATGCATAACGGATGCCCCAGTCCCTAGCATAGCTACCTAACATTTGCCCCCCTGAAGAGATATGGACCCAAATCTTTGGGGGTACTGG
Organism: Tenrec ecaudatus; assembly: GCF_050624435.1. NCBI lineage: Eukaryota > Metazoa > Chordata > Mammalia > Afrosoricida > Tenrecidae > Tenrec > Tenrec ecaudatus. The sequence goes on along the minus strand of NW_027457586.1, from coordinate 405,923 downwards.
GCGACGACATCTCTAGCTGCTTCCTGCTGGCAAAAGGGGCGAGGTGGGGCTTTGGGTCCATACCCTTCCTACACTGCTGGGAGGGGTTGTCCATTGAGGGCAACTTTATCCAGGATGGATAAGGTTGAGGTGGTCCAGGAGATGGTAGTCGTGGACCTGGCACACTTGGTTCAGAAGCTTTAATCACCCGATAACTTCTGAGAAAAACAAACGGTCTAAAAGGTGAACAGTTTGACTACGACAAGGCTAAGCTTGTGAGGTGGCAGTGGCCTTGAAATTAGGTGAGTGTCACAGGAAACAAAAATAATCTTAGGATTACCAGACATGTGTGTTTGTTCATTGGAAGTACAGGAAGAGGGATAAAAGCATTCACACTTTCCCCTAGGAGGGCACAGGTTTGGGCACTACTAGGTGCAGTCGGATCACTGATTCATTTATGATGCTAAGGTCTTGGACCCGCTGATAAGACCCATCCTTCTTTTTAACCCTATAACGCTTCAATTTTAATTTTGGGAAAAAATTTTCTTTTTGTTGTGGACTTTCATAGTTATAAATATATATATATATATGTATTAATATATACATTTTTAATGTTATGAAAACATCATGCTTCGCGTTATAGAGTTAAATGGAAATAATGGGCTAGTGCAGGACGAGTCAAAAGTGACCAAAATAGAGTAACTGCCTAAGCCATTTTGAATTTTCTTGGGTTCAATTGGAGTAAAGGCTTGTAAATTACCCGGGGTCCAAATTCCCATGGTGCCTCCTACAACGGGTAGAATGTTCAGGGATGTTTCAGGGCTGGGAGATTAATAACCCCTAAGTCCAGGATACCTTAGGGCAGGGGTCTTTAAACTGTTTACCCAGGGGGCCAGTTCACTATCCCTCAGGCCTTTTGAAGGAAAGACTATAGTTTAAAAAAACAAATATTACGAACAAATTCATGTGCACACTGCACATCTTGATTTGAAGTTCAAAAAAAAAAATAAATGGGGCACATACACCCGGCAGAAAGGATCAACGTCCTCGGCTGTCTGCATGTGGCCCACAGGTTGTAGTTTGAGGACCCCTGCTCTCGGCATTCACCAAGAGGATGTGGTTTCAACCCAAAAGCTTGGAGACTCTACAATTTGTTTAAAAGTGATGGGGCAGAAGGAGTCCCTGATTGACCCACGCAAGACTAGTTTTCCCACCCCCTATTACTAAGAGTTCATAGTTATGTTTAAAGGGAACCAGGATATCCCGATCTGATCCCGTTACTTCAAGTGTGGGCTGACATTGCCACTAAGAAGCCTGCAAATATAAAAGACTTACTCCCTCCCGCAAAGAAAGGGCCCTTGTTTCCAAGGTTTCAGGAAACATGGAAGGACCGGAAAAACAAACGGTCCAAGTTCCCAAAACCACATAGGTGGAGGCCATCCCTCCACATCACCCTCCCCCACCCCTCCCCTCCCTCACCCCTCCCCCACACCTCCCCTCCCCTCCCCTCCCCATCACTCTCCCCTAATCGGCTTTATCCCATTTTGCAGGAGAACTCTGGGAGTGGGAGAGCTGGCTTCAAACCCTTTCTTTCAACCCCCGCCCTATAAGGTTTCTAGGGTCCAGAAATAGAAAACTTCTAACAGGCCCTTATTGAGTCACTCCCTCCCCCACCGGCCCCCCAAACTCACCCCCACCCCTAACAAGCAGCCCCCCACACACACTAGTACTGGTATGACTTCCATACTCATCAGCCCACCTGGAATGCTTGCCAACAACTTCTCCAGGTGCTGTTCACAACGGAGGAGGGTAGCCCTTCCAGACAGAGGCCCAGTAAGCAGTCAGTGAACCTGATGGTCAGCGAGCGGGCACTCCCCACTTGGGAGAAACTCTTTTGGCCACTACACCAACAATGTGGGATCTCAATTCCTAGCAAGGCCCAGAGGACTTTACCAGGTATCAACCATTGCTCTTACATGACCCTCTGCAGAAGAGCTAGGAAACCTATGAATTTATCTAAGGTCAGTGAGAATTTTCAGGTTCCTATAAGAGAATATCCGCCTGCCTTTCTAGAGTGGCTGAGGGAAGCCTACGGGCTTTATACCCCTAACGGCCCGGAGGCACTGAAAACAGGAGGGCAATAAGTATTGCCTTTATTACTCAGTCAGTCTGCCTCAGACATGACAAAGAAGTGGGAAGGGTTTGAAGGGAAAAATCTTAGCGATTTGGTACAAGTGGCTCATTGAGTGTATAACAACAGAGATGACCCTAGCACGACAGAGACAAAGAAGCTAGCTAAAATAATCGCAATTGCCATGAGATACCCCAGAGACTCAGGAAAAGGAGAGCATGGCCCACTCACGGAGAGACTAACCTGTGGGCACCGCCAAGCCATGGGGAAGGACCAATGTGTCTACTGCAGGAAAGAAGGACACTGGAAAAATCAGTGCCTTGAAAACCCCAGGAGAGGTGCACGACCCTCCACTAGAGTGGATGGGCCTCATCTGCACGTAGAAAGACCCAAGCAAGAGACAATAATGCTTGAAGAAGCTCAATGAAGGGGTCAGGGCTCTGTTTCACTTCGCCGCCAAAAGCCCAGGCTAACTCTCCAAGTAGGAGGCCAGGCAGTAAATTTCTTGGTGGACACAGGGGCCACCTTGTCAGGTTCAGAAAGGAATATGGGCACATTTTCAAGAAGAAAGATGTGAATTACTGTGAGCCTATGATTCCTTCCACAGATAACTCACACCAGAAGGTTTGCATGGAGGGTAGGTGGGTTTCCCAAGACAACAAAATAACAAATATCTATCAGCCCTTTGGCCCAGTTAGCCACCTGGTTATGATATCACTGGCTTCTGGCTCAGCTGCTGAGCCAGTGAAGCAGTTATAGCAGGAGAAGACTAGGTGGCCGGTGGCCATCAACAGAAGGACCAAATCTCCACAGTGGGCTTCCTGTTTCAATATGGAGCCACGTATGTTACCTGCTGGACACCATCTCTATCCTGAGCTCATAATTGCCATCGCAGGTCTAGAATGCGGCGCGCAGGTACACACTATATGAAACAGTCTCTGATTAACCCCTCTCGATAACTTGCTGACATGGGAGTCTGGATAATCCTGTACATTTACTTTGCAGATTAGAAAACTCACTCAAAAACACACGGGAGTTGACCCAGAGACACACAACTGGTTAACAACAAAGTCATATTCACAACCAGCGTCTGGACCAAGAGCACGGTGCCCCACAGAACTGTGCCCATCGAGAAGTCAATATCTCCTGGACTCTCAAAAGATCTGAGCTGATACCCACCCCCCCACATCCTTGCAGCCCCAAAAGATTGTATTTCACAGGATGGCACCGGATCTGCAGCTCGCGGAGAGGGACATATCTGATCAGTGAACACAGGGCAGAACAAGGGGGAGGAGGGGAGAATGGAGCACACCCTGGCCCAATACACCTTGAGGATGATGTTCCCAATCAGAGAAGCCAATCCACAGAGAAGACCACATGGGCAGCCCCACGATGAGAAACGTCCCTCAAAGACCCATAGCCTTAGAGGGGACAACACTGGACACACAGTGTGGGAACTGCGCCCGAACTGATCCTGCCACTTCGATGCATGACACTAAGAGAGTGCAGCGGAAGAGTAAGAAAACGGAGCATCAAAGTCCCCGGGGAATGCCAAAGGTGGACTTTGTGGTCAGGGTTCGGTGCCCCCACAGACTGGACTGGAAAACACTCCTAAAGTTCACCACACAGTCCTTGTACTTTTCTTTCTGGTTAGTGTTGTTTTCTTTTAGTGTCATTGGATTTGGGTTGGGTTTTGTTTTCATTTTTGTTTGTTTTTTTTTTCTTTTTGCTGCTTGGTTTAGCTCAGTCTTGTTTTGTGCATGTTATTACCTTTACAGGTCTGTCTAATTAAGAGAGGCTGGATGAACAATCTGGAGGAGTAAACATGTGACCGGCCCTTTCCATTGGGCATGGGAGTGAGCACGGTGGGGGGAAAGGAAGTGCTGTAAAGAAACCCAGAGACAAGGGTACAACAAGTGATGGAAAACGATAGTGAGGGGGATGTAGGAGGCCTGGTAGGGCGTGATCAAAGGTAATGTAACCAAGAGGAATTACTGAAACCCAAAGGAAGACTGAGCATGTCAGTGGGCACAAGAGGAAAATCAAAGAGTATAGAAGAGTGAGCTGGGAAGCAAGGGCCAGTTATAGACATCTAAATAAAGGCATGTACATATGTACATATATTTACAAAGGGGCATGGGGAAATAGATCTATGTCCATATGTTTATAGATTTAGTATTAAGGTAGCAGATGGACATAGGGCCTCCGCTCAAGGACTCCCTCATTGCAATAACACTGTTCTATTAAATTGGCATTCTAAGATGCTCACCTTCCCTACACAATCACTGACCACAAAGCGGCTGCATAAGCAAATGTGGTGAAGAAAGCCGATGGTGTCCAGCTACCTAAAGATATAGCGTGTGGGGTCTTAAAGGCCTGAGGGTAAAGAAACAGCCATCTGGCTCTGAAGCAACAGAGCCCACATGGAGAAAGCATACCAGCCTGTGTGATCACAAAGTTTTAAAGGGATAAGGCAACAGGTATCATGAGAACAAAAAAATCTTATCATGGAGAATGAGAGGGGACTGCCGGGTATAGACCCAAAACCTATTTGCAGTGCACTGGACATCCCCTTACAGAAGGATCTCAGAGTGGAGATTAAAGAATACAGGGTATGAGACAGCAAAGATGAAACACAACTTTCCTCTAGTTCTTAATGCTTTCTCTTGCCCCACTATCATGATCCCAGTTCTACCATACTAATCTGGCCAAACTAGAGAAGGTATTCTAGTACCGATAGGAATTTCAAACACGGGGAATCCAGAGTGGATGGGCCCTTTACCAGTGTTATGAGTGGAGATACTGGGAGGGTGGAGGAAGGGCAGGATGGAAAGTGGGAACCGATTACAAGGATCTTCATTGACCTCAAAAGAAAGGTGGGTGAAAATATGACAAAAGAATTAGTACATTTCCAAGGATTGATGAGGGATGGGTGGCGGGCATTGAGGGGGGAAAAATGAGGAGCTGAGGCCAGGGGCTTGGGTGGAGAGTGGATATTTTGTGAATAAGGAGGGCAATTAATGTACAGATGGGCTTCAAACAGATGATGTATTTATGGATGGTGGTTAGTGTTGTAGGAGCCACTAATGAAAAGATCATAAAAGAAACAAAAATAATCTTGGCAGGGGCTCATGCAAGGATGATCTCAGGCTGGATTAGACCAGTCAAAACAGCTACTGGAGTCGCCTCACCCTGTGTCTATTATTGAGTCAGCCATGATGCTTAGGACCCACAGCCCCAGCAGCTGGCCAGAGAGGGAGGTGGATCTCTGAGGCCATTCCACAGGGGGAATGGTCCTCTGTCCTGCAGGGCCCACCCTCCTTTGTAAGCATGCTGCCTGGGGCAAGGCTTTCATGGAGTCCACACCATGGGAGCTCTACTACTCATGGGGGATTGGCAGGAAGTCTCTGCTCATGCGCACACACCACCAACTAGCTGGAGGATCTCCGTGAACAAAGCCTGAGGCAGACAACAAGCCCACTAACTGATGCTGTAAGAGATACAATCAGCATCCAGAAACCTGCAACTGGGAGTAAGAGGCAGCATACCTTGGTCCCAGCCCCTCCCACTCTAATCTACAAAGAGTGACATTGCAAAGCAGAGGGTTTTCATAAAGCACTTCCAGGACTGTGGAATGAGCAGCCTCGTTTGTGGACATGGATACTCTGTGATCCAGACGTACTACCTCCTCCCTTACAGTCAGCTGAGACAAAAACCCTTGCAAGCAGAAAGCCATGCATCTGAACAGTATCCACCAGCCACTCATGTGCAGCACAGCTGCCTCCAAAGAGCCTTCCTGAGTGAGAGAGAAATCATGCAGAAGCCTGGTCTGCACTCAAGAGAGTTTTATGAGCGTAGGGAGGCGTGGTGGGCAAGTCTGGCCGACCCCAGTGGCTGAATTGAATTTACATGGCCTAGATTGGTCAATCCAGGTACAGGAACCACCCAGGTGACCTCCCCTTCATGGCCAGAAATCTGGACCTCTGAGCATGCACAGGGTGCCTCTCCTAACTGGGCTCTTATCTTGGCCCTATGGGCATGCATAACGGATGCCCCAGTCCCTAGCATAGCTACCTAACATTTGCCCCCCTGAAGAGATATGGACCCAAATCTTTGGGGGTACTGGGCGACGACATCTCTAGCTGCTTCCTGCTGGCAAAAGGGGCGAGGTGGGGCTTTGGGTCCATACCCTTCCTACACTGCTGGGAGGGGTTGTCCATTGAGGGCAACTTTATCCAGGATGGATAAGGTTGAGGTGGTCCAGGAGATGGTAGTCGTGGACCTGGCACACTTGGTTCAGAAGCTTTAATCACCCGATAACTTCTGAGAAAAACAAACGGTCTAAAAGGTGAACAGTTTGACTACGACAAGGCTAAGCTTGTGAGGTGGCAGTGGCCTTGAAATTAGGTGAGTGTCACAGGAAACAAAAATAATCTTAGGATTACCAGACATGTGTGTTTGTTCATTGGAAGTACAGGAAGAGGGATAAAAGCATTCACACTTTCCCCTAGGAGGGCACAGGTTTGGGCACTACTAGGTGCAGTCGGATCACTGATTCATTTATGATGCTAAGGTCTTGGACCCGCTGATAAGACCCATCCTTCTTTTTAACCCTATAACGCTTCAATTTTAATTTTGGGAAAAAATTTTCTTTTTGTTGTGGACTTTCATAGTTATAAATATATATATATATATGTATTAATATATACATTTTTAATGTTATGAAAACATCATGCTTCGCGTTATAGAGTTAAATGGAAATAATGGGCTAGTGCAGGACGAGTCAAAAGTGACCAAAATAGAGTAACTGCCTAAGCCATTTTGAATTTTCTTGGGTTCAATTGGAGTAAAGGCTTGTAAATTACCCGGGGTCCAAATTCCCATGGTGCCTCCTACAACGGGTAGAATGTTCAGGGATGTTTCAGGGCTGGGAGATTAATAACCCCTAAGTCCAGGATACCTTAGGGCAGGGGTCTTTAAACTGTTTACCCAGGGGGCCAGTTCACTATCCCTCAGGCCTTTTGAAGGAAAGACTATAGTTTAAAAAAACAAATATTACGAACAAATTCATGTGCACACTGCACATCTTGATTTGAAGTTCAAAAAAAAAAATAAATGGGGCACATACACCCGGCAGAAAGGATCAACGTCCTCGGCTGTCTGCATGTGGCCCACAGGTTGTAGTTTGAGGACCCCTGCTCTCGGCATTCACCAAGAGGATGTGGTTTCAACCCAAAAGCTTGGAGACTCTACAATTTGTTTAAAAGTGATGGGGCAGAAGGAGTCCCTGATTGACCCACGCAAGACTAGTTTTCCCACCCCCTATTACTAAGAGTTCATAGTTATGTTTAAAGGGAACCAGGATATCCCGATCTGATCCCGTTACTTCAAGTGTGGGCTGACATTGCCACTAAGAAGCCTGCAAATATAAAAGACTTACTCCCTCCCGCAAAGAAAGGGCCCTTGTTTCCAAGGTTTCAGGAAACATGGAAGGACCGGAAAAACAAACGGTCCAAGTTCCCAAAACCACATAGGTGGAGGCCATCCCTCCACATCACCCTCCCCCACCCCTCCCCTCCCTCACCCCTCCCCCACACCTCCCCTCCCCTCCCCTCCCCATCACTCTCCCCTAATCGGCTTTATCCCATTTTGCAGGAGAACTCTGGGAGTGGGAGAGCTGGCTTCAAACCCTTTCTTTCAACCCCCGCCCTATAAGGTTTCTAGGGTCCAGAAATAGAAAACTTCTAACAGGCCCTTATTGAGTCACTCCCTCCCCCACCGGCCCCCCAAACTCACCCCCACCCCTAACAAGCAGCCCCCCACACACACTAGTACTGGTATGACTTCCATACTCATCAGCCCACCTGGAATGCTTACCAACAACTTCTCCAGGTGCTGTTCACAACGGAGGAGGGTAGCCCTTCCAGACAGAGGCCCAGTAAGCAGTCAGTGAACCTGATGGTCAGCGAGCGGGCACTCCCCACTTGGGAGAAACTCTTTTGGCCACTACACCAACAATGTGGGATCTCAATTCCTAGCAAGGCCCAGAGGACTTTACCAGGTATCAACCATTGCTCTTACATGACCCTCTGCAGAAGAGCTAGGAAACCTATGAATTTATCTAAGGTCAGTGAGAATTTTCAGGTTCCTATAAGAGAATATCCGCCTGCCTTTCTAGAGTGGCTGAGGGAAGCCTACGGGCTTTATACCCCTAACGGCCCGGAGGCACTGAAAACAGGAGGGCAATAAGTATTGCCTTTATTACTCAGTCAGTCTGCCTCAGACATGACAAAGAAGTGGGAAGGGTTTGAAGGGAAAAATCTTAGCGATTTGGTACAAGTGGCTCATTGAGTGTATAACAACAGAGATGACCCTAGCACGACAGAGACAAAGAAGCTAGCTAAAATACTAGGAATTGCCATGAGAGACCCCAGAGACTCAGGAAAAGGAGAGCATGGCCCACTCACGGAGAGACTAACCTGTGGGCACCGCCAAGCCATGGGGAAGGACCAATGTGCCTACTGCAGGAAAGAAGGACACTGGAAAAATCAGTGCCTTGAAAACCCGAGGAGAGGTGCACGACCCTCCACTAGAGTGGATGGGCCTCATCTGCACGTAGAAAGACCCAAGCAAGAGACAATAATGCTTGAAGAAGCTCAATGAAGGGGTCAGGGCTCTGTTTCACTTCGCCGCCAAAAGCCCAGGCTAACTCTCCAAGTAGGAGGCCAGGCAGTAAATTTCTTGGTGGACACAGGGGCCACCTTGTCAGGTTCAGAAAGGAATATGGGCACATTTTCAAGAAGAAAGATGTGAATTACTGTGAGCCTATGATTCCTTCCACAGATAACTCACACCAGAAGGTTTGCATGGAGGGTAGGTGGGTTTCCCAAGACAACAAAATAACAAATATCTATCAGCCCTTTGGCCCAGTTAGCCACCTGGTTATGATATCACTGGCTTCTGGCTCAGCTGCTGAGCCAGTGAAGCAGTTATAGCAGGAGAAGACTAGGTGGCCGGTGGCCATCAACAGAAGGACCAAATCTCCACAGTGGGCTTCCTGTTTCAATATGGAGCCACGTATGTTACCTGCTGGACACCATCTCTATCCTGAGCTCATAATTGCCATCGCAGGTCTAGAATGCGGCGCGCAGGTACACACTATATGAAACAGTCTCTGATTAACCCCTCTCGATAACTTGCTGACATGGGAGTCTGGATAATCCTGTACATTTACTTTGCAGATTAGAAAACTCACTCAAAAACACACGGGAGTTGACCCAGAGACACACAACTGGTTAACAACAAAGTCATATTCACAACCAGCGTCTGGACCAAGAGCACGGTGCCCCACAGAACTGTGCCCATCGAGAAGTCAATATCTCCTGGACTCTCAAAAGATCTGAGCTGATACCCACCCCCCCACATCCTTGCAGCCCCAAAAGATTGTATTTCACAGGATGGCACCGGATCTGCAGCTCGCGGAGAGGGACATATCTGATCAGTGAACACAGGGCAGAACAAGGGGGAGGAGGGGAGAATGGAGCACACCCTGGCCCAATACACCTTGAGGATGATGTTCCCAATCAGAGAAGCCAATCCACAGAGAAGACCACATGGGCAGCCCCACGATGAGAAACGTCCCTCAAAGACCCATAGCCTTAGAGGGGACAACACTGGACACACAGTGTGGGAACTGCGCCCGAACTGATCCTGCCACTTCGATGCATGACACTAAGAGAGTGCAGCGGAAGAGTAAGAAAACGGAGCATCAAAGTCCCCGGGGAATGCCAAAGGTGGACTTTGTGGTCAGGGTTCGGTGCCCCCACAGACTGGACTGGAAAACACTCCTAAAGTTCACCACACAGTCCTTGTACTTTTCTTTCTGGTTAGTGTTGTTTTCTTTTAGTGTCATTGGATTTGGGTTGGGTTTTGTTTTCATTTTTGTTTGTTTTTTTTTTCTTTTTGCTGCTTGGTTTAGCTCAGTCTTGTTTTGTGCATGTTATTACCTTTACAGGTCTGTCTAATTAAGAGAGGCTGGATGAACAATCTGGAGGAGTAAACATGTGACCGGCCCTTTCCATTGGGCATGGGAGTGAGCACGGTGGGGGGAAAGGAAGTGGTGTAAAGAAACCCAGAGACAAGGGTACAACAAGTGATGGAAAACGGTAGTGAGGGGGATGTAGGAGGCCTGGTAGGGCGTGATCAAAGGTAATGTAACCAAGAGGAATTACTGAAACCCAAAGGAAGACTGAGCATGTCAGTGGGCACAAGAGGAAAATCAAAGAGTATAGAAGAGTGAGCTGGGAAGCAAGGGCCAGTTATAGACGTCTAAATAAAGGCATGTACATATGTACATATATTTACAAAGGGGCATGGGGAAATAGATCTATGTCCATATGTTTATAGATTTAGTATTAAGGTAGCAGATGGACATAGGGCCTCCGCTCAAGGACTCCCTCATTGCAATAACACTGTTCTATTAAATTGGCATTCTAAGATGCTCACCTTCCCTACACAATCACTGACCACAAAGCGGCTGCATAAGCAAATGTGGTGAAGAAAGCCGATGGTGTCCAGCTACCTAAAGATATAGCGTGTGGGGTCTTAAAGGCCTGAGGGTAAAGAAACAGCCATCTGGCTCTGAAGCAACAGAGCCCACATGGAGAAAGCATACCAGCCTGTGTGATCACAAAGTTTTAAAGGGATAAGGCAACAGGTATCATGAGAACAAAAAAATCTTATCATGGAGAATGAGAGGGGACTGCCGGGTATAGACCCAAAACCTATTTGCAGTGCACTGGACATCCCCTTACAGAAGGATCTCAGAGTGGAGATTAAAGAATACAGGGTATGAGACAGCAAAGATGAAACACAACTTTCCTCTAGTTCTTAATGCTTTCTCTTGCCCCACTATCATGATCCCAGTTCTACCATACTAATCTGGCCAAACTAGAGAAGGTATTCTAGTACCGATAGGAATTTCAAACACGGGGAATCCAGAGTGGATGGGCCCTTTACCAGTGTTATGAGTGGAGATACTGGGAGGGTGGAGGAAGGGCAGGATGGAAAGTGGGAACCGATTACAAGGATCTTCATTGACCTCAAAAGAAAGGTGGGTGAAAATATGACAAAAGAATTAGTACATTTCCAAGGATTGATGAGGGATGGGTGGCGGGCATTGAGGGGGGAAAAATGAGGAGCTGAGGCCAGGGGCTTGGGTGGAGAGTGGATATTTTGTGAATAAGGAGGGCAATTAATGTACAGATGGGCTTCAAACAGATGATGTATTTATGGATGGTGGTTAGTGTTGTAGGAGCCACTAATGAAAAGATCATAAAAGAAACAAAAATAATCTTGGCAGGGGCTCATGCAAGGATGATCTCAGGCTGGATTAGACCAGTCAAAACAGCTACTGGAGTCGCCTCACCCTGTGTCTATTATTGAGTCAGCCATGATGCTTAGGACCCACATCCCCAGCAGCTGGCCAGAGAGGGAGGTGGATCTCTGAGGCCATTCCACAGGGGGAATGGTCCTCTGTCCTGCAGGGCCCACCCTCCTTTGTAAGCATGCTGCCTGGGGCAAGGCTTTCATGGAGTCCACACCATGGGAGCTCTACTACTCATGGGGGATTGGCAGGAAGTCTCTGCTCATGCGCACACACCACCAACTAGCTGGAGGATCTCCGTGAACAAAGCCTGAGGCAGACAACAAGCCCACTAACTGATGCTGTAAGAGATACAATCAGCATCCAGAAACCTGCAACTGGGAGTAAGAGGCAGCATACCTTGGTCCCAGCCCCTCGCACTCTAATCTACAAAGAGTGACATTGCAAAGCAGAGGGTTTTCATAAAGCACTTCCAGGACTGTGGAATGAGCAGCCTCGTTTGTGGACATGGATACTCTGTGATCCAGACGTACTACCTCCTCCCTTACAGTCAGCTGAGACAAAAACCCTTGCAAGCAGAAAGCCATGCATCTGAACAGTATCCACCAGCCACTCATGTGCAGCACAGCTGCCTCCAAAGAGCCTTCCTGAGTGAGAGAGAAATCATGCAGAAGCCTGGTCTGCACTCAAGAGAGTTTTATGAGCGTAGGGAGGCGTGGTGGGCAAGTCTGGCCGACCCCAGTGGCTGAATTGAATTTACATGGCCTAGATTGGTCAATCCAGGTACAGGAACCACCCAGGTGACCTCCCCTTCATGGCCAGAAATCTGGACCTCTGAGCATGCACAGGGTGCCTCTCCTAACTGGGCTCTTATCTTGGCCCTATGGGCATGCATAACGGATGCCCCAGTCCCTAGCATAGCTACCTAACATTTGCCCCCCTGAAGAGATATGGACCCAAATCTTTGGGGGTACTGGGCGACGACATCTCTAGCTGCTTCCTGCTGGCAAAAGGGGCGAGGTGGGGCTTTGGGTCCATACCCTTCCTACACTGCTGGGAGGGGTTGTCCATTGAGGGCAACTTTATCCAGGATGGATAAGGTTGAGGTGGTCCAGGAGATGGTAGTCGTGGACCTGGCACACTTGGTTCAGAAGCTTTAATCACCCGATAACTTCTGAGAAAAACAAACGGTCTAAAAGGTGAACAGTTTGACTACGACAAGGCTAAGCTTGTGAGGTGGCAGTGGCCTTGAAATTAGGTGAGTGTCACAGGAAACAAAAATAATCTTAGGATTACCAGACATGTGTGTTTGTTCATTGGAAGTACAGGAAGAGGGATAAAAGCATTCACACTTTCCCCTAGGAGGGCACAGGTTTGGGCACTACTAGGTGCAGTCGGATCACTGATTCATTTATGATGCTAAGGTCTTGGACCCGCTGATAAGACCCATCCTTCTTTTTAACCCTATAACGCTTCAATTTTAATTTTGGGAAAAAATTTTCTTTTTGTTGTGGACTTTCATAGTTATAAATATATATATATATATATGTATTAATATATACATTTTTAATGTTATGAAAACATCATGCTTCGCGTTATAGAGTTAAATGGAAATAATGGGCTAGTGCAGGACGAGTCAAAAGTGACCAAAATAGAGTAACTGCCTAAGCCATTTTGAATTTTCTTGGGTTCAATTGGAGTAAAGGCTTGTAAATTACCCGGGGTCCAAATTCCCATGGTGCCTCCTACAACGGGTAGAATGTTCAGGGATGTTTCAGGGCTGGGAGATTAATAACCCCTAAGTCCAGGATACCTTAGGGCAGGGGTCTTTAAACTGTTTACCCAGGGGGCCAGTTCACTATCCCTCAGGCCTTTTGAAGGAAAGACTATAGTTTAAAAAAACAAATATTACGAACAAATTCATGTGCACACTGCACATCTTGATTTGAAGTTCAAAAAAAAAATAAATGGGGCACATACACCCGGCAGAAAGGATCAACGTCCTCGGCTGTCTGCATGTGGCCCACAGGTTGTAGTTTGAGGACCCCTGCTCTCGGCATTCACCAAGAGGATGTGGTTTCAACCCAAAAGCTTGGAGACTCTACAATTTGTTTAAAAGTGATGGGGCAGAAGGAGTCCCTGATTGACCCACGCAAGACTAGTTTTCCCACCCCCTATTACTAAGAGTTCATAGTTATGTTTAAAGGGAACCAGGATATCCCGATCTGATCCCGTTACTTCAAGTGTGGGCTGACATTGCCACTAAGAAGCCTGCAAATATAAAAGACTTACTCCCTCCCGCAAAGAAAGGGCCCTTGTTTCCAAGGTTTCAGGAAACATGGAAGGACCGGAAAAACAAACGGTCCAAGTTCCCAAAACCACATAGGTGGAGGCCATCCCTCCACATCACCCTCCCCCACCCCTCCCCTCCCTCACCCCTCCCCCACCCCTCCCCTCCCCTCCCCTCCCCATCACTCTCCCTTAATCGGCTTTATCCCATTTTGCAGGAGAACTCTGGGAGTGGGAGAGCTGGCTTCAAACCCTTTCTTTCAACCCCCGCCCTATAAGGTTTCTAGGGTCCAGAAATAGAAAACTTCTAACAGGCCCTTATTGAGTCACTCCCTCCCCCACCGGCCCCCCAAACTCACCCCCACCCCTAACAAGCAGCCCCCCACACACACTAGTACTGGTATGACTTCCATACTCATCAGCCCACCTGGAATGCTTGCCAACAACTTCTCCAGGTGCTGTTCACAACGGAGGAGGGTAGCCCTTCCAGACAGAGGCCCAGTAAGCAGTCAGTGAACCTGATGGTCAGCGAGCGGGCACTCCCCACTTGGGAGAAACTCTTTTGGCCACTACACCAACAATGTGGGATCTCAATTCCTAGCAAGGCCCAGAGGACTTTACCAGGTATCAACCATTGCTCTTACATGACCCTCTGCAGAAGAGCTAGGAAACCTATGAATTTATCTAAGGTCAGTGAGAATTTTCAGGTTCCTATAAGAGAATATCCGCCTGCCTTTCTAGAGTGGCTGAGGGAAGCCTACGGGCTTTATACCCCTAACGGCCCGGAGGCACTGAAAACAGGAGGGCAATAAGTATTGCCTTTATTACTCAGTCAGTCTGCCTCAGACATGACAAAGAAGTGGGAAGGGTTTGAAGGGAAAAATCTTAGCGATTTGGTACAAGTGGCTCATTGAGTGTATAACAACAGAGATGACCCTAGCACGACAGAGACAAAGAAGCTAGCTAAAATACTAGGAATTGCCATGAGAGGCCCCAGAGACTCAGGAAAAGGAGAGCATGGCCCACTCACGGAGAGACTAACCTGTGGGCACCGCCAAGCCATGGGGAAGGACCAATGTGCCTACTGCAGGAAAGAAGGACACTGGAAAAATCAGTGCCTTGAAAACCCGAGGAGAGGTGCACGACCCTCCACTAGAGTGGATGGGCCTCATCTGCACGTAGAAAGACCCAAGCAAGAGACAATAATGCTTGAAGAAGCTCAATGAAGGGGTCAGGGCTCTGTTTCACTTCGCCGCCAAAAGCCCAGGCTAACTCTCCAAGTAGGAGGCCAGGCAGTAAATTTCTTGGTGGACACAGGGGCCACCTTGTCAGGTTCAGAAAGGAATATGGGCACATTTTCAAGAAGAAAGATGTGAATTACTGTGAGCCTATGATTCCTTCCACAGATAACTCACACCAGAAGGTTTGCATGGAGGGTAGGTGGGTTTCCCAAGACAACAAAATAACAAATATCTATCAGCCCTTTGGCCCAGTTAGCCACCTGGTTATGATATCACTGGCTTCTGGCTCAGCTGCTGAGCCAGTGAAGCAGTTATAGCAGGAGAAGACTAGGTGGCCGGTGGCCATCAACAGAAGGACCAAATCTCCACAGTGGGCTTCCTGTTTCAATATGGAGCCACGTATGTTACCTGCTGGACACCATCTCTATCCTGAGCTCATAATTGCCATCGCAGGTCTAGAATGTGGCGCGCAGGTACACACTATATGAAACAGTCTCTGATTAACCCCTCTCGATAACTTGCTGACATGGGAGTCTGGATAATCCTGTACATTTACTTTGCAGATTAGAAAACTCACTCAAAAACACACGGGAGTTGACCCAGAGACACACAACTGGTTAACAACAAAGTCATATTCACAACCAGCGTCTGGACCAAGAGCACGGTGCCCCACAGAACTGTGCCCATCGAGAAGTCAATATCTCCTGGACTCTCAAAAGATCTGAGCTGATACCCACCCCCCCACATCCTTGCAGCCCCAAAAGATTGTATTTCACAGGATGGCACCGGATCTGCAGCTCTCGGAGAGGGACATATCTGATCAGTGAACACAGGGCAGAACAAGGGGGAGGAGGGGAGAATGGAGCACACCCTGGCCCAATACACCTTGAGGATGATGTTCCCAATCAGAGAAGCCAATCCACAGAGAAGACCACATGGGCAGCCCCACGATGAGAAACGTCCCTCAAAGACCCATAGCCTTAGAGGGGACAACACTGGACACACAGTGTGGGAACTGCGCCCGAACTGATCCTGCCACTTCGATGCATGACACTAAGAGAGTGCAGCGGAAGAGTAAGAAAACGGAGCATCAAAGTCCCCGGGGAATGCCAAAGGTGGACTTTGTGGTCAGGGTTCGGTGCCCCCACAGACTGGACTGGAAAACACTCCTAAAGTTCACCACACAGTCCTTGTACTTTTCTTTCTGGTTAGTGTTGTTTTCTTTTAGTGTCATTGGATTTGGGTTGGGTTTTGTTTTCATTTTTGTTTGTTTTTTTTTTCTTTTTGCTGCTTGGTTTAGCTCAGTCTTGTTTTGTGCATGTTATTACCTTTACAGGTCTGTCTAATTAAGAGAGGCTGGATGAACAATCTGGAGGAGTAAACATGTGACCGGCCCTTTCCATTGGGCATGGGAGTGAGCACGGTGGGGGGAAAGGAAGTGCTGTAAAGAAACCCAGAGACAAGGGTACAACAAGTGATGGAAAACGATAGTGAGGGGGATGTAGGAGGCCTGGTAGGGCGTGATCAAAGGTAATGTAACCAAGAGGAATTACTGAAACCCAAAGGAAGACTGAGCATGTCAGTGGGCACAAGAGGAAAATCAAAGAGTATAGAAGAGTGAGCTGGGAAGCAAGGGCCAGTTATAGACGTCTAAATAAAGGCATGTACATATGTACATATATTTACAAAGGGGCATGGGGAAATAGATCTATGTCCATATGTTTATAGATTTAGTATTAAGGTAGCAGATGGACATAGGGCCTCCGCTCAAGGACTCCCTCATTGCAATAACACTGTTCTATTAAATTGGCATTCTAAGATGCTCACCTTCCCTACACAATCACTGACCACAAAGCGGCTGCATAAGCAAATGTGGTGAAGAAAGCCGATGGTGTCCAGCTACCTAAAGATATAGCGTGTGGGGTCTTAAAGGCCTGAGGGTAAAGAAACAGCCATCTGGCTCTGAAGCAACAGAGCCCACATGGAGAAAGCATACCAGCCTGTGTGATCACAAAGTTTTAAAGGGATAAGGCAACAGGTATCATGAGAACAAAAAAATCTTATCATGGAGAATGAGAGGGGACTGCCGGGTATAGACCCAAAACCTATTTGCAGTGCACTGGACATCCCCTTACAGAAGGATCTCAGAGTGGAGATTAAAGAATACAGGGTATGAGACAGCAAAGATGAAACACAACTTTCCTCTAGTTCTTAATGCTTTCTCTTGCCCCACTATCATGATCCCAGTTCTACCATACTAATCTGGCCAAACTAGAGAAGGTATTCTAGTACCGATAGGAATTTCAAACACGGGGAATCCAGAGTGGATGGGCCCTTTACCAGTGTTATGAGTGGAGATACTGGGAGGGTGGAGGAAGGGCAGGATGGAAAGTGGGAACCGATTACAAGGATCTTCATTGACCTCAAAAGAAAGGTGGGTGAAAATATGACAAAAGAATTAGTACATTTCCAAGGATTGATGAGGGATGGGTGGCGGGCATTGAGGGGGGAAAAATGAGGAGCTGAGGCCAGGGGCTTGGGTGGAGAGTGGATATTTTGTGAATAAGGAGGGCAATTAATGTACAGATGGGCTTCAAACAGATGATGTATTTATGGATGGTGGTTAGTGTTGTAGGAGCCACTAATGAAAAGATCATAAAAGAAACAAAAATAATCTTGGCAGGGGCTCATGCAAGGATGATCTCAGGCTGGATTAGACCAGTCAAAACAGCTACTGGAGTCGCCTCACCCTGTGTCTATTATTGAGTCAGCCATGATGCTTAGGACCCACAGCCCCAGCAGCTGGCCAGAGAGGGAGGTGGATCTCTGAGGCCATTCCACAGGGGGAATGGTCCTCTGTCCTGCAGGGCCCACCCTCCTTTGTAAGCATGCTGCCTGGGGCAAGGCTTTCATGGAGTCCACACCATGGGAGCTCTACTACTCATGGGGGATTGGCAGGAAGTCTCTGCTCATGCGCACACACCACCAACTAGCTGGAGGATCTCCGTGAACAAAGCCTGAGGCAGACAACAAGCCCACTAACTGATGCTGTAAGAGCTACAATCAGCATCCAGAAACCTGCAACTGGGAGTAAGAGGCAGCATACCTTGGTCCCAGCCCCTCCCACTCTAATCTACAAAGAGTGACATTGCAAAGCAGAGGGTTTTCATAAAGCACTTCCAGGACTGTGGAATGAGCAGCCTCGTTTGTGGACATGGATACTCTGTGATCCAGACGTACTACCTCCTCCCTTACAGTCAGCTGAGACAAAAACCCTTGCAAGCAGAAAGCCATGCATCTGAACAGTATCCACCAGCCACTCATGTGCAGCACAGCTGCCTCCAAAGAGCCTTCCTGAGTGAGAGAGAAATCATGCAGAAGCCTGGTCTGCACTCAAGAGAGTTTTATGAGCGTAGGGAGGCGTGGTGGGCAAGTCTGGCCGACCCCAGTGGCTGAATTGAATTTACATGGCCTAGATTGGTCAATCCAGGTACAGGAACCACCCAGGTGACCTCCCCTTCATGGCCAGAAATCTGGACCTCTGAGCATGCACAGGGTGCCTCTCCTAACTGGGCTCTTATATTGGCCCTATGGGCATGCATAACGGATGCCCCAGTCCCTAGCATAGCTACCTAACATTTGCCCCCCTGAAGAGATATGGACCCAAATCTTTGGGGGTACTGGGCGACGACATCTCTAGCTGCTTCCTGCTGGCAAAAGGGGCGAGGTGGGGCTTTGGGTCCATACCCTTCCTACACTGCTGGGAGGGGTTGTCCATTGAGGGCAACTTTATCCAGGATGGATAAGGTTGAGGTGGTCCAGGAGATGGTAGTCGTGGACCTGGCACACTTGGTTCAGAAGCTTTAATCACCCGATAACTTCTGAGAAAAACAAACGGTCTAAAAGGTGAACAGTTTGACTACGACAAGGCTAAGCTTGTGAGGTGGCAGTGGCCTTGAAATTAGGTGAGTGTCACAGGAAACAAAAATAATCTTAGGATTACCAGACATGTGTGTTTGTTCATTGGAAGTACAGGAAGAGGGATAAAAGCATTCACACTTTCCCCTAGGAGGGCACAGGTTTGGGCACTACTAGGTGCAGTCGGATCACTGATTCATTTATGATGCTAAGGTCTTGGACCCGCTGATAAGACCCATCCTTCTTTTTAACCCTATAACGCTTCAATTTTAATTTTTGGAAAAATTTTCTTTTTGTTGTGGTCTTTCATAGTTATAAATATATATATATATGTATTAATAT
Source organism: Tenrec ecaudatus (assembly GCF_050624435.1). NCBI lineage: Eukaryota > Metazoa > Chordata > Mammalia > Afrosoricida > Tenrecidae > Tenrec > Tenrec ecaudatus. The sequence continues at coordinate 386,638 of NW_027457586.1, read as the reverse complement.
ATACATTTTTTAATGTTATGAAAACATCATGCTTCGCGTTATAGAGTTAAATGGAAATAGTGGGCTAGTGCAGGACGAGTCAAATGTGACCAAAATAGAGTACCTGCCTAAGCCATTTTGAATTTTCTTGGGTTCAATTGGAGTAAAGACTTGTAAATTACCCGGGATCCAAATTCCCATGGTGCCTCCTACAACGGGTAGAATGTTCAGGGATGTTTCAGGGCTGGGAGATTAATAACCCCTAAGTCCAGGATACCTTAGGACAGGGGTCCTTAAACTGTTTACCCAGGGGGCCAGTTCACTATCCCTCAGGCCTTTTGAAGGAAAGACTATAGTTTCAAAAATCAAATATTACGAACAAATTCATGTGCACACTGCACATCTTGATTTGAAGTTCAAAAAAAAAATAAATGGGGCACATACACCCGACAGAAAGGATCAGCGTCCTCGGCTGTCTGCATGTGGCCCACAGGTTGTAGTTTGAGGACCCCTGCTCTCGGCATTCACCAAGAGGATGTGGTTTCAACCCAAAAGCTTGGAGACTCTACAATTTGTTTAAAAGTGATGGGGCAGAAGGAGTCCCTGATTGACCCACGCAAGACTAGTTTTCCCATCCCCTATTACTAAGAGTTCATAGTTATGGTTAAAGGGAACCAGGATATCCCGATCTGATCCCGTTACTTCAAGTGTGGGCTGACATTGCCACTAAGAAGCCTGCAAATATAAAAGACTTACTCCCTCCCGCAAAGAAAGGGCCCTTGTTTCCAAGGTTTCAGGAAACATGGAAGGACCGGAAAAACAAATGGTCCAAGTTCCCAAAACCACATAGGTGGAGGCCATCCCTCCCCATCACCCTCCCCCACCCCTCCCCTCCATCACCCCTCCCCTCCCCCATCCCTCCCCCACCCTTCCCCTCCCCTCCCCTCCCCATCACTCTCCCCTAATCGGCTTTATCCCATTTTGCAGGAGAACTCTGGGAGTGGGAGAGCTGGCTTCAAACCCTTTCTTTCAACCCCCGCCCTATAAGGTTTCTAGGGTCCAGAAATAGAAAACTTCTAACAGGCCCTTATTGAGTCACTCCCTTCCCCACCGGCCCCCCAATCTCACCCCCACCCTTAACAAGCAGCCCCCCCACACACTAGTACTGGTATGACTTCCATACTCATCAGCCCACCTGGAATGCTTGCCAACAACTTCTCCAGGTGCTGTTCACAACGGAGGAGGGCAGCCCTTCCAGACAGAGGCCCAGTAAGCAGTCAGTGAACCTGATGGTCAGCGAGCGGGCACTCCCCACTTGAGAGAAACTCTTTTGGCCACTACACCAACAATGTGGGATCTCAATTCCTAGCAAGGCCCAGAGGGCTTTACCAGGTATCACCCATTGCTCTTACATGACCCTCTGCGGAAGAGCTAGGAAACCTATAAATTTATCTAAGGTCAGTGAGAATTTTCAGGCTAAGAGAATGTCCGCCTGCCTTTCTAGAGTGGTTGATGGAAACCTACAGGCTTTATACCCCTAACAGCCCGGAGGCCCCGAGAACAGGAGGGCAATAAATATTGCCTTTATGACTCAGTCAGTCTGCCTCAGACCTGAAAAAGAAGTGGGAAGGGTTCAAGGGAAAAATCTTAGTGATTTGATACAAGTGGTTCATTGAGTATATAACAACCGAGATGACCCTAGCACGACAGAGACAAAGAAACTAGCTAAAATACTAGGAATTGCCATGAGAGACCCCAGAGACTCAGGAAAAGGAGAGCATGGCCCACTCACGGAGAGACTAACCTGTGGGCACTGCCAAGCCATGGGGAAGGATCAATGTGCCTACTGCAGGAAAGAAGGACACTGGAAAAATCAGTGCCTTGAAAACCCCAGGAGAGGTCCACGACCCTCCACAAGAGTGGACGGGCCTCATCTGCAACGAGAAAGACCCAAGCAAGAGACAATAAGGCTTGAAGAGCTGCATGAAGGGGTCAGGGCTCTGTTTCACTTCGCCGCCAAAACCCAGGCTAACACTCCATATAGGCCAGGCAGTAAATTTCTTGGTGGACACAGGGGCCACCTTCTCAGGTTCAGAAAGGAATACGGGCACATTTACAAAAAGAAAGATGTGTATTACTGTGAGCCTATGATTCCTTCCACAGATAACTCACACCAGAATGTTTGCATGGAGGTTAGGTGGGCTTCCCAAGACAACAAGATAACAAATATCTATCTGCCCTTTCTCCCAGTTAGCCACCTGGTTATGATGGCACTGGCTCCTGGCTCAGCTGCTGAGTCAGTGAAGCAGTTATAGCAGGAGAAGACTAGGTGGCCGGTGGCCATCAACGGAAGGACCAAATCTCCACAGTGGGCTTCCTGTTTCAATATGGAGCCACGTCTGTCACCTACTGGACACCATCTCTATTCTGAGCTCATAATTGCCACCCCAGGTCTCAAATGCAGCGCGCAGATACACACTATATGAAACAGTCTCTGATTAACCCCTCTCGATAACTTGCTGACATGGGCTTCTGGATAATCCAGTACATTTACTTTCCAGATGAGAAAACTCCCTCAAAAACACACAGGAGTTGACCCAGAGACAAAAACTGGTTAACAACAAAGTCATATTCACAACCAGCGTCTGGACCAAGAGCACGGTGCCCCACAGAACTGTGCCCATCGAGAAGTCAATATCTCCTGGACTCTCAAAAGATCTGAGCTGATGCCCCCCCTCCCACCTCCTTGCAGCCCCCAAAGATTGTATTTCACAGGATGGCACCGGAGCTGCAGCTCGCGGAGAGGGACATATCTGATCAGAGAACACAGAGCAGAACAAGGGGGAGGAGGGGAGAATGGAGCACATCCTGGCCCACTATACCTTGAGGATGATGTTCCCAATCAGAGAAGCCAGTCCACAGAAAAGACCACATGGGCAGCCCCACGATGAGAAACGTCCCTCAAAGTCCCATTGCCCTAGAGGGGACAACACTGGAGACACAGTGTGGGAACTGCGCCCGAACTGATCTTGCTACATCGAGGCATGACACTAAGGGAGTGCAGCGGAAGAGAAAGAAAACGGAGCATCAAAGTCCCCGGGGAATACCAAAGGTGGACTTTGTGGTCAGGGCTCGGTGCCCCAACAGACTGGACTGGAAAACACTCCTAAAGTTCACCACACAGTCCTTGTACTAACTATGAGCTTTTCTTTCTTGGTTAGTTTTGTTTTCTTTTAGTGTCATTGGATTTTTGTTGTCTTGGTTTTTTTGGGTTGCTTGTCTTGGTTTTGTGCATGTTATTACCTTTTCTGGTCTGTCTAAATTAGATAGGCTGGATGTCCAATCTGGAGGACAAAACCCAGGACCAACACTTCTGGGGTGTGGGGCATGGGAAAGAGGGAGGTGGGCGTAAAGGAAGCGGTGTTAAGAAACCCAGAAACAAGAGAACAGGAAGTCATGCATATCCGTGGTGAGGTAGATGTAGGAGGCCTGGTAGGGTGGGATCAAGGGTAATGGAACCAAGAAGAATTACTGAAACCCAAAGGAAGACTGAGCATGGCAGTGGGCACAAGAGGAAAATGAAAGGGAAATAGAAGAGCAAGCGAGGAAGCAAGGGCCTGTTATAGAGGTCTTTTAAAAAGTATGTCCATATGTAAATATATTCATATATGAGCATGGGGAAATAGACCTACGTCCATATATTTATAGGTTTCGTATTAAGGTAGCAGATGGACTCTGGGCCTCCACTCAAATACTCCCTCATTGCAAGAATACTTTGTTCTATTAAACTGGCATTCTATGGTGCTCACCTTCCCCACAGGTACACTGAAGACAAAGCTGATGGTGCCCAGCTGTCAAAAGATATAGCGTCTGAGGTCTTAAAAGCTTGAATGTAAACAAGCGGCCACCTAGCTCAGAAGCAACAAAGCCCACATGGAATAATCACACCAGCCTATGAGATCACGAGGTTTCGAAGGGATCAGGTGTCAGGCATCATCAGAACAAAAACATCTTATTGGGAATGAGAAGAGTGCTTGGTAGAGACCCAAAGCCCATTTCCAGACCACTGGACAATACCTTACAGAAGGGTCTCAGAGAGGAGATGAGCCAAGACTAGGTACGAGATAGCAATGATGAAACACAACTTTCCTCCAGTTGCTAAATGCTTTCTCTCCCCCCATTATCATGACCCCAATTCTACCTTACAAATCTGGCTAGACCAGATAATGTACACTGGTACAGATAGCAACTGGAAACACAGGGAATCCAGGGTGGATGAGTCCTTTAGGACCAGTATTATGAGTGAAGACACTGAGAGGGTAAGCGGGAGGGCAGTTTGGAAACGGGGAACTGATTACAAGGATGTACATTTTACTTCAACAGAAAAGTGGGTGAAGGGGGATATCAGACAGTGCAAGATATGACAAAAATTAGTAAATTACCAAGGATTGATGAGCGAGGGGTAGCGCACATGGGGGGTGGGGATGGGAATGAGGAGCTGAGGCCATGGGCTTGGGTGGAGAGTGGATATTTTGAGAATGAGGGAAATGAATGTACAAATGTGCTTTACACAACTGATGTATGCATAGAATGTGTTTAGTGTTGTATGAGCCCCTAATAAAACGTTTAAAAAAAAAAAGATCTGGGCAGAGGACTCATTCAAGGATCATCTCAGGCTGGATTAGACCCTTCTAAGTAGAAAGTCCTGCATCTGAACAGTATCCACCAGCCATTCATGTCCAGTTCTGCTGCCTCCAAAGAGCCTTCCTGGGTTTGTCAGATCTCTCTGGGGACAGACAGACCTTGGTCCTCTGCTCTGCGTGAGAAAGAATGCATGTAGAAGCCTGATTGTCATCCAAGTGGGTTTTATGAGCATTAGGGAGGCATGGTGGGCAACCCTGGTCAACCCCAGCAGCTGAATTTAATTTACTTGGCCTTGGTGGGTCAATCAAGTTGCAGCACTCACCCAGGTGTACCTCCTCTTCCTGGCCGGAAACCTGAACCTCTGAGCACGCACAGTGTGCCACTCCTTCTTGGGCTGCTACCTTGGCCCTCTGGGCATGCATAATGGACACCCCAGTCCCTAGGATAGCTACCTAACATTTGCCCCCTGAAGAGGTATGGACCCAAATCTTTGGGGTACTGGGCGACGACATCTCTAAGTACTTCCTGCTGCAAAAGGGGCAAATGGGGCTCAGAAGGGATTGTCCACTCAGGTCCCAGGATGGATAAAGTTGAGGTTGTTCAGGAAATCGTGGTCCTACAGCTGGCACACTTGGTTTGGAGGCCTTGGTAACCTGAGAACTTCTGGAAAAACAAACAAAAAGAGAAAAGGTTGAAGAGTTTAAGTGAGACAAGTCTAAGATTCGGAGGAGGTAGTTCCCTTCAAGTTAGGTGAGTGTCACAAGAAATAAGTATACTTAGGATTATCAGGCATGTGTTTGTTCACTCTAAGTACAGGAACGGGGATTAAAGCATTCACAATTTCCCTAGGAGGGCACAGGGTTTGGGCACTACTAGGTGCAGTGGGATCACTGCTTCATTTATGATCCTAAGGTCTTACACCTGCTGATAAGACCCATCCTTTTTAACCGTATAATGGCTCAATTTTCAATTTTGGGAAAATGTTTTTGTTTTTATTCTTTATTTTCAAAGTTATCTATCTATTTATCTGTCTGTTTATCTATCTATCTATTAATATATACATTTCTTTATATGTTATGGAAATATGCTCAGCGTTATAGAGTTAAATGGTAATATTGGGGTACTACAGGGGGAGTCAACAGTAATCAAAAGTAGAGTAACTGCCTAAGTCATTTTTAATTTTCTTGGCTTCAATTTGAATAAAAGGCTGGTAAATTACCCAGGGACCAAATTTCCCTGGTGCCTCTACTATGGGTAGAATGATCAGGGGTGTGTCAGGGCTGCGAGAATAGTAACCCCTAAGTCCAGGATCCCTTAGGGCAGGGGTCCTCAAACTGTTTACCTAGGGGGCCAGTTCTGTCCCTCAGATCATTGGAGGGTCAGACTATAGTTTTTAAAAAACCTATGAACAAGTTCCTATGCACACTGCACGAGCCGGCTGCTAAGCAGGACAGGCAGAGGCAGCAAAAACACCCTGAGGGTGGAATAAATGTCGTCAGGCCACATGTGCCCCACGGGCCACAGTTTGAGGACGCCTGCCTTAGGGGTTCCTGTGTGCACTGGGGATGAAGGTCTCTACTGCTCCTCAAAAGGAGAAATGCTCTAACTTCTGTCATCTCCGCCCATTTCCCATCACTCTACAGAACTGTTCCAGGTGAATCAGGGTTGGAAGGAAAGTGTGCCATTCTCTGACCACCATTCTCCTTTCTCAAATAAAGTTGCATAGTGTATCAGCTTTTGTTTGTCTAGCCTCTGTGTCAACTCTATCCCAATTGGACAGGATTCATGCAAGGGGGCAATTCCTGAGTATGAAGCTGCTAAGTCCCATCTGGAAAGCACAAAACAAGGCTATTTAGAGCTTGCTGCCTCAAGGTCAATAACCCCGCTTCAGAGCAGACCCCTGGTGTGCTATTAAACTGATGCCTCTGACAGGTGCCCCCACCATAGACAAAGGGTCAAAGAGCAGTCACTGTGGGCGACTTTAGGTCCAACCATTTTCTAGACAATAAGCTAGGAGGACCACTGCTTGGGATGGCCCCACAGCCTTCCAAGATGCCTGCTGGCAGGAGCAGACTCTCAAATCTCTGAAGGGAAGGGGCATCTGGCAGCTCAGGGAACCTTTAGGAAAATTGGAATTTCTGGCTGGAACATCATGGCAGCTGAGCTATATTAAGAGCTGTCCCCAAAAGTGCGTGAAGAAACACCACTGAAAGCCGAAAAGTAAGGGTTACCCAGGCTAGGCTTCCGAACGCCTTTGTCTTAAGACTGAGCAACGGAAAACCAGCCAGTAACAAGGAACAAACCTACACTGGTAGAACACTAACCCTAGAACACCTGAAGTTTTCAATGCAGGAAATAATATTTTTTTTTGTTTTTATTCTTTACTTTCATTGTTATCAATATATATAACAACCAAAGTATATTTTAAAAGTACAAATTTTCAAAAATATAACCAAATTGTCATATTTATAATATATAATTTTGGTGCCAGATACATTTTAATTAAATGTTACAAAAAAGTCCTGCTCAGTGTTATAGGGCTCAAGCAGCTTGTTTTAAAAACCAGGAGAAAGGCAAAGGGAACGGAGGGTAAAAGGGAAACATTTGGCTGCCGGGACAAGGCAGGGCTATCTCCCAGGCCTAAATCAACCAGCTCCCGAGGCAGTGCCCTTCCACGTGTTTGGACTGGTGGGCACCATTTTGGCCAGGGTCATAGGCCCTGTTTCCCCATGGCGGCTATGTAGGTTCTCTGGGAAAACCATAAAGAGCCTTGATAATGGTGAAGCCATTCTGAACTGACAGAAGCCACCATGAAAGGTAAATAAAGTAGCTATGAACTGTCAATGAACTAGCTGATATTGGGGTGGTAGGCCGTGCAGACGTAGCCCAAGGGAATGTCCCAAAGGAAATGGATGTTCAGAAGGCTTTTGAGAACAAGAGCAGTTTTTGTTCAACTAAGAATGGCTAACCGCAACACCCCACTTCTCTACTCTGCCTGCTTGCACACCTGCACATTGCACAAGTATAAAAACCTTTGGAAAATTCAACTGGGGGCTGCTCAGTCTCCTCTCAAGAGGGCTGACAGACCCTGTGCAGAAAATAAAACTTTTTCTGTTGAACTTGCCGGTGGTCGGAGATGCTTTCTTTCTGGGAATGGACAGTAGCTACAACATTTCGAGGTGCACCGAGATCCGAGTGCCACTGTCGGAGCCTGCTTAGAAAGGGGAACCAGGACATCCTGATCTGATCCCTTAAATTCATGTGTGGATTGACATTGCCACTAAGAAGCCAACATATATAAAAGACTTACTTCCTCCCCCAACATAAAGAGTTCTTGTTTCCAAGATTTCAGTAAACATGGCAGGACCGGAAAAACAACCTGTCCAAGTTCCTAAAACCACCAAGGTGGAGGCTGTCCCTGTCCCTCCCCCCTCCCTTCCCCCTTTCCCTACCTGTCTGATTTATCCCATTTTGCAAGAGGACTCTGGGAGCAGGAGAGCTGGCTTCCGACCCTTGGTGCCGCTGCCACCCTATCAGGTTCCCAAGGGGCCGGAGAGAGGAATACTCACAGCCTCTTTTTGAGCCCCCCCACCCCACAACAAATACACTAGGGCAGGCATGTCTTAACAACCCCCAGAGAAAGATCACTCAGCAGCAGCCATTCTCCCCTTAAGGCAAGCAGCCCCCAAACCTGGGAAGACTCCCGAATCCCTTTTTCAGTATATGTTCCCTTTTGTTCCAGGGGTTTGTATAATTGGAACCAACAAAACCCCTTTTTTCTGACAAACCATAAGGTCTGATTTCTTTGCTAGATATGGTTTTCCATACTCATCAGCCCACCTGAGGTGATTTCCTGCAACTTCTCCAGGTGCTGTTCATATCAGAGGAATGGGACCCCTTCCAGAGAGGCCCAGAAGGCAGTCAATGGACCTAATGGTCAGCCAGCGGGCACTCCCCACTTGAGAGAAATTTTTTCCCCACTGCACAACCAATGTGGGATCCAAACTCCTAGCAAGGCCCAGAGGGCTTAAGCAGATATCACCAGTTGCTCTTGCAGGGCCTCCGCTTAACCACTAGGAAGCCTATAAATTTATCTAAGGTCAGTGAGAATTCTCAGGCTCCTACAAGAGAATGTCCGCCTGCCTTTTTAGAGTGGCTGATGGACGCCTACGGGCTTTATACCCCTATTGACCTGAAAGCCCCCTGAGAACAGGAGGGAAGTAAGTATTGCCTGTATTATTCAGTCAGTCTGCCTCAGACATGAAAAAGAAGTGGGAAGGGTTTGAAGGGAAAAATCCTAGTGATTTGGTAGAAGTGGCTCATTGAGTGTATAACAACAGAGACAAAGAAACTAGCTAAAATACTAGTAATTGCCATGAGAGACCCCAGAGGCTCAGGAAAAGGAGAGCATGGCCCACTCACGGAGAGACTAACCTGTGGGCACCACCAAGCCCCGAAGAAGGATCAATGTGCCTACTGCAGGAAAGAAGGACATTGGAAACATCAGTCCCTTGAAAACGCCAGGAGAGGTGCACGACCCTCCACTAGAGAGGACGGGCCTCATTCACACCTAGAAAGACCCAAGCAGGAGACAATAATGCTTGAAGAAGCTGAATGAAGGTGTCAGGGCTGTTTCACTTGGCCTCCAGGATCCCACGCTAACACTCCAAAAAGGGGGCCAGCCAGTAAATTTCTTGGTGGACACAGGGGCCACCTTCTTGGTTTTGGAAAAGACTACAGGTGCATTGTCAAAAGGAAAGATTTTAATTACAGGTGCCACATGGCACACCCAAGCATACCCATGGACAACGGCCAGAATAACAGATTTAGCAAAAGAGACAGTTCCACACTCCTTCCTGGTAATGCCTCAGGGCCCCTTTCCCCTAATTGGTCGGGATTTATTACGATAAATGGTGGCCATGATTACTTTCTCATCTGCTGCAACCACCTTAACCCTTGAACTTGAAAAGGCAAAGGTTTTGCTCACCGCTCCACTGCCAGAGGGATATGTGTTTTATCAAAGAGCAGAAGAAACCTCCTCAAAGGAACTTCTTGATAAATGGCTAAAAGATATTCCTTTTGTTTGGGCAGAGAACAACCTGCCAGACCTTGCTGAACATCAGGTGCCTGCGGTCGTACAACTTCTGAGCTCAGCCACACTGGTGAGTGTCAAGCAAAACCCTACTCCCTGGAAAGCACAGGTGGGTATTGCTGTTCACATATGCAGACTAAAGAGGACAGGCATTTTGGTGCCCTGCAAGTCCACATGGAACGCTCCCCTGCTGCCCATGCCGAAACCGGGAACTGAGGACTTCCAAATGGTGCAGGATCTCGGAGAGGTAAATGCGAGGGTAGAAACTGTCCACTCCACGGTACCAAACTCCGAGACCCTCCTGAGTACTATCCCATCAAACTGAATTTGTTATACTGTTTTGGACTTAAAGGATGCTTTGTTCTCCATACCCTTGTCCTCTGTACGTCAACCCAATGAAGACTTACAGGAATACAAGGAGGAACACCCCCAAACCCCCTTGCTCCAGTATGAAGATAACCTCCTCCTGGCCTCCGAAACCCTGGAGGAATGCCCAAGTGCTACCGAGGACCTGTTAATAGTCCTTGGCCAATTGGGGTCCAGGTAATCTGCAAGAGAGGCTCAACTGTGTGTCAATAAAACTGTATACCTAGGCTACCAACTGGAGGAGGGAAAACAGACCTTGTCCCCCAGCCGCACTGAGGTGATCCTCAAAATCCCAGTCCCTGAGACTAAGAGGCAGGTGTGAGAGTTTCTAGGATTTGTGGGGTACTGTCCATTGTGGAATTTGGGATTTGAGGGATTAGCCAAACTCCTATATGCAAGTACTGGGGAAAGGAAAAAACTTCAATGGACTGAAGTAGAACAGCAAGCCTTTGAATCCTTAAAAACGTCGTTCATATGGGCACCCTCTCTTCCCCTTCCAGACATAGAAAATCCCTTCCAATTGTCTATGAGGCCAGGGGCACAGCAAAAGGAATGCTAACTCAGAACTTGCAGCCATGAAAGAGACCTGTGGCCGATCTTTCAATCACACTAGACTCTGTAACTGCAGGATGGCCGAGCTGCATGCGAGCTGAGGCTGCCACGGCCATCCTAGTTATAGAAGCTAGGAAGCTTACACTGGGGCAGGATATTGCTGGGGTAGGGGGACCTATGGTTGAGCCCCTCCTAACAAGTCCCCTGGACCGGTGGATCTCGAATGCCAGGATTATACCACAAATCCCCAAGGTAATGGCCATGACCATGCCATCCCAAGTGTTACTGCCACAACCTACATACTCGGAAAATGATCTAAAGGTAAGCCAAGAGCTGGGCTGCCAAAGAAACTCGGAGCATCCAGGTGGCTGCTCCATCCTGATGGAAGAAGATTCATGCCAGAAGCTCTGGGAGAGATCTGATTCAAGGACTACATGAAGGTATGCACTCAGGATCCTCTAAATGGTCTCAGTTGCTCCTCAGGTACTTTTACATACCCAGGCTTGGACACTGGGTGGCAGATGACACCACTGTTGCTTGCACTGTGCTCGCTCGGGGAAACATCCCTAGAAAAGAAAAGGAGCAACCCCAACCACAAGCTCGAGGTAGTACTCCTGGAGAATTCTGGGAGGTGGACTTTATGGATATCAAACTTAGAAAGTATGGCTACGGGTATTTGCTGGTGCTAGTGGACACCTATTTTGGATGGGTGGGAGCCTTCCCAACAAAGAAGGACACTTCTGCCACTGGGTGTAAATTATTAGTAACTAAAATTGTCCCTAGATTTGGCTTCCCACCACCTTGGGGTCCAACAATGGCCCAGTATTCATTGCTCAAATTACTAAAGTATTAGCAATGCTTCTAAATATTAACTGGAAGCTCTACTGGGCTTATAGGCCCCAAAGTTCAAGGCAAGTAGAAAGAATAAACAGAACCCTAAAGGAATTGTTAGTTAAGTTGCATTTAGAAACTGGCGAGAACTGGATTGATCCTTTCTTTACCTTTTGCCCTACTTCGAGTCCGATGCACTCCCTATGTGAAAAGCACGACCCCGTTTGAATTTAAGTTTGGCAGACCTTCCCCAATTCTCCCAAGACTGAAGGAAGTAGAAGTAATGGAAGTCACTACTTGTTCCTTCATGAAGTGCCTGCAGGCTGTCCAGCAGGTGAGACAAATCATCTGCTCCGACACCTTCATTTTGGGCCCAACCAAGGGAAAGGTGAAGAGGCAGCCCACAACTTGCAACCTGGAGACTGAACGTGGGTAAAGAAGCACTGACCCGAGACCTTAGAACCTAGGGGGACTGGCCCATACTAGGTGATACTTATAACACCAACTGCTATTAAAGTAGTGGGGAAGGGGCCGTGGATTCATCAGTCACAAGTCAAAAAAAGCCCTCCCTGAGCATATCCTGAAAAGATGAACACTCAGAAAGACAGAAAAACCCTCAAAATTAAGGCTTTACAGAACTTAATTGTTTTTGTCTGAGCATTGCTGACAGCACCCGCCATTTCGCCCAACCACAAACACATCTGTGGACTGCTACTCGAACCTCCAACAGTGAATATGTAACTTCTTACACTGGGTCTGACCCCCGTTTCCGCTTTGATTTGTTTGATTTGCTAGGAAAGAGCTGGCATTCCGGATCCTTTAAAGGTAAAGGGCACAATGGGGCCCATAACCGGAATCCCGTCCTATGGGTGCGGAATACCCTCTATAGAAAGAAGGCTCCAAACACACCATTTCTATAGATGCCCGGCTCATGGGCTCCCTAACTGCCAAGGGGAGGGACATTGCCATTGTGCAGCTTAGGGTTGTGAAACTATCATCTTCAGGGTGGAAACTTGTTAAAGACGACCCTATTGTTTTTACAAGAATGGGACTCAAGTCGGAGGGGTTTGATCCCACCACGTGTATGGTTTCCAAATGTAACCCAATAAGAACTGGATTCAAGCGTTATTGGGTTCACTGGGAACACATGGGGAATTCAGTATTATGTAAATGATAGAGATCCCGGGACAACCTTTACTATGCAGCAAAGTAAAATATGGCAACTTCCTGTCCATAAATAGGCCCAAACCTGGTGATAAATCCTGAAGAGCCACAGCTGGGTGTCATTAAGATTCCTTTGCCGCACCCTCCAGACTCTTCAGTAACTTTCCCGTTCACTGCCAGCCCAACTCAAAGGGCCCTTCCCATTCAGGAGCCACCTCAAGGTTCTGTGTTTGATACTCTGGATGCTGTATTCCAATTTATGAACTCAAATCCTAACCTCGCAACTGATTGTTGGCTTTGTCTGAACCCTGCTCCCCCTTACTCGGTAGGCACAGCTACAAATAGCACTATTGGTGCAGAGCGTAATCCAATTAGAAATGTTAGTAAGAAGGATTACACGAAGCAGCAGTCTGTAGGTGAGGTTAGAGTGGACTCAACTCTAGCTCACTTTAAAAGATTACCAAGGGCGAAGACTGTTTTTATTCATCTAATTATCCCTTTAATATATCAAAATATCAAGATTTTTGCCTTCAAGCTGTTCCTATTGAACCAAATGGTGATCCTTATTTGTTATCTGCCCCAACGGGTACTTGCTTTACTTGTTCCACAGGACTAGCACCCTGTCTCCTTTCCCCAGTATTAGCAGCAGACCCGGGTATTTGTGTCCTAGTGCATGTTATTCCTCAAGTGTACCTGTGTTCTGGTGAAGGAGGTAGGGATAACTTTGGAATTTCTGGATGAGCTAAAAGAGCCCCAATGTCAGTCCCACTGTTAACGGGGCTTGGGATTATGGGATTAGCTGCAGTCGGGTCAGTTGCTTTAATACAAGGAAACTTAAACTATCAGACTCTTAGTCAGCAAATTGCTTTAGATTTACAGGGATAAAAATACCATGTTTCCCATTTAGAAAGATCCTTAGACTCCCTTGTAGAAGTGTGTTGCCAAACTGCCGAGGGCTTGACTTGCTCCTTTTGAAACAAGGAGTGTTGTGCATGGCATTAGGAGAAACTTGTTTTATGCAAACCATTCAGGAATCATTAAAGATAGTTTAGCCCTGGTTAGGAAAAGATTAGAGGAAAGAGTCAAGAAAAGAAATGAAGAAACCAATTGGTTTGAAAAGCTACTTAATTGGGCAACCTGGCGAACCACCCTAGTAACGCCCCTAGCCGGATCCCTAATCCTCCTCCTGCTAAACCTCACGTTTGGACCAATAATAACCAATAAGCTAGTGGCAGTCCTCAAACAGAAAGTACAAACCATAAAACTCTTAGTGCTGAGCCCACCATACACTGGGCTGGCTACCGCAGATTCAATGATTTGAACTCGGCTAAGAAGAGGAGGGAATGTAGCAGCTCGGGGCAAAGCTTAAACAGCCTTGACAAGAGAAGTCATTTTGAGCTGATAGAAGCCATTATGAACAGTAAATAAACTAGCTATGAACTGTCAACGAACTAGCTGATATTGGGGAGGTAGGCTGTGCAGACGTAGCCCAAGGGAACGTACGGAAGGAAAGACCAGAGCAGGTAATGTTCAACTAAGAATGGCTAACTGCAACACCCTGCTTCTCTACCTGCTTGCATACCTGCACATTGCAAAAGTATAAAAACCTTTGGAAAATTAGACTGGGGGCCACTCAGTCTCCTCTCAAGAGAGCTGACAGTCTCTGCGCAGAAAATAAAACTTGTTCTGTTGAACTTGCCCGCGGTCTGGGTGGCTTTCTTTCTGGGAAGAGACAGTAGCTACAACAGACACAGGTGGCGCCATTCTGCCTGGGAGTGGAGTCATGTGGCTGGGAAAATGGAAGCCGCAGATTGTGGCCTAGCCGAAAGCCAGCCTGGAGCCAACCACCCAGCCAGAGACCGGCCCAAACCAACAGGGTAGATGTGGGCGCTCCCAGCCATCCTGATTGGCGGAGCCGCAGCACACCACTGTGTCCCAGTCTTGGTGCAACAGACTCCATTTTGAGGCCTGCACCTCCATCTTAGCTCTCAAGACTGACCCCTAACCGACCTCCCCTCCCCTGCTCTACCCCAAATTCCTGGAACCAGCTCGTCCCAAAGCCAGAATGTTTTCTGAATATATGGTCACTCCACCCCTCCCTCACATATAGATAAGATTAACGACCCCTCTGAAGCACCTATGTGCGCAGATCCTCCCCAGCCATGATCAAAATACTCTACGGACAACCTTTTCTTTTCTCGCCTCTTCCTGCAACTGATTGCCCTCTGCTAGCTTCGTACCTTCCATACTTGTCCTTGCTCCGCAACCTTCTTAGACAACACGAAAACTCCCCCATCCCTGAACCATCTCCGACCTCTGCTGATCACCAAAAACCAGTGCATCCTGGAAATGCTGTGTTAATTAAATCCCTAGCACCCAGACCCTTAGCACCCCGGTGGGAAGGCCCTTACACCGTAGTGCTCACTACTCCCTTGGCAGTCAAGGGTCTTGGAATAGATTCCTGGGTACATTTGTCCCGAGTCAAGGCAGCAGTGAACTCTGACCATGGCTCCCAGTGGTCTGACTCAGTCTAGTGGTCCTATGTCTCTCCGCCTCACTCGCCTCACCAAGCCAGCCAGCTAAACCTAACATAATTTCCCCTTTTGCTAGCGATTTTACTTGACTGAAAACTATACCAATTACGCCCGCACTAAGCGTTATGATTATTTGCTGGCCACCGCTGACTGCCCACCCACAGGGTGCAGAACACCCATATACTTAAATTTCACTGACTTTAAGCGGCATCAAGGAAAAGCTGATCCCATTATTTGCTACCTGTATGACCAGAAGGCAACTACCCAATGTGCAAAAAGGTGAATACAGAAAAATGTAGGGTGTCCTTGGTCTTCCTGCCAGATACTTTACCTTTCCCTTTGTCCCCAGGGATGATTCTACTACCATAAATCTAAATACACTCTCACAATCCCAGACCCCTGGGATAGCCGCTGGACACCTCTGGTTCCAGGAGCGTGGTACGCCACTCGCCGAGAGAAATTTCCAGACGCCAAACTCTATGTATGGAGGTCGCTACTCCAGGTCCAATCCACCATCCACTGTAATATTCAGATCCAAGACCTTCAACTCACTAAGCAAATTTCTAAACCTTCTGAGTCTCCCTTCTCCCAGCTTACCCTGCTACAGCAGGGACTGGCCATCGCCACTTTGCTGGACTAGCCAACCTCTCCACCTGCTGCATGTGTGCAGCCCTAGAACGCCCTCCTCTGGTAGCAGTACCAGGTCCTGCCCTGTCATTTTCATCCAACGTAAAGACCACAAAACCCATAACCATCCCCAATATTCCTCTGTACATCCAACCAGAAAACACTCAAGTGCCCTTTTGCTACTCCAATCCATCGACACAGACATGTAATGTCACCCAAATCCCCTCCAAACCACTAACAGCGCCAGAAAAAAATTTTCTTTTGGTGCAACTATACACTAAGCATTTAAACATCAGTTCTACCTTACCCTTTTGTGCCTGCCCATCACTCTGGTTCCGCAGCTCACTACATACACTCCGGCTGAGGTCCAGGACAAATACATCCAGGTATACAGTCGCCAAACTAAAAGAGCAGTTTTTCTTCCGATAGCAGTGAGAATCTCCTTAGCCTCAGCAGCAGGTGCAGTAGGACTCAGCGGCGGGACCCTTAGAACCTCTATCACCACAGCAGACAAGTTATCCACACGCTTCCAGCTGGCAGTTGATGCCTCTGCCAAATCTCTAGCCTCCCTGCAGAAACAAACAACCTCTGTTGCCCAAGTTGCCTTGCAGAGCCGCTGCACTTTAGACCTCATCACTGCTGAAAAAGGAGGAACCTGCTAATTCCTCCAGGAGGAATGCCGTTATTACATCAATAAGCTGGGAATTGTGGAAACTAGAGTCCAGACCCTCAACAAGCTAAACCGTGAGCTGCAAAACAACAGATTCAGAACAGACGGATCCTCTTCCTGGTGGAACTCTTCTCTGTACTCCTTCCTAGCCCCCATACTAGAACCCATAATTTTAGTAGTAATTTTGCTCTTAATTGCTCCTTGTCTCATTCAGCTCCTGCAAAGTTGACTCCGCGAAATCACCCGTATAGCAGTCCACCAGCAACAACAACCTCTCCACCCTGTGCCAGGCCGCAACTCCCAGTACTCTGCCTGGAAAAGCCCCTCCCCTTGCTCTTCGCCCACTACCCACAGGAAGCAGTTACAGAAATGGACTAATGTTGTCCCTTTTCCCTATAGGGTCAGTCTAAAACGTCCTGTCTTGGCACAACAGACTCCATTTTAGTTCTCAAGACTGACCCCTAACTGACCTCCCCTCCTCTGCTCAACCCCAAATTCCTGGAACCAGCTCCTCCCAAAGCCGGAAGGTTTTCTGAAGATATGGTCACTCCACGCGTCCCTGACATATGTAGGTAAGATTAACGACCTTCTCCCTTTGGAAGCACCTGTGTGCGCAGATCCACCCCCCCCCCAAGCTATGATTCTCCCCAGCTGTGCCTGCCAGCAGTGGGCATAAAAACGCCGCCAGGATTTTTTCCCTGGCGTGGCTTCAATAGCTCAATACCCTGAGTTGCTGAACCCGCCACAAGTTCGCAATAAAGCCTGCTTCTAAAACTTAATTAATTGGGTCTTTGATTCTGTTTTCGAGTCCAAATAAACTTTTACACTGAGCCTCGAGAAGGCTTTGGGAGTCAAAATCCTCCCAGCCTCCAGGCAGCAGCGTCCCAGCCCCCTCCCAAATGCAGCCCGGGAAGGCAGGCACAGAGAGGCACATCAAGTCCCGCACACCAGCAAGAAACGGCGCAAAGACCAACACCAGCAAGAAACGGCGCAAAGACAGACACCAGCAAGAAACGGCGCAAAGATCGACACCAGCAAGAAATGGCACAAAGTCCGACACCAGCAAGAAACGGCGCAAAGACCGACACCAGCAAGAAACGGCGCAAAGACCGACACCAGCAAGAAACGGCGCAAAGACCGACACCAGCAGGAAACGGCGCAAAGACTGACACCAGCAAGAAATGGCGCAAAGACCGACACAAAAGGCTGGGGCTGCGGCAATACGCTACAAGCGTCCCCAGGGGCCTCCACCGTATTGGGTGGGGCGCCACTTGGATTGGCTCACCTAGGCCAGGTGAACTCAACCCAACAATTCTCCCAAGGGTGGTGAGGTGAAAGGAGCCCAGAGGGGCCCACAACCCGTGAGATCAGCATGGGAAGGCCCACTCCTGGGCCCGGCTTACCTCATAGCTTCCAGTCACACAGCACCACTTCTGTTCGAACATCACCGCTTCTGTTGGACCTCACCTGGGGCAGGTGTGCCTCGGTCCTCGGCTCCACGCCAGAAACAGCTCACGCCGAGGCCTGGTTTGGGATCCTCTTGAGTTTTATGAGCGGTTAGGGAGGCGTGGTCGATGACGTAGTTCGACCTCATTGGCTGTATTGTTGAATTGAATTCACCTGGCCTAGGTGAGCCAATGTAGGTACAGCGCCCACCCAGGCGTAGCTCCCCCTGCTGGCTGGAAACCTGAACTTCTGAGCATGCAGTGAGCCTCTACTTCATGAGCCGGTAGCTCAGACCTCTGAGCTTGTGTAATGGGCCTGCCAGTCCCTATGCTAGCTCCCTAACAGGTTTTCCAGCCAAAGGTCTGCCTTCTGGGGCTGTTCTACAGAAAGCACTTGGTTCCTGACCCCTACGCATTCAGGGTGGTGGATGCCCTTGCTTCCATGCTTGCTTCTATGTAATTCTGGAATGGTCCTTGTTTCACACGGTCGGCGAGGTCAGGAATTCTGGGCTGGTTGGCTACCAGGCACAAAATAAATAGCCAACGGATTGAAATCTCAACCCCTATATTGGTTTATTATGGACCACACAGACTTGTCTTCTGGAACTTCCCTCCTCAATTTCTGAACCCTTGAACTCCTTGCCACCTCTACGTGGAAAACAAGGATTCCAAACTCCGATCACCACATCTGCCTGCCCCCCCCAGTCCCTCTGTGGTCCCCCTTGTCTTCCAGAGGTGCATTGTCAACCAGCAAAGTCGGGCCTCTCCATTTCTCAGAAGCTGCAGATTGTTACGTGACATCACCCTGTGTTTAAATGTTAGTGATTATGCTATCTAAAAAACAAATCTGAGCCAACTGGGGACAAACAAAACTCATTTCAAACACCAGCTCTGTCTCCCATAAGGTCCCGTGTACAACTGCTACAACACAACAGTGGGTCCTGCTGGGTCTCTACTATCATCTGGGAGGAAGGCTATTTATTACCGGGAATCCTACCTTGGTCCCTTGGTGTTAATTGCAGACTCACTGGGTGACGGATTGTATCTGACACGCACCATGTTTCCCGCAGCAAACACAACACTTTGTCAAACTCCGTTTGGTATTGCTCCATCCCTCCATCATTCTCCCTAATGACAAAAATAATTAACACATTCATATAAAAGCACAGGATGAGGAGAGCTTTAATTTATTCATCTAGTTCAGGGTCCTCCCTGTTATCAATATATGACAAGTTAATGTCATATATTAATTAAAAAGCAACAGTGAAGCAATTTAGGAAACTGAGGGATTGTCATGGGTCCTGGTTGTGACAGCATGTTTTGGGCATCATGGAAGATTACAGATTTGCCTTCTGTGGTATCTCATATCCATCATCCAAAAACTACCTGCTCTTAAGGGTAGAGAGAGTGAGCTTGTCTTTGAAAAAGGTGCCTGGGTCTCTTTTCCGGTTGCCGCAGCGCTAGGAACCATGAGTACCAAAGTCTCTCGCGACACCCTCTACGAGGCGGTGCGGGAAGTCCTGCACAGGAAGCAGCGCAAGCGCCGGAAGTTTTTGGAGACGGTGGAGCTGCAGATCAGCCTGAAGAACTACGACCCTCAGAAGGACAAATGCTTCTCTGGCACCGTCAGGCTTAAGTCCACCCCGTGCCCCAAGTTCTCAGTGTGTGTCCTTGGGGACCAGCAGCACTGTGACAAGCGAAGGCCGTGGAGATCCCTCACATGGACATCGAGGCGCTCAAGAAGCTCAACAAGAATAAGAAGTTGGTCAGAAAGCTGGTCAAGAAGTATGATGCCTTTTTGGCCTCAGAGACCCTGATCAAGCAGATTCCTCGAATTCTGGGCCCGGGCCTGAACAAGGCCGGGAAATTCCCTTCCCTGCTGACCCACAATGAGAACATGGTGGCCAAGGTCGACGAGGTGAAGTCCACCGTCAAGTTCCAGATGAAGAAGGTGCTGTGTCTGGCAGTGGCAGTTGGCCATGTGAAGATGACAGATGATGAACTCGTGTACAACATCCACTTGGCTGTCAACTTTTTGGTTTCGCTGCTGAAGAAGAATTGGCAGAATATCCGTGCTTTGTACATTAAGAGCACCGTGGGGAAACCCCAGCGCCTGTACTAAGCTACGGTTCAATAAACTTTATTGTTCCTGTTTAAAAAAAAAAAAAGAAAGAAAAAAGTGCCTGGGTTTGGTAGCTGCTCACAGGATAGCAGGTGTAACGTATTATGAGAATTTAACAAGGCTCTGAGAAGACGGTTATTGGAAGTTCTGGCTGGAGGGCAAGGCCATGACTCCTGAAAGATTCTGGATCCAAAAGTCAAGTCAGAACTGGATGCCACAGACTTTCTCAATCCAGCCCTCTTTGCCCCTCCCCTAAGGCCAATACATTTCTTTTTTTTTTCTTTCATTATTTATGTATTTATTTTAATCGTTTTATTGGGGCTCATAAGGCTCTTATCACAATCTGTACATACATCAATTGAGCAAAGCACCCTTATACATTCGTTGCACTCATCACTCTCATAATTCACCTTCCACTTGGGTTCCTGGAATCAGCTCGGTTTCCCTTTTTTTTTCCCCATCCCCCTCCCTCCCCGATCCCACCCCTGGTCCCTTGATAATTTATAAATAATTATTACATCTTATCTTACACTCCCCGGCGTCTCCCCTCACCCGCCTCCCCCTTGCCAATCTCCCAGAGAGGAGGTTACACATAGATCTCTGAGATCGGTTCTCCCTTTCTACATGCCCTTCCCTCCTGGTGTCGCCACTCCCACAGCTGGTGTTGAGGGGTTCGTCTGTCCTAGATTCCCTGTGCCTCCAGATCCCCACTGCACCGCTGTACATCCTCTGGTATAACCAGGTCCACAAGGCAAGGTAGGATTGGGGTCATGATGATTGGGAGGGGAGGAAGCGTTCAGGAACTAGAGGAAGGTTTTGAGTTTCATTGTTGCTACACTGAACCCTGAGTGGCCCATCTCCTCCTCACTACCCCTCTGGAAGGGGTGTCCAGCTGTCTACAGGTGGGCGTTGGGTCCCCATCATGCACTCCCCCTCTTTCACGGTGATGTGATTCTCACCACCACCCCACCTTTGATGTTGGAGACCTGGTCTCCTCTGTCCTTCATGATCACCTATGTTGGTGTGCTGCTTCCGTGTGGGCTCGGTTGCTTCTGGGCTAGATGGCCGCTTGTTTGCATTCAAGCCTTTAAGTCCCCAGACGCTATATCTCTCAGTAGCCGGGCACCATCCGCCTTCTTCACCACACTTGCTTATGCACACTTTCGTCTTCAGCCATTATGTGAGAGAGGTGATCACACAATGATTGATTTTGTTCCTTTGTATCTGCTACATGGTCCATTCAACACCTTGTATTCGCTTAGGCCGTGTGCTTCTTCTCTGTGGGCTTTGTTGCTTCTGAGCTAGATGGCCGCTTATTTGCCTTCAAGCCTTTAAGACCCCAGACGCTATATCTTTTTTTGATAAGCCGGGCACCATCAGCTTTCTTCACCACATTTGCTTACACACACGGCTGTCTTCAGTGATCATGTCGGGAAGATGGGTATCCTGCAATGGCTGCTTAGCAGGGTGAGGTGCTATTGTATTGGGGGATTATGCATGAGGAGACCCAATGTCCATCTGCTACCCTACTACTGAACCTATAAATATATGCATATAAATCTATTGCCCCCATAATCATAAATATGTTTACATATGTACATGTCTGTATTTAGGCTTCTCTGTATGCACTTTGCCTCCTACTCCTTTCCTCTATTTCCTTTCGCTTTCCTCCCGACCCATTACCATGTTTAGCCTTCATTCTGGATTCAGTAGTTCCTCTCAGTTACCTTGCTCTTGGTCACTCCCTTCCAGTCCTCCCCTCCCCTCCCTCCTCTGGTTTTGAACCATTCGCTGTTCCCTTGTCCCTGTGTTGGGCGACACCTCCTCCCTTCCCCTACCTCCCACGCTCTCATGTCCCTCCAGGACCGTTGGTCCTGTTGTTTTCTTCTCTCATTATTTGTCCAGCCTATCTTGTCTAGGTGGACCTGCTGACATAGTAATACGTGCATACAAATGGATATGACTTTGACTGCGCCCAAGTGGCCCATAAGAACATGGCTTTGACAGAAGCAACATCGACACGCTGATAAGCAGAAAAGCCACTAGCATACAAAATTTACTGGGTAAAAAAACAAAACAAATTTAAAAAGACTAAACAAAAAGATAGCAAAATATTAAAAGAAAAAATTGCTAGTAGTTCAAGGTCCTTTCATTGGCCTTTAGGAGTGTTTTCTAGGTGTAGCTTGTGAGGCGCCACGTCCTGGCCCAGAAGACCATCCTTTCTACTCCCTCGGGCTCCCTTTGCTCTGCTTCCTCCGCTGCTCCACTGCATGTCCCCAGTGTTTGCCTCAGTGTGGCGGGGTCAGCTCAGTTGCCCATCCCCCATTGTGTCTCAGGTGCTGTCCCGTGTAGGGCCATGTGTTGGTGCAGGATGTCATATCTCGTAGTGTGGTCAGCTGAATGGTCCTCTCTGTATGATGGGCTCTTCTAGCTGGTCTATCGACTTTGGGCTTGGTGGACCCAGGTGTACTCCACTATGTCCTTTCTCCTTCTTTTGTTTCAGCTTCCTTCTGGATGTGGTGTGGTGGGTCAGTTCCTTTCCCACTCCAGACAATCTATTTTTGTTTTCTGTGGTATTCCCTTCGAGTGTGGGGGTCGGCCTAATTCTGGTTTGGGCCGGCTTGTCGTCCAGCCTCTTTGTGTAGACCTCTGTACTTTGCGTTGTCCTCCTTGTTTGGTGTGTCGTGTTGGGGTCCGTATGCATGTTCCAAATCTGTGGGGACATAACCGATACTCTCCCCCGGGTGGGTTAGTACCCTGCCCCCCCCCATACCATCCATTCGGATTCTCCCCCTCCCGGTTCTCCCTCTCCCTACCCCACTACCCCTTCTTTATGCTGGGCTCTTATGTACCTCCCTAGGTGTGGCCTGTCCTCCCTCCAACTATCTATGCTTCCTCCCGTTTATTGTGGGATGGATGTTTATTCTTCTATTTCTGTCATGCTGATTGTACTTATCTCAGGGGACTCATGTTGTACCTGTCCCTTTGGGTCTGGCTTACCTCGCTTAACATAATTCCTTCCAGCTCTTCCCATGAAATAACGTGTTTCATGTGCTCATCGGTGCTTTTCAGTGCTGCATAATACTCCATTGTGTGTATGTGCCAAAGTTTGCTAATCCACTCGTCTGTCGATGGAAACTTAGGCTGTTTCAAAGTCTTTGCCATTGTGAATTGTGCCGCAATAAACATTGGAGCGCATATGACTGGTCGTGTTTTATTTGCTGCTTCAACCGGGTATATGCCCAGTAGAGGGATGGCTGGGTCATGAGGTAGATCAATTTCCATTTTCTTTAGGTATCGCCAGATTGCTTTCCACAGTGGCTGTACAAATGTACACGACCACCAGCAGTGGAGGAGGGTTCCTACTTCACCACAGCCCCTCCAACACTTGTTGCTCTCTGATTTACTGATCTGGGCTAGCCTCAGGGGTGTTAGGTGGTATCTCATGGTTGTTTTGATTTGCATTTCTCTTATGGCAAGGGACTTCGAGCACTTTCTCATATGTTTATTGGCCATATTGATCTCCTCTCTAGTGAAAGTTCTTCTCATTTCTTTTGCCCACTTCCTTAGGGGGTTAACTGTTTTCCTCTTTTTGCAGGTCACGATGGTGTTGTAGATTTTAGTAATGAGCCCTTTGTCTGATGTGTCATTACTAAAAATCTTCTCCCAGTCTGTGGGTTGCCTTGTCACCCTCTTGGCAAAGTCTTTCGAGGTGCACATGCATTTTATTCTTATTAGATCCCATTTGTCGATTTCCAATTCACCTGTGTGTGTCCCCTTCCCTGTTGCAGTGAGCCTATGTGCTCCCTGGGCCAGTACGCTGAGATTAGTCCCGATTCCCTCCTTAATGGTCCTGATGGTTTGGGGTTTGACTTCTAGATCTGTGATCCACCTTGAGTGTATTCTTGTGCATGGGGTGAGGTAGACGTCTTATTTCAACTTTCTACATGTGGATATCCATTGTTTCCAGCACCACTTATTAAAGAGGGCATCTGCTTCCCACTTGACATTTTTGGGACCCTTGTCGAAGATCAGTTGTCTATATGCTGATGATTTTACTCCTGGGCTTTCTATTCTTTTCCACTGGTCTGAGTGTCTATCATTGTGCCAGTACCATGCTGTTTTGACCACTGTAGCTGTGTAGTAGGCATTGAAATCAGGTAGGGCGAGTCCTCCAATTGTGTCCTTCTTCTCGAGGAGTTCTCTGCTAATTCTGGGTTTCTTCCCTCTCCATATGAAGTTGGTGGTCAGTTTTTCCAATTCTTTGAAGAAGGTTGAGGGTAATTGGATTGGTATAGCAGGCCAATACATTTCTAAGGGTTATGGATTCTACTTCAGAATCGTTCTCAATCTCAATCCCAGGGCCCTCTTCACCATTGCTGGCTAGACCTGTTCACCTCTTGCCATATGTGTGTGTGTGTGTGTGTGTGTGTGTATCACACACACACACACACACACACACATATGGGTTTATTGTAAGTCTGGGTCTGTAGGTTTCTCGGGTGGGAAATGTCTCGGTCCTTGGCTACACACTAGAAAGAAATTCACACCAAAGCCTGGTTGGTGATCCGAGTGGGTTTATATACAGGAGAGAAGAAGGTTCCGGCGTTACAGTTAACTGAACACGGGCACCCTTATGACACTGCACACCCAGCCCTGCTGAGCGGAAGGCAGAGAAGCAGCTGAAGGGAAGGTTCCAGCCTTTTAAGGGCTTTCAGCTGTGAGGCGTCAATTAAGCTCTCCTGGCTTGGCCTTGAATTGGTGCATGCCCTTTAGCCTGCATTGGCTTCCAACCTCCTGTAGGGGGCCCCCTAAGCATGGAGAGGAACAACCCCTTGTCTTGCTACCTAACAGGTCTACATTCCTGTATGGTTACATTGAGATGGAAGTAGCCCCTTTAGACAGCCTGTGAGGTTCACCAGGAGCCACAGGCCCCAGCGTTCCCTGTTACCACCTTAAACCTTAAACTACTGTTGGAGTTTATATTATTTGTGCGGGTCTGTGGACATGGAATGTTTCCATGCCAGACCCTGAAGTTGCACAAATAAGCATCCAGAACAGAACTCATACAGGCTCTAATAAGATGCTCAGATGCTTCTTGCTAGGATGAGAATTCATCGAAGTTTGTGAGCAGTTCAGATCTTGTAAGGGAGAACAGGTCAGTAGTGTATCCAGAGAAGAGAGCAAAGGTCAGGGGAAAGGGAGGAGGCCCACAGACATCTGTGCTCTGTGTTTGGCCACAAGACAAGAAACCAGGTCTCCCTGAAAAAGAAAGCAGAACAGCAAGTCCCTCGGAACTAGGACATCTTTAAACCTGACCTATACAACACTCGGCTCAGGGAGGCGCCTTGGAAAACCGTAAAAGCCCGAAAAGAGGGACAAGGAGGAAGCCCAAGTCTTTGGTTTTCCCTGCTGTGCTTTCAGTGTTGAAATGTCTGTGCACGGAGCCTTTGAAATTTCAGAATCAGAGAGTGGATTCATAAGCCAAGCTCCTGCTTTATTCTTCAATGCATTTTAGCCCAACTCCTCCTTGGTGACACATGTAACAGAAATTCTGGACTTAGGAGCCACTTGGTCCTTGGACACTAGGAGATTACAGTGGAATCTGAAACAGGGCTCTAACCACCAACTGGACTGGCCTAGGAAGCCCAAGTATTCAGTCTCCCAAACACCAACCTCCCGTTGCTCTTCATCTGCCTCCACCTTGTTCAGCTTTAGTTGTCCGTGGAAGCGTTTGGCACCCATCTGATGCTTCAGAACCCAGAAAGGAGGAAAGGTAAAACTGGGATTCAAATGAAACAAGATGTGCCCGGGGCTCCTCGTGGCATTTGTCACCTTCAGTTCCCTCTTCGGACGCAGATGTGGCAAGGTTCACAAACAAGCTTTACCAGAAAGAACAGCCTGCTTCCAAGTGAGAAAAAGCCCTTTACACATGAGTTCCTGAGGTCAGCCCAGCCCTGTGCGCCACCCACCCCTCCCAGAGTCCCCTGCTCTCCGGCGAAGCATTAAAGCAAGTGGAAGCAGAGATTTGCTCAGAATAAAAAATCATTTTTCACAATAGCATGCCACATTCTGGATGGCAATCACGGCTGCACAAACCGTATCCATCCCCAGTCATAATGTTGCCGCCTCAGTGACCACACACACACATTGTGTGGCGAGACTCAGAGTCTATTCCATTTGTGATCAATTGTTTCCTCCCTCTCCACACTTTGCACTTAGGAGACATGCTCTCTGGAGGCGGTTGAGGCTTGTCTTGTGGCCAATAATCATCTCCTACGCCTTCCTTTCCAGTCACTAATTTGATGTCTTCACTCAAAGAAATGCCCATAAGTTGAGGTTTCAGAGGAGAGCTCCTTGAGCTCCCCAGACAACAAGGGGGCCGAGTGTCACCGTCATTATCCTGAGCTGGGAGGGAACACTAGTGTTCCGGAGGCTGGGAATCCGTCACTGCCTGCCCATCGCACAGACAGAGCAGATGCGGTTATAATTGCTTCTAGACGTCCTGCCATGCTCAGTTGAACGTCAAAGCCATAAACGCTGCCCGACTACAATAAAACTGGAGTACGCAGACATTTCTGCATCATTGCCGGGTGAAAATACACTGAGTGGAGTTGGATGAGATGGCAGCAAGCGCTTAAGGAGGGGGTGCTGTGGGAATACCAACAAGATGACTGCCAGTCTCCGTTTCCTCCTCTCGTCTGCTTTGTGTTTTCTTTCAGGACCAGAAGAAATGATGCATATGTAAGGATAAAAAATTTTCCATTTCCAGAGGAGTTTTCCACCCCCCAATCTACCCGCAGCCTCCTTTGAGCAAGCCAGTAAAAGCTTTTTTTTTTTTTTTTTTTTTTAAACCTGCCTTCTCACTATGGCAATTTCCAGAGCTGCTATGTGACTGTGTTTTAAAGTCCCCCTTAGGATCCAGAGTGCAATCCATATCACAAAGGCATCCTCCCAGTCCCAAATAGCAATGCGACCTCAATTCAGAAGGTTGTTCTTGTTTCCATAGACCCAGAATGGAGTTTAAGCTGTTGATCTTGACTGTGGTTGTCGCGTCAGCCTCTCATGGGCACCTCATGGGCAGTGGAGCAAACTGTGCCTATCTGTGCTACCACCAGGACTGGGAGAGGAAGCCAACAGTGGTGGGCCATAGGTCAATGTGTGGATGGGGATGATCAGGTCTTTCTTCATTATTCTGTTTCAGTCTGGAAACACCACTGAAGCCTGCTCAGTGTCATAGCAACACACAAACCTTCACTGACAGTCTGGGGCACATTGGCTGCAAATCAAACCCGGGTCTTCCCGGTGAAAGTCGATGAGAGGTCTACCACTGAAGCACCGTGGCCCTCACCTCAAACCAGGGCAGTCATTTCCGGAGTTCAAACCAGACCACAATGCAGGATGACTGAGATTGCCACCAGAATCTGATACTGATGCAGAAAAAAACCTAACTACCATTTTATTGACTCCCAATAGGACAAAGATCTGCCCCTTTGGGGTTTTGAGACTTTAAATCCTTACAGCAGGGGTCGCAACCTGTGGGTCGCGACCCCTTTGGGGATCAAATAACCCTTTAACAGGGGTCATCCAATTCATAACGATAGCAAAATTACAGTTATAAAGTAGCAATGAAAATAATTTTATGGTTGCAGGTGACCACAACATGAACTGTATTAAAGGGTGGCGGCATTCAGAAGGTTGAGAACCATTGCCTTACAGAAATAGACAACCTCATATTTCTCCCACGGAGGGGCTAGTCAGTTCAAACCCCTGACCTTGCGATTAGCAGGTTAATGCATAGTCCACTACACCACCAGGGCTCCTAATGATATAATAAGAGATACTATTGTTAGATCACTCGTGGGAGAAATATACCTCAGTCCTTGGCTTCGCGTGAGAAAGAATTCACTCCGCAGCCTGGATTGTGATCCAAGTGAGTTTTTTGAGAGAAGAAGTTTCAGGTTTACACAGGCACCTCAGGGCCCCTCACCCCTGCACAGCTTGCCTAGAAGCTGCTGGAGAGAAAGTCACTACGTGGGCTCCAGGATCCTGCCTTTTCTTTCTTTTCTTAAATCGTTTTATTAGGGGCTCATACAATTCTTATCACAATCCATACATACATCAATTGTGTAAAGCACATTGTACACTCACTGCCCTCATTATTCTCAAAACATTTGCCTCCACTTAAGCCCCTGGCATCAATCGAGTCATCATTTTTACCCCTTCCTCCCCACTCCCCCATCCCTCAAGAAACCTTGATAATTTGTGAGTGGTGATAGTGGGAGGGTAGAGGGAGGGTGGATTGGAAAGAGGAAACCGATTACAAGTATCTACATGTGACCTCCTCCCTGGGGAACGGACAACAGAAAAGTGGGGGAAGGGAGACATCGGAGAGGTCAAGATCCTGCCTTTTCAATTCCTCCACAGGGAGGCATGGTTGATGGTCCTGGTCAACCCCATTGGCTGGATTGAATTCACCTGGCTCAGATGGGCCAATCCAGGTGTAACACCCACCTAGGTGTACCACCCCTTCCTGGCCGGAAGTTTGAACCTGAGCATATGTAATGGATGACCCACTCCCTATGCTAAGCTACCTAACAGTATTTGCAAGATGCCGAGCAATGTTCTAAGCTTTTTGTATATAATAATTCAATTATTTCACTTAAGAAGCCTATGTGTGGACTCTATTCTTGCCTCATTTTACAGATGAAAAATCAGTGGCACAGGATGATAAAGTCATGAGCCTATGACCACACAGTGAGGAAGTGGAAAGGAGAGATTTGAACCCAGGCTGCAGAGTCCATGCCTTGGGTGCCTACAGCGCCACATAGGACACAGGAAAGCATGGAGCAGACTCGGCGTAAGACCTAGCATGTATGTGCTAGGACTGCATGAGAGTAGCTGCTACTCAGATCCAGAAGAGAATACAAGGCTATTGCAAAAATTATTTTTTCCAAGAGAGGGTGGAATTCTGCATCTTGTGCGAAATCCCCCAACCTGCACATGGCACAGCTACTTCAGAAGGTTCCCAACAATGTGTGCTGTGTGGCAAACCTAACTGAGCTCAGGGGGAGCTGGTCTGTGGGTTATGTTACCCAGAAGGTGAGCAGTTTGAACTCACCAGCCACCACTCCAAGGGAGAAAGAGAAGGCTTTCTGCTCCCATGGACTTACAGTCTTTGAAGTGGCAGGGAGCATTTCCATGCAGCCTATGATTAGGATCTAGGAGGGTGAGGGTGGATGGAGTTGGTTGAGACCTGGCTTCAGGGCATTTCCCAGAAGGGCTTCCTGCAGTGACTCTGCCTTCAGGAATGTCTGGTGACCCTGAGGGCAGCAAAGTCCTAAGCACACTCAGGCAGTGGTTCTCAACCTTCCTAATACAGGTCCTCTTGTTGTGGTGACCCCCTGACCATTAAATGATTTTCTTGCTACTTCATCACTGTAATTTTGCTACAGTTATGAATTGGACGAGCCCTGTGAAAGGGTCATATGACTCCCAAAGGGGTCGCAACCCACAGGGTGAGAACCACTGCACTAAGGGTTCCCCTTCCGGGCAGCTCTACCAGTGTCTGATGTGCATAGTTCTGTGAGGTGAGAGAAATGAACTTAGTGTCTGCTTCTGGTGACAGTTGATGTGGGTGGGCTTTCTCCCTATGTCAAATCCCTCTCAAGCCATTTGTCACCACAACAGAGGGAGCCACACACATAAAGCAAGAAGAGGAGGCAGCATAGCAGGACGGTAAGCAGAACAAAGATTGAATAAGCACAATTCATTTCAATCATGAATCGGGTGCCCTTGAGATGTGAGGAAGACCCCAGTCTAGTGACATTAGATCAGGTTTAGGGATTGAGTGACGGGACCCTCTTGGCTCCCCTCAGCCCCTATCTTGCTTTCCCATTGACCCTGCCCCTTACATCGTGATTGGTCCTTATTCCAGCATGATGGTTGGTTTCATAATCACAACATGTGGGAATGTGTTAGTCGATAGGTTATACAGGCACAGTCTCTGGAATGGGTAAGTGAGGAGGTGTGACTGGTGACATGACTGGTGGAATGGATCATGTGAAGTGATTTGAGATCGTTGTTCAGACCTGATAGGTCATCCAGGCCTCTAGTTGATCCTGGCAGTACTCTAGTTTAAGGAAACAGAATGTTAGGCATTTAAGTCATATTTAAGCTTAAATTTTGAGCAATAGGCTGTGGCTCACAGTGAGAGTCTATGTGGAGACCCTAAATCCATTTTGAGGGGCCACACATTCAGCCACCATTGAGTTCTTTCCTACTGCTGACCGGCAGTGGAAAGCTTGCGTCCACTCCCCGGGCCAGACTCAGCGATATACGGTCGTGTGCACATCCCAATGAAGGTCCCGCTCATGCTCTCACAGGCCCTCCCGCAACTCCATGAATTGATCCGTCTTCAGGGACAGTTTTGTGACAAAGGTGTTTGTTTTCCATGTCTCATTTAAGCTTTCAGGAGCTCAGGTGGTGATGCTGGATAGTGTTGGACTATTAACAGCAAGATCGCTGGTTCGAAGCCACTAGTCATTCCACAGGAGAAAGATGAGGTTATTGCTTCCTGTAAAGGTAGCAACTTCAGGATCCCTACACAGAGTCACTATGAGTCAGAGTCAGCAGGACAGAATGAGTGTCATTTTATTTAAGTAACTGTGGCTGTGGGTCCTTCCGACACCATTGGGGCCTCATGCGGATGCTCTCCTTCATCCAGAACAGCGGTTTGTGCCTTTTTCTTGTGTAAAACATAGCAAAGGAGTTCCTAATAAAATAAAGTTGAATTGGGAGTCTTTTTTCCCTCAAACAAAGTAAATCCATAAATAGAAATGAGACTATGGTGCTAATAACCAGTTGGAGAGTTGAGAGAGCTGAACTCTCAATCCTGGTAGAAACCCATTGTGACTTTAAAAACTTGCTCAAGGTCATCCATAGCCTATGAGGTTGAGTTGAGCAGACACAAAACAGATGTGTTGGGGAGTAATTGTGTACATTAAGTAAACAATTTATCTTTCTAAAGATTCTGTCTAAAACTTACTTTAAATAGTAAGTTTTCCCCTGGGCTAGGGAAAGGTCAGGGAGCTTAACCCCCTAGTATCCACCCCCTCTCAGCATTCATCATGTTAGGCCAGAGGAGCCAAATCACACCCACTACCCAGGGAGCACTGCTTCCAAAAGCCCATTGCCTGTGCCGGGGCAGAGGGCAGGTACCCGGACCAGAAATGCTGACAGAGTGGAACCAGCGGGCTCAGCCCCCAGCTTCCTGAGAGAGCAGCTGTGATGGTTCACTTTTGGACAAATGTCAATGCATGACTTGGGCAGCACGAAAAGCAGATGTGCAGAGGTTGTTCGCTGTATTCCAGAAGTTCACACACTCCCCGCAGGCTCTTTGGTGGCTTCCACCTTCAATCCCAAAAGGCCACTGCCGTCCAGTGGATTCCAACCACAGTGACCCTATATGGAGTTTTCAAGACTGTAAATCTTCATGGGAGCCAGCAGTCTCATTGTCCCCCTTGGGACAGGGAGCTAGCAGCCCGTTTCACCTCCAGGACCCCTTCCTCTCTAATTCTGGATCCAGTCCCTCCAAATATCCTGCCCTGCCCTTGTCTAGGCTTCTTAAATGCGTTCCATGCTGCTTATGTTAGTCTGGGTGCCTTAGCGAAACAAATCCACAGAAACGCGTATGTATAAGAGAGAGTTTTATGTAAAGGGTGAGTGCACATCAGGAAAACATGCCCGCATTTGCTTATGCACCCGCTTTGTCTTCAGCGATCATGTCGAGATAGGCTGGTGGCTTCTTCCATGTGGGCTTTGTTGTTTCTTAGCTAGATGGCCCCTTGTTTATCTTCCAGTCTTTAAGACCCTGGACACTATATCTTTTGATAGCCGGGCCCAGGGTGCTTAACCACTACACCACAAGGGTTCATTAGCTTGTGACTTATCTCCTGCCATTCACACTAGATGCTCAAAATAGCAGGAAACCAGGTTTCTCCTTTGTGGCCACACCAGGTACTGACAGAACCAAGAACAGAGAAATGCTTAGTTATATATCTTGACTATCATTAGCATATTATATGCCTGGCAATATGTAAGCCTTCGCTCCTCTGACCTCTCACAGTCTCGGTAAAATGAAGCTAATAAAAGTAGTGCTCTCACAAGCTTGGTAGGAGATTAAACAACTCACATAAGGGTACACAGCCTATCAACGAGGAGGCGAGATGAGGCAGTGTGTGGCTGCTGAACCCACACCCTTCACAACACCTGCATTAAAATGACTGAGGGCTATGAGGAACCAGACAGAAGCAGATTCACACCCCATATTGAGTCAATTTAACTGCCTATTGTGCCTGACCCTTCTATCTCTGATCTTAGAAACGGGGTTAACAACAACAAAACACTGTAGAAGAAATGTCCAGCAGATGACAGGCACGCGATTAAACAACAAAAAATAAATCACTTAAGTTGAAATTCGAACTCCTGGAAACCCCTCACACACGTGCAGAAAAGGATTGAGCCCCATGTGGTGTTTCCAGTGCCCCCGTCCTTCCCCCCTAAAATGAGCATTTGATAAGGAAATGCCTGGATTGTTCCAAGCCCAAGACTGTGGAGAACTAAAGGAAAACCCAGCATTATGAATCTTTGAGCACAGCCCTGCTGGGAAACCGCCCTGCAGTCACTTGTTGATGACTGGAGGAGGGACAAGAGTAGGGAGAAGAACGAGGACTGAATGTGACACATAAGCAGGGATGGCCTACATTCCATAAAGGAAAAAACTCAAGGTCTGCTTTTCTGGTGCCGGAAAGTTAAAACCCATCTGGTGCAGTTGAAAAGGTGTGTGTGTGTAGTGGGGGGGGGTGTTAGGGAGGAGGGGCGATGAGTCCAAAGGATGAACTCCATCTGCAATTGTGTCCTCAACTGCTTTCCCCTGCTAGCCACACGATATTTGTGGCTGGCCTGCCCTGCTTTTGTTATCAAGCCCAGAGAGGGCAAGAGACTAGCTCGAAGCCACACTGCAAGTTGGCAGTAGAATCAGGCTGAGAACTCTGGATGCTTAGAAAGCTTCACACAGACCTGAGAAAGTACCAAGGGAAGACCTGTTCGCTAACTGGGCAGCACTCACTGCATGCCAGCGCTGTTCCAGTGCCCCAGCCAGGGCATTGCTCCCTGTGTCTGTGTGTCTTCAGTGATGCACACAGGTGACGGATTGGCTTTTAATAGCATGCTTGGAAGGTTGAGGCCACCCAGCGGCACCTAGAAAGAAGGGCCTGCAAATCTACTTCAGACCAAGCAGCCTTTCCAGACCCTGGGGAGCACAGTTCTTCTTGGACACACAAGGAGGCCAGGAGTTGAAGTTGATTCCATGATGTAGTTGATTCCATGGTTCCCGGTTGTAGCTATACCTAGAGTCACATCCACATTCATGTTTATATCTCTTCACTCCATGGGGTGTTCATGGCTCCAACTCTTCTGAAGCAGACCACCAGGATTTTGTTTAAGAGGCCTCTGGATAGGTTTGAACTGCCAACCTTTTAGTTTGTAGCTGAGTGCTAAACAACTTGTGCCATGCAGGGTGCTAAGCTCAGAAACTCAGTCGGTGCTTCATGATCTCAGTTGGAATTATAGAGAGGGTCAGTGATGACCCATTGACTGCTGGGTAATTGTTGATGTAGTCTCCCTGTGCAGACATGTAAAGTACCTGAAAACTTAAAATCCAACTCATTGAGTGCATCATCCTGCCGTGCGCCAGCCCAGCAGCATGCTCTGCTGGGGACATTTGGCCATGCCTGGAGACATTCTGAAGAAGGGAGTCCCACTGCCATCCTGGTGCAGGGAACAACACAGCCCCACAAGAACGATGTTGGCCAAAATGTCAGCAGAGCTGCCACTGGGAAAATGGTCTAGTCCAAGCGCTGACCTTCGTAGAGGAAGAAAGCCAATCCAGAGCAGCTAAGTGACCTGCTGTGGGTTGCACAGCCTGATTCCAAGCCCAGTACTATACCCAAAGCTGTTACCACGCCCAAAATTAAACAGCAATAGCTGCCCAAAGGCCTCTTAGTTTGAGGACCAAGTAAGACAGTAAATGAGAAAGCCCTTTGACAAATGTGGCATGCTGCACAAACATGAGATGTTATTACCCAGGATCTTTTGATATATGTAAATAGATCTTGTACCAGGTCAGTTAATTTTCCAACTGCTCTATCTGAGCTTTCAGATGGCAGCACCTCTGTCCAACCCAGGAAAGGACTCCTGTGCAGGCTGAGCAGCCCTGGAAAGCCTCATGCCTGGCTTCTCCCACCCCTCAGCTAATCTCCAAGTGATTAATAAGGGCTCTCACTATGTTGTGCCTCCCAGCTGACAGATACTAGGCTATCAAAGCATTCGTATCACCTCCTTGATGCCTGAGGAGGAATATAGTTTCATGTGTGAGAGTGCCCCAACCCGCGGGACTCAGTTATTCGAGGGGTTCCAAGGAGGACCCAGCCTGAAAGAGAAACGGGCGAGAGAGAGGAGCGAGACCAAGCAGATTCTTGTCAAGGTCTGAGTTTATTGCTACACAAGCCTCTCTATAAAGGGTGAGGCAAACAAGGGAGTTCAAAGGGGAGATAAAAAAAAAGGAAGGGCGGGGGTGTAGAGCACACAGGGCAGGCGGCCGCAAGTCTGCAGTTGGAATGTCCGGTGCTGGAGCAGACAAGGGTGGGCCATCTGGTGTGTGTCAGGGTAAGATAAGGTTGAGGTGACGTGGCTTTAGCCCTGCTGGGCAGGCAATATGGCCTTGGTTTTGTCAGGCTGATTATGCCCGGTTCCCAACATGAGAGAAGCCAGGAATATCTCCTCTCACAACTGTGCAGCAAACGAGATCAGATCTCCCAATCTGATTTTCAGCCCTCCTGTCTTTCCAAGTGAAGTGGATGGTCCATTTCACATTGTCTCAAGTCTTTGCACATTGCATGCCAACATTGCGACACAGGGCGCGGCTGTGGGTCTTAGTAGACAAAGCCCCCACCCAGAACCCTGCCCTCAGAGCTCCTTGGTCACCCTGCACAACGCAGGTCCAGGCCGGGCTCCACACTGCAAGGCGATCAACCCTGACCCTCCAGTGTGGCCGTCCTCACACGCTCCCACATCCACCTAGAAGGACTGGAGATGAGAGATTCCGGAAGCTCCCTGCCTCATCTGCCTCCCTCCCCAGAGCGACAGAGCAACTGTAACTGATTAGGCAGGATGCAGCCTCGTTCCCAGTCCCCACCCTCTCTGGGAAAGCAGGGATGTCTGGCACCTCATCCAAGGCCTTTCCCCTGTGATCTCATTACTAAGGAGCTGCTCCTCTACCGCCCACCTCCATCACCTCATCTACATATGGGGGAGATGAGTATGTCTTCTTTGCTGCTCCTTCCCTGAGTCCACCCCAGGAGCTCCCTGAACAGATCAACAATCACTTCTCATTACACCTGCAGCAGCCGTCAGATACTGCTGAACAGAGACAGGCGCCTCCCCTGCTGCTGCCAGGCTCCAGTGCACATGTGCACACACACGTGCACACACATTGTACAGGTACACTCACATGGACACACAAGCATGCACACCCATGTGCACAAACTTTGTTCAGAGGTGGGAATTCTGCCCATTTTAGCCTCTAATATTGCAATCAGAGAGTGATAGAACAATGAAAGATGAAGGTGGATGAAGGAAGATCTATTTATTCCCTTACTTGTTACATAACCATTCAGGGCTCTTTTTTTATCCGTACAAACACACCACCACACCATCAACAATCATCAAGTAGATGTCATGTGCAGTGCTGCCCTATTCAAGGCGGTGCTGAGAATGTGAGGAGGATTCTCTCTAAAGCACAGCTCTGAGGAAGTCTGTCTCCTTCGCACTTTTACACACACAGGGTGAGGAGCCTGCAGGAGGCTCCGTGCGTTGGGTGAAGCCACACGATGAGTGAGGAGACCGAGTGTGTAGCCAGGGGAGTGAGAGCGCAGAGTTCACCACTTCACCAGCATGCTGGTGTGCACAATCGATGAAAGGGTGGCTGCCAGCAGCAGGACAGAAAAAAAGTAAAGCATGTAACTTGTGGTTTTATCTCTGGCTTACTTCCAAAAGGAATTGTTTTTGTTGTTCTAAAAAGCTTTATACCGAGAAAAAAAAAGAAAGAAAGAAAGCTTTATACCTCTATAAAAACAAAAGGCTACTGCTGTCAAGCACCTTCAGACTCAAGCCAGAGGAGAGCTCTCCCAGTGGGCTTCCAAGCTGAAAATCTTCACAGAAACACAGTACCTCCTGTGGAGTAGCTGGTTGGTTCAAGCCAGCAACCTGGCAGTTAACAAGTACGTCCCTTGTACCTGTAATACCTGTATAAAGTGTATTAAATATGAACTACTCCTGGTGTATAATTTTAAATTGAATTATTGTGCCTGGAACTTTTTTTTTAATAGCTAAGAATGGTGAAATGAGACTCCTTTAGATGTTATGATAAGAATACACACTACACAGGGCTTGGACCCAACCCAGCTTAATTCAAAGGAAGGCAGATTTATTTTCTTCTGCTTCCCAGAAGGTTCCCCAGCAGAACGTGTGTTAAACAAAATTGTTTAGCTATGGAAAAGAGCAATCTCCTCTTGGGAAGATCCTGGTAGAAGGGGGCTTTGGTTACATATCCAGCTCAACCCAGCCCCAGAGGCCTCGTCATGTTTTATTTTGTTTTGCCCTTGACACTGATTGTCTTGGGAACTGTGGCCCCCGAGCAATGGCCAGGAAGTCAGGTCTTCTTGATGTAAATCCTCTAATATCCCCTACAATGATTTTCAGTGCCAATGGTAAGGCCCGCCCAGTGGCTGCCACATGCCCCTGAGCAAACACGTCAGAGCAGATGAGAGCATGAGACAGCATTTAAGAGAACGGTAGGCTGGCCTTGACTTAGCTGTTTGGCCTCTCCTCAGAAGTCACTTGTGACACTGACTGTCATGGGTTTCATTAAGAACAAGTCTATCTCTACCAAAGAAAACTGCAAGGTAAGAGGACTTTCAACTCCAGCTACATATGTCTCCAAACTTACTTACATATTGTCCTGTTTTCAGAAGAAAAAAAATTTACTCAGTGCCTCCCGGGCAAATAAAAACTTTGGTACTACAACCTACAATCCCAGATAAAGTGTAGGTATCTGCTTTGGCAGCTCCCCTGGATCGAGCTGCTCCGGTAGCTCTCCACAAAAACCCTGTGAAGAGATGATCAGGCAGGATAGCCTAGTCTGTTCTGCAGAAAGAAGCTACCCCTGAAACCTCAGTGGCTTAAAATCTAGAAGTTTATTTCTTGTTCATGCAAATTCTGACGCTAGAAGGGCAATTCTACAGGGTGTTTGTCCTGCACACCGTCCGTCAGTGATTCGGGCTGCTTCACAAATATGGTGCCACCAGATCAAAAGGTGGATTCCAGGTCATCACAGAAGAGGAAGAGAGAAGTGGGGGTTGTGGATCAGTCTTTACATGCTTTGACACTTTAGTTGACATAGATCGCTGGATAGGGCTGCTTATATAAAGGTTATCAGTTCAAACCCACCTAGCTGTACCACAAAAGGAAGGGGTCATCTGCTTTCATAAAGGGTACAGCCTAGACAACCTCATGCAACAATTGTACTCTGTACCACAAGGGGTGAGCATGAGTCAGAACTGACTTGAAGGCAACAGGATTTGGGGTGTTTTTGTTTGTTTGGTTGGTTGGTTGATTGGTTTGGTTTGCTGAGTGGGAGGTGGTTCTACCTACAGCATATTAATCTGAAGTAGTCACTTTAGGTTTTTTTGTTTGTTTTTTGAGAGATGTGGAAAAGCTCATTGGCTTTAATGGGGAGTTAACTCTGCCGCAGACGGCCTCCTCAAAATTTCCCTCCCGCTTCATAAACTAGCAGAGATTTTCAATGAAGGAGCCTGCAGGCACCCGCTGGACATCTCCTTGCAAGGTCAGTCCTTTGGAGCCACTGGGAGGGAGAAAAAAGAGACTTCTATTCCTGTAAAGAATTCCAGCCCCAGAAATCCTCAGGGGGCAATTCTGCCCTGTCCTCTCGGGTCGCTATGAGTCCGAATTGAATTTATGGCTATGAGTTGAGTTTTAATTCCATTCACTTACTGCTATTGACAGGTTGCTAGATTAGGGCTTGTCTTCCCAAATGCCAGCACTAAACGAAAATGAGCTGTCCGGGCCACAACAAAGGGGTTGGAAATAAATCAGGCACACTCATTAGATACCTATGGCAAAATTCAGAACTGAGCATGCTCTGACCCAAGTCATGTAGACCCAGGTGGAAGGTCCACCTGGTCATACAGAATAGGACTTCACAAAAGTGCACCAAAATCAACCAGTACGATCGACCAATGCCCTCCAGTGGTGTTGGGAGGTGATAGAAGTAGGCCTGGGCTCCTTGTCGCCCTCCCTTGTTCACGTGCTCTGCAAGTGGAGGGTGAGGCCCTTGGGGGTTCCTGCCGTGGCTCCTCAGCTGGTTCTGCACTCCTGCTCAGGTATTCCTCCCATGAAACCGCCATATTCAGCTGCAAACTTTCCCCACCCCTGCCATGCAGCCCGGCGTGCTTTCCGGAGATAGTGGGGACTTTTGGGGACTGCGATACCTGAAACTTTCTTTCATAACATTCACTTGGATTTACAAAAGTGCTTCTGCCATATGAATTCTTTCAGCGTTGCTAAGCAAGAACTGAGGTCAACCACCCCAGAAACCTAACACTATCAAGTCGATTCTGACTTATATCAATCTAGGGGGTCCTCAAACTATGGCCTGCGGACCACATGGCCCTCAGAGGACATTTATTCAGCATGCCGGGTGTTTTTGCCCCCCCCTTTTTTTTTACTTCAAATTAGGTATGTGCAGTGCGCATAGGCATTTGTGCATAGTTTTATTTTTAAACTATAGTCCGGCCCTCCAGCGGGTTTGAGGGACAATGAACTGGCCTCCTGTTTAAAAAGTTTGAGGACCCCTGAAAGGACAACGTAGAACTATGCCTGTGGGTTCCCGAAGTTCTAAATCTTTACAGGAGCTGAGAACCGCATCTTTCTCTGTGAGCCATAGCGGATTCCAACTGGCTGGCCTCATGGTCACACACATTCCACCAGGCTCCTTGAGCCTTAACTTGATAATTTAATGAAACGATACTTCTCCAAGTCACATTGTATCAAGGTCTATAATCTTGCTATTCTAATATCAAATTTAAAATAAGGAATATAGTTAAGCTCCAAATCCATAAGCAATAAGATCATTGAATCTCTTTGGACACTATTACTTAAAAAAAGAAAAAACTCTGTCCAATTATTTTCAGCACAGAAAAGCTTCCAGTGTTTACAGCTTAGTATGTAATTGCTTTTTCTCTTCTTCTTTTGCATTGGTGAATCATTTTGAGCTTATAATAATGTCAAAATAAATAGTTTCCAGAGCCTCCAGGCATTCACTGTGTAATGATCATTTAAAAGATTTCTTGGTTAGAGGGTCCTCAAAAGAATAAAAAGCGTGTCCACATCCCTGGTCATTTCTATATTCAAAAGAAGAAATTGCTCATCAAATGCTACAAGCCAATTTCTTTCTTCAGCCAAACTGCCCATTTTAGCATCACTGAATTAAGCAAATGGTTCTACATTTCAAAGTCAACAATGATACTCTTTTCCCTTTAACACGAGCATCTTAAACAGCTCAAAAAATAGTCGAGCTCTTTATTATGGCTTTTCCTGAGAAAGCTGTTTCGTTGTTTATTTTATTTATTCATCTAGACTTTCATGTTAAGATTTGTGTATTTTAAGTTCTGCTAGTCAGGACATTTTAAATGGAGCCAGATTTTTTTTTTATACTTTGTCTTTTAAAATATAATGAGACTGAGCAGTACATCCGTTAATAAAATATAAAGTCTTCCTATTTCTGTTTGTTTGTAATTTCCCTAAGGATAACTCTTAATGTAGTAAAACCAAAACCCACCATAATGAATTACATTTGGTCTACTGGGGGTTGTGGCCAACCTTTTGATAGAAAAATCCAGAGACTCCCTTCTGCATCTCCTTTCCCAACCAAACCCCGGTGGCTGGAGGCTGGAAGGAAGAAAGAGGCTGGGCTGCTGGGGCAGGGTGGGGAAGGGGTAACCTTGCAGATTATTTCAAATTCTACTCTGAAGGCAGAAAGTTATCCAAATGAGATAGCTAGAGATTCACTTCCTTAGAAAAAGATTGAAATTAATGTGTCCCTTAGAAAAGCCAAAGGAAAAAAGTCGTTATTAATTTAGGCAATTGAAGAACTTTGAAAGCCATGTCTAGTACATAAAAACACCTGTCCCTAGAGCCCATCGGCCTAGGAAACTGAATTTTTATACCATGTAAAATAAAGGAAGGTCATTTCTTAGACTTGCTCAACAGAAGATTGTCATTTTAAACCGGTTACTGTAATGAGAAGCTGGGTTTTCGTAAAAAGGACTGAATGCTTGAGTCAGTGTGAAATGAAATTAGAGATGCATGTTCTGCGCATGGCGGCATTTCCGGAGGAGTCTGTGTTCCTGTGACTGCTCTCGATCTGTCTCGTGCCTTCTGGGAAACTCACAGCGTGGTGCCCACATCTAGTCTCTCGGACTTTCTTGCCAGCTTTGGAAAGGTGTTGAGTCTGTTGGATCTGCTGCACGGAGACAGCATGCAAGTGGACCCTTCCCACATTCCTCAGAGAGCAGCCCCCCAGTGTAAAGCTGTGGGTGAGGTTTGATGACCTTTGCCCCTTCATCATCCCGCATTCTTTAAGGGACCCAAGCGCTCCCCCGAGGCATTACCGGAGAAGCAGCTACCCCATAGTTTCCAGATGGTGGGTATCAGCCTGTGTGCTCATTGGGATCGCCAGAGAGCTGTCCAAAAGACATCTTTGTCCCATCTCCACTGAGTCCGATTTTATTGGCCTGGAATGCAGCCTAGGTGCTTGGATTTTTTTCTCTCTCATAAGTTTTTATTGTGAATTAGGTGAAGGTTTACCAAGATCATCAGTTTTTTATTCAACAATTCATACCCATTGTGTTTTATGCCACTTATTGCAATCTCCACAATATAATATGACTTGTTCCACTCCCTACTTATGTCTTCTGTTTCCCTTCCTCCTCTCTTCCTACCCTTCTGAACTTGGGCCTTGGATTAATACTGCCCTTTTGAGATCAAATGGTTTGCTGTTTTCAGGTTTGCGTGCCTCACTTGTGTAATTGCTCCCATTATAGACCAATCTATTATTTGGCTGAATATTGAACCACAGGTAGGAGTTCATTTTCAAACTTAGTGAATAAGGACCATCGTTTCAGAGGTTCTGTTAGTCCCTATCCAGCCAATAAGCCTGGTCTCTTTTATGACTGTGAATTTTGCTTCACTATCTAGGACCTTTGGATGTGATCCCTTTCAAAGAAGTTGGAATTGATAGTTGGAGATCATCTAGTTATTCTGTGCTCAGAGTCATGAAGTCTAATGTTCATGTGGTCCACTCACCACTCTTTCCTCCAGAGTGAGGGTGACAATACTTGCCACCTAGATGGCCACTTGTGAGCTTCTGAAATCCAGCTGCTACTCACCAGCATGGATGTCGAACATAGTCTTTACAGTCTAGGTAATGACAATTGTTCTTGGTGTCCTTCACAACTATAATCCCCAGCCCCCCAGCCCAATAAAGCACTCCCTCCAGTTGTTCGGTTATGCCTAAGGAGTTTTGATAACTTCATCTTCTGTGTGCTCCGGAATATTCAATTCCCTGGATGGTCAGAATGGTCAGTCAGGGCTCAGAATCTTGGTGTTAAGGCTTCTGGTGAGATCCTGGCACATCAGACACAGAGGTTGTGAGGCTAGAGGAGGGGCAGAAGGGGATCATACTGAGTCTAACAAGGAAAGAAAAGGAAATGAAGGATATAAGCAATTAAAAGCAAGCGCATAAATAGATACAAATACACAGATGGCCCTTGCAACATTATTCCCAATCTCGCAAACGTGTCAACGGTCTAAATACCCATCAATAGGTGAATGGATAAGTCAAACATGTTGCCTACGGTATATACAATGGACTACTACTCAGCCATAAAGAGAAATGAACTCTTGACACAGGCTACAAGAGGAATGAACCTCATAAGCATTATGCTGAGTGAAATAAATCAGCTTCAAAAAGGACACATTTTGCTTAATTCCACTTACAAAAAATATCTAGGCTAGGAAAATGAATAGAGACAAACATCTCCCAATTGTTTCCAGGGATAGGTAGGAAGGTAAGTATGGTTGTTACATAATGCCATGTCAATTGGACAAATAAGTGAGGTGGAGTCTTTCTTATACCTATATGAGTGTCCTTGGATTTATTTCTCTAGTCAACCCAGCCTAACCCAGTAGGGCCTGGAGGGGAAGTGCCATCCCTGAGACGATACTGAGCTTCCATAAGGGTGATGACATAATTTTGGAATGGATAAGGATGATATATGAACAACATGCAGAATGCCACTTAATTATAATCTTGTAGAGCGTGGAAGTG
The DNA here is from genome assembly GCF_050624435.1 of Tenrec ecaudatus. Taxonomy (NCBI): domain Eukaryota; kingdom Metazoa; phylum Chordata; class Mammalia; order Afrosoricida; family Tenrecidae; genus Tenrec; species Tenrec ecaudatus. The sequence continues at coordinate 344,084 of NW_027457586.1, read as the reverse complement.
ACGAATGTTTTGATGCATGTATATTTAGTATGATTTTTAAAGAGTGTACGCAAAAGAGCAATATGGCAAGTCTGTGTTGCCATTTGCTGTTGCTCAGCTAAAAGCGATTCGGGCCTGTGTAGTTCAAAGGGAACCACAGAGGCTCAGGAGGAAAGCTGGTACCATCTCCAACTGAGACTTGTCTGACCAAATGCAGAGTCTCCCTTCAAGTAACTGACAGGTCAGAGGCAGCTCATCTCTGCTGCAGAAGCAATGATTTGTCTCAATTCCCAGACCACTGTCACAGCCATGTCTTGTTGCTCTCGGTGCCCCCCTTCCCCACCACAATAAGTCACTAGAAAGCCATGCTTCATTTAAAAACAAACAAATAAAACCCTTCTGCCTCCATCCTGGCACTGTTTCAGCTTATTTAGCATCATAACATATGTCATCTGTTTCCCTAAACAATCTAACATGGACATGGCACGATGGGACTGATGAGTTAGGCAAATGAGAACCAGCCTGCCCTCTGAACACACACGATGGCATTTGACTTGCTGTCAGTAGATGCTGTCGCGTTTCTTCTCCTCTTTCATGGAAAATAAATACAGAAAAGAATGAGGACATGAAAAGGGCTGCAAGATGTTTAGCTCTGGTCTTTCTAGAAAGTGTAGAAAAAAAGTATGTGACCCCTGCCTGCCTTTAGATGCCCCACTCCTCTGGCAAACAAGGATTGCACACTGACCATGGACAAGACATCTGGATCTGGGGGGAGGATATAACAATTGCCCCCACCAGCAAAGAGTTTCCAGATTTACGGGACTACACAGGCCAGGGAGCAGCTCATAAAAAGAACAAGAAGAATCACAAAGGAGGGTGTGCTCCAGCACCACTTCGTCCAGCTGCAGGCACATGAAGGCAAAGTTTCTTTTGCTTTCAGTCAAGTTTATGATTTCCGCTGCATCCCTTACCAACACCTTCACGAAGATCTAGGTTCTTGGGTTGTTTCGCTCCAGGGCGGACATCTCCTTGGTAAAGCTTTATGGACAGCTCATGGTCCAAGAATTCCACCTATATGTTTTGAAAGGGGCCACGTTAAAACCCCTGGCTCAGACTTTCAGGACTGGGCACAATACAGCAAACCCACCATGGGGACAGCAGGATTTGGTAACACTCTCATCTCCATCACAACCTGGACCTGGCAAAGCTATTTTCTTCCACTCACCATCTTTCAATCAATATTTACTCAGCTATTAGTTGCTCCCCAGGCTCAGCATCAGAAAAGTGTTCAAACGTTACCGAATTGTCCATCTAATGGTAGAGGTCTGTGCAAGGGATATGAGAGCAAGAGGCTCAGAGATGATCAGTGGGTAACGAGAGAGGGATTCACCTTTATCATTTGTAGAAAGCCCCTGAGGCTTAGTCACATTGGCAGACTTTCCCTGGAGCAAGCAAATAAAGCTGCTCCCGGCTCAGCTCCATTCCTGATCTGGTCTTGCCATGAGACTATCCAGGCTTTGTCCCAACCCCACGTTCTGGAAACCACGAGTGGAAGGAGGTGAATCTTGGGGATACCATGGAAAAGAATGGGCATTGCACAACACTTCATTGTACTCATATGGAGCTTATGCAAAGGCCAAGAGATAGAACCAGGTGAGACTGTGAACAGGACAAGGTGATACTGCATGGTTTAAAATCAGAAAAGGTGTGCATCAGGGTTGTATCCTTTCACTGTTCTTATTCCATCTGTATGCTGAGCAATTTATACAAGAAGCTGGTCTCTGTGAAAAAGAACATGGCATCAGGATTAGACGAAGACCCATGTAATGTCATTGGGAACATTTTCTCACTAAAAATTTTAGGTCATGGCATCAAAAAAGTGTCATTTTAACCTAAATGGGTTTTTAGACCAGTGAAATAACAGCGAGAGTGAGTCAGCATTGTGCACAGAATTGAGCGATACTGGTTCTTTGGGAAATTCATAATCCAACACTGACACTGCTGAGATAAAGGATGACAGTGAGGAAGATTCTACACCTGAGCTCTGTGATGGGCCAACGTGGTGCTCTACTCTCTTCAGGAATGGATGAGCCAGCTCCACCAAGATTCCCCTTTACTGGAGCACCTGCTATGTATGTAGACGTTGAACACAAGAACGCTTTGGCGTTCCTACAATGATTTCTGACCGATGAGGTCATCGAAAAAATGATTATGATAGCCCGGAGGTTTACTTTCAGGTTTTAACCCCTCTTCAGTTAATTTCTGTGCATGGGGGAAGGTTTGGGGCTTGCTTCATTTTCCTACATACGGTATCTCAGTTTGTCCAACACCATTTGTTGAGCAAGCAGAATTTGTCCCTTTGGATATTTCTGTGTCCTTTTTCGAAGGCTAGTTTCCTGTTGACTGGTGAATATATGTGTAGCTTTTCTGTTCGTATCCATTGATCTATATACCTCTCAGTGTACCAATACACTGCTCTCCTTTAGGGAAAAACAACAACAAAAGTTGTATGAGCCCCTATATAATGATTTTTTTTAATGGACGATGAACTATTTTCCAGGCCAGCACTATCCTATGTTTGAGCACATTGCTGCAGCCACTGTGTCAATCCATCATGCCTTATAGCCTGCGGTACTCATGTTCAGGTATAGTGTTCTGCCATTCACAAGGTTCACACTGGCCAGTTCTTTCAGAAGTGGAAGACCAGGTCCTCCTCCCTCGTCTCTGTCTGGAAACTGCTGAAGTCTACCTGCAGTGAGTGACCCAGCAGGCATTTGAACTACTGGCTGCAAAATTTCCACCATTACAGCCAAATGCAGGCCACCACAGTACAACAGACAGTAACAGCATCTTAACACCACACAAAGGCTCCTCCCTGGGGAGACCACGTGTTCAGGCAATTGCTGCTGTTACACATGTAAGTGGGGGCTACATGAAGTCGCACCATCTCCTGTGGCCCTTCCAGGAACAGGCCATTCTGCTGTTGTTTCTACTGGACTTAGGCTCAGCTGCCAACCTGCCCTCTGCACGCATTCTTCTCCTTACCCTTCCATGTCACCTTCTCTTTGCCCAAGTCAATACTGCTGGTCAGTCACCTACTGGTGGATGCTTGCTTCTGAAGTTTCTGAACCACATTTCCCCATGGTTATGAGACATTGCTGCTGCCACTGCGAGCATTTAACAGGTTACTTTACACCTTCAATGAGAAATCTAGGGGAATAGAAAGAAAGCTTCTTCTTTCTCCCAAGGAGTGGGTGGTGGTTTTGAACCGTTTCCCTTGAGGTTAGCAGCCCAATGTGTAACCCACTACACCAGTAGAGCCTTGGTGGCACTGTCCAGCAATTATTAGACTGCTAAATATGAGGTCCGGGTTTCAAACCTACCAACTTCTCCTTGGGAGAACGATAAAGCTGTTCCCATAAAAGACTGACAGCTCCAGAAGCCCTCTATAGGGTGGCTATGAGTTGGCATTTTGCGGTCATTTAGGGCTTTTTGGTGGCATGTGATTTTTTAGGGCTTTTAGGTTGTTTGTGGACGTTCAAGGTGTGTTTGGGGCATTCGGGTGGTTTGGGGTTTTTAGGGTGTTTTATAAGATTTTAGGGAGTGTTTAAGGGATTTAGGGGTGGTTTTTTAGAGTGTATAGGTATTTTTCAGCACAATATGGTGTTTTTAGTGATGTTACAGAGTTCCTTAGGGATTTTAGGGTATTTTTCATATTATATGTGTTTTTTCCCCCCAGCATTTTAGGTTTTCTTAGGGCTTTCATGGTGTTTTCAGGGCATATATGGGGTTTAGGAATGTTTAGGGTTTGGGAATCTTCTAAGGATGATTTTTGGAAGTTTCACATGTTTGGGTGGGCATTTGGTGTTTTTTTGTGGCTTTAGAGTGTTTATGGGATCCTGTCAATTTGCAGCTTTAATTCCGCAAAGAAAAGTCAGACAGCAAGCCAGAAAGGAGCAGGAAATGAAGGGGAAGCCCAGGCCACATGTTACAGCTGCCAAGTCCGGACAACCTAGGTGTGGTCGTTGGCTACCTGGGACCGGGAGTGGGGCTGTGCTCCTGCCCAAGGGTGCTAGGGAGTAAACCAATCTCAGCTGGACGTTTGGCTTTTCTACTAATTAGCCGACTCCATGAACTTTCCCAAGGGCAGCTGGCGAATTGCCAGGGGAACCCAGCTAGACCCCCCCACACAAAAGCACAGGGATGGTTACAGGAACAGGAGGTTTCACACAGTGGATGTGCAGGGCTTGGGGTCGGGATTGGGGGCCAAGGTGAGGAAGGGGCAGCAATAAGGCCTGGTCCCAAATAATCAGACACTGAGCAATAAAAGTACAAGGACTGCCAAGAGAACATGGGGACAAAGGATGGCTGGACTTCATTTGATATCTTTGGACGTGCTGTCAGGAGAGACCAGTCCCTGAAGGGACATCAAGTCCATGAAGGACATGATGCTTGGCAAAAAGTGGAGGACGGGCAATAAAACAGCTCGAACCAGTGGCTACATCAGTGGGCATAGTAACAATGGTGAGGATGGTTCGAGACCTGGCAGTGTTTTATTTTACTGCTTGTGTTTTTCTAGAACTGTCTTTCCTGGATGCACGAGGAAGGATAACTGTGCTTGTGAGAAGCAAATGCACAGTGGGCAGCGCTTTGGCCAACATAGGTACACCACCGGCACACAGTGCCCCCTTACTTGGCATCCAAAGTGACAGGATTTGTCTTTCCCCAGAGCTCTCCAGCCCTGGGGGAAGCGGCCCTGCCTTCGGCGCACCGCCAGGGGGCAGCACTGCTGCTCTCTCACTGGCTACATCTGTGAGGACCCAGAGAGCAGCTCCTTTCTGCTGCTCTCCTCTCAGACTTCTGCCAGAAGCCTTGGCTCGTCCTGGATCCTCCCTTGATTCCCACTCTGCACCTTTGGGGACGCCCAGCCCATTAACTCTCTCCCATCCTTCCTTGCTGCCTCTTGTCCAGATGCCTGAGCTGGGCTTCAAGTAGTTGTAATGTTATGCTTAGGTGAGATGTGTTCAGCTTGTTTACTGTCTGTATACAAGAAAAGAGTGCAGCCCAAGACATCCACCCTTTTGTTCCTCTATGGAAAGCCTGTTACGTGTCATAGTCTTCTCTCTGTGCAGTGCTTTCCTCTGCTGCTGATGCTTTTACATGAAATAGGACTCGGTGTGTCACCGCTACAGGAAATTATCTCTGAAAAAATAATATGCCCAGAACTCAGAAACAGTGTCAGCTTGCATCTGGCATCATGGAAGCATCATGGGTGTGTTTCCATTCATTCGCTCCTGAGTGTCACATGTTAAACTCAGTGCATAGCATAAACAGCAGCAGGCACAAACTGAGACAAAGCACACCCTTTGCTGTGAAGCACATTCCGACTCCTGGCTGCCCCTGTGCCACAGAGTAGAACTGCCCCGCAGGGGCTCCCTAGCTGTCATCTTTACAGAGGCACATGGCCACACCTCCCTTTTGGGAAGCCACTGGGTAGGTTTGAACTTCAGGGTTGTAGTAGTTGATATTGTAGAGCCCTGGAGTCAGTTCGGATTCATAGGGGCCTGTGCACTAGAGAGAGAAACAAAGCCCAGTCCTGCGCCATCCTCGCACTTGTTACTGTATTTGAGCCGATTCTCGCAGCCACGGTGTCAATCCACCTAAGTAAGGGTCTTCCTCTTGTTTGCTAACCCTCTGCCAAAAATGATGCCCTTCTTGCAGGACTGGTTCCACCATAGTAATATGTCCAAAGTACCTGAGACAACGTTTCCGCATCCTCTTTCAGATCTCCTGCCTTTAGTTTGTCAGCTCACTTCGATGGAGTCGATGCTGAGCCATAGCGACTCTATGAGATCAGAGCAGAACTATCTCTGTGGGTTTCCCAAAGGCTAACTCTATGGGAGTAGAACGCCTCATCCTTTTCTTCTGAGGACTGACTGGTGGTTCCCCACTGCTGACATTACAGTTGACACCCAAGGCATAAGGTACTATGCCACCAGAAGTCCCTTGCCCCTGTGCAATAACCAACACCACCTACACACAAAACCCACCCCTTCTCTGTCAGTTTGATGTATGGTGATGGCTTGAGTTGCTATGAAATTGGAAGCTACTAGGGGGAACCCGACAAAAACTACAATTTTTTCAAAACTATGCATTTAAATTTTTTATCCCCTTCATAGTACTCTCCATTACACTTCACACATTTGTCTAATCTGTGATTACATTCTTGGAAACATTTTTCAAACTCAGCAGTTTGGGTGACACCCTTGTTTTTTCCCCCCCTCTTCTGTGTTGTCAAACCACTGTCCTTCATTCATGGAAACAGAAAGAAGTCACATGGAGTGAGTTCAGGTGATTAGGATATGAGGGACAAGAGAGGCATGCTTTTTGGGGGGATGTTTTCATACTGTTATTTCTTTTCTCTTTTTTTATAATCAATTTTTGGGGCATCATACAACTCTTATCACAATTGATACATACATCATATTTGTACATTCATTGCCCTCATCATTCTGAAAACATTTGCTCTCCACTTAATCCACTGGCATCAGCTGATAATTATTCCCCATCCCTCATGAACCCTGAATAATTTCTAAATTATTATTTTGTCTTATCTTACACTATACAATATCTCCCTTCAGCCACTTTTCTGTTGTCTGTCCCCCAGGGAGATGGTTATATGTAGATCCTTGTAATCGGTTTCCCCTTTCCATTCCTCCCTCCCTCTACCCTCCTCGTATCGCCACTCTCACCACTGGTCCTGAAGGGATCATCCGCCCTGGATTCCCTGTGTTTCCAGTTCCTATCTGTACCAGTGTACATCCTCAGGTCTAGCTAGATTTGTAAGATAGAATGGGGATCATTTTAGTTGTGGGGGAAGAAGCATTTAGGAGCTAGAGGAAAGTTGTATGTTTCATTGTTGCTACAGTGCACCCTGACTGGCTCCTCTCCTCCCTGCTACCCTTCTGTAAGGGGATGTCCAATTATCTACAAATGAGCTTTGGGTTTTCACTCCACACTCCCCCGTATTCACAAAGATATGATTTTTTTGTTCCGATGATGTCTGATACCTGATTCTTCCGACACCTCGTGATCACACATGCTGGTGTGCTTCTTTCATGTGGGCTTTGTTGCTTCTCAGCTACATGACCACTTGTTTAACTTCAAGCTTTTAAGACCCCAGAATGTATAACTTTTGATAGCCGACCACCATCAACTTCAGTCACCACATTTGCTTATGCACCCATTTGCCTCCAGCAATTGTGTTGGGGAGGTGAGCATCACGCAATGCCACTTTAATACAACAAAGTATTTTTGCATTGAGGGAGTACTTGAATGGAGGCCCAATGTACATCTGTTACCTTAATACTAAACCTATAAATATATGCATATAGATCTATTTCCCCATCGTTATACATAAATATATTTACATATGCACATGCTTTATTTAGACCTCTATAAATGCCCTTTGCTTCCTACCTCTTTCCTTGATTTCCTTTTACTTTCTGATTGTCCCACTCTCATGTTCAGCCTTCATTTGTGTTTCAGTAATTCCTCTAGGTTACATTACTCTTGGTTACACTCTACCAAGCCTCCTACACCCTCCTCACCATCTATTTGGATCACTTGGTGTTCCCTTGTCCCTGGGTTTGTTAACAGCACTTCCTTTTTCCCTACACCCCCCTTTCCCATCTCCCTCCCCCAGCTGTCAGTCCCATTGTTTTCTCCTCCAGATTGTTCATCCAGCCTATCTCATTTAGACAGACCTGTGGAAATCATAGCATGCACAAAAACGAGACAGAGCAAACCCAAGCAACAAAATGAAACAAAAGAACAACACCACCACCAACAAGCCAATGACAAAAAGCAAAACAAAACACAAGAAAGAAAAGCTTTTAGTTAGTTCAAGGACTGTTTGTTGGCCTTTAGGAGTGTTTTCTCATAGAGTATGATGGGTCAGCTAGCCCTGGCCCCAAAGTCTATTTTTGGTATTCCCTGGGGACTTCGTTGCTCTGTTCCCCTTCCTGTTCTGTTGTACACCCTTAGTATTTTGCCTCGGTGTGCTGGGATCAGATCGGGCGATAGAGGCATGCTGTTTTTTTTGTGTGAGCAGGTGCACTGTCATGGTGGCAAAACCAGTCCCCTGTCTACCACTAATCAGTCCTTTTTATTTTAAATAAATCATTTTATTGGGGGATCTTACAGCTCTTGTAACAATTCATACACCAATTTGTATGAAGCACATTTGTACATACATTGCTATCATCATTTCCAAACATGTTCTTTCTCCTTGAGCTCCTTTTTTCCCCTCCTCCCACCCACGTGAACCACTGATACTTTATACATACTTTTTAGTTTTATATTTTACGCCTCTGCTGTATCCCTTCACCCAAACTTCTGCTGTTTGTTCCCCTGGGTGGTGGAGTGGGGCTGTATGTCCATCATTGAGATTGGTTTCCCCTTTCTTCTGCTTCTCCCCCCTACCTTCCCTCGTGGTGTTGCTACTCTCAGTATTGGTCCTGAGGGGTTTATCTGTCCTGGATTCTGTGTGTCGGAACTTCTAGTCAATAGCAGTGTGCAAGCTCTGGTCTAGCCAGACAACTCAGACCTTCTTACACAATATCTTCAGAACCTCTATATAGGAAGCTTGATTAACAGTCTGACCTAGTGCAATGACTAAACTCCAAATGCACTATCACCCTCACATCAACAAAACCAAACAAATGAGCATCTTCTTGAAGTTTGAGTTCACTTGACGAGGTGTATTTGAGTGAGGTGATGATGGCGTCTTACACTGACTTGATTTATGTTTGCATTCTGGCTTGTGAGAAGAGCACAAGGTCTTGTCACCAGCAATGACCTTGGGAAAAAAGTGTGGGTGCACTAGCTCGGAGCAAGTTGCCAGATGCCTGCCCAAACAGGAGAATGTATATTTTGAAATGTGTACCCAGTGGAGCTTTGTACCGCTTGGTTTTTTGGCGGGGGTGGGGTGGGGGTGGGTGGAAGGCCGGCTACTCCTTTGTAGGTTAGATAATCTGAGATGTGCTATTTGAAATTTCCTGGGGCCAGTTTTAGACAAAACTAGAAAAGTTAATTTTGCTGTATGGAAAAATCTGACAGTCTGGAAGTATCTAATTTTCCTCACATGCCATCATTCCCCTAGTAGCATTATTCTTAGTTAAAGCTCTCCTCTGTTCCTCCTTAGGGTTTCCCCCACTACCTGATGTTCCTTTTCTCCTACTCATCATCAAGGGACTTGTGTCCAAAGTGAGGACAGCAAATAAGAGACCCTCCTGACTCTCTGTTAAGAAGGGTGCTCTGGTGCATGCGTGTGTTTATGTGTGCACATACAATCGCATTTGAATTTTGTTGGAAGAGGCTTCATAGAGACAGAGAGTGACATGGTTAGAGCTGCTGCACATGTAGAGCACTGTACTCTATGGTGTTCTAATTCAAATGCATGTAAGGTCCAAGAGAGGTAATAGAAGCAAGTGACCAGGGTCAGGGAAGGCAGTAGGAGGAACTGAGGGAGCCTGAATGCCTCACACCCTGCCAGTTTCACTGATTCTTGGATGGGAGAGTACCAACCTAGTGCTGTGAAATCTTCGCAGTTTTCAGAGGCTTGGGGGATTTAAATTTTGTATGTAAAAAATAGACATCTAAATGCTTGTAATTTATTGATTTCGATAAACACACTGAATGCCAGTACTCAAGTCAAACAAACCAAACTAACAGCCATCGAGTCTTTGCCAACTCATAGTGACCCTATTAGACAGGGTAGAACTGCCCCTCAGTTCAGCTCCCAGCCCTGGAAGCCCACCAGTTCCTCGTTATTATCATGAGGAATACTATTTTCACAAGAGCATTACATACCCCTAGAGACTAAACCATAAAGCCATATAGGCTTTGACCATCAATTCTGATATGCTTTTTCCTCAAACTGATGGGTCATTTGATGGAATCCTTGTATTACTTCCCTAACATAAAAATTAATCAAGCAAAGGAGATTCAGTGCTCAGTACTACAGTCCCCTATTTAGAGATTAACTCTTAAAAACCACCACCACCACCACCACCACCACCACCACCACCACCACCACCACCACCACCACCACCACCGCCACCTTATCTATGTTGATAAAAACTTGAGTAGGCTGTATAAATATCTCAAGTATTTAGGATAAAATGGATTCTTATTCTACTGTCACATATTTAGTTTGAGATATGTGTTTCCATCTGAACACAAATTAAATAGACCTCATTGACATCTTTTCAAAATGCCATAAAAATTAAATGATTACCTTAAAAGATACTCAGTATAATTAGGCATCAGAAAAATGTACATCAACACTAGAGCGAGATAGTGTTTCAACCCATCAAGATGACACTAGCCAAGAATATTAAAAATACCAGTGAGTGCTGGAAGAATGAACAGATTTGTGTCAGAAGAACAGTCTGAAAGGTCCTTAGAAGCAAGCACGGGGAGACTTCACATGCTTTGGATATGTTATCAGGAGATGCCAGTCCCTGGAAAAGGCTGAAATGTTAGGTTCAAGTATAACAACAGTTTTGAAGATGGTGTAGGACTGCGCAGTGGTTCATTCTGCCTTGAGTTGGAACTGACTCAATAGCACCTAATGCTAAAAGCTAGATGCTTTTGATCCTAAATGAAAAGTGGATGGTCCAGCCTCCATACCAGCTACGTGGACAACTGCCCCTCCCCCCAGAAGAATTTACTTTAGAAGACGGCACTGAACCTGTAGCTAGGGGAGATGGACATGTCTGATCAGAGCACACAGGGGCAAATGAAGGGGGAGGAAGAGAGTGGAGCACACACTGGTCCACCAGGCTTGGAGGATGATTTTGGCACTCTGAACAGCCAATGTACAGAGTGGACCATATGGCTGATCCCACTATGAGACATGCCATCCCTTGCTGGCCCAGAGCCCTATGGGGACAATACCGGAGACTCTGTGTTGGGACTGAACCGACTGGCCCTCCAACACGGAGGCAAATCACTAAAAGCATGCAGCAGAGCAACCATGAGAGCAGAGCGGGTAGCCCCTGAGGGAGTACAAAGGACAGACTCTGGGGCCAGAGCATGATATGCCATCAGACCTGACTGAAGGACACACCTATAGAAAAAAAAATCAGACCTTGATCTATTTACAGGTTTTTCTTTCTTAAAAAATTTTTTTGTCTTTTAATTAATTTACTCTTTTATTGATCATTGGTTTTCTGTTGTTGTTTTTTTTTGTCATCACAGTGTTCTCACCCATCGCCTATCTTGCTATGGTTTGATTTTTGGTGCATATTATTATCTCAACAGATCTATCTAGATAAGATAGGCTGGAAGAATAGTCTGGAGGAGAAAACAACAGGACCAATGGTTCCCGGGGACATGGGAGAGAGAGAGGAGGGGGTAAGGAGGTGATGCTGACCAATCCAGCGACAGGGGAGCAACAAGTAATCCAAAATCCGTCGCAAGGAGGGTGTGAGAAGCCTGGTAGGTATTCAGCAAGGGCAATGTAACCAAGAGAAATTACTCAAACCCAAGTGAAAGCTGAGCATGATAGTCGGACAAGAGGAAAGTAAAAGTAAATAGAGGAAAGAACTAGGTGACAAAGGGTATTTCTAGAGGTCTACATACTGGCATGTACATATGTAAATATATTTATACAGGAGGGTTCGTAAATAGATCAACGTGCATATATTTATAGACTTAGTATTAAGGCAGTAGATGGACATTGCCAAATACTTACTCAATGCAAGAACACGTTATATTAAATTGGCATTCCATGATGAACACCTTTCCAACATGATGGTTGAAGAAAAATGTGTGCACTAGCAAATGTGGTGAAGAAAGCTGATGGTGCCTGGCTATCAAAAGTTATAGCATCTGGGATCTTACAGGCTTGAAAATAAAGAAGCGGCCATCTAGCTCAGAAGCAACAAAGCCCACATGGAGGAAGCACACCAGCCTGTGTGACCATGAACTGTTGAAGGGATCAGATATCAAGCATCAAAGAACACAAAAATCATGTCATTGTAAATGAGGGTGAGTGCAGAGTGGAGACTCAAAGCCCATTGGTAGGTAACTGGACACCCCCTTCCTGAAGGGATGTGGGGAGGAGATAAGCCAGTCAGGGTGCAGGGTAGCAACAATGAAACATGTTTCCTCTAGTTCCTAAATGCTTCCTCCCCCCACTATCATGATCCAAATTCTACTTTACAAATCTGGCTAGACAAGGGGATGTACAGAGAGATCGCCTTGGAGATTGGGTGGATGTTCCCACAGTAGCGTGGAGCCTCACAAGTGGTGGTCAGGCGTTTCCCCCAGTCACTTGTAGGACCTCAGGATTTAGGCTGGGGATGCCCCCACTTTTTATAGGGGAGAACAACCTGTGGCCTGGTGTGTGGGAGAGGACCAGCGTGAATTCCCCAGCTGCTTGCCACACCAATAAGTGGGGGGTGGGAGCTCCCTCAGTTGGGCCTTCAGGTTTGCCCTAGGCAGAGGGGAGTGGCCTGGAGACAGCTATTGTCTTGTGATGGGAAAGAGAGTGAAAGGAGAGGAAAAAGAGAGAAAGAGGAAGACACAGACTGGGGCAATAATGCCAACCAGACTGACAACCACTCACCCACACACAACTAAAATGCACAGAGTAAACAAAGGTGACAACAGTAAAAAAAAAAGAAAAGAAAAGAAAACAACTAAAAAGGAGAACCAAATCTGTGGAGGCTGTGGTAGGAAGTAGAGAAGAGCTAGATGGAGCGGAGAAAAGCAGAAAACCTGTAAGAAGAGTCCAATAAAAGGAAAAAGAGAGAAGAGAAAAGGAAGGAGGAGGAGAGAGTATTTTTTAAATGGTTAAAGAAATAACTGCCCCTGTGTTATGCTGTGTGTAGCTCTGACTCGTCCTGTGTGCAGTACTGTCTTAGGGGTCAGGCTGCCCACTAGGAGGACAGGGTTGCCCTAGGCAGAGTGTAGGGCTCTGGAAACCAGCAGTGGTATGTGCAAGCAATGAGAGGGAGCAGAGAGAATCGTACAAGCTAAGAGAGAGGTGAAGAAAGCAAAGACAGAAAGAGGAAAGAAAGAAAAAGAGAATAAAGAGAAAGAAGGAAATAAATCCAACTGAGTTCACTAAGGTTGGCTGTGATGGTAAAGAGCAAGGAGAGAGAGAAGGAGGAAATAAAGTATAAAGTAGTAGCTGATCCCTGATTGCTTGGATGAGGGGCCAGAGGGGTTTAGACACTGCTCCAACATGGCAGGTCAGTGTGCCCTTTTAATGCCGGGACCCAGTGGTGCTGGGCAGAATTGCCCTAGTTGACGAGATCACCTTAGAGGCATGACGGAGGTTTCTTCAACGGTGCAGCGCACTGTAGGTGTTTGTCCCAGGTGCCTTGTGTGGTGTACAGCACTCCCACACAGGGCAGGCTGGAGTGCCTCCTGCTATTTGGGTTGATTTGCCCTAAGCGGAGGGAAGTGACCTGGAAGCCTTTAGTGGCATATGAGAGGAGAGAGTGGGAGAGAAGAGGAAAAAGAGGGGAAAAGGGGAAAAAAGAGGGATAAAGAAGAAAGCGAGTAAATAAAAGCCCAACACCAACCTGAGCACGTTGAAACTGAGTGCGGTGGAAAAGTTAGAAGGGCTAGTGAATAAAGTGAGAATAAGTAGAGCAGTGGGTAAGGAGGTAATGATACTTGATCACCTGTCCTTGAGGCCAGAGGAATTCCAACTCTTCCTCAAGGTCACGGGGTCATGGACTTGTAAGGTCTCTCTCTCTGGCCTAAATTCCAACCCCAGTCCTTGGCTCCCCGCGAGAAAAATTTCATGCGGAAGCCAGGCTCGTGATCCAAGTGAATTTAATGAGAGTTAAAAGAAGCTTCAGGTTTTACAAGGCACCCATAGGATTCCTTTGACCATGGGGCCTGGCAGAGACTGCCTCAGGTCATGCAAGGATCTCTCTCCTCCCAGGAAGAAGACCAGACCACCCCTCTCCCTTCTGGTTCCTGCCTTTTCAAGGGTTCCCGGGGAGGCTGGTGAAGGACCCCAGGTCAATCCCATTGGCTGAACTGCAATCATCTGGCCCAGGTGGGCTGCTCCAGGTGCAACATCCATCGGAGCCCACGGGCAGGAAAATCCAGCTTTCCTATGCTGGCTCTCCTGGGCATGCGTTAATGGACTTTCCCATCCCTGATGTAGGGTTCCACAGATGCTGTGTGAGATTACTTCAAAAGCAAGATCGCGCCCGTGGCCAGGGGTCACTTGGGTGCTGGAGTACCTGCCTTGTGCTGCATGTAGCACTGCAGCAGGGGCTGGGAGGGGGCACTGGGGGGCTCCCTCAGCCCCGTCTAGGGCTCCAAGACCGGCAGGGCCTCCCCAGCTATGTGTAGAATCACTGAGAGGGAAGCTTGTTGTCCTATCTAGACTGCTGATGCTTCCTAGATCAGAGGATTTTCTTTTTTATCCCTCTGGCCAGCTAGAATGAAATTGTCTCCCACAGTCTCTGGGCTACAGCTCAGTGCTGTTTAAGGCTGGCACTGCTACAGCGGGTCTTTGTTATGGTAAAAGCTGCCAGGCCCTGTGGCTGAGTTCTGGCATTCCTTAGCTAGGTTGCTTCTTATGCTGATTTATGTTAAGGACCTCCCCTATGTGGTGCTTGGAACTGAGCAACCAGACTTGGGTTTGAGTTTTAAACCAATCATTTATGTTTCACCCTTAAAAAAAATTCTACTTGTGATGTGCTCAGATTTGGTGGCTGTCAAGCTGACCCCCAGAGGGGGAGATGCAGCTTATCAGGGGGGTTGTTTGCTAGTCGGCCAATTGGAACTAAATTTGCTCCCTGGACTCCCGACTTTCTGCCTTTTTCTCCCACACCATGATCTTCCTAAGGTAATAATATATTTTTTCTTCTACTCTAAATTATGGCTACCCACCACCAACCCCTGACCGTGAGCTCAAGGCATCCAACCGCATGGAGAGCTCAGTGTGGGGTTCCCCTCGTGTCTGAGATTCTGCCCCCTCTCAGGGCGTCCACCTGCAGGGATCCCTGCTCCAGGCAAGGGCATATCTGGCACCTGCCACTTCGTCAAAATTATAGTGCTTTAAAGCATTCTTAGTTTGCTTTGTGAGTGGAAATCCCACAAAAGAAGGGGTTCAGGAGAAACCCTGTTACCCTAGTTCTAATTTCAGAACTCCACCTCCCCGTTTCCTTCACCTAATTTCCTATTTTTCTGGTCTGGCAGCAGGAGCTCCAGATAGATGGGTCCTATCTGGTCGCCATTTTCTCTGAATCCCTCCATCTATTTTTTTTACACTCTTAAAAAGTACAAAACATTTACTCTACAAGCGCAAACAGATTTTCAAAAGCAGGGAAAAACCTGAACGTTCAGTACATGGTTCAATCGTCTTTTCATCTCTGTGCCCTAACTATGCTGAGCTCCATGGAACTGCATGGAGGGGAGCTATTCTGGCGTCATCGAGCCAAGTGAGTGTTTTGAATTACCTCAAGTGAATATTTGACTGGAAAGCATAGGGTGTAAAAAAACCCTGAAATCAGATGGTGCACATCTATCACAAAGAACAGGGCCTTGTACTTAAACCTTTTTTCTGAAAATAAGCAGCCATCTAAGTGAGATATCAACTAAGGCCGCCCAGAACAAGCAGCACAGCCAGTGTGATGCCAGGGTGATAAATAATAGAATCTCAATCTGCAGGTATGAACAAGAATCAGAGTTTATATTCGGAACACCCAGTTTGCAAAAGGACTCAAATGCACATGCTGAGTGAATTCCCTCTGACCACAGTCCATGGACATGAACAGATACAGTTAAGTTCAAATGTAACACCTGATCATTTGATCTCTTCAGACTAATTTTAATTTGGTTCCAGTTTTTAGTATTTTTCACTTTCTGTTCGATTGAGGTTTTTCTCTCTTTTATCATTGTTAGTTTTTCTTTTCTACTTGTTTCTTGATTTTGTTTTGTATTTTTTTTTAATACATATGAAATCCAGGAGAGGTAAATCCAGAGAGACACTAACAGAATTAACAATCACCTAGGGACAGGCAGGGAAGATTTGGGGGAGTGAGGGGGGGGCTAACAAAAATGAATATAAAAGAAGGAAATGATGTAAACCTGATTGTGGTGAGGATTACACAAATCTTAATATGACTGAAGTATTGAATGATATATGTGAATTATATGAGAATTAAAATAAAACAAAAGCTGAGGTCAGAGATAGGGCAGCAATTTAGCCCTGAATCTCTTGGTGAAGATTGAATGTCATTTTGTGCCAAGAGCCCATTTTTCCACTCATGAAGTTTGGGGAACCGGCCATGCTCCTTCATCACTTTTCTTACCTCAATAAATGGGTACAGTTCACTCTTCTCCCTTTTCTTCTCTGTCACATACTTTGCAGCAGTCAGGGGAACAGAACTTACAGTCCTGAAAGGGATCCATGAGTGTTAGTCCAGGTAGACTAGAGAAACAAATCCACACTCAGACGTGTATAGGAAAGACCTTTATATACAAGAACAGTTGTATATTGAGAAAGCATTCCAGCCCAACCAAGATCAAGTCCATAAGTCCAATATTAGCCCATGTCTGATATCAATCTATAATGTTCTCTTCAGACTCATGAAACACCTTCAATGACCCCAAATGCAGGAAGATCACAGGTCAGTAGTTGCAAAGTCTTCTGCATCCAGTGGTGGTAGAAGCATCTCAGCTTTGGCAGGGTCTCCATGTGGCTCCTCCAGTTCCCAGGGCATGGGTTCTATCAGTGTGGTGCCATGTGTCTTGTTAGTAGGACATCTCTCAGGGAATGAGCAGAAAGATAGTCTCCTGCCTCCAAGGAGGAAATACCAGATTTCCCAGAACCCTGACGGGAAGGCCAGGCCCACAAAGAGGCCTCATTGGCCATAACCCAATAGAGAGACTAGAGTCTACCCCTTCACTCTTAATCCTCTCAAGTCCCAAATTGACACCAGATTGTATAACTACAACAGACCACCCCTTGTCCATTTGACATTTTCACAAAATTCTTTAGCCGTATATAATTTCAAAACAATAATAGAATCATATCAGTATCTAACAGTATAATATGAAAATGCATACATTTCACTCCGTGCCACCCTCCTTTAAACATAATATTCTGTAAGTGATGAAACAAAAATATCCTATGCTTAACAATTGCAGGTAAGGTACACCCACATATTAATCCTATAATTCTATGAATATATTCCAGTATCTATGAAATCTTGTAAGCTAGCCACTTCACGCCTTTATCTGGCCCATTTTGGCTATTCAGTTTCTCTACTGCCTACTTCCATCAACCCAGTGCTCTGAGGAGACAATCATATTCTTCAATATAAAGAGTCTTCATGCCAGTTGGAACCTTGTGAAGTCCACATCCACAAGAAAGTCAAAGCAGGACAGTTCGTCTATACAGTCTGCAGCAGTATATACCAGTGCACAGGCTCAACATTCTTCTCTTCATCTGGTCGGGTTCGGGTCAAGTCAATGTGGGCTCCCTCTCTTGGCCTCACCTCAGTGTCCATTGGTCGCATTGCCTTTAGGCCTTGGCCCCATCACCAATTCTCCACAACTCTAGTCCCCTCAGAGTAGGTCATGGACTTCAAACGAGTCAACCTGCTCTCATCTTCTTCTCTACTGCCTGTAAACCAGGTCCACGAGTGTCAGTGGTCAGAATGAACCCGCTGCTCTATTGCTGCTATTCTGCCACTTTCACTCAACAAGCAGATCCAGGTGGTCACCTAGCAATCATTTCAGGCTTCTACAGGCTCCCTTGAATGTTCAGTACTAGAAAGGAGTTTCTTCAGGCTTTGAGATTTTTTTCCAGTTTCTGACAAAAACCACTATTCAAAATTCAAATATTACAAAAGTTCCCTTTTAATGCACATGAAGCTCTTCCTCACAGTGGGAGCAGTGCACAGAAACGGACCTTGATGCTGGGCTGCTCTGTGCGTGCTTTGGTCAGTTGGGAGCTGCTGATTCACAGATTCACTTCACGTGGATGAAGATGCTTGTTTGCTTCCCCGTGAGTTTATCGCGCTTCAACAGAGAAGAACCCTGTTCTTGGGTTTTGCCTCTGCCTTGCTCCTAGCACCGCTGGAATAGAAAGATTACAAATGATTTTTTTGTTGTTGTTTTAAAAAACAGAAAAGAAATGCCGTGTACCTGTTAGGTAAGTAGAGGCAGAACTGAGGGTGGTCGCTGTGCATGCCAAACCTCCTCCCCATCACAGACAGTTGAAAGCTGCTTCAGGCTGGAAAGATGCACACATTTAGGTCCTTGTGACAGGAAGCAGGTCAACCTGGGCGGGCCCCCATCTAGACCAGGTGGGCTTAATTCAGTCAATGGGGTCAAACAGTACCGTCAGCCATGCCTACCAACAGGGTATGGGTGGGGGCCTCCCACCAGCTGTCATGCAACCCAGCGCGTGTGGGCTGTCCAGTCCGCCCCCACCCCCCACGAGCATATTTGCCTCTTCTATCCTTTATAAAGTCACTTGGATCACAAACTAGGTTTCTGCGTCAATTGGTTCTTGTGTGAAGCCAAGGACAGAGGTACATTTCTCCCAGAGAGAGCCCTCACATAACCAAATCAGATTATAGCCTTCAGTGTTAGGGTTCCAACGAATTTTGGGGGAATATCTCAAGTGGTAGTGGTAAGGACACAACTCAATCCATATTATCTCTTTATTTTGCTCAGCCAGATGCTTGCCCTTTGAGCCTGAATTGTTGCAAGGCTTATTACCCCATCAAGTGTTCCCAGAGCAAGCCCTAAATGGGCAGTAGTCACACACAAGGAAGATTTGCAGGGGACACTGTTAAGAATGATTAATGCTTAAGTGTTCCTTGTCTCCCCAAATGTACCATCTGGCAGAAAATTTGTTAGATCTCTCTCCTGGGAGAGATATACCTCAGCTCTTGAATAACTCTCCTGGTCATAGAAGTCAAATTCCAAGCTTTTCATCCAACATTCATAAAGCTAAATAAATGTTACATAAACCTAAGTTCTCTATCTTGGATAAGACAAAGTAAAACCATGACTTGAGAAGGTTTTCATTGAGGACAGAGACAACTTCAGATATTCTAAGCCTATGAAATTGGTCATGATTCAGGCAACTTGCCAAGGAAGCAGGTAATACCTAGGTGGGAGGTGGAATGAATAAGAACTTGCACTAAGATTCCATTCCATCAGGTGCAGCTGGTGACTTTGGAGGCCCAGAGCAGGCAGTGGGAGAGAGAAGACCAGAGCAGGGGAGGGATGTGATGAGCTGGAGGGTAGAGGGAGGGATTATGTGTTGTCCTGCTGTCACCTCCCACCCCACTGTGACCCTTTAGTGATGTGGGCCCAGGTTTGTGATGCAAGTGGTTTTGAAGCCAGAGGGGACTCAGAGTGCTCAGTTGCCTGAGTGCAACCGCTGTATCCAGAAGATGGAGGAGATTCTCTTTCTGCTGGAACAGAAAAGTGCTTCCTGGCTGACCTACCAATACCCCACCTGGTTCACTGTTTTGACCTTGGGCATCCTGTATGGAGTGGGTTGCTTCTTCCTGGTCCTCCCCTTCCTTCCAAATACTCCACCTGTGCGACCACCCAGGAAAAGGATAAAGGTAAGAAATTCTCAACCCAGCCATAGGAGAGATTGATTTTTCCTTGTTTTATAAATTTTTCCTTTCGTAATTAATTTCCTGATAGGGGAAATCTCAAGAAAGAAGAGACCATCAGCCCTGGCTTTGGAATATTGATGAGGGCTGGTGCGTCCTTACTCACTGTTAGGACTTTGTTCACTGCATTGGTATCATTTTATCCTTGCCGGCTTATGTTGATTTTCATTATTTCTGTTGGCTTTCCCTGTTTGTGAAGCACAGGAGGCGTGGATGCATCATGATCATGGACACAAGGGTTGACAGAGTTGCAGGTGGAGAGATCTCATGGCAGAGGGAGGGATTGTGAGATCAGCAGTGTGGAGAACTTCCCCATCGGGAAGCTAGGGAGTGAAGGGGGATTTATTTCAAGACGAAAAAATGAAGGAGGCCAGAGGGGACAGAGAGCTTTAGACCTGACTGTGATTACACAACTCCTTTTGAAGGCAATTTAACCATGGAGGGGGTGGGTTTTTTTCTAAAATGGATATGGTAATCATTGATTGTACCATTGCCCTTGATCTGATTGAACGACTGAACTATTGACTCGTATGATATGTAAATCATTTGCCAGTCAGATGAGCATTCAAAAATATTTCTCTTTGAAGATCTCAGACCTCCCATCTCTAGTTGTTATAGAGGGCAATAGGTAAAAATCCCCAATATAGTGACGCAGTGGCTAAGGACTAGATGACTAGACATTTCAAAGGGCAGCTCTCATCACTGGGTCCTCAGTCTCTTTCCTTGAGCTCCAGTCTCTGGGCCAAGGCTCCTTTTCTGTCTGGGCTAATTGAGAAAGCATGGCTGACCCCGGGGAGGAAGTGGTCAAGGGCTGGCCCAGAGCTTCAGCCTCCATAATCAAAATCTTGCCCACCAGAACACTGAGTGCTGAGAGTGTGTGCTCTCCGTGAGCAGAGGAAGGCTGACGGAAGAAATGCACTCTAGGTCTCACACAGAAGCTGGTTTCTGGGCTTTAGTCATTCCATGGAGATTGTCATTCTTCTAATCACCAGTAAATGCCTGCAGTTTGTCACAAAGAACAGATGCAGGATTGGATTCCAGCCTGACTTCCTCTCTTGTGCCCCAGCCTCAGGTGGAGACAAGGAGAAGCAGCAGGTCAAGGGACAAAGGTGACGCTCTGAAAGGTAAGGTTCTGCCCATTCAACCAAGCTCTGTAAGCTCTCCTGTCCCCTCCTCTGCAGGATGCCAGTGGCAACAGCCCGTCTCTCTCAGGTAATAATCCTGAACAAAAGGATACTGTGGATGGAAACAGAACCCAGATATTTCCCAGATGTACAGGAGGGGCCTAGGATGGGATGAAGGCTGGCCAAGGTAGGACCCAGTAGGGGGCAGTGGGGGTGTCAGGAGCAGATTCTGGTGGATTTGGAGGTGGAACATTGAGGGGTAACTGCGATAAGCTGTGTAACTTTGCCAAGGTTCAGATTGCTCACTGAGACCCCACAGACAATATTGGAAACCGATGCTCCTTGAAATGCCAAAGCACCTCCTGCCCGTGGGAGTAAGCTATCATTTGACCTTGAGCTCTGGAGAGTCCAACGTCCTAAGTGCACAGCCCGTGTGACATTCCTTTCGGTCCTCTGGGAGGGCTGCACCATAACGGTTCTCTTGATTTCCAGTTTTCCGAAGCTTCCTGCAAGAACTATATGGCGCTCAGAACCTGCGTTTGCGTCTTAGGCAGAAGTAAGTAACCTTCCTGCTTCACCGCGGGGTGCATCTTCCAACCAGGGTGCCTGTGTGGCCTCGGGCTGCAGAGCAGCTGGGATGCGCTGGTTTGGGGGACACTTTCAGGGATGGGCAGAGAATGACAGGAGTCCCGGGCAGTGGGGTGGGGCAGGAAGAGCAGGCCATCAAGGCTTGGGGAGGGGCTGAGCTTGCACCGACCCTTGCTAGCCTGCTAGGTCTCTTGCCCCTTCAGTCCTGGCTGTAATCTGGTCCTTCTGTCTCCTGCAGCCACTTGGGAAACCCACTTGACACTGGCAGCTTTGGTCAACAGAAAGCTCAAGCCCTCTCTGGTAGCTGGCGAAATAGAGGTACGGCTGAAGTCCACGTCGGTACGCGCGCCCCACACGGTTCTGCGGCTCATCCATTCCGGACACCTAGGTCTCAGAACTCCACCCTTCCACGGGCCCAGATGTGCATCTCAACTTCTCAAGTCTTACCCGCCTTGAGTCAATCACCAAACTGCGCACATTCCCATGAACCTGACAGTCTTTCACCCACACCACTGGCTCTTCCCTCACCCAGTGCCAAACCCCCGGATTCAAAGGCCTACCTGCAGCCTCCAAGCACTCTCTGGGACTCACCAGCCCCGCACCCCACAGGGACTCATTCTCAGAATGACTTGTTGGCAAGGCCCAGGCAGAGCCCATCTCCACACAACCGCTGCTCCACACCTGCCATGGCAGCCATCACAAGTCAGGATCCCAAAGGCCTCCCTACGGCCTCCCCACCCCAGTGTTGGGCAGCTGCCAAGAACTTACAGCTTCCCTCCTTGGAATACTTTGGGTCTCTGAAAGAGCACTCTACCTGGCACCCCCAAGAAGACACCTTTCGGGAAGGACCCACAAAGAGGCAGGGGGAAGTAGGGAGGCCCACCTTGCTCAACCCCAATGTCCACAAGCTGCTGGAAATAGAAATCACAAAGGCAGAGAAATGGAATATTTGGGAAGAAAAAGGAAAGGGTGTATCAGAATACCATCTGCAGGCCTTAAATATGTTGAAGGCACTCGATGGGGAGCAGATCACTGCACCTCCCCAGCCCTTCTGGAATGCCAGCATCAAAGCAGAGCAGATACCCAGCGCTCAGAAGCATTTTCCACAAAAATTCAGTGAGTTTTTCTGGGGTCTACCTTTTCTGCACAGCGAGTCTCTGGCAGCTGCTCTCAGGGTCTCTGGATCTACCCTAGAGTTTCCCACTGTCTTATTTAATGAAATTCCTAATGCCTTACCAGCTCAAATGCAAGCTAAAGAGTACCCACTCTTGTTGCAACGTCACTCCTTGCCCTACACTGAAGGCCGATTCCAACTTTTACTTCCAACTGCATGCCAAGCCCAGGCCCCACCGCCGGCTACAGTCCTGACTCCGCCCGGTCCACAGCCCCGTGGCCCACTCGCAGTACCTTTTCCTCCTCCTCACAAGAGTCCCTGTGATGAATCCTGTCTTACCGTCCACACTAAGTCCCAATCACGCATTCCAAATTCACTTCAACAGCTGGAAAGCCATTTTTTAAAGAAACAACAGGAAAGTGAGAGTTCTTTACCCTTTATGATACCACCACCCCAGGAAGCTTTTTGTCTTCGCAAACCCACTCATCCCCAGGACAATCAGAAGGTCCAGACCCCAAAGACAGACCCCAAGCTTCCTGGCTGCTTGAAGCAATCGGAGCTCCACCGCCAAGAGAACTTCCCTCAATTGCAGGGGCCCCTCGGCAATGGGACTCTTGAGTCTCTGACACTAAAGCAGCCTCAGGAAAAATGGCCAGGGACTTGTCTGGATATGAAGCAGCCCGAATGCTCCTGCTCAACACCTGGAGACAAGCAGGGGAAGAATGTAATGAAGACGGTGTCCCCAGGAAGATGCACACACCCTGGACCGTCGCCTGCGTGCTGCAGAGCCGGTGTCCAGCTGAGGAACAACTCGGTCAATGGACAAGGGAATTACTTGAGGAAAATATCCAAATGTAATCTATCTCTCTGTGGATCAGGAAACTACTGCCCAAAAGGAACTCCGGGAGCCGACTCAAAGGAGTTAAGTGATTTGAGGATACACAAGGGGATTAACGCAGGAACTTACACCCTAAGGGGTCCAAATAAAATCCTACTGGAAAACACCCTGAATGTCCACATGTGCAGGAAGGTGGAGCAGATTAGAAAGGATCAGATCCCTGGCATTGTTTGCCGTTCATGTCTTGCGACCACGCACGCTTTGTCTATTTCCCTGACCCACCCACATGTTGTCAATGTGGCCTCCTGGGGAGAGCTGGAAGATCTGAACACAACGCAGAGCCTTTCCTTTCTCAGCCCGGGCACTCAACAGGTGCTGGACTCGCATATCGTAAGGCTCCAAATGAGGCAGAGGTGGTGCATGCCCCTCAAAGTCCTTGAGCCCACAAACCTCTGTAGGACAAGAAAAGACAACGCAATGTCCTTTCCAAAGTCCACCTGCTTAGCCACCCCTAAGTATTGAACTAACCTAGTAACTGAGGCTGCCAAGGTCCTGGGAGAACCCTGTCAGGCAGACTGGGGAGAGAGAGTGACCACAAAGAAATCAAGCCCTACCCTGGAGAGTCCTTTTGCTGATTGCTCCCCTACAGAGGAGCCTGTTCAGGGAACCCCAGCCTACCCCCCACTTGATAATGACAGTGGATGCTCATTGGCCCTCAGGCAGCCGTTTCCAGCCTTCATGCCCAGTATCCTTGGCAGAACCTTCCAGAATGAAAGTGTCCAGAGAGAGAGAGCCTAGAGCAAACCTCAAATCCAGTACTGACCAGCAAGGGGTCAAGGAAAGAGGGTGCTAGTTGTGCCCCAGGAGGCCCCAGATTGGAAGTGAACTCTGAATGTCCATCTTCAAGAGCCAAAGAGACAGGGTTGGTGGTGGTCAAGAAGTCCTCTTCAATAGAGCTAGACGATAGAGACACTTTCAAAACCAGTGTGCTGGCAAAATCTCAAACCAATGATGTGGACCCGGGGGTGCTTCGAGGCTCTAGGATGTAGTAAAAGTTTCCTGCTACCTGGAAAGTGTGCTCCAGTTCCTGAAAAGCCAAGCCTTACAGCACGAGTGTGCAGTGAGATTAAGCTCCAGGTGGAGGTAGAGGCAGAGGATGGTTCTCCATGCTGTCCTGTTGACGGGCTCCTTCAGGACTGCACCACTGATGTGCTCACTGCCACCAATGTTTTGCCTTCTCAGGTGGTCCATTGCCGCCCCCAGCATTTGTTCACTGGGGATAAGCCAATATGTCAAGGGCCAAGTGGCTTCGTGGTGGCTAGAGCAAGTTACATGGGGCAGCAGAAGCTCAAAAGCCCCAACCTTCAGGACCCCTCGACAAGGAGAAGGAAGGATGCTGTTCCCACTGACAAGAGGGAGACTCATAAATGGCCCAATCCAGAAGAGCATGGAAAAGGATTAGCGGGAAGAGGCATCTCCCAAGTCTGTGGGTTAAGCCAGCCTGTGCAAGACAAGGCATTGGCTGAGTGCCTTGAGATCAAGTCCTCACAGCTCCCACCAGAGAAGGGACAGCTTCCTGCTGAGGGCCACAGCAAAAAATGGAGGAAGCACTTTGTCCAGTGGATTTGCTCCAGCAAAAAATCTACAGGACATGGTGATCCTTTGCAAAAAGGAAAGCCCGTATTACCCTGTGGTCACAGCCTTGGGCCCCTTCAAAGACAACCAGTGTCTCCTAACAAGGTCACGGAGGCTCAGGTGCTCACGACAGATGTTGGCCAAGTCCTAGAGGGGACACCAGGCTGTCATCAGGAGTATCTTGCGTCAACGTTATGTCCACGAAAAGAAGCGCAGGCCTCAGTTAATGGATGTTCCTCCAGCTGCAGGGCTCCTTTCTTTGTAGAACACAGGAGAGTGGCAAGTGTGAGACCCTGCCTCCACCAGGCGATACCTGACTGCCAGAGCCTTCCCACCACGAGCACCTGTATCAGGGATGTATTCACAAATTTCTGTCCGTTCAGGGGATTCAATATCAGAAGCCACACTCAGGCATTGCCCCCCAGGGTGTTTGTGTGCCCAGTCAGCTTGCAGCAGCAGAGGCGGAGGAGGTGGGCTTACTCCAGTTACCCTTACCACTGCCCACGTCACTGTCTTCGAGAATATGTCTTATCTGGCAAATTAGAAGACGCTTCTTCTGCTCTGATTAGTAGGAAAGTATCCATGCCAGCCACTTTAGCCTGTTCTGCACAGGCTAATGGCTTCTCTCAGCCATGATATTCATTGTTCCATAATAGAGATTTTCCCCCTCCTACATTAAAGTGTGACTTCTGTGCTGCATGGCGGGATCTAGAGGGGGTGTCATGTGTGTTAGTCTGTGTAGACTAGAGAAACAAAATTCATACACTCATATTTTATGAGTTTTATATAAAGGTTAAGTGAACATTGAAAAGCATCCCAACCCAGTTCAATCTAAGACCACCAGTCCAATAGTATCCCATGTGTCTGACACCAATCTACAAAGTCCTCCTCACAATCCAAAAACACACGGGGAGACAATGACTGCAGGAGGAAATTGTAGTCCGTGCGCTGGCAGGTTCTCCATGAGGCTGCTGCAGAAACCAGGGCTGCAACAGGGTAGGTCCATGCGGCTTCTCCTCAGGGATCTCCCAGGAAATGAGTCTTTCCAGCTGCTTTAGGGACCTAACAAATGCATATCCACCCTGGTGGCACTATCAGAGAGCAAGAGACCAGAAAGGCTAGGCTCACAGAGCCATTGATCTCCCTGCCCTTCAATTAACCCCACATGAGTTCATTGACGAGGTTGGCATAATATACCTTTAACTATGTTAGATACTGCGTCTCCTTCTCTGAGTGCTAGCTCTGACTTCTCAAAGGGCAGGGCTCTGGAGGAGGTTTTCAGCAGTGTTTCCCACCCACTTCCATCCCAAGTTCTTCATTTTGCACCTCTTATGATTTATGGTAACACCCCTACTGTGAAAACCTCAGAAGGTCCCAACACAGTGAAGAATGTTCCCTGGTGCCATTACTTTGTCTTCAACGTTATGTGGCTGCAGTTGATAGGTTTTGAGAGGCGCAATCCAGCCAAGAAATTCCATCGAGGGTCCAGAAGAGGTTTAGACCAAAGTAGCGTCTCATGGTACCAAGCAGGCATGAGACATGTGGCGGCCTGTCTAAGTCCCACATGTGCATTTGATGAAGGCTGCCAAGTTTGGCATGGAGGTTCCGCCTCAATACACCTGTCACAAAATGCGAAATGACATATTTTGCTACCTTTGCCTCTCTCCCAGCCTAGGGTAACCTCCAGGATGGAAGTCCCAGGTCTGACACATGTGGGTGGGAACTGCTAGGGAGGCTGCCAGCGGGGGACTCTGCTCACCCACTGCACCAAGGGAAAATCCGGTTCACAGCTCACATGCCTTCCTCTGTATATAAACCCGGAGAAGGAGCAACAGCTTAGGCTGAGTGGTACAGGATGAGCGTCTGTGTAATAACCACTAATGGTTAGGCACCATGGACACAGGGTAGGGAAGGATACAGTGAAGAAGAATATGAAGCGTTGGACATAGCAAAGGGGGCCAAAGAGCATGAGGATCCCCAGAAATGACGCAAGACACAAGCGGAGCTAACACAGGCTTACAAAGGGGAATCGGCCAGGTGCTTCACCCCAGCTTTAGCTAGCTGCCCCCACAGCAGAACTTTATCTCCTACAGAGAGCACTGGGTTGGATAGCAAAGGCACAGCTTTCAAGCAGGGAAGGTTACTTTCTCAATACTATCTTTAGTGGGGCGACAAACTGTTATTTTACTTGATTTCCATCTCCTGACTGGGGGAAGGATGAGTTGATAGCCAGGGTGGGGTAGAGTGGGGATGAGTCAATAACAGGGTGCCAGGACTCAGGAAACATGACCCCAGGCTTTTGGGCTTCACACATGCATACACACACGCGTCCGCGCTCTAGGAATGTTCTCACGAAACATGACCCCAGGCTGGTGGTCTTCACATGCACACACACGCGTGCGCACACACACACATACATGCTCTAGGAATGTTCTCAGCAAACATGACCCCAGGCTGGGGGTCTTCACACACACACACACACACACACACACACACACACACACGCACACACACACACACACGCTCTAGGAATGTTCTCAGGAAACATGATCCCAGGCTGGTGGTTTTCACACACACACTCACGCGCACACTCTAGGAATGTTCTCAGGAAACATGACCCCAGGCTGGTGATCTTCACACACACGCACACACACACACACGCGTGCACGTGCTCTAGGAATGTTCTCCGGAGAGAGTGGCTTCTAAGGACTGAGTGCTGCAAAGAAAGTCACAACTGGGAGCAGCCTTCCCTTCCCCTAGAGACTCCTGGGAAATCAGGATGTGCACGGAGATTAGACATCACCTGTCTTGATAAGGGAAACCAGTTCAATAGTGGTCAGTGTTTCCTCTGTGCTTCTAACACAGGGTTTTATTTCCTGGGCACCAGATTATAGAAGAAGGCAGGAGGGCCCCCCAAAATATGATTAGTTGATCCGCTAGAGTAAATTCTCATGTGCTTAAAAGAACACCCCTGGTGGGCCAGGGTTTACTGTTTACTGAACTAAACAGTAAAGGATGGCGAGGAAGACATCCACTGAGCCTTGACCTCCATGCCTCAGTCAGGACACCAAGTGTGTGTGTGGGGTGGGTGGGGACTGACACCAGTGGTGGAGGAGGGAAGTGGACATAGGCCCCAGAGACTGCTGGTACAGCAGCATGATGTTGTTTCTGGAGTCCTGATTGTGCCAAGGCAGCCTCTGGAGTGACTTTGGCAGTAAAAAATCAGATTCTGGATCTGCAGAGCCTGGATCTGGGGCCTCTTGGGTAGCAGGTAGCTTGGGTGTGTTCCTAGAGAGAGTGAAGAGCTGGACACCGGACTCCCCGCTGCTGAACCCTACCGTTCGTGCTAGGTAAGTGCACGGAGATGGAGAGAAGACCCTGAAAGAACAGCAAGGGGTGCATGGACCAAGCCCCTTCCCTTTCCCCTGCCACCAGGTCCTCTTATATGGTGCTGTGAGGTCAAACAAAGGGAAGCCCACTCAGACCTGCAGAGACCTCAGCGAAACAACTGCCCCCCGCCCCCCACAATTCAGCAGACATCTCACAAGGACACTCACACATACCCGAGAGAGAAACCTCACACACATACTTCCTTGGAGACTTCCAGAGAGACTCAGAGGCCTCGCACAGAGACTTCATATGAAGTTCTCAGCATCCTTTATGGAGACTTCTCAGAGACCCCACAGGGACCTCACACAAAGCCCTCCCACATAGCTCACTGCCAGCACGGGAGAATTAGCAGCCGCTGTCCACCCCTGAGCTCCTGGAAACTTTCACACATTGTCTGCAGTGCCCCCCATGCTTGTGCATCTTTGTCCTCATAGCCTTGCTTGGGAACAACAGAATCACAAACTGCACGTAGTTGTGTGCAAATTTTTTCCACTGAAACGTTTTCACTAGCCTGAACTCTGAAGTGTAGTTTACAATTGAAATACAAGTAAAACTGCCAACACCAAATGAGAGTGTGATTTTAGATGGTGTGCAGTCAAATGTCGTACGCCACACTTTTACTTTTGCTTCGGACAAATTCTCTAATTGGTGGGGAAGTGACTGACTACTTTGGAAGCAACAGAACAGTCCATCAAATGGGCTTCAGGACTCAAATATATAAATAGACATCTGATCTGAACTCAAACTCATTCCCCAAGGGGCTCATGAACCTAATTTTTTTGGAAGAGTGAAGGAACCCACATGAAAATAACAAAATGTACATCACATTGTGTCTGTCTGGCTTAATTTCTCAATGAAACAGCTGTCATATCTGAAGATATTCAGGGCAACATTCCTTTTATAGCTCTGTCGACATAATTAATATGATTTTTCTGTGAAATGTAATATTTCTAAGTTATGCAAAGTCCTAATGTTTATCTACCACAACAAACTGATAATATTTCGAAGGATGAAGAAATAGATCAAGAAATAATAATTAATGAAATACACATTTTCAGGTAGTACCATTTACAATAGCCAAGCGTAAATGAAAATATCTATATCTATACTTGAATAAAAAAACAACAGATTTATATGAGGAAAACTACAGAAATTACAAGAAATCAAGTGTGACCTCAGCAAATGGGATAATATCCCATGCTCCTTGACCAGACGACTCAATGTAGTACAGTTATCAGTTCTACTCAAGGCACTAGACAAGTTTAATTCACTCCTGATAAAATTACCCTCATCTTTCTTCAAAGAATTGCAAAACCACTGATTACTAACTTCATATGGTAAGGGCATAGGTCAGGGGTTGAACCTACAAACTTCTCCTTGGTAGAAAGATAAAACTGTTCTCATAAAAGACTTGTAGGCTGGCTTTGAGTTGGAATTTTGGGGTCATTTAGGATTTTTTTGTGGCATGTGATTTTTAGGGCTTTAAGGTCATTTGGGGTCATTTAATTTTTTTGCGCATTAGGGTGGTTTGGGCTTTAAGGGTGTTTTATAAGGTTTAAGGGAGTTTTTAAGGGATTTAGGGGTGATTTTTTGGAGTGTATAGGTATTTTTTAGCAGGTAGGGGTGTTTTTAGTGATCTTACAGGGTTTCTTAGAGATTTTAGGGTATTTTAAAATATTTTATGTGTTTTTCCCCAGCATTTTATGTTTTGTTGGGGCTTTCATGTTGTCTTCAGGGCATTTATGTGGTTTTGGAAGTTCATGGTTTGGGAATCTTCTAGGGATATGATTTGGAAGTTCCACATGTTTTGGGAGGCATTTAGTGTGTTATTTGTGGCTTCAGAGTGTTATTTGAATTTTAGGGAATATTATGGCTTTTCAGACATTTTAAGGCTTTTAGGGTGATTTTAGTGTTTAAGGGTGTTTATTAGGCTTATATGTGTTTTTATGACTTTTAGTGTTTTGTTAAAATTTTAGGGTGCTTCTTAAGGCATTAGAGTGTTTGCGGGGATTAGGTTTTGGTTTTCAGGGCTTTAGGGTTTTGTTGGATTATTTTTTGCTTTCATGGTGAATTCATGTCTATTAGGCTGTTGGACTTTTACAGGGTTTTATAGTGCTTCGGGTTGCTTTGTAGGGATGTTCTTGGGGTTTTAAAAGACTTTTAGCGTGTTTTTAGGGCTTCACGTGTTCTTTATTTTGCGTTTTAAGGCATTTGCATAATATTAGGGCATTTATTATGTTTTCGGGACGTAAGGAGTTTTTTTTTAAGACTTATGGCGCATTAGGGTGTTTTAGAAAGCCTTTTACCATGTATTTAATGGTCTTAAGATGTTTTAGAGGGTCTTTAGGGGTGGTCTTAGCATTTTAGAAATATTTTAGACGTTTTAGGGTTTTTAAGGCATTTATAGTGTTTTTACGACTTTTAAGGTGTTTTTAGAACACGCCTGACAGGTACACACTATTTCAATCAGGCTCTGGTTAGTGCCTCTCAATCAATTGGTGACATGGGAGTCTGGATAATGGATTACCTTTACTCTGCAGATGAGAAAACTCACTCAAAAAGACACAGGTGTTGACCCACAGGCACACAACTGGTTAACAACAAAGACATATTCACAACCAGTGTTGGGAGCCAGAGCCCTAAGCCCCACATACCTGTCCCCAGCCAAACAGTCAATCTATCCTGAACCATCAAATGATCTGAGCAGATCCTCCCACCCAACTCACCTTCCCATGCCAAATATTTTATTTCAGAAGGTGGCAGTGAATCTGCAGCTCTGAGAGAGGGACATATCTGATCGGAGCACATGGAGCAGATGAAGGGGGAGGAGGGGAATGTGGAGCACATCCTGGCACACCAGGACTTGAGGATGATGTTCCCACTCAGAGAATCCAGTCCACATAGAAGACCACATGGCCAGCCCCACGATGAGACAAGACACCCCTCAAAGACCCATAGCCTTAGAGGGGACAACACTGAAGACACAGTGTGGGAAATGCGCCCGAACTAATGCTGCCACACCGAGGCATAACACTAAGGGGGTACAGCAGAAGAGCAAGAAAACGAAGCATCAAGGTACCCAGGGAATGCCAAAGGATGACTTTGAGGCCAGTACTTGGTACACCAACAGACTGGACTGGAAAACACTCTTAAAGGCCAACAAACCGACCTTGAACTAACGATGAGCCACTTCTTTCTTGTTGAGTTGTTTTCATTCATTGTCATTGGATTTTGGTTGTTTTGTTGCTTTTAGTGCTTGGTTTTGCTCTGTCTTGTTTTGTGTATGTTATTACATCTACAGGTCTGTCTAAATAAGATAGGCTGGACGAACAATCTGGAGGAGAGAAAACAGGACCAACACTTCTGGGGAGACATGGGAGAGAGGGAGGTGTGGGGAAAGGTAGTGGTGTTAAGAAACCCAGAGAAAAGGGAAGAACAGGTGATGCAAATCGGTGGTGAGGGGGATGTAGGAGGCCTGGTAGGGAGTGATCAAGGGAAATGGAACCAATGGAACCAAGAGGAATTACTGAATTACTGAAGCACAAATGAAAAGTGAGCATGGCAGTGGGCCCAAGAGGCAAATCAAAGGGAATAGAAAAGCAAGCTAGGAAGCAAGGGTCAATTATAGAGGTTTAAAAAAAGGCATGTACATATTTAAATATATGAGCATGGGGAAATAGATCTATGTCCCTATATTTATAGGTTTTGTATTAAGGTAGCAGATGGACATTGGGCCACTGCTCAAGGACTCCCTCGTTGCAAAAATACTGTTCTATTAAATTGGCATTCTATGATGCTCACCTTCCCTACACGATCACTGAACACAAAGCAGGTACATAAGCAAATGTGGTGAAGAAAGCTAATGGTGCCCAGCTATCAAATATATAGCATGTGAGGTCTTAAAGGCTTAAAGGAAAACAAGCGCCCATCTAGCTCAGAAGAAACAAAGCCCACATGGAAGAAGCACACCAGCTTGTGTGATCATGAGGTTTTGAAAAGATTTGGTAGCAGGCATCATCAGAACAAAAAAAATCTTATCATTGCGAATGAGCGGGGAGTGCTGGGTACAGACACAAAGCCCATTTACAGTCCTCTGGACATCCCTAACAGAAGGGTGTCAGGGAGGAGATAAACCAAGACAGGTACCAGATAATAACGATGAAACACAGCTTTCCCCTAGTTCCTACATGTTTCCTATCTCCCACTATCATGATCCCAATTCTAATTTACAAATCAGGCTAGACTAGAGAATGTACACTTGGACAGATAGGAACAGGAAACATGGGGAATCCAGGGTGGATGAGCCCTTGAGGACCAGTGTTATGAGTGCAGACTCGGGAAGGGTGGAGGGAGGGTAGGTTGGAAAACGGAAACCGTATACAGGGATCTACATTTAACCTCAACAGAAAAGTGGGTGAAGGAACATCAGACAGTGCAAGATATGAGAAAATAATTAGTAAATTATCAAGGGTAGCTCGAATGGAGGGGGAAAAATGAGGAGCTGAGGCCAGGGGCTTGGGTGGGGTGGAGAGTGGATATTTTGAGAATAATGAGGGCAATGAATGTACAAATGTGCTTTACACAACCGATGTATATATGCATTGTGGTTAGTGTTGCATGAACAATTTAAAAAAAGGTCTGGACAGAGGGCACATGCAAGGATGATCTCAGGCTGGATTAGATCAGCAAAATCACCTCCTGGAGTTGCCTCACCCTGTGTCTATTCCTGAGTCAGGCATGAAGCTTAGGGCCCATAGTCCCAGGAGCTGGACAGGGAGGGAGGCGGGGTTCTGAGGTCATTCCATAGGGGCAATGGCCCTCCTGTCCTGCCGGGCCCACCCTCCTTTGTAATCCTGCTGGCTGGAGCACGGCTTTCATGGAGTCCACACCATGGGAGCTCTACTACTCATGGGGGATTGGCAGGAAGCCTCTGCTTATGCGCACACACCACCACCTAGCTGGAGGATCTCTGTGAACAAAGCCTGAGGCAGACAACAAGCCCACTAATTGATGCTGTAAGAGATACAATCAGCATCCAGAAACCTGCAACTGGGAGTAAGAGGCAGCATACTTGGCCCCAGCCACTCCCACTGCCATCTTCAAGGAGTGACATTCTAAAGCAGAGGGTTTTCAAAAGGCACTGCCAGGACTGTGGAATGAGCAGCTCATTTGTGGACATGGATACTGTGTGATCCAGAAGTATTACCTCTTCCTTTCCATTCAGGTGAGACAAAAAAAAAGTTCCAAATAGAAAGCCATGCATCTAAACAGTATCCAATAGCCACTCATGTGCAGTGCTGCTGCCTCCAAAGAGCTTTCCTAGGTTTTTCTCTCTGTGGACAGATATACCTTGGTCCTTGGCTCTGCATGAGAAAGAATTCACGCCAAAGCCAGGTTTGTGATCCAATTGTGTTTTAGGAGAGATAGGGAGGCATGGTAGGCAACCCTGGTGGACCCCAGTGGCTGAATTGAATTTACTTGGCCTAGGTGGGTCAATGTGGGTGCAGCACCCACCCAGGTGTACCTGGCCTTCCTGACTGGAAACCTGGACCTCTGAGCACGCTCGGTGTGCCACTCTTTCCTGGGTGGCTAGCTTGGCCCTCTGAGCATGTATCATGGACAACCTAGTCCCTATGCTAGCTACCTAAAATTTACACCCTGAAGAGATATGGACCCAAATCTTTGGGGTACAAGGCGACGACATCTTTAGGTCCTTCCTGCTGGCAAAAGGGTGAAGTGGGGCTTTGGGTCCATACCCTTTCTACTCTGCTGGGAGGGGTTGTCCATTCAGGTCTAGGATGGATAAGGTTGAGGTGGTCCAGGAGATGGTGGTCCTAGAGGTGGCACACTTGGTTCAGAGGGCTTGGTAACTTGAGAACTTCTGGAAAAACAAACAAACAGACAAAAGGGTGAACAGTTTAACTGAGGCAAGGCTAGGCTTGTGAGGTGGCAGTGCCCTTGAAATTAGGTGAGTGTCACAGGAAACAAAAAAAATCTTAGGATTATCAGGCATGTGTGTTTGTTCGTTCTAAGTATAGGCACGGGAGTAAAAGCATCCACAATTTCCCCTATGAGGGTACAGGGTTTGGGAACTACTGGGTGCACTGAGATCACTGTTTCATTTATGATCCTAATGTTTGGACCCACTGCTAAGAACCATGCTTCTATTTAATCCTATTATCCCTCAATTATTAACTTTGGTCAAACAAATTTTGTTTTCATTAATTACTTTCATAGTTATCTATCTATCTATCTATACACACACATTTAATTGAATGGAATGAAAAGGTCATGCGTTATAGCGTTAAATTGTAATATTGGAATACTACAGCGGGAGTCAACAGGGATCAAAAGAAAGTAAGTGTCTGAGTCATTTTTAATTTTCTTGGCTTCAAATTGAATAAAAGACTTGTAAATTACCCAGAGACCAAATTCCCATGGTGCCTCCTACAACGGGTAGAATGTTCAGGGATGTTTCAGGGCTGGGAGATTAGTAACCCCTAAGTCCAGGATCCCTTAGGGCAGGGGTCCTCAAACTGTTTACACAGGGGGCCAGTTCACTGTCCCTCAGACCGTTGGAGCACCAGACTATAGTTAAAAAAAACCAAACTATGAACAAATTCCTATGCACATTGCACGAATCGGCTACTAAGTAGGACATGCAGAGGCAGCAAAAACACCCTGAGGGTGGGATAAATGTCGTCAGGCCACATGTGCCCCACGGGCCACAGTTTGAGGATGCCTGCCTTAGGGGTTCCTGGGTGCACTGGGGATGAAGGTCTCTACTGCTCCTCAAAAGGAGAAATGCTGTAACTTCTGGCATTTCGGCCCACTTTCCAA
Organism: Tenrec ecaudatus; assembly: GCF_050624435.1. Classification (NCBI taxonomy): domain Eukaryota; kingdom Metazoa; phylum Chordata; class Mammalia; order Afrosoricida; family Tenrecidae; genus Tenrec; species Tenrec ecaudatus. Next base: position 308,888 of record NW_027457586.1, on the reverse strand, counting down.
TCACTTTACAAAACTGTTCCAGGTGAATCAGGGTTAGAAGGGAAAGTGTACCATTCTCTGGCCACCATTCTCCTTTCTCAAATAAAGTTGCATAGTGTATCAGCTTTTGTTTGTCTAGCCTCTGTGTCAACTCTATCCCAATTGGACAGGATTCATGCAAGGGGGCAATTCCTGAGTATGAAGCTGCTAAGTCCCATCTAGAAAGCACAAAAGAAGGCTATGTAGAGCTTGCTGCCTCAAGGTCAATAAACCCCACTTGAGAGCGAGCCCTTTATTGCCCTGAATCTGTTGCCTCAGGAAGATGCCCCAGCAAGAAGTAAGGGATCAAAGACAACTCACTGAGGTCGACTTTAAGTCCAACCATTATTCTAGACAAGCTAGGAGAACCACTGCTTGGAATGGCCCCACGGCCCTCCAAGATGCCTGCTGGCGGGAGCAGACTCTCAAATCTCTGAAGGGAAGGGGCATCTGGAAGCTCAGGGAACCTTAAGGGAATTGGAATTTCTGTCTGGAACATCGTGGCAGTGGAACTGTGTAGTAAGAGCTTTCCCCAAAAGTGCCTTAAGCAGCAACACTGAAAGCCTAAAGGTAACAGTTACACAGGAAGGGTTCCATATGCCATTGGCCTAAGCCTGGGCCACGGAAAACCAGCCTGTAACAAGGAACAAACCTACACTGGTAGAACACTAACACTATAACGCCTCAAGTTTTAAATTCAGGAAATAATTTTAAACATTTTTATTCTTTACTTTCATAGTTATCAATATGTATATATGGCATTCAAATATATAAAACGTGCAATGTTTTTGAAATGTAACCAAATTGTCACATTGATAATTTATAAGTTTGGTACTAGATAAGTTTCAATTAAATGTTATAAAAATGTTGTGCTGGGCATTATAGGGCTAAAGCAGCTTGTTTGAAAAGCCAGGAGAAAGGGAATGGAGGGGAAAAGGGAAATATTTGGCTCCCAGGACAAGGCAGGGCTAACTCCCAGGTCTATTCAATCAGCTCCCTAGGCAGTGCCCTTCCACATGTTTGGGCTGGTGGGCACCATCTTGGCCAGGGTCACAGGCCCCGTTTCCCCATGGCCACAATGGCGGCTATATAGGATCTCTGGGAAAAGCTTAAACAGCCTTGACAAGAGTGAAGCCATTATGAGCTGACAGAAGGCACCATGTAAAGTAAATAAAGTAGCTATGAACTGTAAATGAACTAGCTGATATAGGGGAGGTAGGCTGTGCAGATGTGCCCAAGGGAATGTCCCAAAGGATATGGATGCTCAGAAGATTCGCGAGAGCGACCAGAGCAGTCTTTGTTCAACTAAGAATGACTAACTGCAACACCCTGCTTCTCTACTCTGCCTGCTTGCACACCTGCACATTGCAAAAGTATAAAAACCTTTGGACAATTAGACTGGGGCTGCTCAGGAAAAAAAACTTTTTCTGTTGAACTTGCCAGCGGTCGGAGTAGTTTTCTTTCTGGGAATGGAGAGTGGCTACAACATTTCGAGGTGCACCGAGATCCAATTGCCACTGTCTGGGCTTGCTTAGAAAGGAAACCTCCTTAACAGGAGTGCTCTCCCCAGAACTACGGATTTCTGATTTCTCTAGGCCAGGGGTCCTTAAACTCTTTAAACAGGGACCAGTTCACTGTCCCTCTGATCAGTTGGAGGGCCGAACTATCGTTTCAATAAAACTATGAACACATTCCTATGCTTCCTGCACATACCTTATTTTGAAGTTTAAAAAAAACACACAAACAAACGGGGCACAAACACTCGGCGGACAGGATCAAGGTCCTCGGCTATCCGCATGTGGCTCACAGGCTATTGTTTGAGGACCCCTGCTCTAGGCGCTCACAAAGAGAATGTAGTTTCAGCCCTAAAGCCTGGAGACTCCGCAATTTGTTTAAAGGTGATTGGACAGAAGGAGTTCCTGATTTGCCCATGCAAGACTCGTTTTCCCTTCCCCTATTTCTCAGAGTTCATAGTTATGTTTATGGGGAACCAGGACATCCCTATCTGATCCCTAAAATTGATGCGTGGAATGACATTGCCACTAATAAGCCAGCATAAACAAAAGACTTACTTCCTCCTGCAACAGAAAGGGTTCTTGTTTCAAGATTTCAGGAAACATGGCAGGACCAGAAAAAAAATAGACACAAGGTCCTAAAACCACTAAGGTGGAGGCTGCCCTTCCCCAACCCCTCCCCATACCCCTCCGTCTCGGCTTTATTCCTTTTTGCAGGAGGACTCTGGGAGTGGGAGAACTAGCTTACGACCCTTCATTATCACTGCCACCCTGTCAGGTGCATGGGGCTGGAGAGAGAGAAATACTCATAACTCTTTTCTGAGTCCACACCCCAACATACACTAGGGCTGGTATGGGATCTCGACCGCCCCACCCCCCAAGAAGGATGATTCGGCAGCAGCCATTCTACACTCAAGGCAAGCAGCCCCAACACCTGGGGAAGACCCCTGAGTCCCTTTTTGGGTATATATCCCCTTGTATTCCAGTGATTTGTATAATTGGAATCAACAAAATCCCTTTTTCTGACAAAGCAGGTCTGATTCCTTGATAGAAACGGTTTTCCATATGCATTAGCCCACCTCCAGAAATTGCCAGCAACTTCTCCAGGTGCTGTTCACAACACAGGTACAGTAGCCCTGCCAGAGAGAGGCCCAGTAAGCAGTCAATGGACATGATGGTCAGACAGCAGGCACTCCCCATGTGAGGGAAACTCTTTTTGCCACTGCACGAAAAATGTGAGATCCAAACTCCTTGCAAGGCACAGAAGGCCTAACCAGGTATCACCAGTTTCTCTTGCAGGCCCTCAGTGGAACAGCTAGAAAACCTATGAATTTATCTAAGGTCAGTGAGAATTTTCAGGCTCTTACAAGAGAATGTCTGCGTGCCTTTTTAGAGTGACTGATGGAAGCCTACGGGCTTTATATCCCTAACGGCCTGGAGGCCCCGAGAACAGGAGGGCAATAAGTATTGCCTTTATTACTCAGTCTGCCTCAGACATGAAAAAGAAGTGGGAAGGGTTTGACGGGAAAAATCTTAGTGATTTGGTACAAGTGGCTCAGCGGGTGTGTAACAACAGAGATGATCCTACCACGACAGAGACAAAGAAACTAGTTAAAATACTAGTAATTGCCATGAGAAACCCCAGAGACTCAGGAAAAGGAGAGCATGGCCCACTTACGGAGAGACTGACCTGTGGGCACCGCCAAGCCATGGGGCAGGATCAATGTGCCTACTGCAGGAAAGAAGGACATTGGAAAAATCAGTGCCTTGAATACCCCAGGAGAAGCAGACAACCCTCCAATAGAGAGGACGGGCCTCATCCACACCTAGAAAATCCCAAGCAAGAGACAATAATGCTTGAAGAAGCTGAATGAAGGTGTCAGTGCTCTGTTTCACTTGGTCCCCAGGATCCCAGGCTAACTGTCCAAGTAGGAGGCCAGCCAGTCAATTTCTTAGTGGACACAGGGATTACCTTCTCAGGTTCAGAAAAGAGTACAGGCAAATTGTCAAAAGGAAAGATTTGAATTACTGTCAGCATATGATTGCTTCCAAAAATAACTCACACCAGAAGATTTGCATGGAGGTTAGGTGGGTTTCTCAAGACATCATGATAAAAAATATCTGTCTGCCCTTTGTCCCAGTTAGCCATATGATTTTTATGGCACTGGCCCCTGGCTTGGCTGTTGAGCCATGGAAACTGTTTTTGCAGGACGTGAGGCGGTGGCCTGTGGCCATCAGTGGAAGGACAAAATCTCCACAGTGGTCTTCCTGTTTCAATATGGAGCCACCTATATCACCTCTCGGACATTATTGTTGTCCTGGGCTCAGAATCGCCACCCCAGGTCTAGAAGGCACCTAACAGATCCACACTATTTGAATCAGGCTCTGGTTAGCCCCTATCGATCACTTGGTGACATGGGAGTCTGGACAATGGAGTACCTTTACTTTTCGGATCAGAAAACTAACTCAAAAAAACACAGGTGTTGACCCAGAGGCACACAACTGGTTAAAAACAAAGCCAAACTTACAACCATTTTCTGGAGCCAGAGTTCTGAGCCCCTCGTGGCTGTGCCCAGCCGAGCAGTCCCTCTCTCCTGGACACACCAAAGATCTGAGCAGATATTCCCCACAACCCCTCCCAAAGATTTTATTTCAGAGGATAGCATTGAATTTGCATCTCCTGGACAGAGACATTATCTGATCAGAGCACACAGAGATGAAGGGGAGAAGGGGAGAGTGGAGCACATCCTGTCCCACCAGACCTTGAGGATGATGTTCCCACTCAGAGAAGTCAGTTCACATAGAAGACCACATGGCCAGCCCCACGACGAGACACAACGTCCCTCAAAGACCCATAGCCCTAGAGGGGACAACACTGGAGACACAGTGTGGGAATTACCCCCAAACTGATCTCGCTACACCGAGGCATAACACTAAGGGGGTACAGCAGAAGAGCAAGTAAAAGGAGCAGCAAGATCCCAAGGAAATGCTAAAGGTGGACTTTAGGGTCAGGGTTTGGTGCCCCAAAAGACTGGACTAGAAAACACTTCTAAAGGCCAACACATAGTCCTTAAACTATCTATGAGCTTTTCTATCTTGTTGACCTTTGTTTTCTTTTATTGTAATTGGATTTTTGTTGTTTTGTTTATTTTGCTGCTTGGTTTTGTTCTTTCTTGTTTTTGTGCATGTTATTGCCTCTACAGGTCTGTCTAAATAAGATAGGCTGAACGAACAATCTGGAGGAGAAAAAAAAACGGAACTGCACATCCTGGAGGACATGCGAGAGAGGGAGGTGGGAAGAAAGGTAGTGGTGTTAAGAACTCCAGAGACAAGGGAACAAAAAACTCCACCTCTCCGTTTCCTTCACCTAATTTCCTATTTTTCTGGTCTGGCAGCAGGAGCTCCAGATAGATGGGTCCTATCTGGTCGCCATTTTCTCTGAATCCCTCCATCAATTTTTTTTACACTCTTAAATAGTACAAACTGATTCATTTATGATGCTAAGGTCTTGGACCCGCTGATAAGACCCATCCTTCTTTTTAACCCTATACTGCTTCAATTATAATTTTGGGAAAAAATTATTTTTTTTTGCTGTGGACTTTCATAGTTATATATATATATATATATATATATATATATATATATACATTTTTTAAAATGCTATTAAAACATCATATTCCGCGTTATAGCGTTAAATGGAAATAATGGGCTAGTACAGGAGGAGTCAATAGTGACCAAAATAGAGTAACTACCTAAGTTATTTTGAATTTTCTTGGGTTCAATTGGAGTAAAGGCTTGTAAATTACCCGGGGTCCAAATTCCCATGTAGCCTCCCACAACGGGTTGCGGGTAGCCTCCCACAACAGCAGGGATGTTTCAGGGCAGGGAGATTAGTAACCCCTAAGTCCAGGATACCTTAAGGCAGGGGTCCTGAAACTGTTTACCAAGGGGGCCAGTTCACTGTCCCTCAGGCCATTGGAGGGACAGACTATAGTTTAAAAAAAACAAAAATTACGAACAAATTCATGTGCACACTGCACATCTTGATTTGAAGTTAAAAAAAAAGGGGGCATATACACCCGACAGAAAGGATCAATGTCCTCGGCTGTCTGCATGTGGCCCACAGGTTGTAGTTTGAGGACCCCTGCTCTAGGTGTTCACCAAGAGGATGTGGTTTCAACCCAAAAGCTTGGAGACACTAAAATTTGTTTAAAAGTGATGGGGCAGAAGGAGTCCCTGATTGACCCACGCAAGACTAGTTTTCCCATCCCCTATTACTAAGAGGTCATAGTTATGGTTAAGGGGAACCAGGACATCACGATCTGATTCCTTTAATTCAAGTGTGGGCTGACATTGCCACTAAAAAGCCTGCAAATATAAAAGACTTACTCCCTCCCTCAAAGAAAGGGTCCTTGTTTCCAAGGTTTCAGGAAACATGGCAGGACTGGAAAAACAAACGTTACAAGGTCCCAAAACCACATAGGTGGAGCCCATCCCTCTCCGTCCCCCTCCCCCAAACTCTCCCTCTCCCCCTCCTTTTCCTTCCCCTCCCGATCTCTCTCCCCTACTTGGTTTTATACCATTTTGCAGGAGAACTCTGGGAGTGGGAGAGAAGGCTTCAGACCCTTTGGTTCCACCCCCGCCCTATAAGGTTTCTAGGGGACAGAAATAGAAAATTTCTAACATGCCCTTATTGAGTAACTCCCTCTCCCACCGGCCCCCCAACCTCACCCCCACCCCCAACCAGTAGCCCCACACACACACTAGTACTGTTATGTCTTCCATACTCATCAGCCCACCTGGAATGATTGCCAGCAACTTCTCCAGTTGCTGTTCAAAACGGAGGAAGGGTAGCCCTTCCAGACAGAGGCCCAGTAAGCAGTCAGCGAACCTGATGGTCAGCGAGCGGGCACTCCCCACTTGAGAGAAACTCTTTTGGACACTACACCAACAATGTGGGATCTCAATTCCTAGCAAGGCCCAGAGGGCTTTACCAGGTATCACCCGTTGCTCTTACATGACCCTCTGCGGAAGAGCTAGGAAACCTATGAATTTATCTAAGGTCAGTGAGAATTTTCAGGCTCTTATAAGAGAATGTCCGCCTGCCTTTCTAGAGTGGCTGATGGAAGCCTATGGGCTTTATACCCTTCACGGCCCGGAGGCCCCGAGAACAGGAGGGCAATAAGTATTGCCTTTATGACTCAGTCAGTCTGCCTCAGACATGAAAAAGAAGTTGGAATGGTTTAAAGGGAAAAATCTTAGTGATTTGGTACAAGTGGCTCATTGAATGTATAACAACAGAGATGACCCTAGCACGACAGAGACAAAGAAACTAGCTAAAATACTAGAAATTGCCATGAGAGACCCTAGAGACTCAGGAAAAGGAGAGCATGGCCCACTCACGGAGAGACTAACCTGTGGGCACCGCCAAGCCATGGGGAAGGATCAATGTGCCTACTGCAGGAAAGAACGACACTGGAAAAATCAGTGCTTTGAAAACCCCAGGAGAGGTGCACGACCCTCCACTAGAGTGGACGGGCCTCATCTGCACCTAGAGAGACCCAAGCAAGAGACAATAATGCTTGAAGAAGCTGAATAAAGGGGTCAGGGCTCTGTTTCACTTTGCCGCCAAAAGCCCAGGCTAACTCTCCATGTAGGAGGCCAGCCAGTAAATTTCTTGGTGGACACAGGGGCCACCTTCTCAGGTTCAGAAAGGAATACGGGCACATTGTCAAAAAGAAAGATGTGAATTACTGTGAGCCTATGATTCCTTCCACAGATAACTCACACCAGAAGGTTTGCATGGAGGTTAGGTGGGCTCCCCAAGACAACAAGATAACAAATATCTATCTGCCCTTTTTCCGAGGTAGCCACCTGGTTATGATTGCACTGGCTCCTGGCTCAGCTGCTGAGCCAGTGAAGCAGTTATAGCAGGAGACTAGGTGGCCAGTGGACATCAACGGAAGGACCAAATCTCCACAGTGGGCTTCCTGTTTCAATATGGAGCCACGTATGTTACCTCCTGGACACCATCTCTATCCTGAGCTCATAATTGCCACCCCAGGTCTAGATTGCAGCGCGCAGGTACACACTATATGAAATAGCCTCTGATTAACTCCTCTCGATAACTTGCTGACATGGGAGTCTGGATAATCCAGTACATTTACTTTCCAGATGAGAAAACTCACTCAAAAACACATAGCAGTTGACCCAGAGACACACAACTGGTTAAAAACAAAGTCATATTCACAACCAGCGTCTGGACCAAGAGCACGGTGCCCCACAGAACTGTGCCCATCGAACAGTCAATATCTCCTGGACTCCCAAAAGATCTGAGCTGACACCCACCCACCAACATCCTTGCAGCCCCCAAAGATTGTATTTCACAGGATGGCACCGGATCTGCAGCTCGCGGAGAGGGACATATCTGATCAGAGAACACAGGGCAGAACAAGGGGGAGGAGGGGAGAAAGGAGCACATCCTGGCCCAATACACCTTGAGGATGATGTTCCCAATCAGAGAAGCCAGTCCACAGAGAAGACCACACGGGCAGCCCCACGATGAGAAACGTCCCTCAAAGACCCATAGCCCTAGAGGGGACAACACTGGAGACACAGTGTGGGAGCTGCGCCCGAACTGATCCTGCCACCTCGAGGCATGACACTAAGAGAGTGCAACGGAAGGGAAAGAAAATGGAGCATCAAAGTCCCCGGGGAATGCCAAAGGTGGACTTTGTGGTCAGGGCTCGGTGCCCCAACAGACTGGACAGGAAAACACTCTTAAAGTTCACCACACAGTCCTTGTACTTTTCTTTCTTGGTTAGTGTTGTTTTCTTTTAGTGTCATTGGATTTTGGTTGGGTTTTGTTTACATTTTTGTTTGTTTTTTTCTTTTCGCTGCTTGGTTTTGCTCAGTCTTATTTTGTGCATGTTATTAATTTTACAGGTCTGTCTAATTAAGAGAGGCTGGATGAACAATCTGGAGGAGTAAACATGTGACCGGCCCTTTCCATTGGGCATGGGAGTGAGCACGGTGGGGGGAAAGGAAGTGGTGTAAAGAAACCCAGAGACAAGGGAACAAAAAGTGATGGAAATCGGTGGTGAGGGGGATGCACGAGGCCTGGTAGGGCGTGATCAAGGGTAATGTAACCAAGAGTAATTACTGAAACCAAAAGGAAGACTGAGCATGGCAGTGGGCACAAGAGGAAAATCAAAGGGTATAGAAGAGTGAGCTGGGAAGCAAGGGCCAGTTATAGATGTCTAAATAAAGGCATGTACATATATTTACAAAGGGGCATGGGGAAATAGATCTATGTCCATATGTTTATAGATTTAGTATTAAGGTAGCAGATGGACATAGGGTCTCCGCTCAAGGACTCGTTCATTGCAAGAACATTGTTCTATTAAATTGGCATTAAACGATGCTCACCTTCCCTACACGATCACTGACCACAAAGCGGCTGCATAAGCAAATGTGATGAAGAAAGCCGATGGTGTCCAGCTACCAAAAGATATAGCGTGTGGGGTCTTAAAGGCTTGAAGGTAAAGAAGCAACCATCTAGCTCAGAAGCAACAGAGCCCACATGGAGGAAGCATACCAGCCTGTGTGATCACAAAGTTTCAAAGGGATAAGGCAACAGGCATCATGAGAACAAAAAAATCTTATCATGGAGAATGAGAGGGGACGGCCGGGTAAAGACCCAAAACCTAATTCCAGTGCACTGGACATCCCCTTACAGAAGGATCTCAGAGAGGAGATAAAAGAATACAGGGTATGAGACAGCAATGAAAAACACAACTTTCCTCAGGTTCTTTTTTTTTTTGTTTTTTTTTTGCGCACCCCGCTGGCGCCTGGGGCCGCCCCCTTCCCGGTCCCGCGGCGGCGGCGGCGGCGGCGGCGGCTCGGGGCCGGGGTCGCCAGGGGAGGGGGCAGACACCAGGGGCAGCAGTGGCGGCGGCGGCGGCTGCCGGCGCCATGTTGGGCTGATCGATGAATTGAACAAAGAGGATCAATTTCCGATCAAGCGAGTTATCAATGGGGGCCGGGGAGTGAGAGGGACTTGTCCCCGAGTCGGCCCCGCTTTCCCCGGCACCCCCCTCCTCCCCTCCGCCGCGGCTCCCCGGCGGCAAGGCAGCCCGGCGCCCCCCGGGGACGCCGCGACCGCCCGCAGCCCCCACCCCCGAGCGAGAGGCCGAGAGAGAAGCCTGACCTGCAGCTGCTGTAAATCAAAGCGCTTCCAATATTGAAACATCGATCCCACATTGGCCGCCATCTTGAGACGTATTGAGACGGAGTGAGAGGCTGATAGAGAGGGGGCTGGAGTTCTGGAGCCGCCAGGAGGCAGCAGGCGGGCGGCGCCAAAACCCGGCCTGGAGCCAGCCGCCGCCGCCGCCACAGAGGAGCGCGGACTCCTCCTCACGGCGCCACCGCCGCCAGGGCAAGCCGAGCCGGAGTCGGAGTCTGAGCCCGAGGGCGTGGCGGCCGCTGGCCCGGCCTCGCGCGCGGCCGCCCGGCCACGCCCCCCGCCAGCGGCCGAACGAGCGACCCGCCCGTGACCCCCGCCCCTCCCAACCCCCAGCCCCGGCCGGCGGCCGCCCGGCTCAGCGCGGCCCGGCCCCTAAAGGGCGGCGAGAGGGGCGCTGGAGGGCGGCGAGAGGGCAGCCCCGCCGCCCGCCGAGGCCGAGGCCGGGCTCATCTGGCGCGGGGGGGGGGGCTTTTGAAGTAATCTCACATGAAGTGAGTAATCTCACACAGCATCTGTGGAACCCTACATCAGGGATGGGAAAGTCCATTAACGCATGCCCAGGAGAGCCAGCATAGGAAAGCTGGATTTTCCTGCCCGTGGGCTCCGATGGATGTTGCACCTGGAGCAGCCCACCTGGGCCAGATGATTGCAGTTCAGCCAATGGGATTGACCTGGGGTCCTTCACCAGCCTCCCCGGGAACCCTTGAAAAGGCAGGAACCAGAAGGGAGAGGGGTGGTCTGGTCGTCTTCCTGGGAGGAGAGAGATCCTTGCATGACCTGAGGCAGTCTCTGCCAGGCCCCATGGTCAAAGGAATCCTATGGGTGCCTTGTAAAACCTGAAGCTTCTTTTAACTCTCATTAAATTCACTTGGATCACGAGCCTGGCTTCCGCATGAAATTTTTCTCGCGGGGAGCCAAGGACTGGGGTTGGAATTTAGGCCAGAGAGAGAGACCTTACAAGTCCATGACCCCGTGACCTTGAGGAAGAGTTGGAATTCCTCTGGCCTCAAGGACAGGTGATCAAGTATCATTACCTCCTTACCCACTGCTCTACTTATTCTCACTTTATTCACTAGCCCTTCTAACTTTTCCACCGCACTCAGTTTCAACGTGCTCAGGTTGGTGTTGGGCTTTTATTTACTCGCTTTCTTCTTTATCCCTCTTTTTTCCCCTTTTCCCCTCTTTTTCCTCTTCTCTCCCACTCTCTCCTCTCATATGCCACTAAAGGCTTCCAGGTCACTTCCCTCCGCTTAGGGCAAATCAACCCAAATAGCAGGAGGCACTCCAGCCTGCCTTGTGTGGGAGTGCTGTACACCACACAAGGCACCTGGGACAAACACCTACAGTGCGCTGCACCGTTGAAGAAACCTCCGTCATGCCTCTAAGGTGATCTCGTCAACTAGGGCAATTCTGCCCAGCACCACTGGGTCCCGGCATTAAAAGGGCACACTGCCCTGCCATGTTGGAGCAGTGTCTAAACCGCTCTGGCCCTTCATCCAAGCAATCAGGGATCAGCTACTACTTTATACTTTATTTCCTCCTTCTCTCTCTCCTTGCTCTTTACCATCACAGCCAACCTTAGTGAACTCAGTTGGATTTATTTCCTTCTTTCTCTTTATTCTCTTTTTCTTTCTTTCCTCTTTCTGTCTTTGCTTTCTTCACCTCTCTCTTAGCTTGTACGATTCTCTCTGCTCCCTCTCATTGCTTGCACATACCACTGCTGGTTTCCAGAGCCCTACACTCTGCCTAGGGCAACCCTGTCCTCCTAGTGGGCAGCCTGACCCCTAAGACAGTACTGCACACAGGACGAGTCAGAGCTACACACAGCATAACACAGGGGCAGTTATTTCTTTAACCATTTAAAAAATACTCTCTCCTCCTCCTTCCTTTTCTCTTCTCTCTTTTTCCTTTTATTGGACTCTTCTTACAGGTTTTCTGCTTTTCTCCGCTCCATCTAGCTCTTCTCTACTTCCTACCACAGCCTCCACAGATTTGGTTCTCCTTTTTAGTTGTTTTCTTTTCTTTTTTTTTTTTTTACTGTTGTCACCTTTGTTTACTCTGTGCATTTTAGTTGTGTGTGGGTGAGTGGTTGTCAGTCTGGTTGGCATTATTGCCCCAGTCTGTGTCTTCCTCTTTCTCTCTTTTTCCTCTCCTTTCACTCTCTTTCCCATCACAAGACAATAGCTGTCTCCAGGCCACTCCCCTCTGCCTAGGGCAAACCTGAAGGCCCAACTGAGGGAGCTCCCACCCCCCACTTATTGGTGTGGCAAGCAGCTGGGGAATTCACGCTGGTCCTCTCCCACACACCAGGCCACAGGTTGTTCTCCCCTATAAAAAGTGGGGGCATCCCCAGCCTAAATCCTGAGGTCCTACAAGTGACTGGGGGAAACGCCTGACCACCACTTGTGAGGCTCCACGCTACTGTGGGAACATCCACCCAATCTCCAAGGCGATCTCTCTGTACATCCCCTTGTCTAGCCAGATTTGTAAAGTAGAATTTGGATCATGATAGTGGGGGGAGGAAGCATTTAGGAACTAGAGGAAACATGTTTCATTGTTGCTACCCTGCACCCTGACTGGCTTATCTCCTCCCCACATCCCTTCAGGAAGGGGGTGTCCAGTTACCTACCAATGGGCTTTGAGTCTCCACTCTGCACTCACCCTCATTTACAATGACATGGTTTTTGTGTTCTTTGATGCTTGATATCTGATCCCTTCAACAGTTCATGGTCACACAGGCTGGTGTGCTTCCTCCATGTGGGCTTTGTTGCTTCTGAGCTAGATGGCCGCTTCTTTATTTTCAAGCCTGTAAGATCCCAGATGCTATAACTTTTGATAGCCAGGCACCATCAGCTTTCTTCACCACATTTGCTAGTGCACACATTTTTCTTCAACCATCATGTTGGAAAGGTGTTCATCATGGAATGCCAATTTAATATAACGTGTTCTTGCATTGAGTAAGTATTTGGCAATGTCCATCTACTGCCTTAATACTAAGTCTATAAATATATGCACGTTGATCTATTTACGAACCCTCCTGTATAAATATATTTACATATGTACATGCCAGTATGTAGACCTCTAGAAATACCCTTTGTCACCTAGTTCTTTCCTCTATTTACTTTTACTTTCCTCTTGTCCGACTATCATGCTCAGCTTTCACTTGGGTTTGAGTAATTTCTCTTGGTTACATTGCCCTTGCTGAATACCTACCAGGCTTCTCACACCCTCCTTGCGACGGATTTTGGATTACTTGTTGCTCCCCTGTCGCTGGATTGGTCAGCATCACCTCCTTACCCCCTCCTCTCTCTCTCCCATGTCCCCGGGAACCATTGGTCCTGTTGTTTTCTCCTCCAGACTATTCTTCCAGCCTATCTTATCTAGATAGATCTGTTGAGATAATAATATGCACCAAAAATCAAACCATAGCAAGATAGGCAATGGGTGAGAACACTGTGATGACAAATAAAAACAACAACAGAAAACCAATGATCAATAAAAGAGTAAATTAATTAAAAGACAAAAAAATTTTTTAAGAAAGAAAAACCTGTAAATAGATCAAGGTCTGATTTTTTTTTCTATAGGTGTGTCCTTCAGTCAGGTCTGATGGCGTATCATGCTCTGGCCCCAGAGTCTGTCCTTTGTACTCCCTCAGGGGCTACCCGCTCTGCTCTCATGGTTGCTCTGCTGCATGCTTTTAGTGATTTGCCTCCGTGTTGGAGGGCCAGTCGGGTCAGTCCCAACACAGAGTCTCCGGTATTGTCCCCATAGGGCTCTGGGCCAGCAAGGGATGGCATGTCTCATAGTGGGATCAGCCATATGGTCCACTCTGTACATTGGCTGTTCAGAGTGCCAAAATCATCCTCCAAGCCTGGTGGACCAGTGTGTGCTCCACTCTCTTCCTCCCCCTTCATTTGCCCCTGTGTGCTCTGATCAGACATGTCCATCTCCCCTAGCTACAGGTTCAGTGCCGTCTTCTAAAGTAAATTCTTCTGGGGGGAGGGGCAGTTGTCCACGTAGCTGGTATGGAGGGTGGACCATCCACTTTTCATTTAGGATCAAAAGCATCTAGCTTTTAGCATTAGGTGCTATTGAGTCAGTTCCAACTCAAGGCAGAATGAACCACTGCGCAGTCCTACACCATCTTCAAAACTGTTGTTATACTTGAACCTAACATTTCAGCCTTTTCCAGGGACTGGCATCTCCTGATAACATATCCAAAGCATGTGAAGTCTCCCCGTGCTTGCTTCTAAGGACCTTTCAGACTGTTCTTCTGACACAAATCTGTTCATTCTTCCAGCACTCAATGGTATTTTTAATATTCTTGGCTAGTGTCATCTTGATGGGTTGAAACACTATCTCGCTCTAGTGTTGATGTACATTTTTCTGATGCCTAATTATACTGAGTATCTTTTAAGGTAATCATTTAATTTTTATGGCATTTTGAAAAGATGTCAATAAGGTCTATTTAATTTGTGTTCAGATGGAAACACATAACTCAAACTAAATATGTGACAGTAGAATAAGAATCCATTTTATCCTAAATACTTGAGATATTTATACAGCCTACTCAAGTTTTTATCAACATAGATAAGGTGGCGGTGGTGGTGGTGGTGGTGGTGGTGGTGGTGGTGGTGGTGGTGGTGGTTTTTAAGAGTTAATCTCTAAATAGGGGGCTGTAGTACTGAGCACTGAATCTCCTTTGCTTGATTAATTTTTATGTTAGGGAAGTAATACAAGGATTCCATCAAATGACCCATCAGTTTGAGGAAAAAGCATATCAGAATTGATGGTCAAAGCCTATATGGCTTTATGGTTTAGTCTCTAGGGGTATGTAATGCTCTTGTGAAAATAGTATTCCTCATGATAATAACGAGGAACTGGTGGGCCTCCAGGGCTGGGAGCTGAACTGAGGGGCAGTTCTACCCTGTCTAATAGGGTCACTATGAGTTGGCAAAGACTCGATGGCTGTCAGTTTGGTTTGTTTGACTTGAGTACTGGCATTCAGTGTGTTTATCGAAATCAATAAATTACAAGCATTTAGATGTCTATTTTTTTGTTTTGTTTTTTTTTGTTTTGTTTTTTTTTAATTTTATTTTATTTATTTATTTTTTAAATTTTAACAATTTATTGGGGCTCATACAATTCTTTTCACAGTTCATATATATACATACATCAATTGTATAAAGCACATCTGTACAGTCTTTGCCTTAATCATTTTTTTCTCTTTTCTTCTTTTACATTTTATTAGGGACTCATACAACTCTTACCACAATCCATACATATACATACATCAATTGTATAAAGCACATCCATACATTCCCTGCCCCAATCATTCTCAAGGCATTTGCTCTCCACTTAAGCCCCTTGCATCAGGTCCTCTTTTTTTTTTCCCCTCCTCCCTCCCCCTTCCCCCCTCCCTCATATGCCCTTGGTAATTTATACATCGTTGTTTTGTCATATCTTGCCCTATCCGGAGTCTCCCTTCCCCCCTTCTCTGCTGTCCCTCTCCCAGGGAAGAGGTCACATGTGGATCCTTGTAATCAGTTCCCCCTTTCCAACCCACTCACCCTCCACTCTCCCAGCATCGTCCCTCACACCCTTGGTCCTGAAGGTATCATCCACCCTGGATTCCCTGTACCTCCAACCCTCATATGCACCAGTGTACAGCCTCTATCCTATCCAGCCCTGCAAGGTAGAATTCGGATCATGGTAGTTAGGGGTAGGAAGCATCCAGGATCTGGGGGAAAGCTGTGTTCTTCATCAATACTACCTCACACCCTAATTAACCCATCTCCTCTCCTAAACCCCTCTATGAGGGGATCTCCATTGGTCGACACTTGGGCCTTGGGTCTCCACTCTGCACTTCCCCTTTCATTTAATATGATATATATATACATATATATACATATACACATATATACACATACATACACACACTTATATCTTTTTTTTTTTTTGCATGATGCCTCATACCTGGTCCCTTGGGCACCTCGTGATCGCACTGGCCGGGTGTGCTTCTTCCATGTGGGCTTATTTGCTTCTGAGCTAGATGGCCGCTTGTTCACCTTCAAGCCTTTAAGACCCCAGACACTATCTCTTTTGCTAGCCGGGCACCATCAGCTTTCTTCACCACATTTGCTTATGCACCCATACAAAATTTAAATCCCCCAAGCCTCTGAAAACTGCGAAGATTTCACAGCACTAGGTTGGTACTCTCCCATCCAAGAATCAGTGTAACTGGCAGGGTGTGAGGCATTCAGGCTCCCTCAGTTCCTCCTACTGCCTTCCCTGACCCTGGTCACTTGCTTCTATTACCTCTCTTGGACCTTACATGCATTTGAATTAGAACACCATAGAGTACAGTGCTCTACATGTGCAGCAGCTCTAACCATGTCACTCTCTGTCTCTATGAAGCCTCTTCCAACAAAATTCAAATGCGATTGTATGTGCACACATAAACACACGCATGCACCAGAGCACCCTTCTTAACAGAGAGTCAGGAGGGTCTCTTATTTGCTGTCCTCACTTTGGACACAAGTCCCTTGATGATGAGTAGGAGAAAAGGAACATCAGGTAGTGGGGGAAACCCTAAGGAGGAACAGAGGAGAGCTTTAACTAAGAATAATGCTACTAGGGGAATGATGGCATGTGAGGAAAATTAGATACTTCCAGACTGTCAGATTTTTCCATACAGCAAAATTAACTTTTCTAGTTTTGTCTAAAACTGGCCCCAGGAAATTTCAAATAGCACATCTCAGATTATCTAACCTACAAAGGAGTAGCCGGCCTTCCACCCACCCCCACCCCACCCCCGCCAAAAAACCAAGCGGTACAAAGCTCCACTGGGTACACATTTCAAAATATACATTCTCCTGTTTGGGCAGGCATCTGGCAACTTGCTCCGAGCTAGTGCACCCACACTTTTTTCCCAAGGCCATTGCTGGTGACAAGACCTTGTGCTCTTCTCACAAGCCAGAATGCAAACATAAATCAAGTCAGTGTAAGACGCCATCATCACCTCACTCAAATACACCTCGTCAAGTGAACTCAAACTTCAAGAAGATGCTCATTTGTTTGGTTTTGTTGATGTGAGGGTGATAGTGCATTTGGAGTTTAGTCATTGCACTAGGTCAGACTGTTAATCAAGCTTCCTATATAGAGGTTCTGAAGATATTGTGTAAGAAGGTCTGAGTTGTCTGGCTAGACCAGAGCTTGCACACTGCTATTGACTAGAAGTTCCGACACACAGAATCCAGGACAGATAAACCCCTCAGGACCAATACTGAGAGTAGCAACACCACGAGGGAAGGTAGGGGGGAGAAGCAGAAGAAAGGGGAAACCAATCTCAATGATGGACATACAGCCCCACTCCACCACCCAGGGGAACAAACAGCAGAAGTTTGGG
Source organism: Tenrec ecaudatus (assembly GCF_050624435.1). Lineage (NCBI taxonomy): Eukaryota > Metazoa > Chordata > Mammalia > Afrosoricida > Tenrecidae > Tenrec > Tenrec ecaudatus. The sequence continues at coordinate 291,703 of NW_027457586.1, read as the reverse complement.
TGAAGGGATACAGCAGAGGCGTAAAATATAAAACTAAAAAGTATGTATAAAGTATCAGTGGTTCACGTGGGTGGGAGGAGGGGAAAAAAGGAGCTCAAGGAGAAAGAACATGTTTGGAAATGATGATAGCAATGTATGTACAAATGTGCTTCATACAAATTGGTGTATGAATTGTTACAAGAGCTGTAAGATCCCCCAATAAAATGATTTATTTAAAATAAAAAGGACTGATTAGTGGTAGACAGGGGACTGGTTTTGCCACCATGACAGTGCACCTGCTCACACAAAAAAAACAGCATGCCTCTATCGCCCGATCTGATCCCAGCACACCGAGGCAAAATACTAAGGGTGTACAACAGAACAGGAAGGGGAACAGAGCAACGAAGTCCCCAGGGAATACCAAAAATAGACTTTGGGGCCAGGGCTAGCTGACCCATCATACTCTATGAGAAAACACTCCTAAAGGCCAACAAACAGTCCTTGAACTAACTAAAAGCTTTTCTTTCTTGTGTTTTGTTTTGCTTTTTGTCATTGGCTTGTTGGTGGTGGTGTTGTTCTTTTGTTTCATTTTGTTGCTTGGGTTTGCTCTGTCTCGTTTTTGTGCATGCTATGATTTCCACAGGTCTGTCTAAATGAGATAGGCTGGATGAACAATCTGGAGGAGAAAACAATGGGACTGACAGCTGGGGGAGGGAGATGGGAAAGGGGGGTGTAGGGAAAAAGGAAGTGCTGTTAACAAACCCAGGGACAAGGGAACACCAAGTGATCCAAATAGATGGTGAGGAGGGTGTAGGAGGCTTGGTAGAGTGTAACCAAGAGTAATGTAACCTAGAGGAATTACTGAAACACAAATGAAGGCTGAACATGAGAGTGGGACAATCAGAAAGTAAAAGGAAATCAAGGAAAGAGGTAGGAAGCAAAGGGCATTTATAGAGGTCTAAATAAAGGCATGTGCATATGTAAATATATTTATGTATAACGATGGGGAAATAGATCTATATGCATATATTTATAGGTTTAGTATTAAGGTAACAGATGTACATTGGGCCTCCATTCAAGTACTCCCTCAATGCAAAAATACTTTGTTGTATTAAAGTGGCATTCCGTGATGCTCACCTCCCCAACACAATTGCTGGAGGCAAATGGGTGCATAAGCAAATGTGGTGACTGAAGTTGATGGTGGTCGGCTATCAAAAGTTATACATTCTGGGGTCTTAAAAGCTTGAAGTTAAACAAGTGGTCTTGTAGCTGAGAAGCAACAAAGCCCACATGAAAGAAGCACACCAGCATGTGTGATCACGAGGTGTCGGAAGAATCAGGTATCAGACATCATCGGAACAAAAAAATCATATCTTTGTGAATACGGGGGAGTGTGGAGTGAAAACCCAAAGCTCATTTGTAGATAATTGGACATCCCCTTACAGAAGGGTAGCAGGGAGGAGAGGAGCCAGTCAGGGTGCACTGTAGCAACAATGAAACATACAACTTTCCTCTAGCTCCTAAATGCTTCTTCCCCCACAACTAAAATGATCCCCATTCTACCTTACAAATCTAGCTAGACCTGAGGATGTACACTGGTACAGATAGGAACTGGAAACACAGGGAATCCAGGGCGGATGATCCCTTCAGGACCAGTGGTAAGAGTGGCGATACGAGGAGGGTAGAGGGAGGGAGGAATGGAAAGGGGAAACCGATTACAAGGATCTACATATAACCATCTCCCTGGGGGACAGACAACAGAAAAGTGGCTGAAGGGAGATATTGTATAGTGTAAGATAAGACAAAATAATAATTTAGAAATTATTCAGGGTTCATGAGGGATGGGGAATAATTATCAGCTGATGCCAGCGGATTAAGTGGGGAGCAAATGTTTTCAGAATGATGAGGGCAATGAATGTACAAATATGATGTATGTATCAATTGTGATAAGAGTTGTATGAGGCCCCAAAAATTGATTATAAAAAAAGAGAAAAGAAATAACAGTATGAAAACATCCCCCAAAAAAGCATGCCTCTCTTGTCCCTCATATCCTAATCACCTGAACTCACTCCATGTGACTTCTTTCTGTTTCCATGAATGAAGGACAGTGGTTTGACAACACAGAAGAGGGGGGGAAAAAACAAGGGTGTCACCCAAACTGCTGAGTTTGAAAAATGTTTCCAAGAATGTAATCACAGATTAGACAAATGTGTGAAGTGTAATGGAGAGTACTATGAAGGGGATAAAAAATTTAAATGCATAGTTTTGAAAAAATTGTAGTTTTTGTCGGGTTCCCCCTAGTAGCTTCCAATTTCATAGCAACTCAAGCCATCACCATACATCAAACTGACAGAGAAGGGGTGGGTTTTGTGTGTAGGTGGTGTTGGTTATTGCACAGGGGCAAGGGACTTCTGGTGGCATAGTACCTTATGCCTTGGGTGTCAACTGTAATGTCAGCAGTGGGGAACCACCAGTCAGTCCTCAGAAGAAAAGGATGAGGCGTTCTACTCCCATAGAGTTAGCCTTTGGGAAACCCACAGAGATAGTTCTGCTCTGATCTCATAGAGTCGCTATGGCTCAGCATCGACTCCATCGAAGTGAGCTGACAAACTAAAGGCAGGAGATCTGAAAGAGGATGCGGAGACGTTGTCTCAGGTACTTTGGACATATTACTATGGTGGAACCAGTCCTGCAAGAAGGGCATCATTTTTGGCAGAGGGTTAGCAAACAAGAGGAAGACCCTTACTTAGGTGGATTGACACCGTGGCTGCGAGAATCGGCTCAAATACAGTAACAAGTGCGAGGATGGCGCAGGACTGGGCTTTGTTTCTCTCTCTAGTGCACAGGCCCCTATGAATCCGAACTGACTCCAGGGCTCTACAATATCAACTACTACAACCCTGAAGTTCAAACCTACCCAGTGGCTTCCCAAAAGGGAGGTGTGGCCATGTGCCTCTGTAAAGATGACAGCTAGGGAGCCCCTGCGGGGCAGTTCTACTCTGTGGCACAGGGGCAGCCAGGAGTCGGAATGTGCTTCACAGCAAAGGGTGTGCTTTGTCTCAGTTTGTGCCTGCTGCTGTTTATGCTATGCACTGAGTTTAACATGTGACACTCAGGAGCGAATGAATGGAAACACACCCATGATGCTTCCATGATGCCAGATGCAAGCTGACACTGTTTCTGAGTTCTGGGCATATTATTTTTTCAGAGATAATTTCCTGTAGCGGTGACACACCGAGTCCTATTTCATGTAAAAGCATCAGCAGCAGAGGAAAGCACTGCACAGAGAGAAGACTATGACACGTAACAGGCTTTCCATAGAGGAACAAAAGGGTGGATGTCTTGGGCTGCACTCTTTTCTTGTATACAGACAGTAAACAAGCTGAACACATCTCACCTAAGCATAACATTACAACTACTTGAAGCCCAGCTCAGGCATCTGGACAAGAGGCAGCAAGGAAGGATGGGAGAGAGTTAATGGGCTGGGCGTCCCCAAAGGTGCAGAGTGGGAATCAAGGGAGGATCCAGGACGAGCCAAGGCTTCTGGCAGAAGTCTGAGAGGAGAGCAGCAGAAAGGAGCTGCTCTCTGGGTCCTCACAGATGTAGCCAGTGAGAGAGCAGCAGTGCTGCCCCCTGGCGGTGCGCCGAAGGCAGGGCCGCTTCCCCCAGGGCTGGAGAGCTCTGGGGAAAGACAAATCCTGTCACTTTGGATGCCAAGTAAGGGGGCACTGTGTGCCGGTGGTGTACCTATGTTGGCCAAAGCGCTGCCCACTGTGCATTTGCTTCCCACAAGCACAGTTATCCTTCCTCGTGCATCCAGGAAAGACAGTTCTAGAAAAACACAAGCAGTAAAATAAAACACTGCCAGGTCTCGAACCATCCTCACCATTGTTACTATGCCCACTGATGTAGCCACTGGTTCGAGCTGTTTTATTGCCCGTCCTCCACTTTTTGCCAAGCATCATGTCCTTCATGGACTTGATGTCCCTTCAGGGACTGGTCTCTCCTGACAGCACGTCCAAAGATATCAAATGAAGTCCAGCCATCCTTTGTCCCCATGTTCTCTTGGCAGTCCTTGTACTTTTATTGCTCAGTGTCTGATTATTTGGGACCAGGCCTTATTGCTGCCCCTTCCTCATCTTGGCCCCCAATCCCGACCCCAAGCCCTGCACATCCACTGTGTGAAACCTCCTGTTCCTGTAACCATCCCTGTGCTTTTGTGTGGGGGGGTCTAGCTGGGTTCCCCTGGCAATTCGCCAGCTGCCCTTGGGAAAGTTCATGGAGTCGGCTAATTAGTAGAAAAGCCAAACGTCCAGCTGAGATTGGTTTACTCCCTAGCACCCTTGGGCAGGAGCACAGCCCCACTCCCGGTCCCAGGTAGCCAACGACCACACCTAGGTTCTCCGGACTTGGCAGCTGTAACATGTGGCCTGGGCTTCCCCTTCATTTCCTGCTCCTTTCTGGCTTGCTGTCTGACTTTTCTTTGCGGAATTAAAGCTGCAAATTGACAGGATCCCATAAACACTCTAAAGCCACAAAAAAACACCAAATGCCCACCCAAACATGTGAAACTTCCAAAAATCATCCTTAGAAGATTCCCAAACCCTAAACATTCCTAAACCCCATATATGCCCTGAAAACACCATGAAAGCCCTAAGAAAACCTAAAATGCTGGGGGAAAAAAACACATATAATATGAAAAATACCCTAAAATTCCTAAGGAACTCTGTAACATCACTAAAAACACCATATTGTGCTGAAAAATACCTATACACTCTAAAAAACCACCCCTAAATCCCTTAAACACTCCCTAAAATCTTATAAAACACCCTAAAAACCCCAAACCACCCGAATGCCCCAAACACACCTTGAACGTCCACAAACAACCTAAAAGCCCTAAAAAATCACATGCCACCAAAAAGCCCTAAATGACCGCAAAATGCCAACTCATAGCCACCCTATAGAGGGCTTCTGGAGCTGTCAGTCTTTTATGGGAACAGCTTTATCGTTCTCCCAAGGAGAAGTTGGTAGGTTTGAAACCCGGACCTCATATTTAGCAGTCTAATAATTGCTGGACAGTGCCACCAAGGCTCTACTGGTGTAGTGGGTTACACATTGGGCTGCTAACCTCAAGGGAAACGGTTCAAAACCACCACCCACTCCTTGGGAGAAAGAAGAAGCTTTCTTTCTATTCCCCTAGATTTCTCATTGAAGGTGTAAAGTAACCTGTTAAATGCTCGCAGTGGCAGCAGCAATGTCTCATAACCATGGGGAAATGTGGTTCAGAAACTTCAGAAGCAAGCATCCACCAGTAGGTGACTGACCAGCAGTATTGACTTGGGCAAAGAGAAGGTGACATGGAAGGGTAAGGAGAAGAATGCGTGCAGAGGGCAGGTTGGCAGCTGAGCCTAAGTCCAGTAGAAACAACAGCAGAATGGCCTGTTCCTGGAAGGGCCACAGGAGATGGTGCGACTTCATGTAGCCCCCACTTACATGTGTAACAGCAGCAATTGCCTGAACACGTGGTCTCCCCAGGGAGGAGCCTTTGTGTGGTGTTAAGATGCTGTTACTGTCTGTTGTACTGTGGTGGCCTGCATTTGGCTGTAATGGTGGAAATTTTGCAGCCAGTAGTTCAAATGCCTGCTGGGTCACTCACTGCAGGTAGACTTCAGCAGTTTCCAGACAGAGACGAGGGAGGAGGACCTGGTCTTCCACTTCTGAAAGAACTGGCCAGTGTGAACCTTGTGAATGGCAGAACACTATACCTGAACATGAGTACCGCAGGCTATAAGGCATGATGGATTGACACAGTGGCTGCAGCAATGTGCTCAAACATAGGATAGTGCTGGCCTGGAAAATAGTTCATCGTCCATTAAAAAAAATCATTATATAGGGGCTCATACAACTTTTGTTGTTGTTTTTCCCTAAGGGAGAGCAGTGTATTGGTACACTGAGAGGTATATAGATCAATGGATTCGAACAGAAAAGCTACACATATATTCACCAGTCAACGGGAACCTAGCCTTCGAAAAAGGACACAGAAATATCCAAAGGGACAAATTCTGCTTGCTCAACAAATGGTGTTGGACAAACTGAGATACCGTATGTAGGAAAATGAAGCAAGCCCCAAACCTTCCCCCATGCACAGAAATTAACTGAAGAGGGGTTAAAACCTGAAAGTAAACCTCCGGGCTATCATAATCATTTTTTCGATGACCTCATCGGTCAGAAATCATTGTAGGAACGCCAAAGCGTTCTTGTGTTCAACGTCTACATACATAGCAGGTGCTCCAGTAAAGGGGAATCTTGGTGGAGCTGGCTCATCCATTCCTGAAGAGAGTAGAGCACCACGTTGGCCCATCACAGAGCTCAGGTGTAGAATCTTCCTCACTGTCATCCTTTATCTCAGCAGTGTCAGTGTTGGATTATGAATTTCCCAAAGAACCAGTATCGCTCAATTCTGTGCACAATGCTGACTCACTCTCGCTGTTATTTCACTGGTCTAAAAACCCATTTAGGTTAAAATGACACTTTTTTGATGCCATGACCTAAAATTTTTAGTGAGAAAATGTTCCCAATGACATTACATGGGTCTTCGTCTAATCCTGATGCCATGTTCTTTTTCACAGAGACCAGCTTCTTGTATAAATTGCTCAGCATACAGATGGAATAAGAACAGTGAAAGGATACAACCCTGATGCACACCTTTTCTGATTTTAAACCATGCAGTATCACCTTGTCCTGTTCACAGTCTCACCTGGTTCTATCTCTTGGCCTTTGCATAAGCTCCATATGAGTACAATGAAGTGTTGTGCAATGCCCATTCTTTTCCATGGTATCCCCAAGATTCACCTCCTTCCACTCGTGGTTTCCAGAACGTGGGGTTGGGACAAAGCCTGGATAGTCTCATGGCAAGACCAGATCAGGAATGGAGCTGAGCCGGGAGCAGCTTTATTTGCTTGCTCCAGGGAAAGTCTGCCAATGTGACTAAGCCTCAGGGGCTTTCTACAAATGATAAAGGTGAATCCCTCTCTCGTTACCCACTGATCATCTCTGAGCCTCTTGCTCTCATATCCCTTGCACAGACCTCTACCATTAGATGGACAATTCGGTAACGTTTGAACACTTTTCTGATGCTGAGCCTGGGGAGCAACTAATAGCTGAGTAAATATTGATTGAAAGATGGTGAGTGGAAGAAAATAGCTTTGCCAGGTCCAGGTTGTGATGGAGATGAGAGTGTTACCAAATCCTGCTGTCCCCATGGTGGGTTTGCTGTATTGTGCCCAGTCCTGAAAGTCTGAGCCAGGGGTTTTAACGTGGCCCCTTTCAAAACATATAGGTGGAATTCTTGGACCATGAGCTGTCCATAAAGCTTTACCAAGGAGATGTCCGCCCTGGAGCGAAACAACCCAAGAACCTAGATCTTCGTGAAGGTGTTGGTAAGGGATGCAGCGGAAATCATAAACTTGACTGAAAGCAAAAGAAACTTTGCCTTCATGTGCCTGCAGCTGGACGAAGTGGTGCTGGAGCACACCCTCCTTTGTGATTCTTCTTGTTCTTTTTATGAGCTGCTCCCTGGCCTGTGTAGTCCCGTAAATCTGGAAACTCTTTGCTGGTGGGGGCAATTGTTATATCCTCCCCCCAGATCCAGATGTCTTGTCCATGGTCAGTGTGCAATCCTTGTTTGCCAGAGGAGTGGGGCATCTAAAGGCAGGCAGGGGTCACATACTTTTTTTCTACACTTTCTAGAAAGACCAGAGCTAAACATCTTGCAGCCCTTTTCATGTCCTCATTCTTTTCTGTATTTATTTTCCATGAAAGAGGAGAAGAAACGCGACAGCATCTACTGACAGCAAGTCAAATGCCATCGTGTGTGTTCAGAGGGCAGGCTGGTTCTCATTTGCCTAACTCATCAGTCCCATCGTGCCATGTCCATGTTAGATTGTTTAGGGAAACAGATGACATATGTTATGATGCTAAATAAGCTGAAACAGTGCCAGGATGGAGGCAGAAGGGTTTTATTTATTTGTTTTTAAATGAAGCATGGCTTTCTAGTGACTTATTGTGGTGGGGAAGGGGGGCACCGAGAGCAACAAGACATGGCTGTGACAGTGGTCTGGGAATTGAGACAAATCATTGCTTCTGCAGCAGAGATGAGCTGCCTCTGACCTGTCAGTTACTTGAAGGGAGACTCTGCATTTGGTCAGACAAGTCTCAGTTGGAGATGGTACCAGCTTTCCTCCTGAGCCTCTGTGGTTCCCTTTGAACTACACAGGCCCGAATCGCTTTTAGCTGAGCAACAGCAAATGGCAACACAGACTTGCCATATTGCTCTTTTGCGTACACTCTTTAAAAATCATACTAAATATACATGCATCAAAACATTCGTCACTTCCACGCTCTACAAGATTATAATTAAGTGGCATTCTGCATGTTGTTCATATATCATCCTTACCCATTCCAAAATTATGTCATCACCCTTATGGAAGCTCAGTATCGTCTCAGGGATGGCACTTCCCCTCCAGGCCCTACTGGGTTAGGCTGGGTTGACTAGAGAAATAAATCCAAGGACACTCATATAGGTATAAGAAAGACTCCACCTCACTTATTTGTCCAATTGACATGGCATTATGTAACAACCATACTTACCTTCCTACCTATCCCTGGAAACAATTGGGAGATGTTTGTCTCTATTCATTTTCCTAGCCTAGATATTTTTTGTAAGTGGAATTAAGCAAAATGTGTCCTTTTTGAAGCTGATTTATTTCACTCAGCATAATGCTTATGAGGTTCATTCCTCTTGTAGCCTGTGTCAAGAGTTCATTTCTCTTTATGGCTGAGTAGTAGTCCATTGTATATACCGTAGGCAACATGTTTGACTTATCCATTCACCTATTGATGGGTATTTAGACCGTTGACACGTTTGCGAGATTGGGAATAATGTTGCAAGGGCCATCTGTGTATTTGTATCTATTTATGCGCTTGCTTTTAATTGCTTATATCCTTCATTTCCTTTTCTTTCCTTGTTAGACTCAGTATGATCCCCTTCTGCCCCTCCTCTAGCCTCACAACCTCTGTGTCTGATGTGCCAGGATCTCACCAGAAGCCTTAACACCAAGATTCTGAGCCCTGACTGATCATTCTGACCATCCAGGGAATTGAATATTCCGGAGCACACAGAAGATGAAGTTATCAAAACTCCTTAGGCATAACCGAACAACTGGAGGGAGTGCTTTATTGGGCTGGGGGGCTGGGGATTATAGTTGTGAAGGACACCAAGAACAATTGTCATTACCTAGACTGTAAAGACTATGTTCGACATCCATGCTGGTGAGTAGCAGCTGGATTTCAGAAGCTCACAAGTGGCCATCTAGGTGGCAAGTATTGTCACCCTCACTCTGGAGGAAAGAGTGGTGAGTGGACCACATGCGAGAGAGGGAGGTGGGAAGAAAGGTAGTGGTGTTAAGAACTCCAGAGACAAGGGAACAAAAAGTGATGGAAATCGGTGGTGAGGGGGATGCAGGAGGCCTGGTAGGGCGTGATCAAGGGTAATGTAACCAAGAGGAATTACTGAAACCCAAAGGAAGCCTGAGCATGACAGTGGGCACAAAAGGAAAATCAAAGGGTATAGAAGAGTGAGCTGGGAAGCAAGGGCCAGTTATAGATGTCTAAATAAAGGCATGTACATATATTTACAAAGGGGCATGGGGAAATAGATCTATGTCCATATGTTTATAGATTTAGTATTAAGGTAGCAGATGGACATAGGGCCTCCGCTCAAGGACTCGTTCATTGCAAGAACATTGTTCTATTAAATTGGCATTAAACGATGCTCACCTTCCCTACACGATCACTGACCACAAAGCGGCTGCATAAGCAAATGTGATGAAGAAAGCCGATGGTGTCCAGCTACCAAAAGATATAGCGTGTGGGGTCTTAAAGGCTTGAAGGTAAAGAAGCAACCATCTAGCTCAGAAGCAACAGAGCCCTCATGGAGGAAGCATACCAGCCTGTGTGATCACAAAGTTTCAAAGGGATAAGGCAACAGGCATCATGAGAACAAAAAAATCTTATCATGGAGAATGAGAGGGGACGGCCGGGTATAGACCCAAAACCTATTTGCAGTGCACTGGACATCCCCTTACAGAAGGATCTCAGAGAGGAGATAAAAGAATACAGGGTATGAGTCAGCAAAGAAAAACACAAATTTCCTCAAGTTCTTTTTTTTTTGCGCACCCCGCGGGCGCCCGGTGCCGCCCCCTCCCCGGTCCCGTGGCGGCGGCGGCAGCTCGGGGCCGGGGGGGGGGGGGGGCGGGCGCCAGGGGAGGGGGCAGACACCAGGGGCAGCGGTGGCGGCGGCGGCTCCCGGCGCCATTTTGGGCTGATCGATGAATTGAACAAAGAGGATCAATTTCCGATCAAGCGAGTTATCAATGGGGGCCGGGGAGTGAGAGGGACTTGTCCCCGAGTCGGCCCCGCTTTCCCCGGCACCCCCCTCCTCCCCTCCGCCGCGGCTCCCCGGCGGCAAGGCAGCCCGGCGCCCCCCGGGGACGCCGCGACCGCCCGCAGCCCCCACCCCCGAGCGAGAGGCCGAGAGAGAAGCCTGACCTGCAGCTGCTGTAAATCAAAGCGCTTCCAATATTGAAACATCGATCCCACATTGGCCGCCATCTTGAGACGTATTGAGACGGAGTGAGAGGCTGATAGAGAGGGGGCTGGAGTTCTGGAGCCGCCAGGAGGCAGCAGGCGGGCGGCGCCAAAACCCGGCCTGGAGCCAGCCGCCGCCGCCGCCACAGAGGAGCGCGGACTCCTCCTCACGGCGCCACCGCCGCCAGGGCAAGCCGAGCCGGAGTCGGAGTCTGAGCCCGAGGGCGTGGCGGCCGCTGGCCCGGCCTCGCGCGCGGCCGCCCGGCCACGCCCCCCGCCAGCGGCCGAACGAGCGACCCGCCCGTGACCCCCGCCCCTCCCAACCCCCAGCCCCGGCCGGTGGCCGCCCGGCTCGGCGCGGCCCGGCCCCTAAAGGGCGGCGAGAGGGGCGCTGGAGGGCGGCGAGAGGGCAGCCCCGCCGCCCGCCGAGGCCGAGGCCGGGCTCATCTGGCGCGGGGGGGGGGGGGGCGCGGAAGGAGGGGGCCCTGGCGGCAGCGGAGCGCAGCCCCCCCGCCCGCCTCTACGCCCGGGCGCTGGGTGCCGGCGACGCGCCGGGGGTCGTTGGTCATCCTGCTGGGCGCCCGCCCGCCCGCGGAGCCGCCGCGACCACCTGCTTGAGCCCAGACCCCCGGAAGGCGCAGGCCTCAGCGCACCCGCGCTTGTGCCCGAAGCCTTGACCGTGGGCGGCCCCGCCAGCCGGGGCCTCAAGGACCCAGCACCCCAGAGCGCCCTTGCTGGGGGAGGGCAGGGGCATGGGGAGGCATCAGCCCCTGACCCTCTTGAACTTGCACCCGCCAGCGTCCCACGCTGGGGCCCCAGAGTCCCCGCTCAACACCACCCGGTGACCCAGGGCCCCCTAGCTGTCACCGCCAACTTGGTACTTAGGAGACATGCTCTCTGGAGGCGGTTGAGGCTTGTCTTGTGGCCAATAATCATCTCCTACGCCTTCCTTTCCAGTCACTAATTTGATGTCTTCACTTAAAGAAATGCCCATAAGTTGAGGTTTCAGAGGAGAGCTCCTTGAGCTCCCCAGACAACAAGGGGGCCGAGTGTCACCGTCATTATCCTGAGCTGGGAGGGAACACTAGTGTTCCAGAGGCTGGGAATCCGTCACTGCCTGCCCACAGCACAGACAGAGCAGGTGCTGGTTATAATTGTTTCTAGACGTCCTGCCATGCTCAGTTGAACGTCAAAGCCATAAACGTTGCCCGACTACAATCAAACTGGAGTACGCAGACATTTCTGCATCATTGCCGGGTGGAAATACACTGAGTGGAGTTGGATGAGATGGCAGCAAGTGCTTAAGGAGGGGGTGCTGTGGGAATACCAACAAGATGACTGCTAGTCTCCGTTTCCTTCTCTCGTCTGCTTTGTGTTTTCTTTCAGGACCAGAAGAAATGATGCATATGTAAGGAAAAAAACTTTTCATTTCCAGAGGAGTTTTCCACCCCACAATCTACCCGCAGCCTCCTTTGAGCAAGCCAGTAAAAGCTTTTTTTTTTAACCTGCCTTCTCACTATGACAATTTCCGGAGCTGCTATGTGGCTGTGTTTAAAAGTCCCCCTCGGGATCCAGAGTGCAATCCATATCACAAAGGCATCCTCCCAGTCCCAAATAGCAATGTGACCTCATTTCAGAAGGTTGTTCTTGTTTCCATAGACCCAGAATGGAGTTTAAGCTGTTGATCTTGACTGTGGTTGTCGACTCAGCCTCTCATGGGCACCTCATGGGCAGTGGAGCAAACTGTGCCAATCTGTGCTACCACCAGGACTGGGAGAGGAAGCCAACAGTGGTGGGCCATAGGTCAATGTGTGGATGGGGATGATCAGGTCTTTCTTCATTATTCTGTTTCAGTCTGGAAACACCACTGAAGCCTCAGTGTCGTAGCAACACACAAACCTTCACTGACAGTCTGGGGCACATTGGCTGCAAATCAAACCCGGGTCTTCCCGGTGAAAGACGATGAGAGGTCTACCACTGAAGCACCGTGGCCCTCACCTCAAACCAGGGCAGTCATTTCCGGAGTTCAAACCAGACCACAATGCAGGATGACTGAGATTGCCACCAGAATCTGATACTGATGCAGAAAAAAACCTAATTACCATTTTATTGACTCCCAATAGGACAAAGATCTGCCCCTTTGGGGTTTTGAGACTTTAAATCCTTACAGCAGGGGTCGCAACCTGTGGGTCGCGACCCCTTTGGGGATCAAATAACCCTTTAACAGGGGTCATCCAATTCATAACGATAGCAAAATTACAGTTATAAAGTAGCAATGAAAATAATTTTATGGTTGCAGGTGACCACAACATGAACTGTATTAAAGGGTGGCGGCATTCAGAAGGTTGAGAACGATTGCCTTACAGAAATAGACAACCTCATATTTCTCCCACGGAGGGGCTAGTCAGTTCAAACCCCTGACCTTGCGATTAGCAGGTTAATGCATAGTCCACTACACCACCAGGGCTCCTAATGATATAATAAGAGATACTATTGTTAGATCTCTCGTGGGAGAAATATACCTCAGTCCTTGGCTTCGCGTGAGAAAGAATTCACTCCGCAGCCTGGATTGTGATCCAAGTGAGTTTTTTGAGAGAAGAAGTTTCAGGTTTACACAGGCACCTCAGGGACCCTCACCCCTGCACAGCTTGCCTAGAAGCTGCTGGAGAGAAAGTCACTACGTGGGCTCCAGGATCCTGCCTTTTCTTTCTTTTCTTTTTTTTTGAAATCGTTTTATTAGGGGCTCATACAATTCTTATCACAATCCATACATACATCAATTGTGTAAAGCACATTGTACACTCACTGCCCTCATTATTCTCAAAACATTTGCCTCCACATAAGCCCTTGGCATCAATCAAGTCCTCATTTTTACCCCTTCCTCCCCGCTCCCCCATCCCTCAAGAAACCTTGATAATTTGTGAGTGGTGATATTGGGAGGGTAGCGGGAGGGTGGATTGGAAAGAGGGAACCGATTACAAGTATCTACATGTGACCTCCTCCCTGGGGGACGGACAACAGAAAAGTGGGTGAAGGGAGACATCGGAGAGGTCAAGATCCTGCCTTTTCAGTTCCTCCATAGGGAGGCATGGTTGATGGTCCTGGTCAACCCCATTGGCTGGATTGAATTCACCTGGCCCAGATGGGCCAATCCAGGTGTAACAACCACCTAGGTGCACCACCCCTTTCTGGCCGGAAGTTTGAACCTGAGCATATGTAATGGATGATCCAGTCCCTATGCTAAGCTACCTAACAGTATTTGCAAGATGCCGAGCAATGTTCTAAGCTTTTTGTATATAATAATTCAATTATTTCACTTAAGAAGCCTATGTGTGGACTCTATTCTTGCCTCATTTTACAGATGAAAAATCAGTGGCACAGGATGATAAAGTCATGAGCCTATGACCACACAGTGAGGAAGTGGAAAGGAGAGATTTGAACCCAGGCTGCAGAGCCCATGCCTTGGGTGCCTACAGCGCCACATAGGACACAGGAAAGCATGGAGCAGACTCGGCATAAGACCTTAGGGAGTTGGGAGGACTGTGCATGCATGTATGTGCTAGGACTGCATGAGAGTAGCTGCTACTCAGATCCAGAAGAGAATACAATGCTATTGCAAAATTTATTTTTGCCAAAAGAGGGTGGAATTCTGCATCTTGTGCGAAATCCCCCAACCTGCACATGGCACAGCTACTTCAGAAGGTTCCCAACAATGTGTGCTGTGCGGCAAACCAAAATGAGCTCAGGGGGAGCTGGTCTGTGGGTTTTGTTAGCCAGAAGGTGAGCAGTTTGAACTCACCAGCCACCACTCCAAGGGAGAAAGAGGAGGCTTTCTGCTCCCATGGACTTACAGTCTTTGAAGTGGCAGAGAGCATTTCCAAGCGGCCTATGATTAGGATCTAGGAGGGTGAGGGTGGATGGAGTTGGTTGAGACCTGGCTTCAGGGCATTTCCCAGAAGGGCTTCCTGCAGTGACTCTGCCTTCAGGAATGTCTGGTGACCCTGAGGGCAGCAAAGTCCTAAGCACACTCAGGCAGTGGTTCTCAACCTTCCTAATACAGGTCCTCTTGTTGTGGTGACCCCCTGACCATTAAATGATTTTCTTGCTACTTCATCACTGTAATTTTGCTACAGTTATGAATTGGACGAGCCCTGTGAAAGGGTCATATGACTCCCAAAGGGGTCGCAACCCACAGGGTGAGAACCACTGCACTAAGGGTTCCCCTTCCGGGCAGCTCTACCAGTGTCTGATGTGCATAGTTCTGTGAGGTGAGAGAAATGAACTTAGTGTCTGCTTCTGGTGACAGTTGATGTGGGTGGGCTTTCTCCCTATGTCAAATCCCTCTCAAGCCATTTGTCACCACAACATAAAGCAAGAAGAGGAGGCAGCATAGCAGGACGGCAAGCAGAACAAAGATTGAATAAACACAATTCACTTCAAGCATGAATCGGGTGCCCTTGAGATGTGAGGAAGACCCCAGTCTAGTGACATTAGATCAGGTTTAGGGATTGAGTGACGGGACCCTCTTGGCTCCCCTCAGCCCCCATCTTGCTTTCCCACTGACCCTGCCCCTTACATCGTGATTGGTCCTTATTCCAGCATGATGGTTGGTTTCATAATCACGACATGTGGGAATGTGTTAGTCGATAGGTTATACAGGCACAGTCTCTGGAATGGGTAAGTGAGGAGGCGTGACTGGTGACATGACTGGTGGAATGGATCATGTGAAGTGATTTGAGATCGTTGTTCAGACCTGATAGGTCATCCAGGCCTCTAGTTGATCCTGGCAGTACTCTAGTTTAAGGAAACAGAATGTTAGGCATTCAAGTCATATTTGAGCTTAAATTTTGAGCAATAGGCTGTGGCTCACAGTGAGAGTCTATGTGGAGACCCTAAATCCATTTTGAGGGGCCACACATTCAGCCACCATTGAGTTCTTTCCTACTGCCGACTGGCAGTAGAAAGCTTGTCCATCAGGCAGTGTGCTTGCGTCCACTCCCCGGGCCAGACTCAGCGATATACGGTCGTGTGCACATCCCAATGAAGGTCCCGCTCATGCTCTCACAGGCCCACCCGCAACTCCATGAATTGATCCGTCTTCAGGGACAGTTTTGTGACAAAGGTGTTTGTTTTCCATGTCTCATTTAAGCTTTTAGGAGCTCAGGTGGTGATGCTGGATAGTGTTGGACTATTAACAGCAAGGTCGCTGTTTCAAAGCCACTAGTCATTCCACAGGAGAAAGATGAGGTTATTGCTTCCTGTAAAGGTAGCAACTTCAGGATCCCTACACAGAGTCACTATGAGTCAGAGTCAGCAGGACAGAATGAGTGTCATTTTATTTAAGTAACTGTGGCTGTGGGTCCTTCCGACACCATTGGGGCCTCATGCGGATGCTCTCCTTCATCCAGAACAGCGGTTTGTGCCTTTTTCTTGTGTAAAACATAGCAAAGGAGTTCCTAATAAAATAAAGTTGAATTGGGAGTCTTTTTTCCCTCAAACAAAGTAAATCCATAAATAGAAATGAGACTATGGTGCTAATAACCAGTTGGAGAGTTGAAAGAGCTGAACTCTCAATCCTGGTAGAAACCCATTGTGACTTTAAAAACTTGCTCAAGGTCATCCATAGCCTATGAGGTTGAGTTGAGCAGACACAAAACAGATGTGTTGGGGAGTAATTGTGTACATTAAGTAAACAATTTATCTTTCTAAAGATTCTGTCTAAAACTTACTTTAAATAGTAAGTTTTCCCCTGGGCTAGGGAAAGGTCAGGGAGCTTAACCCCCTAGTATCCACCCCCTCTCAGCATTCATCATGTTAGGCCAGAGGAGCCAAATCACACCCACTACCCAGGGAGCACTGCTTCCAAAAGCCCATTGCCTGTGCCGGGGCAGAGGGCAGGTACCCGGACCAGAAATGCTGACAGAGTGGAACCAGCGGGCTCAGCCCCCAGCTTCCTGAGAGAGCAGCTGTGATGGTTCACTTTTGGACAAATGTCAATGCATGACTTGGGCAGCACGAAAAGCAGATGTGCAGAGGTTGTTCGCTGTATTCCAGAAGTTCACACACTCCCCGCAGGCTCTTTGGTGGCTTCCACCTTCAATCCCAAAAGGCCACTGCCGTCCAGTGGATTCCAACCACAGTGACCCTATATGGAGTTTTCAAGACTGTAAATCTTCATGGGAGCCAGCAGTCTCATTGTCCCCCTTGGGACAGGGAGCTAGCAGCCCGTTTCACCTCCAGGACCCCTTCCTCTCTAATTCTGGATCCAGTCCCTCCAAATATCCTGCCCTGCCCTTGTCTAGGCTTCTTAAATGCGTTCCATGCTGCTTATGTTAGTCTGGGTGCCTTAGCGAAACAAATCCACAGAAACGCGTATGTATAAGAGAGAGTTTTATGTAAAGGGTGAGTGCACATCAGGAAAACATGCCCGCATTTGCTTATGCACCCGCTTTGTCTTCAGCGATCATGTCGAGATAGGCTGGTGGCTTCTTCCATGTGGGCTTTGTTGTTTCTTAGCTAGATGGCCCCTTGTTTATCTTCCAGTCTTTAAGACCCTGGACACTATATCTTTTGATAGCCGGGCCCAGGGTGCTTAACCACTACACCACAAGGGTTCATTAGCTTGTGACTTATCTCCTGCCATTCACACTAGATGCTCAAAATAGCAGGAAACCAGGTTTCTCCTTTGTGGCCACAACAGGTACTGACAGAACCAAGAACAGAGAAATGCTTAGTTATATATCTTGACTATCATTAGCATATTATATGCCTGGCAATATGTAAGCCTTCACTCCCCTGACCTCTCACAGTCTCGGTAAAATGAAGCTAATAAAAGTAGTGCTCTCACAAGCTTGGTAGGAGATTAAACAACTCACATAAGGGTACACAGCCTATCAACGAGGAGGCGAGATGAGGCAGTGTGTGGCTGCTGAACCCACACCCTTCACAACACCTGCATTAAAATGACTGAGGGCTATGAGGAACCAGACAGAAGCAGGTTCACACCCCAGATTGAGTCAATTTAACTGCCTATTGTGCCTGACCCTTCTATCTCTGATCTTAGAAATGGGGTTAACAACAACAAAACACTGTAGAAGAAATGTCCAGCAGATGACAGGCACGCGATTAAACAACAAAAAATAAATCACTTAAGTTGAAATTCGAACTCCTGGAAACCCCTCACACACGTGCAGAAAAGGATTGAGCCCATACGGTGTTTCCAGTGCCCCCGTCCTTCCCCCCTAAAATGAGCATTTGATAAGGTAATGCCTGGATTGTTCCAAGCCCAAGACTGTGGAGAACTAAAGGAAAACCCAGCATTATGAATCTTTGAGCACAGCCCTGCTGGGAAACCGCCCTGCAGTCACTTGTTGATGACTGGAGGAGGGACAAGAGTAGGGAGAAGAACGAGGACTGAATGTGACACATAAGCAGGGATGGCCTACATTCCATAAAGGAAAAAACTCAAGGTCTGCTTTTCTGGTGCCGGAAAGTTAAAACCCATCTGGTGCAGTTGAAAAGGTGTGTGTGTGTAGTGGGGGGGGGGGTGTTAGGGAGGAGGGGCGATGAGTCCAAAGGATGAACTCCATCTGCAATTGTGTCCTCAACTGCTTTCCCCTGCTAGCCACACGATATTTGTGGCTGGCCTGCCCTGCTTTTGTTATCAAGCCCAGAGAGGGCAAGAGACTAGCTCGAAGCCACACTGCAAGTTGGCAGCAGAATCAGGCCGAGAACTCTGGATGCTTAGAAAGCTTCACACAGACCTGAGAAAGTACCAAGGGAAGACCTGTTCGCTAACTGGGCAGCACTCACTGCATGCCAGCGCTGTTCCAGTGCCCCAGCCAGGGCATTGCTCCCTGTGTCTGTGTGTCTTCAGTGATGCACACAGGTGACGGATTGGCTTTTAATAGCATGCTTGGAAGGTTGAGGCCACCCAGCGGCACCTAGAAAGAAGGGCCTGCAAATCTACTTCAGACCAAGCAGCCTTTCCAGACCCTGGGGAGCACAGTTCTTCTTGGACACACAAGGAGGCCAGGAGTTGAAGTTGATTCCATGATGTAGTTGATTCCATGGTTCCCGGTTGTAGCTATACCTAGAGTCACATCCACATTCATGTTTATATCTCTTCACTCCATGGGGTGTTCATGGCTCCAACTCTTCTGAAGCAGACCACCAGGATTTTGTTTAAGAGGCCTCTGGATAGGTTTGAACTGCCAACCTTTTAGTTTGTAGCTGAGTGCTAAACAACTTGTGCCATGCAGGGTGCTAAGCTCAGAAACTCAGTCGGTGCTTCATGATCTCAGTTGGAATTATAGAGAGGGTCAGTGATAACCCATTGACTGCTGGGTAATTGTTGATGTAGTCTCCCTGTGCAGACATGTAAAGTACCTGAAAACTTAAAATCCAACTCATTGAGTGCATCATCCTGCCGTGCGCCAGCCCAGCAGCATGCTCTGCTGGGGACATTTGGCCATGCCTGGAGACATTCTGAAGAAGGGAGTCCCACTGCCATCCTGGTGCAGGGAACAACACAGCCCCACAAGAACGATGTTGGCCAAAATGTCAGCAGAGCTGCCACTGGGAAAATGGTCTAGTCCAAGCGCTGACCTTCGTAGAGGAAGAAAGCCAATCCAGAGCAGCTAAGTGACCTGCTGTGGGTTGCACAGCCTGATTCCAAGCCCAGTACTATACCCAAAGCTGTTACCACGCCCAAAATTAAACAGCAATAGCTGCCCAAAGGCCTCTTAGTTTGAGGACCAAGTAAGACAGTAAATGAGAAAGCCCTTTGACAAATGTGGCATGCTGCACAAACATGAGATGTTATTACCCAGGATCTTTTGATATATGTAAATAGATCTTGTACCAGGTCAGTTAATTTTCCAACTGCTCTATCTGAGCTTTCAGATGGCAGCACCTCTGTCCAACCCAGGAAAGGACTCCTGTGCAGGCTGAGCAGCCCTGGAAAGCCTCATGCCTGGCTTCTCCCACCCCTCAGCTAATCTCCAAGTGATTAATAAGGGCTCTCACTATGTTGTGCCTCCCAGCTGACAGATACTAGGCTATCAAAGCATTCGTATCACCTCCTTGATGCCTGAGGAGGAATATAGTTTCATGTGTGAGAGTGCCCCAACCCGCGGGACTCAGTTATTCGAGGGGTTCCAAGGAGGACCCAGCCTGAAAGAGAAACGGGCGAGAGAGAGGAGCGAGACCAAGCAGATTCTTGTCAAGGTCTGAGTTTATTGCTACACAAGCCTCTCTATAAAGGGTGAGGCAAACAAGGGAGTTCAAAGGGGAGATAAAAAAAAGGAAGGGCGGGGGTGTAGAGCACACAGGGCAGGCGGCCGCAAGTCTGCAGTTGGAATGTCCGGTGCTGGAGCAGACAAGGGTGGGCCATCTGGTGTGTGTCAGGGTAAGATAAGGTTGAGGTGACGTGGCTTTAGCCCTGCTGGGCAGGCAATATGGCCTTGGTTTTGTCAGGCTGATTATGCCCGGTTCCCAACATGAGAGAAGCCAGGAATATCTCCTCTCACAACTGTGCAGCAAACGAGATCAGATCTCCCAATCTGATTTTCAGCCCTCCTGTCTTTCCAAGTGAAGTGGATGGTCCATTTCACATTGTCTCAAGTCTTTGCACATTGCATGCCAACATTGCGACACAGGGCGCGGCTGTGGGTCTTAGTAGACAAAGCCCCCACCCAGAACCCTGCCCTCAGAGCTCCTTGGTCACCCTGCACAACGCAGGTCCAGGCCGGGCTCCACACTGCAAGGCGATCAACCCTGACCCTCCAGTGTGGCCGTCCTCACACGCTCCCACATCCACCTAGAAGGACTGGAGATGAGAGATTCCGGAAGCTCCCTGCCTCATCTGCCTCCCTCCCCAGAGCGACAGAGCAACTGTAACTGATTAGGCAGGATGCAGCCTCGTTCCCAGTCCCCACCCTCTCTGGGAAAGCAGGGATGTCTGGCACCTCATCCAAGGCCTTTCCCCTGTGATCTCATTACTAAGGAGCTGCTCCTCTACCGCCCACCTCCATCACCTCATCTACATATGGGGGAGATGAGTATGTCTTCTTTGCTGCTCCTTCCCTGAGTCCACCCCAGGAGCTCCCTGAACAGATCAACAATCACTTCTCATTACACCTGCAGCAGCCGTCAGATACTGCTGAACAGAGACAGGCGCCTCCCCTGCTGCTGCCAGGCTCCAGTGCACATGTGCACACACACGTGCACACACATTGTACAGGTACACTCACATGGACACACAAGCATGCACACCCATGTGCACAAACTTTGTTCAGAGGTGGGAATTCTGCCCATTTTAGCCTCTAATATTGCAATCAGAGAGTGATAGAACAATGAAAGATGAAGGTGGATGAAGGAAGATCTATTTATTCCCTTACTTGTTACATAACCATTCAGGGCTCTTTTTTTATCCGTACAAACACACCACCACACCATCAACAATCATCAAGTAGATGTCATGTGCAGTGCTGCCCTATTCAAGGCGGTGCTGAGAATGTGAGGAGGATTCTCTCTAAAGCACAGCTCTGAGGAAGTCTGTCTCCTTCGCACTTTTACACACACAGGGTGAGGAGCCTGCAGGAGGCTCCGTGCGTTGGGTGAAGCCACACGATGAGTGAGGAGACCGAGTGTGTAGCCAGGGGAGTGAGAGCGCAGAGTTCACCACTTCACCAGCATGCTGGTGTGCACAATCGATGAAAGGGTGGCTGCCAGCAGCAGGACAGAAAAAAAGTAAAGCATGTAACTTGTGGTTTTATCTCTGGCTTACTTCCAAAAGGAATTGTTTTTGTTGTTCTAAAAAGCTTTATACCGAGAAAAAAAAAGAAAGAAAGAAAGCTTTATACCTCTATAAAAACAAAAGGCTACTGCTGTCAAGCACCTTCAGACTCAAGCCAGAGGAGAGCTCTCCCAGTGGGCTTCCAAGCTGAAAATCTTCACAGAAACACAGTACCTCCTGTGGAGTAGCTGGTTGGTTCAAGCCAGCAACCTGGCAGTTAACAAGTACGTCCCTTGTACCTGTAATACCTGTATAAAGTGTATTAAATATGAACTACTCCTGGTGTATAATTTTAAATTGAATTATTGTGCCTGGAACTTTTTTTTTAATAGCTAAGAATGGTGAAATGAGACTCCTTTAGATGTTATGATAAGAATACACACTACACAGGGCTTGGACCCAACCCAGCTTAATTCAAAGGAAGGCAGATTTATTTTCTTCTGCTTCCCAGAAGGTTCCCCAGCAGAACGTGTGTTAAACAAAATTGTTTAGCTATGGAAAAGAGCAATCTCCTCTTGGGAAGATCCTGGTAGAAGGGGGCTTTGGTTACATATCCAGCTCAACCCAGCCCCAGAGGCCTCGTCATGTTTTATTTTGTTTTGCCCTTGACACTGATTGTCTTGGGAACTGTGGCCCCCGAGCAATGGCCAGGAAGTCAGGTCTTCTTGATGTAAATCCTCTAATATCCCCTACAATGATTTTCAGTGCCAATGGTAAGGCCCGCCCAGTGGCTGCCACATGCCCCTGAGCAAACACGTCAGAGCAGATGAGAGCATGAGACAGCATTTAAGAGAACGGTAGGCTGGCCTTGACTTAGCTGTTTGGCCTCTCCTCAGAAGTCATTTGTGACACTGACTGTCATGGGTTTCATTAAGAACAAGTCTATCTCTACCAAAGAAAACTGCAAGGTAAGAGGACTTTCAGCTCCAGCTACATATGTCTCCAAACTTACTTACATATTGTCCTGTTTTCAGAAGAAAAAAAATTTACTCAGTGCCTCCCGGGCAAATAAAAACTTTGGTACTACAACCTACAATCCCAGATAAAGTGTAGGTATCTGCTTTGGCAGCTCCCCTGGATCGAGCTGCTCCGGTAGCTCTCCACAAAAACCCTGTGAAGAGATGATCAGGCAGGATAGCCTAGTCTGTTCTGCAGAAAGAAGCTACCCCTGAAACCTCAGTGGCTTAAAATCTAGAAGTTTATTTCTTGTTCATGCAAATTCTGACGCTGGAAGGGCAATTCTACAGGGTGTTTGTCCTGCACACCGTCCGTCAGTGATTCGGGCTGCTTCACAAATATGGTGCCACCAGATCAAAAGGTGGATTCCAGGTCATCACAGAAGAGGAAGAGAGAAGTGGGGGTTGTGGATCAGTCTTTACATGCTTTGACACTTTAGTTGACATAGATCGCTGGATAGGGCTGCTTATATAAAGGTTATCAGTTCAAACCCACCTAGCTGTACCACAAAAGGAAGGGGTCATCTGCTTTCATAAAGGGTACAACCTAGACAACCTCATGCAACAATTGTACTCTGTACCACAAGGGGTGAGCATGAGTCAGAACTGACTTGAAGGCAACAGGATTTGGGGTGTTTTTGTTTGTTTGTTTGGTTGGTTGATTGGTTTGGTTTGCTGAGTGGGAGGTGGTTCTACCTACAGCATATTAATCTGAAGTAGTCACTTTAGGTTTTTTTGTTTGTTTTTTGAGAGATGTGGAAAAGCTCATTGGCTTTAATGGGGAGTTAACTCTGCCGCAGACGGCCTCCTCAAAATTTCCCTCCCGCTTCATAAACTAGCAGAGATTTTCAATGAAGGAGCCTGCAGGCACCCGCTGGACATCTCCTTGCAAGGTCAGTCCTTTGGAGCCACTGGGAGGGAGAAAAAAGAGACTTCTATTCCTGTAAAGAATTCCAGCCCCAGAAATCCTCAGGGGGCAATTCTGCCCTGTCCTCTCGGGTCGCTATGAGTCCGAATTGAATTTATGGCTATGAGTTGAGTTTTAATTCCATTCACTTACTGCTATTGACAGGTTGCTAGATTAGGGCTTGTCTTCCCAAATGCCAGCACTAAACGAAAATGAGCTGTCCGGGCCACAACAAAGGGGTTGGAAATAAATCAGGCACACTCATTAGATACCTATGGCAAAATTCAGAACTGAGCATGCTCTGACCCAAGTCATGTAGACCCAGGTGGAAGGTCCACCTGGTCATACAGAATAGGACTTCACAAAAGTGCACCAAAATCAACCAGTACGATCGACCAATGCCCTCCAGTGGTGTTGGGAGGTGATAGAAGTAGGCCTGGGCTCCTTGTCGCCCTCCCTTGTTCACGTGCTCTGCAAGTGGAGGGTGAGGCCCTTGGGGGTTCCTGCCGTGGCTCCTCAGCTGGTTCTGCACTCCTGCTCAGGTATTCCTCCCATGAAACCGCCATATTCAGCTGCAAACTTTCCCCACCCCTGCCATGCAGCCCGGCGTGCTTTCCGGAGATAGTGGGGACTTTTGGGGACTGCGATACCTGAAACTTTCTTTCATAACATTCACTTGGATTTACAAAAGTGCTTCTGCCATATGAATTCTTTCAGCGTTGCTAAGCAAGAACTGAGGTCAACCACCCCAGAAACCTAACACTATCAAGTCGATTCTGACTTATATCAATCAAGGGGGTCCTCAAACTATGGCCTGCGGACCACATGGCCCTCAGAGGACATTTATTCAGCATGCCGGGTGTTTTTGCCCCCCTTTTTTTTTTTACTTCAAATTAGGTATGTGCAGTGCGCATAGGCATTTGTGCATAGTTTTATTTTTAAACTATAGTCCGGCCCTCCAGCGGGTTTGAGGGACAATGAACTGGCCTCCTGTTTAAAAAGTGTGAGGACCCCTGAAAGGACAACGTAGAACTATGCCTGTGGGTTCCCGAAGTTCTAAATCTTTACAGGAGCTGAGAACCGCATCTTTCTCTGTGAGCCATAGCGGATTCCAACTGGCTGGCCTCATGGTCACACACATTCCACCAGGCTCCTTGAGCCTTAACTTGATAATTTAATGAAACGATACTTCTCCAAGTCACACTGTATCAAGGTCTATAATCTTGCTATTCTAATATCAAATTTAAAATAAGGAATATAGTTAAGCTCCAAATCCATAAGCAATAAGATCATTGAATCTCTTTGGACACTATTACTTAAAAAAAGAAAAAACTCTGTCCAATTATTTTCAGCACAGAAAAGCTTCCAGTGTTTACAGCTTAGTATGTAATTGCTTTTTCTCTTCTTCTTTTGCATTGGTGAATCATTTTGAGCTTATAATAATGTCAAAATAAATAGTTTCCAGAGCCTCCAGGCATTCACTGTGTAATGATCATTTAAAAGATTTCTTGGTTAGAGGGTCCTCAAAAGAATAAAAAGCGTGTCCGCATCCCTGGTCATTTCTATATTCAAAAGAAGAAATTGCTCATCAAATGCTACAAGCCAATTTCTTTCTTCAGCCAAACTGCCCATTTTAGCATCACTGAATTAAGCAAATGGTTCTACATTTCAAAGTCAACAATGATACTCTTTTCCCTTTAACACGAGCATCTTAAACAGCTCAAAAAATAGTCGAGCTCTTTATTATGGCTTTTCCTGAGAAAGCTGTTTCGTTGTTTATTTTATTTATTCATCTAGACTTTCATGTTAAGATTTGTGTATTTTAAGTTCTGCTAGTCAGGACATTTTAAATGGAGCCAGATTTTTTTTATATACTTTGTCTTTTAAAATATAATGAGACTGAGCAGTACATCCGTTAATAAAATATAAAGTCTTCCTATTTCTGTTTGTTTGTAATTTCCCTAAGGATAACTCTTAATGTAGTAAAACCAAAACCCACCATAATGAATTACATTTGGTCTACTGGGGGTTGTGGCCAACCTTTTGATAGAAAAATCCAGAGACTCCCTTCTGCATCTCCTTTCCCAACCAAACCCCGGTGGCTGGAGGCTGGAAGGAAGAAAGAGGCTGGGCTGCTGGGGCAGGGTGGGGAAGGGGTAACCTTGCAGATTATTTCAAATTCTACTCTGAAGGCAGAAAGTTATCCAAATGAGATAGCTAGAGATTCACTTCCTTAGAAAAAGATTGAAATTAATGTGTCCCTTAGAAAAGCCAAAGGAAAAAAGTCGTTATTAATTTAGGCAATTGAAGAACTTTGAAAGCCATGTCTAGTACATAAAAACACCTGTCCCTAGAGCCCATCGGCCTAGGAAACTGAATTTTTATACCATGTAAAATAAAGGAAGGTCATTTCTTAGACTTGCTCAACAGAAGATTGTCATTTTAAACCGGTTACTGTAATGAGAAGCTGGGTTTTCGTAAAAAGGACTGAATGCTTGAGTCAGTGTGAAATGAAATTAGAGATGCATGTTCTGTGCATGGCGGCATTTCCGGAGGAGTCTGTGTTCCTGTGACTGCTCTCGATCTGTCTCGTGCCTTCTGGGAAACTCACAGCGTGGTGCCCACATCTAGTCTCTCGGACTTTCTTGCCAGCTTTGGAAAGGTGTTGAGTCTGTTGGATCTGCTGCACAGAGACAGCATGCAAGTGGACCCTTCCCACATTCCTCAGAGAGCAGCCCCCCAGTGTAAAGCTGTGGGTGAGGTTTGATGACCTTTGCCCCTTCATCATCCCGCATTCTTTGAGGGACCCAAGCGCTCCCCCGAGGCATTACCGGAGAAGCAGCTACCCCATAGTTTCCAGATGGTGGGTATCAGCCTGTGTGCTCATTGGGATCGCCAGAGAGCTGTCCAAAAGACATCTTTGTCCCATCTCCACTGAGTCCGATTTTATTGGCCTGGAATGCAGCCTAGGTGCTTGGATTTTTTTCTCTCTCATAAGTTTTTATTGTGAATTAGGTGAAGGTTTACCAAGATCATCAGTTTTTTATTCAACAATTCATACCCATTGTGTTTTATGCCACTTATTGCAATCTCCACAATATAATATGACTTGTTCCACTCCCTACTTATGTCTTCTGTTTCCCTTCCTCCTCTCTTCCTACCCTTCTGAACTTGGGCCTTGGATTAATACTGCCCTTTTGAGATCAAATGGTTTGCTGTTTTCAGGTTTGCGTGCCTCACTTGTGTAATTGCTCCCATTATAGACCAATCTATTATTTGGCTGAATATTGAACCACAGGTAGGAGTTCATTTTCAAACTTAGTGAATAAGGACCATCGTTTCAGAGGTTCTGTTAGTCCCTATCCAGCCAATAAGCCTGGTCTCTTTTATGACTGTGAATTTTGCTTCACTATCTAGGACCTTTGGATGTGATCCCTTTCAAAGAAGTTGGAATTGATAGTTGGAGATCATCTAGTTATTCTGTGCTCAGAGTCATGAAGTCTAATGTTCATGTGGTCCACTCACCACTCTTTCCTCCAGAGTGAGGGTGACAATACTTGCCACCTAGATGGCCACTTGTGAGCTTCTGAAATCCAGCTGCTACTCACCAGCATGGATGTCGAACATAGTCTTTACAGTCTAGGTAATGACAATTGTTCTTGGTGTCCTTCACAACTATAATCCCCAGCCCCCCAGCCCAATAAAGCACTCCCTCCAGTTGTTCGGTTATGCCTAAGGAGTTTTGATAACTTCATCTTCTGTGTGCTCCGGAATATTCAATTCCCTGGATGGTCAGAATGGTCAGTCAGGGCTCAGAATCTTGGTGTTAAGGCTTCTGGTGAGATCCTGGCACATCAGACACAGAGGTTGTGAGGCTAGAGGAGGGGCAGAAGGGGATCATACTGAGTCTAACAAGGAAAGAAAAGGAAATGAAGGATATAAGCAATTAAAAGCAAGCGCATAAATAGATACAAATACACAGATGGCCCTTGCAACATTATTCCCAATCTCGCAAACGTGTCAACGGTCTAAATACCCATCAATAGGTGAATGGATAAGTCAAACATGTTGCCTACGGTATATACAATGGACTACTACTCAGCCATAAAGAGAAATGAACTCTTGACACAGGCTACAAGAGGAATGAACCTCATAAGCATTATGCTGAGTGAAATAAATCAGCTTCAAAAAGGACACATTTTGCTTAATTCCACTTACAAAAAATATCTAGGCTAGGAAAATGAATAGAGACAAACATCTCCCAATTGTTTCCAGGGATAGGTAGGAAGGTAAGTATGGTTGTTACATAATGCCATGTCAATTGGACAAATAAGTGAGGTGGAGTCTTTCTTACACCTATATGAGTGTCCTTGGATTTATTTCTCTAGTCAACCCAGCCTAACCCAGTAGGGCCTGGAGGGGAAGTGCCATCCCTGAGACGATACTGAGCTTCCATAAGGGTGATGACATAATTTTGGAATGGGTAAGGATGATATATGAACAACATGCAGAATGCCACTTAATTATAATCTTGTAGAGCGTGGAAGTGACGAATGTTTTGATGCATGTATATTTAGTATGATTTTTAAAGAGTGTACGCAAAAGAGCAATATGGCAAGTCTGTGTTGCCATTTGCTGTTGCTCAGCTAAAAGCGATTCGGGCCTGTGTAGTTCAAAGGGAACCACAGAGGCTCAGGAGGAAAGCTGGTACCATCTCCAACTGAGACTTGTCTGACCAAATGCAGAGTCTCCCTTCAAGTAACTGACAGGTCAGAGGCAGCTCATCTCTGCTGCAGAAGCAATGATTTGTCTCAATTCCCAGACCACTGTCACAGCCATGTCTTGTTGCTCTCGGTGCCCCCCTTCCCCACCACAATAAGTCACTAGAAAGCCATGCTTCATTTAAAAACAAACAAATAAAACCCTTCTGCCTCCATCCTGGCACTGTTTCAGCTTATTTAGCATCATAACATATGTCATCTGTTTCCCTAAACAATCTAACATGGACATGGCACGATGGGACTGATGAGTTAGGCAAATGAGAACCAGCCTGCCCTCTGAACACACACGATGGCATTTGACTTGCTGTCAGTAGATGCTGTCGCGTTTCTTCTCCTCTTTCATGGAAAATAAATACAGAAAAGAATGAGGACATGAAAAGGGCTGCAAGATGTTTAGCTCTGGTCTTTCTAGAAAGTGTAGAAAAAAAGTATGTGACGCCTGCCTGCCTTTAGATGCCCCACTCCTCTGGCAAACAAGGATTGCACACTGACCATGGACAAGACATCTGGATCTGGGGGGAGGATATAACAATTGCCCCCACCAGCAAAGAGTTTCCAGATTTACGGGACTACACAGGCCAGGGAGCAGCTCATAAAAAGAACAAGAAGAATCACAAAGGAGGGTGTGCTCCAGCACCACTTCGTCCAGCTGCAGGCACATGAAGGCAAAGTTTCTTTTGCTTTCAGTCAAGTTTATGATTTCCGCTGCATCCCTTACCAACACCTTCACGAAGATCTAGGTTCTTGGGTTGTTTCGCTCCAGGGCGGACATCTCCTTGGTAAAGCTTTATGGACAGCTCATGGTCCAAGAATTCCACCTATATGTTTTGAAAGGGGCCACGTTAAAACCCCTGGCTCAGACTTTCAGGACTGGGCACAATACAGCAAACCCACCATGGGGACAGCAGGATTTGGTAACACTCTCATCTCCATCACAACCTGGACCTGGCAAAGCTATTTTCTTCCACTCACCATCTTTCAATCAATATTTACTCAGCTATTAGTTGCTCCCCAGGCTCAGCATCAGAAAAGTGTTCAAACGTTACCGAATTGTCCATCTAATGGTAGAGGTCTGTGCAAGGGATATGAGAGCAAGAGGCTCAGAGATGATCAGTGGGTAACGAGAGAGGGATTCACCTTTATCATTTGTAGAAAGCCCCTGAGGCTTAGTCACATTGGCAGACTTTCCCTGGAGCAAGCAAATAAAGCTGCTCCCGGCTCAGCTCCATTCCTGATCTGGTCTTGCCATGAGACTATCCAGGCTTTGTCCCAACCCCACGTTCTGGAAACCACGAGTGGAAGGAGGTGAATCTTGGGGATACCATGGAAAAGAATGGGCATTGCACAACACTTCATTGTACTCATATGGAGCTTATGCAAAGGCCAAGAGATAGAACCAGGTGAGACTGTGAACAGGACAAGGTGATACTGCATGGTTTAAAATCAGAAAAGGTGTGCATCAGGGTTGTATCCTTTCACTGTTCTTATTCCATCAGTATGCTGAGCAATTTATACAAGAAGCTGGTCTCTGTGAAAAAGAACATGGCATCAGGATTAGACGAAGACCCATGTAATGTCATTGGGAACATTTTCTCACTAAAAATTTTAGGTCATGGCATCAAAAAAGTGTCATTTTAACCTAAATGGGTTTTTAGACCAGTGAAATAACAGCGAGAGTGAGTCAGCATTGTGCACAGAATTGAGCGATACTGGTTCTTTGGGAAATTCATAATCCAACACTGACACTGCTGAGATAAAGGATGACAGTGAGGAAGATTCTACACCTGAGCTCTGTGATGGGCCAACGTGGTGCTCTACTCTCTTCAGGAATGGATGAGCCAGCTCCACCAAGATTCCCCTTTACTGGAGCACCTGCTATGTATGTAGACGTTGAACACAAGAACGCTTTGGCGTTCCTACAATGATTTCTGACCGATGAGGTCATCGAAAAAATGATTATGATAGCCCGGAGGTTTACTTTCAGGTTTTAACCCCTCTTCAGTTAATTTCTGTGCATGGGGGAAGGTTTGGGGCTTGCTTCATTTTCCTACATACGGTATCTCAGTTTGTCCAACACCATTTGTTGAGCAAGCAGAATTTGTCCCTTTGGATATTTCTGTGTCCTTTTTCGAAGGCTAGGTTCCCGTTGACTGGTGAATATATGTGTAGCTTTTCTGTTCGAATCCATTGATCTATATACCTCTCAGTGTACCAATACACTGCTCTCCCTTAGGGAAAAACAACAACAAAAGTTGTATGAGCCCCTATATAATGATTTTTTTTAATGGACGATGAACTATTTTCCAGGCCAGCACTATCCTATGTTTGAGCACATTGCTGCAGCCACTGTGTCAATCCATCATGCCTTATAGCCTGCGGTACTCATGTTCAGGTATAGTGTTCTGACATTCACAAGGTTCACACTGGCCAGTTCTTTCAGAAGTGGAAGACCAGGTCCTCCTCCCTCGTCTCTGTCTGGAAACTGCTGAAGTCTACCTGCAGTGAGTGACCCAGCAGGCATTTGAACTACTGGCTGCAAAATTTCCACCATTACAGCCAAATGCAGGCCACCACAGTACAACAGACAGTAACAGCATCTTAACACCACACAAAGGCTCCTCCCTGGGGAGACCACGTGTTCAGGCAATTGCTGCTGTTACACATGTAAGTGGGGGCTACATGAAGTCGCACCATCTCCTGTGGCCCTTCCAGGAACAGGCCATTCTGCTGTTGTTTCTACTGGACTTAGGCTCAGCTGCCAACCTGCCCTCTGCACGCATTCTTCTCCTTACCCTTCCATGTCACCTTCTCTTTGCCCAAGTCAATACTGCTGGTCAGTCACCTACTGGTGGATGCTTGCTTCTGAAGTTTCTGAACCACATTTCCCCATGGTTATGAGACATTGCTGCTGCCACTGCGAGCATTTAACAGGTTACTTTACACCTTCAATGAGAAATCTAGGGGAATAGAAAGAAAGCTTCTTCTTTCTCCCAAGGAGTGGGTGGTGGTTTTGAACCGTTTCCCTTGAGGTTAGCAGCCCAATGTGTAACCCACTACACCAGTAGAGCCTTGGTGGCACTGTCCAGCAATTATTAGACTGCTAAATATGAGGTCAGGGTTTCAAACCTACCAACTTCTCCTTGGGAGAACGATAAAGCTGTTCCCATAAAAGACTGACAGCTCCAGAAGCCCTCTATAGGGTGGCTATGAGTTGGCATTTTGCGGTCATTTAGGGCTTTTTGGTGGCATGTGATTTTTTAGGGCTTTTAGGTTGTTTGTGGACGTTCAAGGTGTGTTTGGGGCATTCGGGTGGTTTGGGGTTTTTAGGGTGTTTTATAAGATTTTAGGGAGTGTTTAAGGGATTTAGGGGTGGTTTTTTAGAGTGTATAGGTATTTTTCAGCACAATATGGTGTTTTTAGTGATGTTACAGAGTTCCTTAGGAATTTTAGGGTATTTTTCATATTATATGTGTTTTTTTCCCCCAGCATTTTAGGTTTTCTTAGGGCTTTCATGGTGTTTTCAGGGCATATATGGGGTTTAGGAATGTTTAGGGTTTGGGAATCTTCTAAGGATGATTTTTGGAAGTTTCACATGTTTGGGTGGGCATTTGGTGTTTTTTTGTGGCTTTAGAGTGTTTATGGGATCCTGTCAATTTGCAGCTTTAATTCCGCAAAGAAAAGTCAGACAGCAAGCCAGAAAGGAGCAGGAAATGAAGGGGAAGCCCAGGCCACATGTTACAGCTGCCAAGTCCGGAGAACCTAGGTGTGGTCGTTGGCTACCTGGGACCGGGAGTGGGGCTGTGCTCCTGCCCAAGGGTGCTAGGGAGTAAACCAATCTCAGCTGGACGTTTGGCTTTTCTACTAATTAGCCGACTCCATGAACTTTCCCAAGGGCAGCTGGCGAATTGCCAGGGGAACCCAGCTAGACCCCCCCACACAAAAGCACAGGGATGGTTACAGGAACAGGAGGTTTCACACAGTGGATGTGCAGGGCTTGGGGTCGGGATTGGGGGCCAAGATGAGGAAGGGGCAGCAATAAGGCCTGGTCCCAAATAATCAGACACTGAGCAATAAAAGTACAAGGACTGCCAAGAGAACATGGGGACAAAGGATGGCTGGACTTCATTTGATATCTTTGGACGTGCTGTCAGGAGAGACCAGTCCCTGAAGGGACATCAAGTCCATGAAGGACATGATGCTTGGGAAAAATTGGAGGACGGGCAATAAAACAGCTCGAACCAGTGGCTACATCAGTGGGCATAGTAACAATGGTGAGGATGGTTCGAGACCTGGCAGTGTTTTATTTTACTGCTTGTGTTTTTCTAGAACTGTCTTTCCTGGATGCACGAGGAAGGATAACTGTGCTTGTGGGAAGCAAATGCACAGTGGGCAGCGCTTTGGCCAACATAGGTACACCACCGGCACACAGTGCCCCCTTACTTGGCATCCAAAGTGACAGGATTTGTCTTTCCCCAGAGCTCTCCAGCCCTGGGGGAAGCGGCCCTGCCTTCGGCGCACCGCCAGGGGGCAGCACTGCTGCTCTCTCACTGGCTACATCTGTGAGGACCCAGAGAGCAGCTCCTTTCTGCTGCTCTCCTCTCAGACTTCTGCCAGAAGCCTTGGCTCGTCCTGGATCCTCCCTTGATTCCCACTCTGCACCTTTGGGGACGCCCAGCCCATTAACTCTCTCCCATCCTTCCTTGCTGCCTCTTGTCCAGATGCCTGAGCTGGGCTTCAAGTAGTTGTAATGTTATGCTTAGGTGAGATGTGTTCAGCTTGTTTACTGTCTGTATACAAGAAAAGA
This sequence comes from Tenrec ecaudatus, assembly GCF_050624435.1. NCBI lineage: Eukaryota > Metazoa > Chordata > Mammalia > Afrosoricida > Tenrecidae > Tenrec > Tenrec ecaudatus. The sequence continues at coordinate 258,831 of NW_027457586.1, read as the reverse complement.
GTGCAGCCCAAGACATCCACCCTTTTGTTCCTCTATGGAAAGCCTGTTACGTGTCATAGTCTTCTCTCTGTGCAGTGCTTTCCTCTGCTGCTGATGCTTTTACATGAAATAGGACTCGGTGTGTCACCGCTACAGGAAATTATCTCTGAAAAAATAATATGCCCAGAACTCAGAAACAGTGTCAGCTTGCATCTGGCATCATGGAAGCATCATGGGTGTGTTTCCATTCATTCGCTCCTGAGTGTCACATGTTAAACTCAGTGCATAGCATAAACAGCAGCAGGCACAAACTGAGACAAAGCACACCCTTTGCTGTGAAGCACATTCCGACTCCTGGCTGCCCCTGTGCCACAGAGTAGAACTGCCCCGCAGGGGCTCCCTAGCTGTCATCTTTACAGAGGCACATGGCCACACCTCCCTTTTGGGAAGCCACTGGGTAGGTTTGAACTTCAGGGTTGTAGTAGTTGATATTGTAGAGCCCTGGAGTCAGTTCGGATTCATAGGGGCCTGTGCACTAGAGAGAGAAACAAAGCCCAGTCCTGCGCCATCGTCGCACTTGTTACTGTATTTGAGCCGATTCTCGCAGCCACGGTGTCAATCCACCTAAGTAAGGGTCTTCCTCTTGTTTGCTAACCCTCTGCCAAAAATGATGCCCTTCTTGCAGGACTGGTTCCACCATAGTAATATGTCCAAAGTACCTGAGACAACGTCTCCGCATCCTCTTTCAGATCTCCTGCCTTTAGTTTGTCAGCTCACTTCGATGGAGTCGATGCTGAGCCATAGCGACTCTATGAGATCAGAGCAGAACTATCTCTGTGGGTTTCCCAAAGGCTAACTCTATGGGAGTAGAACGCCTCATCCTTTTCTTCTGAGGACTGACTGGTGGTTCCCCACTGCTGACATTACAGTTGACACCCAAGGCATAAGGTACTATGCCACCAGAAGTCCCTTGCCCCTGTGCAATAACCAACACCACCTACACACAAAACCCACCCCTTCTCTGTCAGTTTGATGTATGGTGATGGCTTGAGTTGCTATGAAATTGGAAGCTACTAGGGGGAACCCGACAAAAACTACAATTTTTTCAAAACTATGCATTTAAATTTTTTATCCCCTTCATAGTACTCTCCATTACACTTCACACATTTGTCTAATCTGTGATTACATTCTTGGAAACATTTTTCAAACTCAGCAGTTTGGGTGACACCCTTGTTTTTTCCCCCCCTCTTCTGTGTTGTCAAACCACTGTCCTTCATTCATGGAAACAGAAAGAAGTCACATGGAGTGAGTTCAGGTGATTAGGATATGAGGGACAAGAGAGGCATGCTTTTTTGGGGGATGTTTTCATACTGTTATTTCTTTTCTCTTTTTTTATAATCAATTTTTGGGGCCTCATACAACTCTTATCACAATTGATACATACATCATATTTGTACATTCATTGCCCTCATCATTCTGAAAACATTTGCTCCCCACTTAATCCGCTGGCATCAGCTGATAATTATTCCCCATCCCTCATGAACCCTGAATAATTTCTAAATTATTATTTTGTCTTATCTTACACTATACAATATCTCCCTTCAGCCACTTTTCTGTTGTCTGTCCCCCAGGGAGATGGTTATATGTAGATCCTTGTAATCGGTTTCCCCTTTCCATTCCTCCCTCCCTCTACCCTCCTCGTATCGCCACTCTTACCACTGGTCCTGAAGGGATCATCCGCCCTGGATTCCCTGTGTTTCCAGTTCCTATCTGTACCAGTGTACATCCTCAGGTCTAGCTAGATTTGTAAGGTAGAATGGGGATCATTTTAGTTGTGGGGGAAGAAGCATTTAGGAGCTAGAGGAAAGTTGTATGTTTCATTGTTGCTACAGTGCACCCTGACTGGCTCCTCTCCTCCCTGCTACCCTTCTGTAAGGGGATGTCCAATTATCTACAAATGAGCTTTGGGTTTTCACTCCACACTCCCCCGTATTCACAAAGATATGATTTTTTTGTTCCGATGATGTCTGATACCTGATTCTTCCGACACCTCGTGATCACACATGCTGGTGTGCTTCTTTCATGTGGGCTTTGTTGCTTCTCAGCTACAAGACCACTTGTTTAACTTCAAGCTTTTAAGACCCCAGAATGTATAACTTTTGATAGCCGACCACCATCAACTTCAGTCACCACATTTGCTTATGCACCCATTTGCCTCCAGCAATTGTGTTGGGGAGGTGAGCATCACGCAATGCCACTTTAATACAACAAAGTATTTTTGCATTGAGGGAGTACTTGAATGGAGGCCCAATGTACATCTGTTACCTTAATACTAAACCTATAAATATATGCATATAGATCTATTTCCCCATCGTTATACATAAATATATTTACATATGCACATGCCTTTATTTAGACCTCTATAAATGCCCTTTGCTTCCTACCTCTTTCCTTGATTTCCTTTTACTTTCTGATTGTCCCACTCTCATGTTCAGCCTTCATTTGTGTTTCAGTAATTCCTCTAGGTTACATTACTCTTGGTTACACTCTACCAAGCCTCCTACACCCTCCTCACCATCTATTTGGATCACTTGGTGTTCCCTTGTCCCTGGGTTTGTTAACAGCACTTCCTTTTTCCCTACACCCCCCTTTCCCATCTCCCTCCCCCAGCTGTCAGTCCCATTGTTTTCTCCTCCAGATTGTTCATCCAGCCTATCTCATTTAGACAGACCTGTGGAAATCATAGCATGCACAAAAACGAGACAGAGCAAACCCAAGCAACAAAATGAAACAAAAGAACAACACCACCACCAACAAGCCAATGACAAAAAGCAAAACAAAACACAAGAAAGAAAAGCTTTTAGTTAGTTCAAGGACTGTTTGTTGGCCTTTAGGAGTGTTTTCTCATAGAGTATGATGGGTCAGCTAGCCCTGGCCCCAAAGTCTATTTTTGGTATTCCCTGGGGACTTCGTTGCTCTGTTCCCCTTCCTGTTCTGTTGTACACCCTTAGTATTTTGCCTCGGTGTGCTGGGATCAGATCGGGCGATAGAGGCATGCTGTTTTTTTTGTGTGAGCAGGTGCACTGTCATGGTGGCAAAACCAGTCCCCTGTCTACCACTAATCAGTCCTTTTTATTTTAAATAAATCATTTTATTGGGGGATCTTACAGCTCTTGTAACAATTCATACACCAATTTGTATGAAGCACATTTGTACATACATTGCTATCATCATTTCCAAACATGTTCTTTCTCCTTGAGCTCCTTTTTTCCCCTCCTCCCACCCACGTGAACCACTGATACTTTATACATACTTTTTAGTTTTATATTTTACGCCTCTGCTGTATCCCTTCACCCAAACTTCTGCTGTTTGTTCCCCTGGGTGGTGGAGTGGGGCTGTATGTCCATCATTGAGATTGGTTTCCCCTTTCTTCTGCTTCTCCCCCCTACCTTCCCTCGTGGTGTTGCTACTCTCAGTATTGGTCCTGAGGGGTTTATCTGTCCTGGATTCTGTGTGTCGGAACTTCTAGTCAATAGCAGTGTGCAAGCTCTGGTCTAGCCAGACAACTCAGACCTTCTTACACAATATCTTCAGAACCTCTATATAGGAAGCTTGATTAACAGTCTGACCTAGTGCAATGACTAAACTCCAAATGCACTATCACCCTCACATCAACAAAACCAAACAAATGAGCATCTTCTTGAAGTTTGAGTTCACTTGACGAGGTGTATTTGAGTGAGGTGATGATGGCGTCTTACACTGACTTGATTTATGTTTGCATTCTGGCTTGTGAGAAGAGCACAAGGTCTTGTCACCAGCAATGGCCTTGGGAAAAAAGTGTGGGTGCACTAGCTCGGAGCAAGTTGCCAGATGCCTGCCCAAACAGGAGAATGTATATTTTGAAATGTGTACCCAGTGGAGCTTTGTACCGCTTGGTTTTTTGGCGGGGGTGGGGTGGGGGTGGGTGGAAGGCCGGCTACTCCTTTGTAGGTTAGATAATCTGAGATGTGCTATTTGAAATTTCCTGGGGCCAGTTTTAGACAAAACTAGAAAAGTTAATTTTGCTGTATGGAAAAATCTGACAGTCTGGAAGTATCTAATTTTCCTCACATGCCATCATTCCCCTAGTAGCATTATTCTTAGTTAAAGCTCTCCTCTGTTCCTCCTTAGGGTTTCCCCCACTACCTGATGTTCCTTTTCTCCTACTCATCATCAAGGGACTTGTGTCCAAAGTGAGGACAGCAAATAAGAGACCCTCCTGACTCTCTGTTAAGAAGGGTGCTCTGGTGCATGCGTGTGTTTATGTGTGCACATACAATCGCATTTGAATTTTGTTGGAAGAGGCTTCATAGAGACAGAGAGTGACATGGTTAGAGCTGCTGCACATGTAGAGCACTGTACTCTATGGTGTTCTAATTCAAATGCATGTAAGGTCCAAGAGAGGTAATAGAAGCAAGTGACCAGGGTCAGGGAAGGCAGTAGGAGGAACTGAGGGAGCCTGAATGCCTCACACCCTGCCAGTTTCACTGATTCTTGGATGGGAGAGTACCAACCTAGTGCTGTGAAATCTTCGCAGTTTTCAGAGGCTTGGGGGATTTAAATTTTGTATGTAAAAAATAGACATCTAAATGCTTGTAATTTATTGATTTCGATAAACACACTGAATGCCAGTACTCAAGTCAAACAAACCAAACTAACAGCCATCGAGTCTTTGCCAACTCATAGTGACCCTATTAGACAGGGTAGAACTGCCCCTCAGTTCAGCTCCCAGCCCTGGAAGCCCACCAGTTCCTCGTTATTATCATGAGGAATACTATTTTCACAAGAGCATTACATACCCCTAGAGACTAAACCATAAAGCCATATAGGCTTTGACCATCAATTCTGATATGCTTTTTCCTCAAACTGATGGGTCATTTGATGGAATCCTTGTATTACTTCCCTAACATAAAAATTAATCAAGCAAAGGAGATTCAGTGCTCAGTACTACAGTCCCCTATTTAGAGATTAACTCTTAAAAACCACCACCACCACCACCACCACCACCACCACCACCACCACCACCACCACCACCACCGCCACCTTATCTATGTTGATAAAAACTTGAGTAGGCTGTATAAATATCTCAAGTATTTAGGATAAAATGGATTCTTATTCTACTGTCACATATTTAGTTTGAGATATGTGTTTCCATCTGAACACAAATTAAATAGACCTCATTGACATCTTTTCAAAATGCCATAAAAATTAAATGATTACCTTAAAAGATACTCAGTATAATTAGGCATCAGAAAAATGTACATCAACACTAGAGCGAGATAGTGTTTCAACCCATCAAGATGACACTAGCCAAGAATATTAAAAATACCATTGAGTGCTGGAAGAATGAACAGATTTGTGTCAGAAGAACAGTCTGAAAGGTCCTTAGAAGCAAGCACGGGGAGACTTCACATGCTTTGGATATGTTATCAGGAGATGCCAGTCCCTGGAAAAGGCTGAAATGTTAGGTTCAAGTATAACAACAGTTTTGAAGATGGTGTAGGACTGCGCAGTGGTTCATTCTGCCTTGAGTTGGAACTGACTCAATAGCACCTAATGCTAAAAGCTAGATGCTTTTGATCCTAAATGAAAAGTGGATGGTCCAGCCTCCATACCAGCTACGTGGACAACTGCCCCTCCCCCCAGAAGAATTTACTTTAGAAGACGGCACTGAACCTGTAGCTAGGGGAGATGGACATGTCTGATCAGAGCACACAGGGGCAAATGAAGGGGGAGGAAGAGAGTGGAGCACACACTGGTCCACCAGGCTTGGAGGATGATTTTGGCACTCTGAACAGCCAATGTACAGAGTGGACCATATGGCTGATCCCACTATGAGACATGCCAACCCTTGCTGGCCCAGAGCCCTATGGGGACAATACCGGAGACTCTGTGTTGGGACTGACCCGACTGGCCCTCCAACACGGAGGCAAATCACTAAAAGCATGCAGCAGAGCAACCATGAGAGCAGAGCGGGTAGCCCCTGAGGGAGTACAAAGGACAGACTCTGGGGCCAGAGCATGATACGCCATCAGACCTGACTGAAGGACACACCTATAGAAAAAAAAATCAGACCTTGATCTATTTACAGGTTTTTCTTTCTTAAAAAATTTTTTTGTCTTTTAATTAATTTACTCTTTTATTGATCATTGGTTTTCTGTTGTTGTTTTTATTTGTCATCACAGTGTTCTCACCCATTGCCTATCTTGCTATGGTTTGATTTTTGGTGCATATTATTATCTCAACAGATCTATCTAGATAAGATAGGCTGGAAGAATAGTCTGGAGGAGAAAACAACAGGACCAATGGTTCCCGGGGACATGGGAGAGAGAGAGGAGGGGGTAAGGAGGTGATGCTGACCAATCCAGCGACAGGGGAGCAACAAGTAATCCAAAATCCGTCGCAAGGAGGGTGTGAGAAGCCTGGTAGGTATTCAGCAAGGGCAATGTAACCAAGAGAAATTACTCAAACCCAAGTGAAAGCTGAGCATGATAGTCGGACAAGAGGAAAGTAAAAGTAAATAGAGGAAAGAACTAGGTGACAAAGGGTATTTCTAGAGGTCTACATACTGGCATGTACATATGTAAATATATTTATACAGGAGGGTTCGTAAATAGATCAACGTGCATATATTTATAGACTTAGTATTAAGGCAGTAGATGGACATTGCCAAATACTTACTCAATGCAAGAACACGTTATATTAAATTGGCATTCCATGATGAACACCTTTCCAACATGATGGTTGAAGAAAAATGTGTGCACTAGCAAATGTGGTGAAGAAAGCTGATGGTGCCTGGCTATCAAAAGTTATAGCATCTGGGATCTTACAGGCTTGAAAATAAAGAAGCGGCCATCTAGCTCAGAAGCAACAAAGCCCACATGGAGGAAGCACACCAGCCTGTGTGACCATGAACTGTTGAAGGGATCAGATATCAAGCATCAAAGAACACAAAAACCATGTCATTGTAAATGAGGGTGAGTGCAGAGTGGAGACTCAAAGCCCATTGGTAGGTAACTGGACACCCCCTTCCTGAAGGGATGTGGGGAGGAGATAAGCCAGTCAGGGTGCAGGGTAGCAACAATGAAACATGTTTCCTCTAGTTCCTAAATGCTTCCTCCCCCCACTATCATGATCCAAATTCTACTTTACAAATCTGGCTAGACAAGGGGATGTACAGAGAGATCGCCTTGGAGATTGGGTGGATGTTCCCACAGTAGCGTGGAGCCTCACAAGTGGTGGTCAGGCGTTTCCCCCAGTCACTTGTAGGACCTCAGGATTTAGGCTGGGGATGCCCCCACTTTTTATAGGGGAGAACAACCTGTGGCCTGGTGTGTGGGAGAGGACCAGCGTGAATTCCCCAGCTGCTTGCCACACCAATAAGTGGGGGGTGGGAGCTCCCTCAGTTGGGCCTTCAGGTTTGCCCTAGGCAGAGGGGAGTGGCCTGGAGACAGCTATTGTCTTGTGATGGGAAAGAGAGTGAAAGGAGAGGAAAAAGAGAGAAAGAGGAAGACACAGACTGGGGCAATAATGCCAACCAGACTGACAACCACTCACCCACACACAACTAAAATGCACAGAGTAAACAAAGGTGACAACAGTAAAAAAAAAAGAAAAGAAAAGAAAACAACTAAAAAGGAGAACCAAATCTGTGGAGGCTGTGGTAGGAAGTAGAGAAGAGCTAGATGGAGCGGAGAAAAGCAGAAAACCTGTAAGAAGAGTCCAATAAAAGGAAAAAGAGAGAAGAGAAAAGGAAGGAGGAGGAGAGAGTATTTTTTAAATGGTTAAAGAAATAACTGCCCCTGTGTTATGCTGTGTGTAGCTCTGACTCGTCCTGTGTGCAGTACTGTCTTAGGGGTCAGGCTGCCCACTAGGAGGACAGGGTTGCCCTAGGCAGAGTGTAGGGCTCTGGAAACCAGCAGTGGTATGTGCAAGCAATGAGAGGGAGCAGAGAGAATCGTACAAGCTAAGAGAGAGGTGAAGAAAGCAAAGACAGAAAGAGGAAAGAAAGAAAAAGAGAATAAAGAGAAAGAAGGAAATAAATCCAACTGAGTTCACTAAGGTTGGCTGTGATGGTAAAGAGCAAGGAGAGAGAGAAGGAGGAAATAAAGTATAAAGTAGTAGCTGATCCCTGATTGCTTGGATGAAGGGCCAGAGCGGTTTAGACACTGCTCCAACATGGCAGGGCAGTGTGCCCTTTTAATGCCGGGACCCAGTGGTGCTGGGCAGAATTGCCCTAGTTGACGAGATCACCTTAGAGGCATGACGGAGGTTTCTTCAACGGTGCAGCGCACTGTAGGTGTTTGTCCCAGGTGCCTTGTGTGGTGTACAGCACTCCCACACAAGGCAGGCTGGAGTGCCTCCTGCTATTTGGGTTGATTTGCCCTAAGCGGAGGGAAGTGACCTGGAAGCCTTTAGTGGCATATGAGAGGAGAGAGTGGGAGAGAAGAGGAAAAAGAGGGGAAAAGGGGAAAAAAGAGGGATAAAGAAGAAAGCGAGTAAATAAAAGCCCAACACCAACCTGAGCACGTTGAAACTGAGTGCGGTGGAAAAGTTAGAAGGGCTAGTGAATAAAGTGAGAATAAGTAGAGCAGTGGGTAAGGAGGTAATGATACTTGATCACCTGTCCTTGAGGCCAGAGGAATTCCAACTCTTCCTCAAGGTCACGGGGTCATGGACTTGTAAGGTCTCTCTCTCTGGCCTAAATTCCAACCCCAGTCCTTGGCTCCCCGCGAGAAAAATTTCATGCGGAAGCCAGGCTCGTGATCCAAGTGAATTTAATGAGAGTTAAAAGAAGCTTCAGGTTTTACAAGGCACCCATAGGATTCCTTTGACCATGGGGCCTGGCAGAGACTGCCTCAGGTCATGCAAGGATCTCTCTCCTCCCAGGAAGACGACCAGACTACCCCTCTCCCTTCTGGTTCCTGCCTTTTCAAGGGTTCCCGGGGAGGCTGGTGAAGGACCCCAGGTCAATCCCATTGGCTGAACTGCAATCATCTGGCCCAGGTGGGCTGCTCCAGGTGCAACATCCATCGGAGCCCACGGGCAGGAAAATCCAGCTTTCCTATGCTGGCTCTCCTGGGCATGCGTTAATGGACTTTCCCATCCCTGATGTAGGGTTCCACAGATGCTGTGTGAGATTACTTCAAAAGCAAGATCGCGCCCGTGGCCAGGGGTCACTTGGGTGCTGGAGTACCTGCCTTGTGCTGCATGTAGCACTGCAGCAGGGGCTGGGAGGGGGCACTGGGGGGCTCCCTCAGCCCCGTCTAGGGCTCCAAGACCGGCAGGGCCTCCCCAGCTATGTGTAGAATCACTGAGAGGGAAGCTTGTTGTCCTATCTAGACTGCTGATGCTTCCTAGATCAGAGGATTTTCTTTTTTATCCCTCTGGCCAGCTAGAATGAAATTGTCTCCCACAGTCTCTGGGCTACAGCTCAGTGCTGTTTAAGGCTGACACTGCTACAGCGGGTCTTTGTTATGGTAAAAGCTGCCAGGCCCTGTGGCTGAGTTCTGGCATTCCTTAGCTAGGTTGCTTCTTATGCTGATTTATGTTAAGGGACTCCCCTATGTGGTGCTTGGAGCTGAGCAACCAGACTTGGGTTTGAGTTTTAAACCAATCATTTATGTTTCACCCTTAAAAAAAATTCTACTTGTGATGTGCTCAGATTTGGTGGCTGTCAAGCTGACCCCCAGAGGGGGAGATGCAGCTTATCAGGGGGGTTGTTTGCTAGTCGGCCAATTGGAACTAAATTTGCTCCCTGGACTCCCGACTTTCTGCCTTTTTCTCCCACACCATGATCTTCCTAAGGTAATAATATATTTTTTCTTCTACTCTAAATTATGGCTACCCACCACCAACCCCTGACCGTGAGCTCAAGGCATCCAACCGCATGGAGAGCTCAGTGTGGGGTTCCCCTAGCTTCTGAGCTTCTGCCCCCTCTCAGTGTACATTGGTCGCATTGCCTTAAGGCCTTGGCCCCATCACCAATTCTCCACAACTCTAGTCCCCTCAGAGTAGGTCATGGACTTCAAACGAGTCAACCTGCTCTCATCTTCTTCTCTACTGCCTGTAAACCAGGTCCACGAGTGTCAGTGGTCAGAATGAACCCGCTGCTCTATTGCTGCTATTCTGCCACTTTCACTCAACAAGCAGATCCAGGTGGTCACCTAGCAATCATTTCAGGCTTCTACAGGCTCCCTTGAATGTTCAGTACTAGAAAGGAGTTTCTTCAGGCTTTGAGATTTTTTTCCAGTTTCTGACAAAAACCACTATTCAAAATTCAAATATTACAAAAGTTCCCTTTTAATGCACATGAAGCTCTTCCTCACAGTGGGAGCAGTGCACAGAAACGGACCTTGATGCTGGGCTGCTCTGTGCGTGCTTTGGTCAGTTGGGAGCTGCTGATTCACAGATTCACTTCACGTGGATGAAGATGCTTGTTTGCTTCCCCGTGAGTTTATCGCGCTTCAACAGAGAAGAACCCTGTTCTTGGGTTTTGCCTCTGCCTTGCTCCTAGCACCGCTGGAATAGAAAGATTACAAATGATTTTTTTGTTGTTGTTTTAAAAAACAGAAAAGAAATGCCGTGTACCTGTTAGGTAAGTAGAGGCAGAACTGAGGGTGGTCGCTGTGCATGCCAAACCTCCTCCCCATCACAGACAGTTGAAAGCTGCTTCAGGCTGGAAAGATGCACACATTTAGGTCCTTGTGACAGGAAGCAGGTCAACCTGGGCGGGCCCCCATCTAGACCAGGTGGGCTTAATTCAGTCAATGGGGTCAAACAGTACCGTCAGCCATGCCTACCAACAGGGTATGGGTGGGGGCCTCCCACCAGCTGTCATGCAACCCAGCGCGCGTGGGCTGTCCAGTCCGCCCCCACCCCCCACGAGCATATTTGCCTCTTCTATCCTTTATAAAGTCACTTGGATCACAAACTAGGTTTCTGCGTCAATTGGTTCTTGTGTGAAGCCAAGGACAGAGGTACATTTCTCCCAGAGAGAGCCCTCACATAACCAAATCAGATTATAGCCTTCAGTGTTAGGGTTCCAACGAATTTTGGGGGAATATCTCAAGTGGTAGTGGTAAGGACACAACTCAATCCATATTATCTCTTTATTTTGCTCAGCCAGATGCTTGCCCTTTGAGCCTGAATTGTTGCAAGGCTTATTACCCCATCAAGTGTTCCCAGAGCAAGCCCTAAATGGGCAGTAGTCACACACAAGGAAGATTTGCAGGGGACACTGTTAAGAATGATTAATGCTTAAGTGTTCCTTGTCTCCCCAAATGTACCATCTGGCAGAAAATTTGTTAGATCTCTCTCCTGGGAGAGATATACCTCAGCTCTTGAATAACTCTCCTGGTCATAGAAGTCAAATTCCAAGCTTTTCATTCAACATTCATAAAGCTAAATAAATGTTACATAAACCTAAGTTCTCTATCTTGGATAAGACAAAGTAAAACCATGACTTGAGAAGGTTTTCATTGAGGACAGAGACAACTTCAGATATTCTAAGCCTATGAAATTGGTCATGATTCAGGCAACTTGCCAAGGAAGCAGGTAATACCTAGGTGGGAGGTGGAATGAATAAGAACTTGCACTAAGATTCCATTCCATCAGGTGCAGCTGGTGACTTTGGAGGCCCAGAGCAGGCAGTGGGAGAGAGAAGACCAGAGCAGGGGAGGGATGTGATGAGCTGGAGGGTAGAGGGAGGGATTATGTGTTGTCCTGCTGTCACCTCCCACCCCACTGTGACCCTTTAGTGATGTGGGCCCAGGTTTGTGATGCAAGTGGTTTTGAAGCCAGAGGGGACTCAGAGTGCTCAGTTGCCTGAGTGCAACCGCTGTATCCAGAAGATGGAGGAGATTCTCTTTCTGCTGGAACAGAAAAGTGCTTCCTGGCTGACCTATCAATACCCCACCTGGTTCACTGTTTTGACCTTGGGCATCCTGTATGGAGTGGGTTGCTTCTTCCTGGTCCTCCCCTTCCTTCCAAATACTCCACCTGTGCGACCACCCAGGAAAAGGATAAAGGTAAGAAATTCTCAACCCAGCCATAGGAGAGATTGATTTTTCCTTGTTTTATAAATTTTTCCTTTCGTAATTAATTTCCTGATAGGGGAAATCTCAAGAAAGAAGAGACCATCAGCCCTGGCTTTGGAATGTTGATGAGGGCTGGTGCGTCCTTACTCACTGTTAGGACTTTGTTCACTGCATTGGTATCATTTTATCCTTGCCGGCTTATGTTGATTTTCATTATTTCTGTTGGCTTTCCCTGTTTGTGAAGCACAGGAGGCGTGGATGCATCATGATCATGGACACAAGGGTTGACAGAGTTGCAGGTGGAGAGATCTCATGGCAGAGGGAGGGATTGTGAGATCAGCAGTGTGGAGAACTTCCCCATCGGGAAGCTAGGGAGTGAAGGGGGATTGATTTCAAGACGAAAAAATGAAGGAGGCCAGAGGGGACAGAGAGCTTTAGACCTGACTGTGATTACACAACTCCTTTTGAAGGCAATTTAACCATGGAGGGGGGGGGTGTTGTTCTAAAATGGATATGGTAATCATTGATTGTACCATTGCCCTTGATCTGATTGAACGACTGAACTATTGACTCGTATGATATGTAAATCATTTGCCAGTCAGATGAGCATTCAAAAATATTTCTCTTTGAAGATCTCAGACCTCCCATCTCTAGTTGTTATAGAGGGCAATAGGTAAAAATCCCCAATATAGTGACGCAGTGGCTAAGGACTAGATGACTAGACATTTCAAAGGGCAGCTCTCATCACTGGGTCCTCAGTCTCTTTCCTTGAGCTCCAGTCTCTGGGCCAAGGCTCCTTTTCTGTCTGGGCTAATTGAGAAAGCATGGCTGACCCCGGGGAGGAAGTGGTCAAGGGCTGGCCCAGAGCTTCAGCCTCCATAATCAAAATCTTGCCCACCAGAACACTGAGTGCTGAGAGTGTGTGCTCTCCGTGAGCAGAGGAAGGCTGACGGAAGAAATGCACTCTAGGTCTCACACAGAAGCTGGTTTCTGGGCTTTAGTCATTCCATGGAGATTGTCATTCTTCTAATCACCAGTAAATGCCTGCAGTTTGTCACAAAGAACAGACGCAGGATTGGATTCCAGCCTGACTTCCTCTCTTGTGCCCCAGCCTCAGGTGGAGACAAGGAGAAGCAGCAGGTCAAGGGACAAAGGTGACGCTCTGAAAGGTAAGGTTCTGCCCATTCAACCAAACTCTGTAAGCTCTCCTGTCCCCTCCTCTGCAGGATGCCAGTGGCAACAGCCCGTCTCTCTCAGGTAATAATCCTGAACAAAAGGATACTGTGGATGGAAACAGAACCCAGATATTTCCCAGATGTACAGGAGGGGCCTAGAATGGGATGAAGGCTGGCCAAGGTAGGACCCAGTAGGGAGCAGTGGGGGTGTCAGGAGCAGATTCTGGTGGATTTGGAGGTGGAACATTGAGGGGTAACTGCGATAAGCTGTGTAACTTTGCCAAGGTTCAGATTGCTCACTGAGACCCCACAGACAATATTGGAAACCGATGCTCCTTGAAATGCCAAAGCACCTCCTGCCCGTGGGAGTAAGCTATCATTTGACCTTGAGCTCTGGAGAGTCCAACGTCCTAAGTGCACAGCCCGTGTGACATTCCTTTCGGTCCTCTGGGAGGGCTGCACCATAACGGTTCTCTTGATTTCCAGTTTTCCGAAGCTTCCTGCAAGAACTATATGGCGCTCAGAACCTGCGTTTGCGTCTTAGGCAGAAGTAAGTAACCTTCCTGCTTCACCGCGGGGTGCATCTTCCAACCAGGGTGCCTGTGTGGCCTCGGGCTGCAGAGCAGCTGGGATGCGCTGGTTTGGGGGACACTTTCAGGGATGGGCAGAGAATGACAGGAGTCCCGGGCAGTGGGGTGGGGCAGGAAGAGCAGGCCATCAAGGCTTGGGGAGGGGCTGAGCTTGCACCGACCCTTGCTAGCCTGCTAGGTCTCTTGCCCCTTCAGTCCTGGCTGTAATCTGGTCCTTCTGTCTCCTGCAGCCACTTGGGAAACCCACTTGACACTGGCAGCTTTGGTCAACAGAAAGCTCAAGCCCTCTCTGGTAGCTGGCGAAATAGAGGTACGGCTGAAGTCCACGTCGGTACGCGCGCCCCACACGGTTCTGCGGCTCATCCATTCCGGACACCTAGGTCTCAGAACTCCACCCTTCCACGGGCCCAGATGTGCATCTCAACTTCTCAAGTCTTACCCGCCTTGAGTCAATCACCAAACTGCGCACATTCCCATGAACCTGACAGTCTTTCACCCACACCACTGGCTCTTCCCTCACCCAGTGCCAAACCCCCGGATTCAAAGGCCTACCTGCAGCCTCCAAGCACTCTCTGGGACTCACCAGCCCCGCACCCCACAGGGACTCATTCTCAGAATGACTTGTTGGCAAGGCCCAGGCAGAGCCCATCTCCACACAACCGCTGCTCCACACCTGCCATGGCAGCCATCACAAGTCAGGATCCCACAGGCCTCCCTACTGCCTCCCCACCCCAGTGTTGGGCAGCTGCCAAGAACTTACAGCTTCCCTCCTTGGAATACTTTGGGTCTCTGAAAGAGCACTCTACCTGGCACCCCCAAGAAGACACCTTTCGGGAAGGACCCACAAAGAGGCAGGGGGAAGTAGGGAGGCCCACCTTGCTCAACCCCAATGTCCACAAGCTGCTGGAAATAGAAATCACAAAGGCAGAGAAATGGAATATTTGGGAAGAAAAAGGAAAGGGTGTATCAGAATACCATCTGCAGGCCTTAAATATGTTGAAGGCACTCGATGGGGAGCAGATCACTGCACCTCCCCAGCCCTTCTGGAATGCCAGCATCAAAGCAGAGCAGATACCCAGCGCTCAGAAGCATTTTCCACAAAAATTCAGTGAGTTTTTCTGGGGTCTACCTTTTCTGCACAGCGAGTCTCTGGCAGCTGCTCTCAGGGTCTCTGGATCCACCCTAGAGTTTCCCACTGTCTTATTTAATGAAATTCCTAATGCCTTACCAGCTCAAATGCAAGCTAAAGAGTACCCACTCTTGTTGCAACGTCACTCCTTGCCCTACACTGAAGGTCGATTCCAACTTTTACTTCCAACTGCATGCCAAGCCCAGGCCCCACCGCCTGCTACAGTCCTGACTCCGCCCGGTCCACAGCCCCGTGGCCCACTCGCAGTACCTTTTCCTCCTCCTCACAAGAGTCCCTGTGATGAATCCTGTCTTACCGTCCACACTAAGTCCCAATCACGCATTCCAAATTCACTTCAACAGCTGGAAAGCCATTTTTTAAAGAAACAACAGGAAAGTGAGAGTTCTTTACCCTTTATGATACCACCACCCCAGGAAGCTTTTTGTCTTCACAAACCCACTCATCCCCAGGACAATCAGAAGGTCCAGACCCCAAAGACAGACCCCAAGCTTCCTGGCTGCTTGAAGCAATCGGAGCTCCACCGCCAAGAGAACTTCCCTCAATTGCAGGGGCCCCTCGGCAATGGGACTCTTGAGTCTCTGACACTAAAGCAGCCTCAGGAAAAATGGCCAGGGACTTGTCTGGATATGAAGCAGCCCGAATGCTCCTGCTCAACACCTGGAGACAAGCAGGGGAAGAATGTAATGAAGACGGTGTCCCCAGGAAGATGCACACACCCTGGACCGTCGCTTGCGTGCTGCAGAGCCGGTGTCCAGCTGAGGAACAACTCGGTCAATGGACAAGGGAATTACTTGAGGAAAATATCCAAATGTAATCTATCTCTCTGGGGATCAGGAAACTACTGCCCAAAAGGAACTCCGGGAGCCGACTCAAAGGAGTTAAGTGATTTGAGGATACACAAGGGGATTAACGCAGGAACTTACACCCTAAGGGGTCCAAATAAAATCCTACTGGAAAACACCCTGAATGTCCACATGTGCAGGAAGGTGGAGCAGATTAGAAAGGATCAGATCCCTGGCATTGTTTGCCGTTCATGTCTTGCGACCACGCACGCTTTGTCTATTTCCCTGACCCACCCACATGTTGTCAATGTGGCCTCCTGGGGAGAGCTGGAAGATCTGAACACAACGCAGAGCCTTTCCTTTCTCAGCCCGGGCACTCAACAGGTGCTGGACTCGCATATCGTAAGGCTCCAAATGAGGCAGAGGTGGTGCATGCCCCTCAAAGTCCTTGAGCCCACAAACCTCTGTAGGACAAGAAAAGACAACGCAATGTCCTTTCCAAAGTCCACCTGCTTAGCCACCCCTAAGTATTGAACTAACCTAGTAACTGAGGCTGTCAAGGTCCTGGGAGAACCCTGTCAGGCAGACTGGGGAGAGAGAGTGACCACAAAGAAATCAAGCCCTACCCTGGAGAGTCCTTTTGCTGATTGCTCCCCTACAGAGGAGCCTGTTCAGGGAACCCCAGCCTACCCCCCACTTGATAATGACAGTGGATGCTCATTGGCCCTCAGGCAGCCGTTTCCAGCCTTCATGCCCAGTATCCTTGGCAGAACCTTCCAGAATGAAAGTGTCCAGAGAGAGAGCCTAGAGCAAACCTCAAATCCAGTACTGACCAGCAAGGGGTCAAGGAAAGAGGGTGCTAGTTGTGCCCCAGGAGGCCCCAGATTGGAAGTGAACTCTGAATGTCCATCTTCAAGAGCCAAAGAGACAGGGTTGGTGGTGGTCAAGAAGTCCTCTTCAATAGAGCTAGACGATAGAGACACTTTCAAAACCAGTGTGCTGGCAAAATCTCAAACCAATGATGTGGACCCGGGGGTGCTTCGAGGCTCTAGGATGTAGTAAAAGTTTCCTGCTACCTGGAAAGTGTGCTCCAGTTCCTGAAAAGCCAAGCCTTACAGCACGAGTGTGCAGTGAGATTAAGCTCCAGGTGGAGGTAGAGGCAGAGGATGGTTCTCCATGCTGTCCTGTTGACGGGCTCCTTCAGGACTGCACCACTGATGTGCTCACTGCCACCAATGTTTTGCCTTCTCAGGTGGTCCATTGCCGCCCCCAGCATTTGTTCACTGGGGATAAGCCAATATGTCAAGGGCCAAGTGGCTTCGTGGTGGCTAGAGCAAGTTACATGGGGCAGCAGAAGCTCAAAAGCCCCAACCTTCAGGACCCCTCGACAAGGAGAAGGAAGGATGCTGTTCCCACTGACAAGAGGGAGACTCATAAATGGCCCAATCCAGAAGAGCATGGAAAAGGATTAGCGGGAAGAGGCATCTCCCAAGTCTGTGGGTTAAGCCAGCCTGTGCAAGACAAGGCATTGGCTGAGTGCCTTGAGATCAAGTCCTCACAGCTCCCACCAGAGAAGGGACAGCTTCCTGCTGAGGGCCACAGCAAAAAATGGAGGAAGCACTTTGTCCAGTGGATTTGCTCCAGCAAAAAATCTACAGGACACGGTGATCCTTTGCAAAAAGGAAAGCCCGTATTACCCTGTGGTCACAGCCTTGGGCCCCTTCAAAGACAACCAGTGTCTCCTAACAAGGTCACGGAGGCTCAGGTGCTCACGACAGATGTTGGCCAAGTCCTAGAGGGGACACCAGGCTGTCATCAGGAGTATCTTGCGTCAACGTTATGTCCACGAAAAGAAGCGCAGGCCTCAGTTAATGGATGTTCCTCCAGCTGCAGGGCTCCTTTCTTTGTAGAACACAGGAGAGTGGCAAGTGTGAGACCCTGCCTCCACCAGGCGATACCTGACTGCCAGAGCCTTCCCACCACGAGCACCTGTATCAGGGATGTATTCACAAATTTCTGTCCGTTCAGGGGATTCAATATCAGAAGCCACACTCAGGCATTGCCCCCCAGGGTGTTTGTGTGCCCAGTCAGCTTGCAGCAGCAGAGGCGGAGGAGGTGGGCTTACTCCAGTTACCCTTACCACTGCCCACGTCACTGTCTTCGAGAATATGTCTTATCTGGCAAATTAGAAGACGCTTCTTCTGCTCTGATTAGTAGGAAAGTATCCATGCCAGCCACTTTAGCCTGTTCTGCACAGGCTAATGGCTTCTCTCAGCCATGATATTCATTGTTCCATAATAGAGATTTTCCCCCTCCTACATTAAAGTGTGACTTCTGTGTTGCATGGCGGGATCTAGAGGGGGTGTCATGTGTGTTAGTCTGTGTAGACTAGAGAAACAAAATTCATACACTCATATTTTATGAGTTTTATATAAAGGTTAAGTGAACATTGAAAAGCATCCCAACCCAGTTCAATCTAAGACCACCAGTCCAATAGTATCCCATGTGTCTGACACCAATCTACAAAGTCCTCCTCACAATCCAAAAACACACGGGGAGACAATGACTGCAGGAGGAAATTGTAGTCCGTGCGCTGGCAGGTTCTCCATGAGGCTGCTGCAGAAACCAGGGCTGCAACAGGGTAGGTCCATGCGGCTTCTCCTCAGGGATCTCCCAGGAAATGAGTCTTTCCAGCTGCTTTAGGGACCTAACAAATGCATATCCACCCTGGTGGCACTATCAGAGAGCAAGAGACCAGAAAGGCTAGGCTCACAGAGCCATTGATCTCCCTGCCCTTCAATTAACCCCACATGAGTTCATTGACGAGGTTGGCATAATATACCTTTAACTATGTTAGATACTGCGTCTCCTTCTCTGAGTGCTAGCTCTGACTTCTCAAAGGGCAGGGCTCTGGAGGAGGTTTTCAGCAGTGTTTCCCACCCACTTCCATCCCAAGTTCTTCATTTTGCACCTCTTATGATTTATGGTAACACCCCTACTGTGAAAACCTCAGAAGGTCCCAACACAGTGAAGAATGTTCCCTGGTGCCATTACTTTGTCTTCAACGTTATGTGGCTGCAGTTGATAGGTTTTGAGAGGCGCAATCCAGCCAAGAAATTCCATCGAGGGTCCAGAAGAGGTTTAGACCAAAGTAGCGTCTCATGGTACCAAGCAGGCATGAGACATGTGGCGGCCTGTCTAAGTCCCACATGTGCATTTGATGAAGGCTGCCAAGTTTGGCATGGAGGTTCCGCCTCAATACACCTGTCACAAAATGTGAAATGACATATTTTGCTACCTTTGCCTCTCTCCCAGCCTAGGGTAACCTCCAGGATGGAAGTCCCAGGTCTGACACATGTGGGTGGGAACTGCTAGGGAGGCTGCCAGCGGGGGACTCTGCTCACCCACTGCACCAAGGGAAAATCCGGTTCACAGCTCACATGCCTTCCTCTGTATATAAACCCGGAGAAGGAGCAACAGCTTAGGCTGAGTGGTACAGGATGAGCGTCTGTGTAATAACCACTAATGGTTAGGCACCATGGACACAGGGTAGGGAAGGATACAGTGAAGAAGAATATGAAGCGTTGGACGTAGCAAAGGGGGCCAAAGAGCATGAGGATCCCCAGAAATGACGCAAGACACAAGCGGAGCTAACACAGGCTTACAAAGGGGAATCGGCCAGGTGCTTCACCCCAGCTTTAGCTAGCTGCCCCCACAGCAGAACTTTATCTCCTACAGAGAGCACTGGGTTGGATAGCAAAGGCACAGCTTTCAAGCAGGGAAGGTTACTTTCTCAATACTATCTTTAGTGGGGCGACAAACTGTTATTTTACTTGATTTCCATCTCCTGACTGGGGGAAGGATGAGTTGATAGCCAGGGTGGGGTAGAGTGGGGATGAGTCAATAACAGGGTGCCAGGACTCAGGAAACATGACCCCAGGCTTTAGGGCTTCACACATGCATACACACACGCGTCCGCGCTCTAGGAATGTTCTCACGAAACATGACCCCAGGCTGGTGGTCTTCACATGCACACACACGCGTGCGCACACACACACATACATGCTCTAGGAATGTTCTCAGCAAACATGACCCCAGGCTGGTGGTCTTCACACACACACACACACACACACACACACACACACGCACACACACACACACACGCTCTAGGAATGTTCTCAGGAAACATGATCCCAGGCTGGTGGTTTTCACACACACACTCACGCGCACACTCTAGGAATGTTCTCAGGAAACATGACCCCAGGCTGGTGATCTTCACACACACGCACACACACACACACACACACGCGTGCACGTGCTCTAGGAATGTTCTCCGGAGAGAGTGGCTTCTAAGGACTGAGTGCTGCAAAGAAAGTCACAACTGGGAGCAGCCTTCCCTTCCCCTAGAGACTCCTGGGAAATCAGGATGTGCACGGAGATTAGACATCACCTGTCTTGATAAGGGAAACCAGTTCAATAGTGGTCAGTGTTTCCTCTGTGCTTCTAACCCAGGGTTTTATTTCCTGGGCACCAGATTATAGAAGAAGGCAGGAGGGCCCCCCAAAATATGATTAGTTGATCCGCTAGAGTAAATTCTCATGTGCTTAAAAGAACACCCCTGGTGGGCCAGGGTTTACTGTTTACTGAACTAAACAGTAAAGGATGGCGAGGAAGACATCCACTGAGCCTTGACCTCCATGCCTCAGTCAGGACACCAAGTGTGTGTGTGGGGTGGGTGGGGACTGACACCAGTGGTGGAGGAGGGAAGTGGACATAGGCCCCAGAGACTGCTGGTACAGCAGCATGATGTTGTTTCTGGAGTCCTGATTGTGCCAAGGCAGCCTCTGGAGTGACTGTGGCAGTAAAAAATCAGATTCTGGATCTGCAGAGCCTGGATCTGGGGCCTCTTGGGTAGCAGGTAGCTTGGGTGTGTTCCTAGAGAGAGTGAAGAGCTGGACACCGGACTCCCCGCTGCTGAACCCTACCGTTCGTGCTAGGTAAGTGCACGGAGATGGAGAGAAGACCCTGAAAGAACAGCAAGGGGTGCATGGACCAAGCCCCTTCCCTTTCCCCTGCCACCAGGTCCTCTTATATGGTGCTGTGAGGTCAAACAAAGGGAAGCCCACTCAGACCTGCAGAGACCTCAGCGAAACAACTGCCCCCCGCCCCCCACAATTCAGCAGACATCTCACAAGGACACTCACACATACCCGAGAGAGAAACCTCACACACATACTTCCTTGGAGACTTCCAGAGAGACTCAGAGGCCTCGCACAGAGACTTCATATGAAGTTCTCAGCATCCTTTATGGAGACTTCTCAGAGACCCCACAGGGACCTCACACAAAGCCCTCCCACATAGCTCACTGCCAGCACGGGAGAATTAGCAGCCGCTGTCCACCCCTGAGCTCCTGGAAACTTTCACACATTGTCTGCAGTGCCCCCCATGCTTGTGCATCTTTGTCCTCATAGCCTTGCTTGGGAACAACAGAATCACAAACTGCACGTAGTTGTGTGCAAATTTTTTCCACTGAAACGTTTTCACTAGCCTGAACTCTGAAGTGTAGTTTACAATTGAAATACAAGTAAAACTGCCAACACCAAATGAGAGTGTGATTTTAGATGGTGTGCAGTCAAATGTCGTACGCCACACTTTTACTTTTGCTTCGGACAAATTCTCTAATTGGTGGGGAAGTGACTGACTACTTTGGAAGCAACAGAACAGTCCATCAAATGGGCTTCAGGACTCAAATATATAAATAGACATCTGATCTGAACTCAAACTCATTCCCCAAGGGGCTCATGAACCTAATTTTTTTGGAAGAGTGAAGGAACCCACATGAAAATAACAAAATGTACATCACATTGTGTCTGTCTGGCTTAATTTCTCAATGAAACAGCTGTCATATCTGAAGATATTCAGGGCAACATTCCTTTTATAGCTCTGTCGACATAATTAATATGATTTTTCTGTGAAATGTAATATTTCTAAGTTATGCAAAGTCCTAATGTTTATCTACCACAACAAACTGATAATATTTCGAAGGATGAAGAAATAGATCAAGAAATAATAATTAATGAAATACACATTTTCAGGTAGTACCATTTACAATAGCCAAGCGTAAATGAAAATATCTATATCTATACTTGAATAAAAAAACAACAGATTTATATGAGGAAAACTACAGAAATTACAAGAAATCAAGTGTGACCTCAGCAAATGGGATAATATCCCATGCTCCTTGACCAGACGACTCAATGTAGTACAGTTATCAGTTCTACTCAAGGCACTAGACAAGTTTAATTCACTCCTGATAAAATTACCCTCATCTTTCTTCAAAGAATTGCAAAACCACTGATTACTAACTTCATATGGTAAGGGCATAGGTCAGGGGTTGAACCTACAAACTTCTCCTTGGTAGAAAGATAAAACTGTTCTCATAAAAGACTTGTAGGCTGGCTTTGAGTTGGAATTTTGGGGTCATTTAGGATTTTTTTGTGGCATGTGATTTTTTGGGCTTTAAGGTCATTTGGGGTCATTTAATTTTTTTGCGCATTAGGGTGGTTTGGGCTTTAAGGGTGTTTTATAAGGTTTAAGGGAGTTTTTAAGGGATTTACGGGTGATTTTTTGGAGTGTATGGGTATTTTTTAGCAGGTAGGGGTGTTTTTAGTGATCTTACAGGGTTTCTTAGAGATTTTAGGGTATTTTAAAATATTTTATGTGTTTTTCCCCAGCATTTTATGTTTTGTTGGGGCTTTCATGTTGTCTTCAGGGCATTTATGTGGTTTTGGAAGTTCATGGTTTGGGAATCTTCTAGGGATATGATTTGGAAGTTCCACATATTTTGGGAGGTATTTAGTGTGTTATTTGTGGCTTCAGAGTGTTATTTGAATTTTAGGGAATATTATGGCTTTTCAGACATTTTAAGGCTTTTAGGGTGATTTTAGTGTTTAAGGGTGTTTATTAGGCTTATATGTGTTTTTATGGCTTTTAGTGTTTTGTTAAAATTTTAGGGTGCTTAAGGCATTAGAGTGTTTTGGGGGATTAGGTTTTGGTTTTCAGGGCTTTAGGGTTTTGTTGGATTATTTTTTGCTTTCATGGTGAATTCATGTCTATTAGGCTGTTGGACTTTTACAGGGTTTTATAGTGCTTCGGGTTGCTTTGTAGGGATGTTCTTGGGGTTTTAAAAGACTTTTAGCGTGTTTTTAGGGCTTCACGTGTTCTTTATTTTGCGTTTTAAGGCATTTGCATAATATTAGGGCATTTATTATGTTTTCGGGACGTAAGGAGTTTTTTTTAAGACTTATGGCGCATTAGGGTGTTTTAGAAAGCCTTTTACCATGTATTTAATGGTCTTAAGATGTTTTAGAGGGTCTTTAGGAGTGGTCTTAGCATTTTAGAAATATTTTAGATGTTTTAGGGTTTTTAAGGCATTTATAGTGTTTTTACGACTTTTAAGGTGTTTTTAGAACACGCCTGACAGGTACACACTATTTCAATCAGGCTCTGGTTAGTGCCTCTCAATCAATTGGTGACATGGGAGTCTGGATAATGGATTACCTTTACTCTGCAGATGAGAAAACTCACTCAAAAAGACACAGGTGTTGACCCACAGGCACACAACTGGTTAACAACAAAGACATATTCACAACCAGTGTTGGGAGCCAGAGCCCTAAGCCCCACATACCTGTCCCCAGCCGAACAGTCAATCTATCCTGAACCATCAAATGATCTGAGCAGATCCTCCCACCCAACTCACCTTCCCATGCCAAATATTTTATTTCAGAAGGTGGCAGTGAATCTGCAGCTCTGAGAGAGGGACATATCTGATCGGAGCACATGGAGCAGATGAAGGGGGAGGAGGGGAATGTGGAGCACATCCTGGCACACCAGGACTTGAGGATGATGTTCCCACTCAGAGAATCCAGTCCACATAGAAGACCACATGGCCAGCCCCACGATGAGACAAGACACCCCTCAAAGACCCATAGCCTTAGAGGGGACAACACTGAAGACACAGTGTGGGAAATGCGCCCGAACTAATCCTGCCACACCGAGGCATAACACTAAGGGGGTACAGCAGAAGAGCAAGAAAACGAAGCATCAAGGTACCCAGGGAATGCCAAAGGATGACTTTGAGGCCAGTACTTGGTACACCAACAGACTGGACTGGAAAACACTCTTAAAGGCCAACAAACCGACCTTGAACTAACGATGAGCCACTTCTTTCTTGTTGAGTTGTTTTCATTCATTGTCATTGGATTTTGGTTGTTTTGTTGCTTTTAGTGCTTGGTTTTGCTCTGTCTTGTTTTGTGTATGTTATTACATCTACAGGTCTGTCTAAATAAGATAGGCTGGACGAACAATCTGGAGGAGAGAAAACAGGACCAACACTTCTGGGGAGACATGGGAGAGAGGGGGGTGTGGGGAAAGGTAGTGGTGTTAAGAAACCCAGAGAAAAGGGAAGAACAGGTGATGCAAATCGGTGGTGAGGGGGATGTAGGAGGCCTGGTAGGGAGTGATCAAGGGAAATGGAACCAATGGAACCAAGAGGAATTACTGAATTACTGAAGCACAAATGAAAAGTGAGCATGGCAGTGGGCCCAAGAGGCAAATCAAAGGGAATAGAAAAGCAAGCTAGGAAGCAAGGGTCAATTATAGAGGTTTAAAAAAAGGCATGTACATATTTAAATATATGAGCATGGGGAAATAGATCTATGTCCCTATATTTATAGGTTTTGTATTAAGATAGCAGATGGACATTGGGCCACTGCTCAAGGACTCCCTCGTTGCAAAAATACTGTTCTATTAAATTGGCATTCTATGATGCTCACCTTCCCCACACGATCACTGAACACAAAGCAGGTACATAAGCAAATGTGGTGAAGAAAGCTAATGGTGCCCAGCTATCAAATATATAGCATGTGAGGTCTTAAAGGCTTAAAGGAAAACAAGCGCCCATCTAGCTCAGAAGAAACAAAGCCCACATGGAAGAAGCACACCAGCTTGTGTGATCATGAGGTTTTGAAAAGATTTGGTAGCAGGCATCATCAGAACAAAAAAAATCTTATCATTGCGAATGAGCAGGGAGTGCTGGGTACAGACACAAAGCCCATTTACAGTCCTCTGGACATCCCTAACAGAAGGGTGTCAGGGAGGAGATAAACCAAGACAGGTACCAGATAATAACGATGAAACACAGCTTTCCCCTAGTTCCTACATGTTTCCTATCTCCCACTATCATGATCCCAATTCTAATTTACAAATCAGGCTAGACTAGAGAATGTACACTTGGACAGATAGGAACAGGAAACATGGGGAATCCAGGGTGGATGAGCCCTTGAGGACCAGTGTTATGAGTGCAGACTCGGGAAGGGTGGAGGGAGGGTAGGTTGGAAAACGGAAACCGTATACAGGGATCTACATTTAACCTCAACAGAAAAGTGGGTGAAGGAACATCAGACAGTGCAAGATATGAGAAAATAATTAGTAAATTATCAAGGGTAGCTCGAATGGAGGGGGAAAAATGAGGAGCTGAGGCCAGGGGCTTGGGTGGGGTGGAGAGTGGATATTTTGAGAATAATGAGGGCAATGAATGTACAAATGTGCTTTACACAACCGATGTATATATGCATTGTGGTTAGTGTTGCATGAACAATTTAAAAAAAGGTCTGGACAGAGGGCACATGCAAGGATGATCTCAGGCTGGATTAGATCAGCAAAATCACCTCCTGGAGTTGCCTCACCCTGTGTCTATTCCTGAGTCAGGCATGAAGCTTAGGGCCCATAGTCCCAGGAGCTGGACAGGGAGGGAGGCGGGGTTCTGAGGTCATTCCATAGGGGCAATGGCCCTCCTGTCCTGCCGGGCCCACCCTCCTTTGTAATCCTGCTGGCTGGAGCACGGCTTTCATGGAGTCCACACCATGGGAGCTCTACTACTCATGGGGGATTGGCAGGAAGCCTCTGCTTATGCGCACACACCACCACCTAGCTGGAGGATCTCTGTAAACAAAGCCTGAGGCAGACAACAAGCCCACTAATTGATGCTGTAAGAGATACAATCAGCATCCAGAAACCTGCAACTGGGAGTAAGAGGCAGCATACTTGGCCCCAGCCACTCCCACTGCCATCTTCAAGGAGTGACATTCTAAAGCAGAGGGTTTTCAAAAGGCACTGCCAGGACTGTGGAATGAGCAGCTCATTTGTGGACATGGATACTGTGTGATCCAGAAGTATTACCTCTTCCTTTCCATTCAGGTGAGACAAAAAAAAAGTTCCAAATAGAAAGCCATGCATCTAAACAGTATCCAATAGCCACTCATGTGCAGTGCTGCTGCCTCCAAAGAGCTTTCCTAGGTTTTTCTCTCTGTGGACAGATATACCTTGGTCCTTGGCTCTGCATGAGAAAGAATTCACGCCAAAGCCAGGTTTGTGATCCAATTGTGTTTTAGGAGAGATAGGGAGGCATGGTAGGCAACCCTGGTGGACCCCAGTGGCTGAATTGAATTTACTTGGCCTAGGTGGGTCAATGTGGGTGCAGCACCCACCCAGGTGTACCTGGCCTTCCTGACTGGAAACCTGGACCTCTGAGCACGCTCGGTGTGCCACTCTTTCCTGGGTGGCTAGCTTGGCCCTCTGAGCATGTATCATGGACAACCTAGTCCCTATGCTAGCTACCTAAAATTTACACCCTGAAGAGATATGGACCCAAATCTTTGGGGTACAAGGCGACGACATCTTTAGGTCCTTCCTGCTGGCAAAAGGGTGAAGTGGGGCTTTGGGTCCATACCCTTTCTACTCTGCTGGGAGGGGTTGTCCATTCAGGTCTAGGATGGATAAGGTTGAGGTGGTCCAGGAGATGGTGGTCCTAGAGGTGGCACACTTGGTTCAGAGGGCTTGGTAACTTGAGAACTTCTGGAAAAACAAACAAACGGACAAAAGGGTGAACAGTTTAACTGAGGCAAGGCTAGGCTTGTGAGGTGGCAGTGCCCTTGAAATTAGGTGAGTGTCACAGGAAACAAAAAAAATCTTAGGATTATCAGGCATGTGTGTTTGTTCGTTCTAAGTATAGGCACGGGAGTAAAAGCATCCACAATTTCCCCTATGAGGGTACAGGGTTTGGGAACTACTGGGTGCACTGAGATCACGGTTTCATTTATGATCCTAATGTTTGGACCCACTGCTAAGAACCATGCTTCTATTTAATCCTATTATCCCTCAATTATTAACTTTGGTCAAACAAATTTTGTTTTCATTAATTACTTTCATAGTTATCTATCTATCTATCTATACACACACATTTAATTGAATGGAATGAAAAGGTCATGCGTTATAGCGTTAAATTGTAATATTGGAATACTACAGCGGGAGTCAACAGGGATCAAAAGAAAGTAAGTGTCTGAGTCATTTTTAATTTTCTTGGCTTCAAATTGAATAAAAGACTTGTAAATTACCCAGAGACCAAATTCCCATGGTGCCTCCTACAACGGGTAGAATGTTCAGGGATGTTTCAGGGCTGGGAGATTAGTAACCCCTAAGTCCAGGATCCCTTAGGGCAGGGGTCCTCAAACTGTTTACACAGGGGGCCAGTTCACTGTCCCTCAGACCGTTGGAGCACCAGACTATAGTTAAAAAAAACCAAACTATGAACAAATTCCTATGCACATTGCACGAATCGGCTACTAAGTAGGACATGCAGAGGCAGCAAAAACACCCTGAGGGTGGGATAAATGTCGTCAGGCCACATGTGCCCCACGGGCCACAGTTTGAGGATGCCTGCCTTAGGGGTTCCTGGGTGCACTGGGGATGAAGGTCTCTACTGCTCCTCAAAAGGAGAAATGCTGTAACTTCTGGCATTTCGGCCCACTTTCCAATCACTTTACAAAACTGTTCCAGGTGAATCAGGGTTAGAAGGGAAAGTGTACCATTCTCTGGCCACCATTCTCCTTTCTCAAATAAAGTTGCATAGTGTATCAGCTTTTGTTTGTCTAGCCTCTGTGTCAACTCTATCCCAATTGGACAGGATTCATGCAAGGGGGCAATTCCTGAGTATGAAGCTGCTAAGTCCCATCTAGAAAGCACAAAAGAAGGCTATGTAGAGCTTGCTGCCTCAAGGTCAATAAACCCCACTTGAGAGCGAGCCCTTTATTGCCCTGAATCTGTTGCCTCAGGAAGATGCCCCAGCAAGAAGTAAGGGATCAAAGACAACTCACTGAGGTCGACTTTAAGTCCAACCATTATTCTAGACAAGCTAGGAGAACCACTGCTTGGAATGGCCCCACGGCCCTCCAAGATGCCTGCTGGCGGGAGCAGACTCTCAAATCTCTGAAGGGAAGGGGCATCTGGAAGCTCAGGGAACCTTAAGGGAATTGGAATTTCTGTCTGGAACATCGTGGCAGTGGAACTGTGTAGTAAGAGCTTTCCCCAAAAGTGCCTTAAGCAGCAACACTGAAAGCCTAAAGGTAACAGTTACACAGGAAGGGTTCCATATGCCATTGGCCTAAGCCTGGGCCAAGGAAAACCAGCCTGTAACAAGGAACAAACCTACACTGGTAGAACACTAACACTATAACGCCTCAAGTTTTAAATTCAGGAAATAATTTTAAACATTTTTATTCTTTACTTTCATAGTTATCAATATGTATATATGGCATTCAAATATATAAAACGTGCAATGTTTTTGAAATGTAACCAAATTGTCACATTGATAATTTATAAGTTTGGTACTAGATAAGTTTCAATTAAATGTTATAAAAATGTTGTGCTGGGCATTATAGGGCTAAAGCAGCTTGTTTGAAAAGCCAGGAGAAAGGGAATGGAGGGGAAAAGGGAAATATTTGGCTCCCAGGACAAGGCAGGGCTAACTCCCAGGTCTATTCAACCAGCTCCCTAGGCAGTGCCCTTCCACATGTTTGGGCTGGTGGGCACCATCTTGGCCAGGGTCACAGGCCCCGTTTCCCCATGGCCACAATGGCGGCTATATAGGATCTCTGGGAAAAGCTTAAACAGCCTTGACAAGAGTGAAGCCATTATGAGCTGACAGAAGGCACCATGTAAAGTAAATAAAGTAGCTATGAACTGTAAATGAACTAGCTGATATAGGGGAGGTAGGCTGTGCAGATGTGCCCAAGGGAATGTCCCAAAGGATATGGATGCTCAGAAGATTCGCGAGAGCGACCAGAGCAGTCTTTGTTCAACTAAGAATGACTAACTGCAACACCCTGCTTCTCTACTCTGCCTGCTTGCACACCTGCACATTGCAAAAGTATAAAAACCTTTGGACAATTAGACTGGGGCTGCTCAGGAAAAAAAACTTTTTCTGTTGAACTTGCCAGCGGTCGGAGTAGTTTTCTTTCTGGGAATGGAGAGTGGCTACAACATTTCGAGGTGCACCGAGATCCAATTGCCACTGTCTGGGCTTGCTTAGAAAGGAAACCTCCTTAACAGGAGTGCTCTCCCCAGAACTACGGATTTCTGATTTCTCTAGGCCAGGGGTCCTTAAACTCTTTAAACAGGGACCAGTTCACTGTCCCTCTGATCAGTTGGAGGGCCGAACTATCGTTTCAATAAAACTATGAACAAATTCCTATGCTTCCTGCACATACCTTATTTTGAAGTTTAAAAAAAACACACAAACAAACGGGGCACAAACACTCGGCGGACAGGATCAAGGTCCTCGGCTATCCGCATGTGGCTCACAGGCTATTGTTTGAGGACCCCTGCTCTAGGCGCTCACAAAGAGAATGTAGTTTCAGCCCTAAAGCCTGGAGACTCCGCAATTTGTTTAAAGGTGATTGGACAGAAGGAGTTCCTGATTTGCCCATGCAAGACTCGTTTTCCCTTCCCCTATTTCTCAGAGTTCATAGTTATGTTTATGGGGAACCAGGACATCCTTATCTGATCCCTAAAATTGATGCGTGGAATGACATTGCCACTAATAAGCCAGCATAAACAAAAGACTTACTTCCTCCTGCAACAGAAAGGGTTCTTGTTTCAAGATTTCAGGAAACATGGCAGGACCAGAAAAAAAATAGACACAAGGTCCTAAAACCACTAAGGTGGAGGCTGCCCTTCCCCAACCCCTCCCCATACCCCTCTGTCTCGGCTTTATTCCTTTTTGCAGGAGGACTCTGGGAGTGGGAGAACTAGCTTACGACCCTTCATTATCACTGCCACCCTGTCAGGTGCATGGGGCTGGAGAGAGAGAAATACTCATAACTCCTTTCTGAGTCCACACCCCAACATACACTAGGGCTGGTATGGGATCTCGACCGCCCCACCCCCCAAGAAGGATGATTCGGCAGCAGCCATTCTACACTCAAGGCAAGCAGCCCAACACCTGGGGAAGACCCCTGAGTCCCTTTTTGGGTATATATCCCCTTGTATTCCAGTGATTTGTATAATTGGAATCAACAAAATCCCTTTTTCTGACAAAGCAGGTCTGATTCCTTGATAGAAACGGTTTTCCATATGCATTAGCCCACCTCCAGAAATTGCCAGCAACTTCTCCAGGTGCTGTTCACAACACAGGTACAGTAGCCCTGCCAGAGAGAGGCCCAGTAAGCAGTCAATGGACATGATGGTCAGACAGCAGGCACTCCCCATGTGAGGGAAACTCTTTTTGCCACTGCACGAAAAATGTGAGATCCAAACTCCTTGCAAGGCACAGAAGGCCTAACCAGGTATCACCAGTTTCTCTTGCAGGCCCTCAGTGGAACAGCTAGAAAACCTATGAATTTATCTAAGGTCAGTGAGAATTTTCAGGCTCTTACAAGAGAATGTCTGCGTGCCTTTTTAGAGTGACTGATGGAAGCCTACGGGCTTTATATCCCTAACGGCCTGGAGGCCTCGAGAACAGGAGGGCAATAAGTATTGCCTTTATTACTCAGTCTGCCTCAGACATGAAAAAGAAGTGGGAAGGGTTTGACGGGAAAAATCTTAGTGATTTGGTACAAGTGGCTCAGCGGGTGTGTAACAACAGAGATGATCCTACCACGACAGAGACAAAGAAACTAGTTAAAATACTAGTAATTGCCATGAGAGACCCCAGAGACTCAGGAAAAGGAGAGCATGGCCCACTTACGGAGAGACTGACCTGTGGGCACCGCCAAGCCATGGGGCAGGATCAATGTGCCTACTGCAGGAAAGAAGGACATTGGAAAAATCAGTGCCTTGAATACCCCAGGAGAAGCAGACAACCCTCCAATAGAGAGGACGGGCCTCATCCACACCTAGAAAATCCCAAGCAAGAGACAATAATGCTTGAAGAAGCTGAATGAAGGTGTCAGTGCTCTGTTTCACTTGGTCCCCAGGATCCCAGGCTAACTGTCCAAGTAGGAGGCCAGCCAGTCAATTTCTTAGTGGACACAGGGATTACCTTCTCAGGTTCAGAAAAGAGTACAGGCAAATTGTCAAAAGGAAAGATTTGAATTACTGTCAGCATATGATTGCTTCCAAAAATAACTCACACCAGAAGATTTGCATGGAGGTTAGGTGGGTTTCTCAAGACATCATGATAAAAAATATCTGTCTGCCCTTTGTCCCAGTTAGCCATATGATTTTTAAGGCACTGGCCCCTGGCTTGGCTGTTGAGCCATGGAAACTGTTTTTGCAGGACGTGAGGTGGTGGCCTGTGGCCATCAGTGGAAGGACAAAATCTCCACAGTGGTCTTCCTGTTTCAATATGGAGCCACCTATATCACCTCTCGGACATTATTGTTGTCCTGGGCTCAGAATCGCCACCCCAGGTCTAGAAGGCACCTAACAGATCCACACTATTTGAATCAGGCTCTGGTTAGCCCCTATCGATCACTTGGTGACATGGGAGTCTGGACAATGGAGTACCTTTACTTTTCGGATCAGAAAACTAACTCAAAAAAACACAGGTGTTGACCCAGAGGCACACAACTGGTTAAAAACAAAGCCAAACTTACAACCATTTTCTGGAGCCAGAGTTCTGAGCCCCTCGTGGCTGTGCCCAGCCGAGCAGTCCCTCTCTCCTGGACACACCAAAGATCTGAGCAGATATTCCCCACAACCCCTCCCAAAGATTTTATTTCAGAGGATAGCATTGAATTTGCATCTCCTGGACAGAGACATTATCTGATCAGAGCACACAGAGATGAAGGGGAGAAGGGGAGAGTGGAGCACATCCTGTCCCACCAGACCTTGAGGATGATGTTCCCACTCAGAGAAGTCAGTTCACATAGAAGACCACATGGCCAGCCCCACGACGAGACACAACGTCCCTCAAAGACCCATAGCCCTAGAGGGGACAACACTGGAGACACAGTGTGGGAATTACCCCCAAACTGATCTCGCTACACCGAGGCATAACACTAAGGGGGTACAGCAGAAGAGCAAGTAAAAGGAGCAGCAAGATCCCAAGGAAATGCTAAAGGTGGACTTTAGGGTCAGGGTTTGGTGCCCCAAAAGACTGGACTAGAAAACACTTCTAAAGGCCAACACATAGTCCTTAAACTATCTATGAGCTTTTCTATCTTGTTGACCTTTGTTTTCTTTTATTGTAATTGGATTTTTGTTGTTTTGTTTATTTTGCTGCTTGGTTTTGTTCTTTCTTGTTTTTGTGCATGTTATTGCCTCTACAGGTCTGTCTAAATAAGATAGGCTGAACGAACAATCTGGAGGAGAAAAAAAAAACGGAACTAGCACATCCTGGAGGACATGCGAGAGAGGGAGGTGGGAAGAAAGGTAGTGGTGTTAAGAACTCCAGAGACAAGGGAACAAAAAGTGATGGAAATCGGTGGTGAGGGGGATGCAGGAGGCCTGGTAGGGCGTGATCAAGGGTAATGTAACCAAGAGGAATTACTGAAACCCAAAGGAAGACTGAGCATGACAGTGGGCACAAAAGGAAAATCAAAGGGTATAGAAGAGTGAGCTGGGAAGCAAGGGCCAGTTATAGATGTCTAAATAAAGGCATGTACATATATTTACAAAGGGGCATGGGGAAATAGATCTATGTCCATATGTTTATAGATTTAGTATTAAGGTAGCAGATGGACATAGGGCCTCCGCTCAAGGACTCGTTCATTGCAAGAACATTGTTCTATTAAATTGGCATTAAACGATGCTCACCTTCCCTACACGATCACTGACCACAAAGCGGCTGCATAAGCAAATGTGATGAAGAAAGCCGATGGTGTCCAGCTACCAAAAGATATAGCGTGTGGGGTCTTAAAGGCTTGAAGGTAAAGAAGCAACCATCTAGCTCAGAAGCAACAGAGCCCTCATGGAGGAAGCATACCAGCCTGTGTGATCACAAAGTTTCAAAGGGATAAGGCAACAGGCATCATGAGAACAAAAAAATCTTATCATGGAGAATGAGAGGGGACGGCCGGGTATAGACCCAAAACCTATTTGCAGTGCACTGGACATCCCCTTACAGAAGGATCTCAGAGAGGAGATAAAAGAATACAGGGTATGAGTCAGCAAAGAAAAACACAAATTTCCTCAAGTTCTTTTTTTTTTGCGCACCCCGCGGGCGCCCGGTGCCGCCCCCTCCCCGGTCCCGTGGCGGCGGCGGCAGCTCGGGGCCGGGGGGGGGGGGGGGGGCGGGCGCCAGGGGAGGGGGCAGACACCAGGGGCAGCGGTGGCGGCGGCGGCTCCCGGCGCCATTTTGGGCTGATCGATGAATTGAACAAAGAGGATCAATTTCCGATCAAGCGAGTTATCAATGGGGGCCGGGGAGTGAGAGGGACTTGTCCCCGAGTCGGCCCCGCTTTCCCCGGCACCCCCCTCCTCCCCTCCGCCGCGGCTCCCCGGCGGCAAGGCAGCCCGGCGCCCCCCGGGGACGCCGCGACCGCCCGCAGCCCCCACCCCCGAGCGAGAGGCCGAGAGAGAAGCCTGACCTGCAGCTGCTGTAAATCAAAGCGCTTCCAATATTGAAACATCGATCCCACATTGGCCGCCATCTTGAGACGTATTGAGACGGAGTGAGAGGCTGATAGAGAGGGGGCTGGAGTTCTGGAGCCGCCAGGAGGCAGCAGGCGGGCGGCGCCAAAACCCGGCCTGGAGCCAGCCGCCGCCGCCGCCACAGAGGAGCGCGGACTCCTCCTCACGGCGCCACCGCCGCCAGGGCAAGCCGAGCCGGAGTCGGAGTCTGAGCCCGAGGGCGTGGCGGCCGCTGGCCCGGCCTCGCGCGCGGCCGCCCGGCCACGCCCCCCGCCAGCGGCCGAACGAGCGACCCGCCCGTGACCCCCGCCCCTCCCAACCCCCAGCCCCGGCCGGCAGCCGCCCGGCTCGGCGCGGCCCGGCCCCTAAAGGGCGGCGAGAGGGGCGCTGGAGGGCGGCGAGAGGGCAGCCCCGCCGCCCGCCGAGGCCGAGGCCGGGCTCATCTGGCGCGGGGGGGGGGGGGGCGCGGAAGGAGGGGGCCCTGGCGGCAGCGGAGCGCAGCCCCCCCGCCCGCCTCTACGCCCGGGCGCTGGGTGCCGGCGACGCGCCGGGGGTCGTTGGTCATCCTGCTGGGCGCCCGCCCGCCCGCGGAGCCGCCGCGACCACCTGCTTGAGCCCAGACCCCCGGAAGGCGCAGGCCTCAGCGCACCCGCGCTTGTGCCCGAAGCCTTGACCGTGGGCGGCCCCGCCAGCCGGGGCCTCAAGGACCCAGCACCCCAGAGCGCCCTTGCTGGGGGAGGGCAGGGGCATGGGGAGGCATCAGCCCCTGACCCTCTTGAACTTGCACCCGCCAGCGTCCCACGCTGGGGCCCCAGAGTCCCCGCTCAACACCACCCGGTGACCCAGGGCCCCCTAGCTGTCACCGCCAACTTGGTACTTAGGAGACATGCTCTCTGGAGGCGGTTGAGGCTTGTCTTGTGGCCAATAATCATCTCCTACGCCTTCCTTTCCAGTCACTAATTTGATGTCTTCACTTAAAGAAATGCCCATAAGTTGAGGTTTCAGAGGAGAGCTCCTTGAGCTCCCCAGACAACAAGGGGGCCGAGTGTCACCGTCATTATCCTGAGCTGGGAGGGAACACTAGTGTTCCAGAGGCTGGGAATCCGTCACTGCCTGCCCACAGCACAGACAGAGCAGGTGCTGGTTATAATTGTTTCTAGACGTCCTGCCATGCTCAGTTGAACGTCAAAGCCATAAACGTTGCCCGACTACAATCAAACTGGAGTACGCAGACATTTCTGCATCATTGCCGGGTGGAAATACACTGAGTGGAGTTGGATGAGATGGCAGCAAGTGCTTAAGGAGGGGGTGCTGTGGGAATACCAACAAGATGACTGCTAGTCTCCGTTTCCTTCTCTCGTCTGCTTTGTGTTTTCTTTCAGGACCAGAAGAAATGATGCATATGTAAGGAAAAAAACTTTTCATTTCCAGAGGAGTTTTCCACCCCACAATCTACCCGCAGCCTCCTTTGAGCAAGCCAGTAAAAGCTTTTTTTTTTAACCTGCCTTCTCACTATGACAATTTCCGGAGCTGCTATGTGGCTGTGTTTAAAAGTCCCCCTCGGGATCCAGAGTGCAATCCATATCACAAAGGCATCCTCCCAGTCCCAAATAGCAATGTGACCTCATTTCAGAAGGTTGTTCTTGTTTCCATAGACCCAGAATGGAGTTTAAGCTGTTGATCTTGACTGTGGTTGTCGACTC
The DNA here is from genome assembly GCF_050624435.1 of Tenrec ecaudatus. Taxonomy (NCBI): domain Eukaryota; kingdom Metazoa; phylum Chordata; class Mammalia; order Afrosoricida; family Tenrecidae; genus Tenrec; species Tenrec ecaudatus. The sequence goes on along the minus strand of NW_027457586.1, from coordinate 223,465 downwards.
AGCCTCTCATGGGCACCTCATGGGCAGTGGAGCAAACTGTGCCAATCTGTGCTACCACCAGGACTGGGAGAGGAAGCCAACAGTGGTGGGCCATAGGTCAATGTGTGGATGGGGATGATCAGGTCTTTCTTCATTATTCTGTTTCAGTCTGGAAACACCACTGAAGCCTCAGTGTCGTAGCAACACACAAACCTTCACTGACAGTCTGGGGCACATTGGCTGCAAATCAAACCCGGGTCTTCCCGGTGAAAGACGATGAGAGGTCTACCACTGAAGCACCGTGGCCCTCACCTCAAACCAGGGCAGTCATTTCCGGAGTTCAAACCAGACCACAATGCAGGATGACTGAGATTGCCACCAGAATCTGATACTGATGCAGAAAAAAACCTAATTACCATTTTATTGACTCCCAATAGGACAAAGATCTGCCCCTTTGGGGTTTTGAGACTTTAAATCCTTACAGCAGGGGTCGCAACCTGTGGGTCGCGACCCCTTTGGGGATCAAATAACCCTTTAACAGGGGTCATCCAATTCATAACGATAGCAAAATTACAGTTATAAAGTAGCAATGAAAATAATTTTATGGTTGCAGGTGACCACAACATGAACTGTATTAAAGGGTGGCGGCATTCAGAAGGTTGAGAACCATTGCCTTACAGAAATAGACAACCTCATATTTCTCCCACGGAGGGGCTAGTCAGTTCAAACCCCTGACCTTGCGATTAGCAGGTTAATGCATAGTCCACTACACCACCAGGGCTCCTAATGATATAATAAGAGATACTATTGTTAGATCTCTCGTGGGAGAAATATACCTCAGTCCTTGGCTTCGCGTGAGAAAGAATTCACTCCGCAGCCTGGATTGTGATCCAAGTGAGTTTTTTGAGAGAAGAAGTTTCAGGTTTACACAGGCACCTCAGGGCCCCTCACCCCTGCACAGCTTGCCTAGAAGCTGCTGGAGAGAAAGTCACTACGTGGGCTCCAGGATCCTGCCTTTTCTTTCTTTTCTTAAATCGTTTTATTAGGGGCTCATACAATTCTTATCACAATCCATACATACATCAATTGTGTAAAGCACATTGTACACTGACTGCCCTCATTATTCTCAAAACATTTGCCTCCACTTTAGCCCCTGGCATCAATCAAGTCCTCATTTTTACCCCTTCCTCCCCCATCCCTCAAGAAACCTTGATAATTTGTGAGTGGTGATATTGGGAGGGTAGAGGGAGGGTGGATTGGAAAGAGGAAACCGATTACAAGTATCTACATGTGACCTCCTCCCTGGGGGACAGACAACAGAAAAGTGGGTGAAGGGAGACATCGGAGAGGTCAAGATCCTGCCATTTCAATTCCTCCACAGGGAGGCATGGTTGATGGTCCTGGTCAACCCCATTGGCTGGATTGAATTCACCTGGCTCAGATGGGCCAATCCAGGTGTAACACCCACCTAGGTGTACCACCCCTTCCTGGCCGGAAGTTTGAACCTGAGCATATGTAATGGATGACCCACTCCCTATGCTAAGCTACCTAACAGTATTTGCAAGATGCCGAGCAATGTTCTAAGCTTTTTGTATATAATAATTCAATTATTTCACTTAAGAAGCCTATGTGTGGACTCTATTCTTGCCTCATTTTACAGATGAAAAATCAGTGGCACAGGATGATAAAGTCATGAGCCTATGACCACACAGTGAGGAAGTGGAAAGGAGAGATTTGAACCCAGGCTGCAGAGTCCATGCCTTGGGTGCCTACAGCGCCACATAGGACACAGGAAAGCATGGAGCAGACTCGGCGTAAGACCTAGCATGTATGTGCTAGGACTGCATGAGAGTAGCTGCTACTCAGATCCAGAAGAGAATACAAGGCTATTGCAAAAATTATTTTTTCCAAGAGAGGGTGGAATTCTGCATCTTGTGCGAAATCCCCCAACCTGCACATGGCACAGCTACTTCAGAAGGTTCCCAACAATGTGTGCTGTGTGGCAAACCTAACTGAGCTCAGGGGGAGCTGGTCTGTGGGTTATGTTACCCAGAAGGTGAGCAGTTTGAACTCACCAGCCACCACTCCAAGGGAGAAAGAGAAGGCTTTCTGCTCCCATGGACTTACAGTCTTTGAAGTGGCAGGGAGCATTTCCATGCAGCCTATGATTAGGATCTAGGAGGGTGAGGGTGGATGGAGTTGGTTGAGACCTGGCTTCAGGGCATTTCCCAGAAGGGCTTCCTGCAGTGACTCTGCCTTCAGGAATGTCTGGTGACCCTGAGGGCAGCAAAGTCCTAAGCACACTCAGGCAGTGGTTCTCAACCTTCCTAATATAGGTCCTTTTGTTGTGGTGACCGCCCCCCCCCGACCATTAAATGATTTTCTTGCTACTTCATCACTGTAATTTTGCTACAGTTATGAATTGGACGAGCCCTGTGAAAGGGTCATATGACTCCCAAAGGGGTCGCAACCCACAGGGTGAGAACCACTGCACTAAGGGTTCCCCTTCCGGGCAGCTCTACCAGTGTCTGATGTGCATAGTTCTGTGAGGTGAGAGAAATGAACTTAGTGTCTGCTTCTGGTGACAGTTGATGTGGGTGGGCTTTCTCCCTATGTCAAATCCCTCTCAAGCCATTTGTCACCACAACAGAGGGAGCCACACACATAAAGCAAGAAGAGGAGGCAGCATAGCAGGACGGTAAGCAGAACAAAGATTGAATAAGCACAATTCATTTCAATCATGAATCGGGTGCCCTTGAGATGTGAGGAAGACCCCAGTCTAGTGACATTAGATCAGGTTTAGGGATTGAGTGACGGGACCCTCTTGGCTCCCCTCAGCCCCTATCTTGCTTTCCCATTGACCCTGCCCCTTACATCGTGATTGGTCCTTATTCCAGCATGATGGTTGATTTCATAATCACAACATGTGGGAATGTGTTAGTCGATAGGTTATACAGGCACAGTCTCTGGAATGGGTAAGTGAGGAGGTGTGACTGGTGACATGACTGGTGGAATGGATCATGTGAAGTGATTTGAGATCGTTGTTCAGACCTGATAGGTCATCCAGGCCTCTAGTTGATCCTGGCAGTACTCTAGTTTAAGGAAACAAAATGTTAGGCATTTAAGTCATATTTAAGCTTAAATTTTGAGCAATAGGCTGTGGCTCACAGTGAGAGTCTATGTGGAGACCCTAAATCCATTTTGAGGGGCCACACATTCAGCCACCATTGAGTTCTTTCCTACTGCTGACCGGCAGTGGAAAACTTGCGTCCACTCCCCGGGCCAGACTCAGCGATATACGGTCGTGTGCACATCCCAATGAAGGTCCCGCTCATGCTCTCACTGGCCCTCCCGCAACTCCATGAATTGATCCGTCTTCAGGGACAGTTTTGTGACAAAGGTGTTTGTTTTCCATGTCTCATTTAAGCTTTCAGGAGCTCAGGTGGTGATGCTGGATAGTGTTGGACTATTAACAGCAAGATCGCTGGTTCGAAGCCACTAGTCATTCCACAGGAGAAAGATGAGGTTATTGCTTCCTGTAAAGGTAGCAACTTCAGGATCCCTACACAGAGTCACTATGAGTCAGAGTCAGCAGGACAGAATGAGTGTCATTTTATTTAAGTAACTGTGGCTGTGGGTCCTTCCGACACCATTGTGGCCTCATGCGGATGCTCTCCTTCATCCAGAACAGCGGTTTGTGTCTTTTTCTTGTGTAAAACATAGCAAAGGAGTTCCTAATAAAATAAAGTTGAATTGGGAGTCTTTTTTCCCTCAAACAAAGTAAATCCATAAATAGAAATGAGACTATGGTGCTAATAACCAATTGGAGAGTTGAGAGAGCTGAACTCTCAATCCTGGTAGAAACCCATTGTGACTTTAAAAACTTGCTCAAGGTCATCCATAGCCTATGAGGTTGAGTTGAGCAGACACAAAACAGATGTGTTGGGGAGTAATTGTGTACATTAAGTAAACAATTTATCTTTCTAAAGATTCTGTCTAAAACTTACTTTAAATAGTAAGTTTTCCCCTGGGCTAGGGAAAGGTCAGGGAGCTTAACCCCCTAGTATCCACCCCCTCTCAGCATTCATCATGTTAGGCCAGAGGAGCCAAATCACACCCACTACCCAGGGAGCACTGCTTCCAAAAGCCCATTGCCTGTGCCGGGGCAGAGGGCAGGTACCCGGACCAGAAATGCTGACAGAGTGGAACCAGCGGGCTCAGCCCCCAGCTTCCTGAGAGAGCAGCTGTGATGGTTTACTTTTGGACAAATGTCAATGCATGACTTGGGCAGCACGAAAAGCAGATGTGCAGAGGTTGTTCGCTGTATTCCAGAAGTTCACACACTCCCCGCAGGCTCTTTGGTGGCTTCCACCTTCAATCCCAAAAGGCCACTGCCGTCCAGTGGATTCCAACCACAGTGACCCTATATGGAGTTTTCAAGACTGTAAATCTTCATGGGAGCCAGCAGTCTCATTGTCCCCCTTGGGACAGGGAGCTAGCAGCCCGTTTCACCTCCAGGACCCCTTCCTCTCTAATTCTGGATCCAGTCCCTCCAAATATCCTGCCCTGCCCTTGTCTAGGCTTCTTAAATGCGTTCCATGCTGCTTATGTTAGTCTGGGTGCCTTAGCGAAACAAATCCACAGAAACGCGTATGTATAAGAGAGAGTTTTATGTAAAGGGTGAGTGCACATCAGGAAAACATGCCCGCATTTGCTTATGCACCCGCTTTGTCTTCAGCGATCATGTCGAGATAGGCTGGTGGCTTCTTCCATGTGGGCTTTGTTGTTTCTTAGCTAGATGGCCCCTTGTTTATCTTCCAGTCTTTAAGACCCTGGACACTATATCTTTTGATAGCCGGGCCCAGGGTGCTTAACCACTACACCACAAGGGTTCATTAGCTTGTGACTTATCTCCTGCCATTCACACTAGATGCTCAAAATAGCAGGAAACCAGGTTTCTCCTTTGTGGCCACACCAGGTACTGACAGAACCAAGAACAGAGAAATGCTTAGTTATATATCTTGACTATCATTAGCATATTATATGCCTGGCAATATGTAAGCCTTCGCTCCCCTGACCTCTCACAGTCTCGGTAAAATGAAGCTAATAAAAGTAGTGCTCTCACAAGCTTGGTAGGAGATTAAACAACTCACATAAGGGTACACAGCCTATCAACGAGGAGGCGAGATGAGGCAGTGTGTGGCTGCTGAACCCACACCCTTCACAACACCTGCATTAAAATGACTGAGGGCTATGAGGAACCAGACAGAAGCAGGTTCACACCCCAGATTGAGTCAATTTAACTGCCTATTGTGCCTGACCCTTCTATCTCTGATCTTAGAAATGGGGTTAACAACAACAAAACACTGTAGAAGAAATGTCCAGCAGATGACAGGCACGCGATTAAACAACAAAAAATAAATCACTTAAGTTGAAATTCGAACTCCTGGAAACCCCTCACACACGTGCAGAAAAGGATTGAGCCCATACGGTGTTTCCAGTGCCCCCGTCCTTCCCCCCTAAAATGAGCATTTGATAAGGTAATGCCTGGATTGTTCCAAGCCCAAGACTGTGGAGAACTAAAGGAAAACCCAGCATTATGAATCTTTGAGCACAGCCCTGCTGGGAAACCGCCCTGCAGTCACTTGTTGATGACTGGAGGAGGGACAAGAGTAGGGAGAAGAACGAGGACTGAATGTGACACATAAGCAGGGATGGCCTACATTCCATAAAGGAAAAAACTCAAGGTCTGCTTTTCTGGTGCCGGAAAGTTAAAACCCATCTGGTGCAGTTGAAAAGGTGTGTGTGTGTAGTGGGGGGGGGTGTGTTAGGGAGGAGGGGCGATGAGTCCAAAGGATGAACTCCATCTGCAATTGTGTCCTCAACTGCTTTCCCCTGCTAGCCACACGATATTTGTGGCTGGCCTGCCCTGCTTTTGTTATCAAGCCCAGAGAGGGCAAGAGACTAGCTCGAAGCCACACTGCAAGTTGGCAGTAGAATCAGGCTGAGAACTCTGGATGCTTAGAAAGCTTCACACAGACCTGAGAAAGTACCAAGGGAAGACCTGTTCGCTAACTGGGCAGCACTCACTGCATGCCAGCGCTGTTCCAGTGCCCCAGCCAGGGCATTGCTCCCTGTGTCTGTGTGTCTTCAGTGATGCACACAGGTGACGGATTGGCTTTTAATAGCATGCTTGGAAGGTTGAGGCCACCCAGCGGCACCTAGAAAGAAGGGCCTGCAAATCTACTTCAGACCAAGCAGCCTTTCCAGACCCTGGGGAGCACAGTTCTTCTTGGACACACAAGGAGGCCAGGAGTTGAAGTTGATTCCATGATGTAGTTGATTCCATGGTTCCCGGTTGTAGCTATACCTAGAGTCACATCCACATTCATGTTTATATCTCTTCACTCCATGGGGTGTTCATGGCTCCAACTCTTCTGAAGCAGACCACCAGGATTTTGTTTAAGAGGCCTCTGGATAGGTTTGAACTGCCAACCTTTTAGTTTGTAGCTGAGTGCTAAACAACTTGTGCCATGCAGGGTGCTAAGCTCAGAAACTCAGTCGGTGCTTCATGATCTCAGTTGGAATTATAGAGAGGGTCAGTGATGACCCATTGACTGCTGGGTAATTGTTGATGTAGTCTCCCTGTGCAGACATGTAAAGTACCTGAAAACTTAAAATCCAACTCATTGAGTGCATCATCCTGCCGTGCGCCAGCCCAGCAGCATGCTCTGCTGGGGACATTTGGCCATGCCTGGAGACATTCTGAAGAAGGGAGTCCCACTGCCATCCTGGTGCAGGGAACAACACAGCCCCACAAGAACGATGTTGGCCAAAATGTCAGCAGAGCTGCCACTGGGAAAATGGTCTAGTCCAAGCGCTGACCTTCGTAGAGGAAGAAAGCCAATCCAGAGCAGCTAAGTGACCTGCTGTGGGTTGCACAGCCTGATTCCAAGCCCAGTACTATACCCAAAGCTGTTACCACGCCCAAAATTAAACAGCAATAGCTGCCCAAAGGCCTCTTAGTTTGAGGACCAAGTAAGACAGTAAATGAGAAAGCCCTTTGACAAATGTGGCATGCTGCACAAACATGAGATGTTATTACCCAGGATCTTTTGATATATGTAAATAGATCTTGTACCAGGTCAGTTAATTTTCCAACTGCTCTATCTGAGCTTTCAGATGGCAGCACCTCTGTCCAACCCAGGAAAGGACTCCTGTGCAGGCTGAGCAGCCCTGGAAAGCCTCATGCCTGGCTTCTCCCACCCCTCAGCTAATCTCCAAGTGATTAATAAGGGCTCTCACTATGTTGTGCCTCCCAGCTGACAGATACTAGGCTATCAAAGCATTCGTATCACCTCCTTGATGCCTGAGGAGGAATATAGTTTCATGTGTGAGAGTGCCCCAACCCGCGGGACTCAGTTATTCGAGGGGTTCCAAGGAGGACCCAGCCTGAAAGAGAAACGGGCGAGAGAGAGGAGCGAGACCAAGCAGATTCTTGTCAAGGTCTGAGTTTATTGCTACACAAGCCTCTCTATAAAGGGTGAGGCAAACAAGGGAGTTCAAAGGAGAGATAAAAAAAAGGAAGGGTGGGAGTGTAGAGCACACAGGGCAGGCGGCCGCAAGTCTGCAGTTGGAATGTCCGGTGCTGGAGCAGACAAGGGTGGGCCATCTGGTGTGTGTCAGGGTAAGATAAGGTTGAGGTGACGTGGCTTTAGCCCTGCTGGGCAGGCAATATGGCCTTGGTTTTGTCAGGCTGATTATGCCCGGTTCCCAACATGAGAGAAGCCAGGAATATCTCCTCTCACAACTGTGCAGCAAACGAGATCAGATCTCCCAATCTGATTTTCAGCCCTCCTGTCTTTCCAAGTGAAGTGGATGGTCCATTTCACATTGTCTCAAGTCTTTGCACATTGCATGCCAACATTGCGACACAGGGCGCGGCTGTGGGTCTTAGTAGACAAAGCCCCCACCCAGAACCCTGCCCTCAGAGCTCCTTGGTCACCCTGCACAACGCAGGTCCAGGCCGGGCTCCACACTGCAAGGCGATCAACCCTGACCCTCCAGTGTGGCCGTCCTCACACGCTCCCACATCCACCTAGAAGGACTGGAGATGAGAGATTCCGGAAGCTCCCTGCCTCATCTGCCTCCCTCCCCAGAGCGACAGAGCAACTGTAACTGATTAGGCAGGATGCAGCCTCGTTCCCAGTCCCCACCCTCTCTGGGAAAGCAGGGATGTCTGGCACCTCATCCAAGGCCTTTCCCCTGTGATCTCATTACTAAGGAGCTGCTCCTCTACCGCCCACCTCCATCACCTCATCTACATATGGGGGAGATGAGTATGTCTTCTTTGCTGCTCCTTCCCTGAGTCCACCCCAGGAGCTCCCTGAACAGATCACCAATCACTTCTCATTACACCTGCAGCAGCCGTCAGATACTGCTGAACAGAGACAGGCGCCTCCCCTGCTGCTGCCAGGCTCCAGTGCACATGTGCACACACACGTGCACACACATTGTACAGGCACACTCACATGGACACACAAGCATGCACACCCATGTGCACAAACTTTGTTCAGAGGTGGGAATTCTGCCCATTTTAGCCTCTAATATTGCAATCAGAGAGTGATAGAACAATGAAAGATGAAGGTGGATGAAGGAAGATCTATTTATTCCCTTACTTGTTACATAACCATTCAGGGCTCTTTTTTTATCCGTACAAACACACCACCACACCATCAACAATCATCAAGTAGATGTCATGTGCAGTGCTGCCCTATTCAAGGCGGTGCTGAGAATGTGAGGAGGATTCTCTCTAAAGCACAGCTCTGAGGAAGTCTGTCTCCTTCGCACTTTTACACACACAGGGTGAGGAGCCTGCAGGAGGCTCCGTGCGTTGGGTGAAGCCACACGATGAGTGAGGAGACCGAGTGTGTAGCCAGGGGAGTGAGAGCGCAGAGTTCACCACTTCACCAGCATGCTGGTGTGCACAATCGATGAAAGGGTGGCTGCCAGCAGCAGGACAGAAAAAAAGTAAAGCATGTAACTTGTGGTTTTATCTCTGGCTTACTTCCAAAAGGAATTGTTTTTGTTGTTCTAAAAAGCTTTATACCGAGAAAAAAAAAAAGAAAGAAAGAAAGCTTTATACCTCTATAAAAACAAAAGGCTACTGCTGTCAAGCACCTTCAGACTCAAGCCAGAGGAGAGCTCTCCCAGTGGGCTTCCAAGCTGAAAATCTTCACAGAAACACAGTACCTCCTGTGGAGTAGCTGGTTGGTTCAAGCCAGCAACCTGGCAGTTAACAAGTACGTCCCTTGTACCTGTAATACCTGTATAAAGTGTATTAAATATGAACTACTCCTGGTGTGTAATTTTAAATTGAATTATTGTGCCTGGAACTTTTTTTTTAATAGCTAAGAATGGTGAAATGAGACTCCTTTAGATGTTATGATAAGAATACACACTACACAGGGCTTGGACCCAACCCAGCTTAATTCAAAGGAAGGCAGATTTATTTTCTTCTGCTTCCCAGAAGGTTCCCCAGCAGAACGTGTGTTAAACAAAATTGTTTAGCTATGGAAAAGAGCAATCTCCTCTTGGGAAGATCCTGGTAGAAGGGGGCTTTGGTTACATATCCAGCTCAACCCAGCCCCAGAGGCCTCGTCATGTTTTATTTTGTTTTGCCCTTGACACTGATTGTCTTGGGAACTGTGGCCCCCGAGCAATGGCCAGGAAGTCAGGTCTTCTTGATGTAAATCCTCTAATATCCCCTACAATGATTTTCAGTGCCAATGGTAAGGCCCGCCCAGTGGCTGCCACATGCCCCTGAGCAAACACGTCAGAGCAGATGAGAGCATGAGACAGCATTTAAGAGAACGGTAGGCTGGCCTTGACTTAGCTGTTTGGCCTCTCCTCAGAAGTCATTTGTGACACTGACTGTCATGGGTTTCATTAAGAACAAGTCTATCTCTACCAAAGAAAACTGCAAGGTAAGAGGACTTTCAGCTCCAGCTACATATGTCTCCAAACTTACTTACATATTGTCCTGTTTTCAGAAGAAAAACAATTTACTCAGTGCCTCCCGGGCAAATAAAAACTTTGGTACTACAACCTACAATCCCAGATAAAGTGTAGGTATCTGCTTTGGCAGCTCCCCTGGATCGAGCTGCTCCGGTAGCTCTCCACAAAAACCCTGTGAAGAGATGATCAGGCAGGATAGCCTAGTCTGTTCTGCAGAAAGAAGCTACCCCTGAAACCTCAGTGGCTTAAAATCTAGAAGTTTATTTCTTGTTCATGCAAATTCTGACGCTAGAAGGGCAATTCTACAGGGTGTTTGTCCTGCACACCGTCCGTCAGTGATTCGGGCTGCTTCACAAATATGGTGCCACCAGATCAAAAGGTGGATTCCAGGTCATCACAGAAGAGGAAGAGAGAAGTGGGGGTTGTGGATCAGTCTTTACATGCTTTGACACTTTAGTTGACATAGATCGCTGGATAGGGCTGCTTATATAAAGGTTATCAGTTCAAACCCACCTAGCTGTACCACAAAAGGAAGGGGTCATCTGCTTTCATAAAGGGTACAGCCTAGACAACCTCATGCAACAATTGTACTCTGTACCACAAGGGGTGAGCATGAGTCAGAACTGACTTGAAGGCAACAGGATTTGGGGTGTTTTTGTTTGTTTGGTTGGTTGGTTGATTGGTTTGGTTTGCTGAGTGGGAGGTGGTTCTACCTACAGCATATTAATCTGAAGTAGTCACTTTAGGTTTTTTTGTTTGTTTTTTGAGAGATGTGGAAAAGCTCATTGGCTTTAATGGGGAGTTAACTCTGCCGCAGACGGCCTCCTCAAAATTTCCCTCCCGCTTCATAAACTAGCAGAGATTTTCAATGAAGGAGCCTGCAGGCACCCGCTGGACATCTCCTTGCAAGGTCAGTCCTTTGGAGCCACTGGGAGGGAGAAAAAAGAGACTTCTATTCCTGTAAAGAATTCCAGCCCCAGAAATCCTCAGGGGGCAATTCTGCCCTGTCCTCTCGGGTCGCTATGAGTCCGAATTGAATTTATGGCTATGAGTTGAGTTTTAATTCCATTCACTTACTGCTATTGACAGGTTGCTAGATTAGGGCTTGTCTTCCCAAATGCCAGCACTAAACGAAAATGAGCTGTCCGGGCCACAACAAAGGGGTTGGAAATAAATCAGGCACACTCATTAGATACCTATGGCAAAATTCAGAACTGAGCATGCTCTGACCCAAGTCATGTAGACCCAGGTGGAAGGTCCACCTGGTCATACAGAATAGGACTTCACAAAAGTGCACCAAAATCAACCAGTACGATCGACCAATGCCCTCCAGTGGTGTTGGGAGGTGATAGAAGTAGGCCTGGGCTCCTTGTCGCCCTCCCTTGTTCACGTGCTCTGCAAGTGGAGGGTGAGGCCCTTGGGGGTTCCTGCCGTGGCTCCTCAGCTGGTTCTGCACTCCTGCTCAGGTATTCCTCCCATGAAACCGCCATATTCAGCTGCAAACTTTCCCCACCCCTGCCATGCAGCCCGGCGTGCTTTCCGGAGATAGTGGGGACTTTTGGGGACTGCGATACCTGAAACTTTCTTTCATAACATTCACTTGGATTTACAAAAGTGCTTCTGCCATATGAATTCTTTCAGCGTTGCTAAGCAAGAACTGAGGTCAACCACCCCAGAAACCTAACACTATCAAGTCGATTCTGACTTATATCAATCTAGGGGGTCCTCAAACTATGGCCTGCGGACCACATGGCCCTCAGAGGACATTTATTCAGCATGCCGGGTGTTTTTGCCCCCCTTTTTTTTTTTTACTTCAAATTAGGTATGTGCAGTGCGCATAGGCATTTGTGCATAGTTTTATTTTTAAACTATAGTCCAGCCCTCCAGCGGGTTTGAGGGACAATGAACTGGCCTCCTGTTTAAAAAGTTTGAGGACCCCTGAAAGGACAACGTAGAACTATGCTTGTGGGTTCCCGAAGTTCTAAATCTTTACAGGAGCTGAGAACCGCATCTTTCTCTGTGAGCCATAGCGGATTCCAACTGGCTGGCCTCATGGTCACACACATTCCATCAGGCTCCTTGAGCCTTAACTTGATAATTTAATGAAACGATACTTCTCCAAGTCACACTGTATCAAGGTCTATAATCTTGCTATTCTAATATCAAATTTAAAATAAGGAATATAGTTAAGCTCCAAATCCATAAGCAATAAGATCATTGAATCTCTTTGGACACTATTACTTAAAAAAAGAAAAAACTCTGTCCAATTATTTTCAGCACAGAAAAGCTTCCAGTGTTTACAGCTTAGTATGTAATTGCTTTTTCTCTTCTTCTTTTGCATTGGTGAATCATTTTGAGCTTATAATAATGTCAAAATAAATAGTTTCCAGAGCCTCCAGGCATTCACTGTGTAATGATCATTTAAAAGATTTCTTGGTTAGAGGGTCCTCAAAAGAATAAAAAGCGTGTCCGCATCCCTGGTCATTTCTATATTCAAAAGAAGAAATTGCTCATCAAATGCTACAAGCCAATTTCTTTCTTCAGCCAAACTGCCCATTTTAGCATCACTGAATTAAGCAAATGGTTCTACATTTCAAAGTCAACAATGATACTCTTTTCCCTTTAACACGAGCATCTTAAACAGCTCAAAAAATAGTCGAGCTCTTTATTATGGCTTTTCCTGAGAAAGCTGTTTCGTTGTTTATTTTATTTATTCATCTAGACTTTCATGTTAAGATTTGTGTATTTTAAGTTCTGCTAGTCAGGACATTTTAAATGGAGCCAGATTTTTTTTTTATACTTTGTCTTTTAAAATATAATGAGACTGAGCAGTACATCCGTTAATAAAATATAAAGTCTTCCTATTTCTGTTTGTTTGTAATTTCCCTAAGGATAACTCTTAATGTAGTAAAACCAAAACCCACCATAATGAATTACATTTGGTCTACTGGGGGTTGTGGCCAACCTTTTGATAGAAAAATCCAGAGACTCCCTTCTGCATCTCCTTTCCCAACCAAACCCCGGTGGCTGGAGGCTGGAAGGAAGAAAGAGGCTGGGCTGCTGGGGCAGGGTGGGGAAGGGGTAACCTTGCAGATTATTTCAAATTCTACTCTGAAGGCAGAAAGTTATCCAAATGAGATAGCTAGAGATTCACTTCCTTAGAAAAAGATTGAAATTAATGTGTCCCTTAGAAAAGCCAAAGGAAAAAAGTCGTTATTAATTTAGGCAATTGAAGAACTTTGAAAGCCATGTCTAGTACATAAAAACACCTGTCCCTAGAGCCCATCGGCCTAGGAAACTGAATTTTTATACCATGTAAAATAAAGGAAGGTCATTTCTTAGACTTGCTCAACAGAAGATTGTCATTTTAAACCGGTTACTGTAATGAGAAGCTGGGTTTTCGTAAAAAGGACTGAATGCTTGAGTCAGTGTGAAATGAAATTAGAGATGCATGTTCTGCGCATGGCGGCATTTCCGGAGGAGTCTGTGTTCCTGTGACTGCTCTCGATCTGTCTCGTGCCTTCTGGGAAACTCACAGCGTGGTGCCCACATCTAGTCTCTCGGACTTTCTTGCCAGCTTTGGAAAGGTGTTGAGTCTGTTGGATCTGCTGCACAGAGACAGCATGCAAGTGGACCCTTCCCACATTCCTCAGAGAGCAGCCCCCCAGTGTAAAGCTGTGGGTGAGGTTTGATGACCTTTGCCCCTTCATCATCCCGCATTCTTTAAGGGACCCAAGCGCTCCCCCGAGGCATTACCGGAGAAGCAGCTACCCCATAGTTTCCAGATGGTGGGTATCAGCCTGTGTGCTCATTGGGATCGCCAGAGAGCTGTCCAAAAGACATCTTTGTCCCATCTCCACTGAGTCCGATTTTATTGGCCTGGAATGCAGCCTAGGTGCTTGGATTTTTTTCTCTCTCATAAGTTTTTATTGTGAATTAGGTGAAGGTTTACCAAGATCATCAGTTTTTTATTCAACAATTCATACCCATTGTGTTTTATGCCACTTATTGCAATCTCCACAATATAATATGACTTGTTCCACTCCCTACTTATGTCTTCTGTTTCCCTTCCTCCTCTCTTCCTACCCTTCTGAACTTGGGCCTTGGATTAATACTGCCCTTTTGAGATCAAATGGTTTGCTGTTTTCAGGTTTGCGTGCCTCACTTGTGTAATTGCTCCCATTATAGACCAATCTATTATTTGGCTGAATATTGAACCACAGGTAGGAGTTCATTTTCAAACTTAGTGAATAAGGACCATCGTTTCAGAGGTTCTGTTAGTCCCTATCCAGCCAATAAGCCTGGTCTCTTTTATGACTGTGAATTTTGCTTCACTATCTAGGACCTTTGGATGTGATCCCTTTCAAAGAAGTTGGAATTGATAGTTGGAGATCATCTAGTTATTCTGTGCTCAGAGTCATGAAGTCTAATGTTCATGTGGTCCACTCACCACTCTTTCCTCCAGAGTGAGGGTGACAATACTTGCCACCTAGATGGCCACTTGTGAGCTTCTGAAATCCAGCTGCTACTCACCAGCATGGATGTCGAACATAGTCTTTACAGTCTAGGTAATGACAATTGTTCTTGGTGTCCTTCACAACTATAATCCCCAGCCCCCCAGCCCAATAAAGCACTCCCTCCAGTTGTTCGGTTATGCCTAAGGAGTTTTGATAACTTCATCTTCTGTGTGCTCCGGAATATTCAATTCCCTGGATGGTCAGAATGGTCAGTCAGGGCTCAGAATCTTGGTGTTAAGGCTTCTGGTGAGATCCTGGCACATCAGACACAGAGGTTGTGAGGCTAGAGGATGGGCAGAAGGGGATCATACTGAGTCTAACAAGGAAAGAAAAGGAAATGAAGGATATAAGCAATTAAAAGCAAGCGCATAAATAGATACAAATACACAGATGGCCCTTGCAACATTATTCCCAATCTCGCAAACGTGTCAACGGTCTAAATACCCATCAATAGGTGAATGGATAAGTCAAACATGTTGCCTACGGTATATACAATGGACTACTACTCAGCCATAAAGAGAAATGAACTCTTGACACAGGCTACAAGAGGAATGAACCTCATAAGCATTATGCTGAGTGAAATAAATCAGCTTCAAAAAGGACACATTTTGCTTAATTCCACTTACAAAAAATATCTAGGCTAGGAAAATGAATAGAGACAAACATCTCCCAATTGTTTCCAGGGATAGGTAGGAAGGTAAGTATGGTTGTTACATAATGCCATGTCAATTGGACAAATAAGTGAGGTGGAGTCTTTCTTATACCTATATGAGTGTCCTTGGATTTATTTCTCTAGTCAACCCAGCCTAACCCAGTAGGGCCTGGAGGGGAAGTGCCATCCCTGAGACGATACTGAGCTTCCATAAGGGTGATGACATAATTTTGGAATGGGTAAGGATGATATATGAACAACATGCAGAATGCCACTTAATTATAATCTTGTAGAGCGTGGAAGTGACGAATGTTTTGATGCATGTATATTTAGTATGATTTTTAAAGAGTGTACGCAAAAGAGCAATATGGCAAGTCTGTGTTGCCATTTGCTGTTGCTCAGCTAAAAGCGATTCGGGCCTGTGTAGTTCAAAGGGAACCACAGAGGCTCAGGAGGAAAGCTGGTACCATCTCCAACTGAGACTTGTCTGACCAAATGCAGAGTCTCCCTTCAAGTAACTGACAGGTCAGAGGCAGCTCATCTCTGCTGCAGAAGCAATGATTTGTCTCAATTCCCAGACCACTGTCACAGCCATGTCTTGTTGCTCTCGGTGCCCCCCTTCCCCACCACAATAAGTCACTAGAAAGCCATGCTTCATTTAAAAACAAACAAATAAAACCTTTCTGCCTCCATCCTGGCACTGTTTCAGCTTATTTAGCATCATAACATATGTCATCTGTTTCCCTAAACAATCTAACATGGACATGGCACGATGGGACTGATGAGTTAGGCAAATGAGAACCAGCCTGCCCTCTGAACACACACGATGGCATTTGACTTGCTGTCAGTAGATGCTGTCGCGTTTCTTCTCCTCTTTCATGGAAAATAAATACAGAAAAGAATGAGGACATGAAAAGGGCTGCAAGATGTTTAGCTCTGGTCTTTCTAGAAAGTGTAGAAAAAAAGTATGTGACCCCTGCCTGCCTTTAGATGCCCCACTCCTCTGGCAAACAAGGATTGCACACTGACCATGGACAAGACATCTGGATCTGGGGGGAGGATATAACAATTGCCCCCACCAGCAAAGAGTTTCCAGATTTACGGGACTACACAGGCCAGGGAGCAGCTCATAAAAAGAACAAGAAGAATCACAAAGGAGGGTGTGCTCCAGCACCACTTCGTCCAGCTGCAGGCACATGAAGGCAAAGTTTCTTTTGCTTTCAGTCAAGTTTATGATTTCCGCTGCATCCCTTACCAACACCTTCACGAAGATCTAGGTTCTTGGGTTGTTTCGCTCCAGGGCGGACATCTCCTTGGTAAAGCTTTATGGACAGCTCATGGTCCAAGAATTCCACCTATATGTTTTGAAAGGGGCCACGTTAAAACCCCTGGCTCAGACTTTCAGGACTGGGCACAATACAGCAAACCCACCATGGGGACAGCAGGATTTGGTAACACTCTCATCTCCATCACAACCTGGACCTGGCAAAGCTATTTTCTTCCACTCACCATCTTTCAATCAATATTTACTCAGCTATTAGTTGCTCCCCAGGCTCAGCATCAGAAAAGTGTTCAAACGTTACCGAATTGTCCATCTAATGGTAGAGGTCTGTGCAAGGGATATGAGAGCAAGAGGCTCAGAGATGATCAGTGGGTAACGAGAGAGGGATTCACCTTTATCATTTGTAGAAAGCCCCTGAGGCTTAGTCACATTGGCAGACTTTCCCTGGAGCAAGCAAATAAAGCTGCTCCCGGCTCAGCTCCATTCCTGATCTGGTCTTGCCATGAGACTATCCAGGCTTTGTCCCAACCCCACGTTCTGGAAACCACGAGTGGAAGGAGGTGAATCTTGGGGATACCATGGAAAAGAATGGGCATTGCACAACACTTCATTGTACTCATATGGAGCTTATGCAAAGGCCAAGAGATAGAACCAGGTGAGACTGTGAACAGGACAAGGTGATACTGCATGGTTTAAAATCAGAAAAGGTGTGCATCAGGGTTGTATCCTTTCACTGTTCTTATTCCATCTGTATGCTGAGCAATTTATACAAGAAGCTGGTCTCTGTGAAAAAGAACATGGCATCAGGATTAGACGAAGACCCATGTAATGTCATTGGGAACATTTTCTCACTAAAAATTTTAGGTCATGGCATCAAAAAAGTGTCATTTTAACCTAAATGGGTTTTTAGACCAGTGAAATAACAGCGAGAGTGAGTCAGCATTGTGCACAGAATTGAGCGATACTGGTTCTTTGGGAAATTCATAATCCAACACTGACACTGCTGAGATAAAGGATGACAGTGAGGAAGATTCTACACCTGAGCTCTGTGATGGGCCAACGTGGTGCTCTACTCTTTTCAGGAATGGATGAGCCAGCTCCACCAAGATTCCCCTTTACTGGAGCACCTGCTATGTATGTAGACGTTGAACACAAGAACGCTTTGGCGTTCCTACAATGATTTCTGACCGATGAGGTCATCGAAAAAATGATTATGATAGCCCGGAGGTTTACTTTCAGGTTTTAACCCCTCTTCAGTTAATTTCTGTGCATGGGGGAAGGTTTGGGGCTTGCTTCATTTTCCTACATACGGTATCTCAGTTTGTCCAACACCATTTGTTGAGCAAGCAGAATTTGTCCCTTTGGATATTTCTGTGTCCTTTTTCGAAGGCTAGTTTCCTGTTGACTGGTGAATATATGTGTAGCTTTTCTGTTCGTATCCATTGATCTATATACCTCTCAGTGTACCAATACACTGCTCTCCCTTAGGGAAAAACAACAACAAAAGTTGTATGAGCCCCTATATAATGATTTTTTTTAATGGACGATGAACTATTTTCCAGGCCAGCACTATCCTATGTTTGAGCACATTGCTGCAGCCACTGTGTCAATCCATCATGCCTTATAGCCTGCGGTACTCATGTTCAGGTATAGTGTTCTGCCATTCACAAGGTTCACACTGGCCAGTTCTTTCAGAAGTGGAAGACCAGGTCCTCCTCCCTCGTCTCTGTCTGGAAACTGCTGAAGTCTACCTGCAGTGAGTGACCCAGCAGGCATTTGAACTACTGGCTGCAAAATTTCCACCATTACAGCCAAATGCAGGCCACCACAGTACAACAGACAGTAACAGCATCTTAACACCACACAAAGGCTCCTCCCTGGGGAGACCACGTGTTCAGGCAATTGCTGCTGTTACACATGTAAGTGGGGGCTACATGAAGTCGCACCATCTCCTGTGGCCCTTCCAGGAACAGGCCATTCTGCTGTTGTTTCTACTGGACTTAGGCTCAGCTGCCAACCTGCCCTCTGCACGCATTCTTCTCCTTACCCTTCCATGTCACCTTCTCTTTGCCCAAGTCAATACTGCTGGTTAGTCACCTACTGGTGGATGCTTGCTTCTGAAGTTTCTGAACCACATTTCCCCATGGTTATGAGACATTGCTGCTGCCACTGCGAGCATTTAACAGGTTACTTTACACCTTCAATTGGAAATCTAGGGGAATAGAAAGAAAGCTTCTTCTTTCTCCCAAGGAGTGGGTGGTGGTTTTGAACCGTTTCCCTTGAGGTTAGCAGCCCAATGTGTAACCCACTACACCAGTAGAGCCTTGGTGGCACTGTCCAGCAATTATTAGACTGCTAAATATGAGGTCAGGGTTTCAAACCTACCAACTTCTCCTTGGGAGAACGATAAAGCTGTTCCCATAAAAGACTGACAGCTCCAGAAGCCCTCTATAGGGTGGCTATGAGTTGGCATTTTGCGGTCATTTAGGGCTTTTTGGTGGCATGTGATTTTTTAGGGCTTTTAGGTTGTTTGTGGACGTTCAAGGTGTGTTTGGGGCATTCGGGTAGTTTGGGGTTTTTAGGGTGTTTTATAAGATTTTAGGGAGTGTTTAAGGGATTTAGGGGTGGTTTTTTAGAGTGTATAGGTATTTTTCAGCACAATATGGTGTTTTTAGTGATGTTACAGAGTTCCTTAGGGATTTTAGGGTATTTTTCATATTATATGTGTTTTTTTCCCCCAGCATTTTAGGTTTTCTTAGGGCTTTCATGGTGTTTTCAGGGCATATATGGGGTTTAGGAATGTTTAGGGTTTGGGAATCTTCTAAGGATGATTTTTGGAAGTTTCACATGTTTGGGTGGGCATTTGGTGTTTTTTTGTGGCTTTAGAGTGTTTATGGGATCCTGTCAATTTGCAGCTTTAATTCCGCAAAGAAAAGTCAGACAGCAAGCCAGAAAGGAGCAGGAAATGAAGGGGAAGCCCAGGCCACATGTTACAGCTGCCAAGTCCGGAGAACCTAGGTGTGGTCGTTGGCTACCTGGGACCGGGAGTGGGGCTGTGCTCCTGCCCAAGGGTGCTAGGGAGTAAACCAATCTCAGCTGGACGTTTGGCTTTTCTACTAATTAGCCGACTCCATGAACTTTCCCAAGGGCAGCTGGCGAATTGCCAGGGGAACCCAGCTAGACCCCCCACACAAAAGCACAGGGATGGTTACAGGAACAGGAGGTTTCACACAGTGGATGTGCAGGGCTTGGGGTCGGGATTGGGGGCCAAGGTGAGGAAGGGGCAGCAATAAGGCCTGGTCCCAAATAATCAGACACTGAGCAATAAAAGTACAAGGACTGCCAAGAGAACATGGGGACAAAGGATGGCTGGACTTCATTTGATATCTTTGGACGTGCTGTCAGGAGAGACCAGTCCCTGAAGGGACATCAAGTCCATGAAGGACATGATGCTTGGCAAAAAGTGGAGGATGGGCAATAAAACAGCTCGAACCAGTGGCTACATCAGTGGGCATAGTAACAATGGTGAGGATGGTTCGAGACCTGGCAGTGTTTTATTTTACTCCTTGTGTTTTTCTAGAACTGTCTTTCCTGGATGCACGAGGAAGGATAATTGTGCTTGTGGGAAGCAAATGCACAGTGGGCAGCGCTTTGGCCAACATAGGTACACCACCGGCACACAGTGCCCCCTTACTTGGCATCCAAAGTGACAGGATTTGTCTTTCCCCAGAGCTCTCCAGCCCTGGGGGAAGCGGCCCTGCCTTCGGCACACCGCCAGGGGGCAGCACTGCTGCTCTCTCACTGGCTACATCTGTGAGGACCCAGAGAGCAGCTCCTTTCTGCTGCTCTCCTCTCAGACTTCTGCCAGAAGCCTTGGCTCGTCCTGGATCCTCCCTTGATTCCCACTCTGCACCTTTGGGGACGCCCAGCCCATTAACTCTCTCCCATCCTTCCTTGCTGCCTCTTGTCCAGATGCCTGAGCTGGGCTTCAAGTAGTTGTAATGTTATGCTTAGGTGAGATGTGTTCAGCTTGTTTACTGTCTGTATACAAGAAAAGAGTGCAGCCCAAGACATCCACCCTTTTGTTCCTCTATGGAAAGCCTGTTACGTGTCATAGTCTTCTCTCTGTGCAGTGCTTTCCTCTGCTGCTGATGCTTTTACATGAAATAGGACTCGGTGTGTCACCGCTACAGGAAATTATCTCTGAAAAAATAATATGCCCAGAACTCAGAAACAGTGTCAGCTTGCATCTGGCATCATGGAAGCATCATGGGTGTGTTTCCATTCATTCGCTCCTGAGTGTCACATGTTAAACTCAGTGCATAGCATAAACAGCAGCAGGCACAATCTGAGACAAAGCACACCCTTTGCTGTGAAGCACATTCCGACTCCTGGCTGCCCCTGTGCCACAGAGTAGAACTGCCCCGCAGGGGCTCCCTAGCTGTCATCTTTACAGAGGCACATGGCCACACCTCCCTTTTGGGAAGCCACTGGGTAGGTTTGAACTTCAGGGTTGTAGTAGTTGATATTGTAGAGCCCTGGAGTCAGTTCGGATTCATAGGGGCCTGTGCACTAGAGAGAGAAACAAAGCCCAGTCCTGCGCCATCCTCGCACTTGTTACTGTATTTGAGCCGATTCTCGCAGCCACGGTGTCAATCCACCTAAGTAAGGGTCTTCCTCTTGTTTGCTAACCCTCTGCCAAAAATGATGCCCTTCTTGCAGGACTGGTTCCACCATAGTAATATGTCCAAAGTACCTGAGACAACGTCTCCGCATCCTCTTTCAGATCTCCTGCCTTTAGTTTGTCAGCTCACTTCGATGGAGTCGATGCTGAGCCATAGCGACTCTATGAGATCAGAGCAGAACTATCTCTGTGGGTTTCCCAAAGGCTAACTCTATGGGAGTAGAACGCCTCATCCTTTTCTTCTGAGGACTGACTGGTGGTTCCCCACTGCTGACATTACAGTTGACACCCAAGGCATAAGGTACTATGCCACCAGAAGTCCCTTGCCCCTGTGTAATAACCAACACCACCTACACACAAAACCCACCCCTTCTCTGTCAGTTTGATGTATGGTGATGGCTTGAGTTGCTATGATATTGGAAGCTACTAGGGGGAACCCGACAAAAACTACAATTTTTTCAAAACTATGCATTTAAATTTTTTATCCCCTTCATAGTACTCTCCATTACACTTCACACATTTGTCTAATCTGTGATTACATTCTTGGAAACATTTTTCAAACTCAGCAGTTTGGGTGACACCCTTGTTTTTTCCCCCCCTCTTCTGTGTTGTCAAACCACTGTCCTTCATTCATGGAAACAGAAAGAAGTCACATGGAGTGAGTTCAGGTGATTAGGATATGAGGGACAAGAGAGGCATGCTTTTTGGGGGGATGTTTTCATACTGTTATTTCTTTTCTCTTTTTTTATAATCAATTTTTGGGGCCTCATACAACTCTTATCACAATTGATACATACATCATATTTGTACATTCATTGCCCTCATCATTCTGAAAACATTTGCTCTCCACTTAATCCGCTGGCATCAGCTGATAATTATTCCCCATCCCTCATGAACCCTGAATAATTTCTAAATTATTATTTTGTCTTATCTTACACTATACAATATCTCCCTTCAGCCACTTTTCTGTTGTCTGTCCCCCAGGGAGATGGTTATATGTAGATCCTTGTAATCGGTTTCCCCTTTCTATTCCTCCCTCCCTCTACCCTCCTCGTATCGCCACTCTCACCACTGGTCCTGAAGGGATCATCCGCCCTGGATTCCCTGTGTTTCCAGTTCCTATCTGTACCAGTGTACATCCTCAGGTCTAGCTAGATTTGTAAGGTAGAATGGGGATCATTTTTGTTGTGGGGGAAGAAGCATTTAGGAGCTAGAGGAAAGTTGTATGTTTCATTGTTGCTACAGTGCACCCTGACTGGCTCCTCTCCTCCCTGCTACCCTTCTGTAAGGGGATGTCCAATTATCTACAAATGAGCTTTGGGTTTTCACTCCACACTCCCCCGTATTCACAAAGATATGATTTTTTTGTTCCGATGATGTCTGATACCTGATTCTTCCGACACCTCGTGATCACACATGCTGGTGTGCTTCTTTCATGTGGGCTTTGTTGCTTCTCAGCTACATGACCACTTGTTTAACTTCAAGCTTTTAAGACCCCAGAATGTATAACTTTTGATAGCCGACCACCATCAACTTCAGTCACCACATTTGCTTATGCACCCATTTGCCTCCAGCAATTGTGTTGGGGAGGTGAGCATCACGGAATGCCACTTTAATACAACAAAGTATTTTTGCATTGAGGGAGTACTTGAATGGAGGCCCAATGTACATCTGTTACCTTAATACTAAACCTATAAATATATGCATATAGATCTATTTCCCCATCGTTATACATAAATATATTTACATATGCACATGCCTTTATTTAGACCTCTATAAATGCCCTTTGCTTCCTACCTCTTTCCTTGATTTCCTTTTACTTTCTGATTGTCCCACTCTCATGTTCAGCCTTCATTTGTGTTTCAGTAATTCCTCTAGGTTACATTACTCTTGGTTACACTCTACCAAGCCTCCTACACCCTCCTCACCATCTATTTGGATCACTTGGTGTTCCCTTGTCCCTGGGTTTGTTAACAGCACTTCCTTTTTCCCTACACCCCCCTTTCCCATCTCCCTCCCCCAGCTGTCAGTCCCATTGTTTTCTCCTCCAGATTGTTCATCCAGCCTATCTCATTTAGACAGACCTGTGGAAATCATAGCATGCACAAAAACGAGACAGAGCAAACCCAAGCAACAAAATGAAACAAAAGAACAACACCACCACCAACAAGCCGATGACAAAAAGCAAAACAAAACACAAGAAAGAAAAGCTTTTAGTTAGTTCAAGGACTGTTTGTTGGCCTTTAGGAGTGTTTTCTCATAGAGTATGATGGGTCAGCTAGCCCTGGCCCCAAAGTCTATTTTTGGTATTCCCTGGGGACTTCGTTGCTCTGTTCCCCTTCCTGTTCTGTTGTACACCCTTAGTATTTTGCCTCGGTGTGCTGGGATCAGATCGGGCGATAGAGGCATGCTGTTTTTTTTGTGTGAGCAGGTGCACTGTCATGGTGGCAAAACCAGTCCCCTGTCTACCACTAATCAGTCCTTTTTATTTTAAATAAATCATTTTATTGGGGGATCTTACAGCTTTTGTAACAATTCATACACCAATTTGTATGAAGCACATTTGTACATACATTGCTATCATCATTTCCAAACATGTTCTTTCTCCTTGAGCTCCTTTTTTCCCCTCCTCCCACCCACGTGAACCACTGATAATTTATACATACTTTTTATTTTTATATTTTACGCCTCTGCTGTATCCCTTCACCCAAACTTCTGCTGTTTGTTCCCCTGGGTGGTGGAGTGGGGCTGTATGTCCATCATTGAGATTGGTTTCCCCTTTCTTCTGCTTCTCCCCCCTACCTTCCCTCGTGGTGTTGCTACTCTCAGTATTGGTCCTGAGGGGTTTATCTGTCCTGGATTCTGTGTGTCGGAACTTCTAGTCAATAGCAGTGTGCAAGCTCTGGTCTAGCCAGACAACTCAGACCTTCTTACACAATATCTTCAGAACCTCTATATAGGAAGCTTGATTAACAGTCTGACCTAGTGCAATGACTAAACTCCAAATGCACTATCACCCTCACATCAACAAAACCAAACAAATGAGCATCTTCTTGAAGTTTGAGTTCACTTGACGAGGTGTATTTGAGTGAGGTGATGATGGCGTCTTACACTGACTTGATTTATGTTTGCATTCTGGCTTGTGAGAAGAGCACAAGGTCTTGTCACCAGCAATGACCTTGGGAAAAAAGTGTGGGTGCACTAGCTCAGAGCAAGTTGCCAGATGCCTGCCCAAACAGGAGAATGTATATTTTGAAATGTGTACCCAGTGGAGCTTTGTACCGCTTGGTTTTTTGGCGGGGGTGGGGTGGGGGTGGGTGGAAGGCCGGCTACTCCTTTGTAGGTTAGATAATCTGAGATGTGCTATTTGAAATTTCCTGGGGCCAGTTTTAGACAAAACTAGAAAAGTTAATTTTGCTGTATGGAAAAATCTGACAGTCTGGAAGTATCTACTTTTCCTCACATGCCATCATTCCACTAGTAGCATTATTCTTAGTTAAAGCTCTCCTCTGTTCCTCCTTAGGGTTTCCCCCACTACCTGATGTTCCTTTTCTCCTACTCATCATCAAGGGACTTGTGTCCAAAGTGAGGACAGCAAATAAGAGACCCTCCTGACTCTCTGTTAAGAAGGGTGCTCTGGTGCATGCGTGTGTTTATGTGTGCACATACAATCGCATTTGAATTTTGTTGGAAGAGGCTTCATAGAGACAGAGAGTGACATGGTTAGAGCTGCTGCACATGTAGAGCACTGTACTCTATGGTGTTCTAATTCAAATGCATGTAAGGTCCAAGAGAGGTAATAGAAGCAAGTGACCAGGGTCAGGGAAGGCAGTAGGAGGAACTGAGGGAGCCTGAATGCCTCACACCCTGCAAGTTTCACTGATTCTTGGATGTGAGAGTACCAACCTAGTGCTGTGAAATCTTCGCAGTTTTCAGAGGCTTGGGGGATTTAAATTTTGTATGTAAAAAATAGACATCTAAATGCTTGTAATTTATTGATTTCGATAAACACACTGAATGCCAGTACTCAAGTCAAACAAACCAAACTGACAGCCATCGATTCTTTGCCAACTCATAGTGACCCTATTAGACAGGGTAGAACTGCCCCTCAGTTCAGCTCCCAGCCCTGGAGGCCCACCAGTTCCTCGTTATTATCATGAGGAATACTATTTTCACAAGAGCATTACATACCCCTAGAGACTAAACCATAAAGCCATATAGGCTTTGACCATCAATTCTGATATGCTTTTTCCTCAAACTGATGGGTCATTTGATGGAATCCTTGTATTACTTCCCTAACATAAAAATTAATCAAGCAAAGGAGATTCAGTGCTCAGTACTACAGCCCCCTATTTAGAGATTAACTCTTAAAAACCACCACCACCACCACCACCACCACCACCACCACCACCACCACCACCACCACCACCACCGCCACCTTATCTATGTTGATAAAAACTTGAGTAGGCTGTATAAATATCTCAAGTATTTAGGATAAAATGGATTCTTATTCTACTGTCACATATTTAGTTTGAGATATGTGTTTCCATCTGAACACAAATTAAATAGACCTCATTGACATCTTTTCAAAATGCCATAAAAATTAAATGATTACCTTAAAAGATACTCAGTATAATTAGGCATCAGAAAAATGTACATCAACACTAGAGCGAGATAGTGTTTCAACCCATCAAGATGACACTAGCCAAGAATATTAAAAATACCATTGAGTGCTGGAAGAATGAACAGATTTGTGTCAGAAGAACAGTCTGAAAGGTCCTTAGAAGCAAGCACGGGGAGACTTCACATGCTTTGGATATGTTATCAGGAGATGCCAGTCCCTGGAAAAGGCTGAAATGTTAGGTTCAAGTATAACAACAGTTTTGAAGATGGTGTAGGACTGCGCAGTGGTTCATTCTGCCTTGAGTTGGAACTGACTCAATAGCACCTAATGCTAAAAGCTAGATGCTTTTGATCCTAAATGAAAAGTGGATGGTCCAGCCTCCATACCAGCTACGTGGACAACTGCCCCTCCCCCCAGAAGAATTTACTTTAGAAGACGGCACTGAACTTGTAGCTAGGGGAGATGGACATGTCTGATCAGAGCACACAGGGGCAAATGAAGGGGGAGGAAGAGAGTGGAGCACACACTGGTCCACCAGGCTTGGAGGATGATTTTGGCACTCTGAACAGCCAAGGTACAGAGTGGACCATATGGCTGATCCCACTATGAGACATGCCATCCCTTGCTGGCCCAGAGCCCTATGGGGACAATACCGGAGACTCTGTGTTGGGACTGACCCGACTGGCCCTCCAACACGGAGGTAAATCACTAAAAGCATGCAGCAGAGCAACCATGGGAGCAGAGCGGGTAGTCCCTGAGGGAGTACAAAGGACAGACTCTGGGGCCAGAGCATGATACGCCATCAGACCTGACTGAAGGACACACCTATAGAAAAAAAAAATCAGACCTTGATCTATTTACAGGTTTTTCTTTCTTAAAAATTTTTTTTGTCTTTTAATTAATTTACTCTTTTATTGATCATTGGTTTTCTGTTGTTGTTTTTTTGTCATCACACTGTTCTCACCCATCGCCTATCTTGCTATGGTTTGATTTTTGGTGCATATTATTATCTCAACAGATCTATCTAGATAAGATAGGCTGGAAGAATAGTCTGGAGGAGAAAACAACAGGACCAATGGTTCCCGGGGACATGGGAGAGAGAGAGGAGGGGGTAAGGAGGTGATGCTGACCAATCCAGCGACAGGGGAGCAACAAGTAATCCAAAATCCGTCGCAAGGAGGGTGTGAGAAGCCTGGTAGGTATTCAGCAAGGGCAATGTAACCAAGAGAAATTACTCAAACCCAAGTGAAAGCTGAGCATGATAGTCGGACAAGAGGAAAGTAAAAGTAAATAGAGGAAAGAACTAGGTGACAAAGGGTATTTCTAGAGGTCTACATACTGGCATGTACATATGTAAATATATTTATACAGGAGGGTTCGTAAATAGATCAACGTGCATATATTTATAGACTTAGTATTAAGGCAGTAGATGGACATTGCCAAATACTTACTCCATTCAAGAACACGTTATATTAAATTGGCATTCCATGATGAACACCTTTCCAACATGATGGTTGAAGAAAAATGTGTGCACTAGCAAATGTGGTGAAGAAAGCTGATGGTGCCTGGCTATCAAAAGTTATAGCATCTGGGATCTTACAGGCTTGAAAATAAAGAAGCGGCCATCTAGCTTAGAAGCAACAAAGCCCACATGGAGGAAGCACACCAGCCTGTGTGACCATGAACTGTTGAAGGGATCAGATATCAAGCATCAAAGAACACAAAAATCATGTCATTGTAAATGAGGGTGAGTGCAGAGTGGAGACTCAAAGCCCATTGGTAGGTAACTGGACACCCCTTCCTGAAGGGATGTGGGGAGGAGATAAGCCAGTCAGGGTGCAGGGTAGCAACAATGAAACATGTTTCCTCTAGTTCCTAAATGCTTCCTCCCCCCACTATCATGATCCAAATTCTACTTTACAAATCTGGCTAGACAAGGGGATGTACAGAGAGATCGCCTTGGAGATTGGGTGGATGTTCCCACAGTAGCGTGGAGCCTCACAAGTGGTGGTCAGGCGTTTCCCCCAGTCACTTGTAGGACCTCAGGATTTAGGCTGGGGATGCCCCCACTTTTTATAGGGGAGAACAACCTGTGGCCTGGTGTGTGGGAGAGGACCAGCGTGAATTCCCCAGCTGCTTGCCACACCAATAAGTGGGGGGTGGGAGCTCCCTCAGTTGGGCCTTCAGGTTTGCCCTAGGCAGAGGGGAGTGGCCTGGAGACAGCTATTGTCTTGTGATGGGAAAGAGAGTGAAAGGAGAGGAAAAAGAGAGAAAGAGGAAGACACAGACTGGGGCAATAATGCCAACCAGACTGACAACCACTCACCCACACACAACTAAAATGCACAGAGTAAACAAAGGTGACAACAGTAAAAAAAAAAAAAAAAGAAAAGAAAACAACTAAAAAGGAGAACCAAATCTGTGGAGGCTGTGGTAGGAAGTAGAGAAGAGCTAGATGGAGCGGAGAAAAGCAGAAAACCTGTAAGAAGAGCCCAATAAAAGGAAAAAGAGAGAAGAGAAAAGGAAGGAGGAGGAGAGAGTATTTTTTAAATGGTTAAAGAAATAACTGCCCCTGTGTTATGCTGTGTGTAGCTCTGACTCGTCCTGTGTGCAGTACTGTCTTAGGGGTCAGGCTGCCCACTAGGAGGACAGGGTTGCCCTAGGCAGAGTGTAGGGCTCTGGAAACCAGCAGTGGTATGTGCAAGCAATGAGAGGGAGCAGAGAGAATCGTACAAGCTAAGAGAGAGGTGAAGAAAGCAAAGACAGAAAGAGGAAAGAAAGAAAAAGAGAAAGAAGGAAATAAATCCAACTGAGTTCACTGAGTTCACTAAGGTTGGCTGTGATGGTAAAGAGCAAGGAGAGAGAGAAGGAGGAAATAAAGTATAAAGTAGTAGCTGATCCCTGATTGCTTGGATGAAGGGCCAGAGCGGTTTAGACACTGCTCCAACATGGCAGGGCAGTGTGCCCTTTTAATGCCGGGACCCAGTGGTGCTGGGCAGAATTGCCCTAGTTGACGAGATCACCTTAGAGGCATGACGGAGGTTTCTTCAACGGTGCAGCGCACTGTAGGTGTTTGTCCCAGGTGCCTTGTGTGGTGTACAGCACTCCCACACAGGGCAGGCTGGAGTGCCTCCTGCTATTTGGGTTGATTTGCCCTAAGCGGAGGGAAGTGACCTGGAAGCCTTTAGTGGCATATGAGAGGAGAGAGTGGGAGAGAAGAGGAAAAAGAGGGGAAAAGGGGAAAAAAGAGGGATAAAGAAGAAAGCGAGTAAATAAAAGCCCAACACCAACCTGAGCACGTTGAAACTGAGTGCGGTGGAAAAGTTAGAAGGGCTAGTGAATAAAGTGAGAATAAGTAGAGCAGTGGGTAAGGAGGTAATGATACTTGATCACCTGTCCTTGAGGCCAGAGGAATTCCAACTCTTCCTCAAGGTCACGGGGTCATGGACTTGTAAGGTCTCTCTCTCTGGCCTAAATTCCAACCCCAGTCCTTGGCTCCCCGCGAGAAAAAGTTCATGCGGAAGCCAGGCTCGTGATCCAAGTGAATTTAATGAGAGTTAAAAGAAGCTTCAGGTTTTACAAGGCACCCATAGGATTCCTTTGACCATGGGGCCTGGCAGAGACTGCCTCAGGTCATGCAAGGATCTCTCTCCTCCCAGGAAGACGACCAGACCACCCCTCTCCCTTCTGGTTCCTGCCTTTTCAAGGGTTCCCGGGGAGGCTGGTGAAGGACCCCAGGTCAATCCCATTGGCTGAACTGCAATCATCTGGCCCAGGTGGGCTGCTCCAGGTGCAACATCCATCGGAGCCCACGGGCAGGAAAATCCAGCTTTCCTATGCTGGCTCTCCTGGGCATGCGTTAATGGACTTTCCCATCCCTGATGTAGGGTTCCACAGATGCTGTGTGAGATTACTTCAAAAGCAAGATCGCGCCCGTGGCCAGGGGTCACTTGGGTGCTGGAGTACCTGCCTTGTGCTGCATGTAGCACTGCAGCAGGGGCTGGGAGGGGGCACTGGGGGGCTCCCTCAGCCCCGTCTAGGGCTCCAAGACCGGCAGGGCCTCCCCAGCTATGTGTAGAATCACTGAGAGGGAAGCTTGTTGTCCTATCTAGACTGCTGATGCTTCCTAGATCAGAGGATTTTCTTTTTTATCCCTCTGGCCAGCTAGAATGAAATTGTCTCCCACAGTCTCTGGGCTACAGCTCAGTGCTGTTTAAGGCTGACACTGCTACAGCGGGTCTTTGTTATGGTAAAAGCTGCCAGGCCCTGTGGCTGAGTTCTGGCATTCCTTAGCTAGGTTGCTTCTTATGCTGATTTATGTTAAGGGACTCCCCTATGTGGTGCTCGGAGCTGAGCAACCAGACTTGGGTTTGAGTTTTAAACCAATCATTTATGTTTCACCCTTAAAAAAAATTCTACTTGTGATGTGCTCAGATTTGGTGGCTGTCAAGCTGACCCCCAGAGGGGGAGATGCAGCTTATCAGGGGGGTTGTTTGCTAGTCGGCCAATTGGAACTAAATTTGCTCCCTGGACTCCCGACTTTCTGCCTTTTTCTCCCACACCATGATCTTCCTAAGGTAATAATATATTTTTTCTTCTACTCTAAATTATGGCTACCCACCACCAACCCCTGACCGTGAGCTCAAGGCATCCAACCGCATGGAGAGCTCAGTGTGGGGTTCCCCTCGTGTCTGAGATTCTGCCCCCTCTCAGGGCGTCCACCTGCAGGGATCCCTGCTCCAGGCAAGGGCATATCTGGCACCTGCCACTTCGTCAAAATTATAGTGCTTTAAAGCATTCTTGGTTTGCTTTGTGAGTGGAAATCCCACAAAAGAAGGGGTTCAGGAGAAACCCTGTTACCCTAGTTCTAATTTCAGAACTCCACCTCCCCGTTTCCTTCACCTAATTTCCTATTTTTCTGGTCTGGCAGCAGGAGCTCCAGATAGATGGGTCCTATCTGGTCGCCATTTTCTCTGAATCCCTCCATCTATTTTTTTTACACTCTTAAAAAGTACAAAACATTTACTCTACAAGCGCAAACAGATTTTCAAAAGCAGGGAAAAACCTGAACGTTCAGTACATGGTTCAATCGTCTTTTCATCTCTGTGCCCTAACTATGCTGAGCTCCATGGAACTGCATGGAGGGGAGCTATTCTGGCGTCATCGAGCCAAGTGAGTGTTTTGAATTACCTCAAGTGAATATTTGACTGGAAAGCATAGGGTGTAAAAAAACCCTGAAATCAGTTGGTGCACATCCATCACAAAGAACAGGGCCTTGTACTTAAACCTTTTTTCCTGAAAATAAGCAGCCATCTAAGTGAGATATCAACTAAGGCCGCCCAGAACAAGCAGCACAGCCAGTGTGATGCCAGGGTGATAAATAAGAGAATCTCAATCTGCAGGTATGAACAAGAATCAGAGCTTAAGTTCGGAACACCCAGTTTGCAAAAGGACTCAAATGCACATGTGGGGTGAATTCCCTCTGACCACAGTCCATGGACATGAACAGATACAGTTAAGTTCAAATGTAACACCTGATCATTTGATCTCTTCAGACTAATTTTAATTTGGTTCCAGTTTTTAGTATTTTTCACTTTCTGTTCGATTGAGGTTTTTCTCTCTTTTATCATTGTTAGTTTTTCTTTTCTACTTGTTTCTTGATTTTGTTTTGTATTTTTTTTTAATACATATGAAATCCAGGAGAGGTAAATCCAGAGAGACACTAACAGAATTAACAATCACCTAGGGACAGGCAGGGAAGATTTGGGGGAGTGAGGGGGGGGGGCTAACAAAAATGAATATAAAAGAAGGAAATGATGTAAACCTGATTGTGGTGAGGATTACACAAATCTTAATATGACTGAAGTATTGAATGATATATGTGAATTATATGAGAATTAAAATAAAACAAAAGCTGAGGTCAGAGATAGGGCAGCAATTTAGCCCTGAATCTTTTGGTGAAGATTGAATGTCATTTTGTGCCAAGAGCCCATTTTTCCACTCATGAAGTTTGGGGAACCGGCCATGCTCCTTCATCACTTTTCTTACCTCAATAAATGGGTACAGTTCACTCTTCTCCCTTTTCTTCTCTGTCACATACTTTGCAGCAGTCAGGGGAACAGAACTTACAGTCCTGAAAGGGATCCATGAGTGTTAGTCCAGGTAGACTAGAGAAACAAATCCACACTCAGATGTGTATAGGAAAGACCTTTATATACAAGAACAGTTGTATATTGAGAAAGCATTCCAGCCCAACCAAGATCAAGTCCATAAGTCCAATATTAGCCCATGTCTGATATCAATCTATAATGTTCTCTTCAGACTCATGAAACACCTTCAATGACCCCAAATGCAGGAAGATCACAGGTCAGTAGTTGCAAAGTCTTCTGCATCCAGTGGTGGTAGAAGCATCTCAGCTTTGGCAGGGTCTCCATGTGGCTCCTCCAGTTCCCAGGGCATGGGTTCTATCAGTGTGGTGCCATGTGTCTTGTTAGTAGGACATCTCTCAGGGAATGAGCAGAAAGATAGTCTCCTGCCTCCAAGGAGGAAATACCAGATTTCCCAGAACCCTGACGGGAAGGCCAGGCCCACAAAGAGGCCTCATTGGCCATAACCCAATAGAGAGACTAGAGTCTACCCCTTCACTCTTAATCCTCTCAAGTCCCAAATTGACACCAGATTGTATAACTACAACAGACCACCCCTTGTCCATTTGACATTTTCACAAAATTCTTTAGCCGTATATAATTTCAAAACAATAATAGAATCATATCAGTATCTAACAGTATAATATGAAAATGCATACATTTCACTCCGTGCCACCCTCCTTTAAACATAATATTCTGTAAGTGATGAAACAAAAATATCCTATGCTTAACAATTGCAGGTAAGGTACACCCACATATTAATCCTATAATTCTATGAATATATTCCAGTATCTATGAAATCTTGTAAGCTAGCCACTTCACGCCTTTATCTGGCCCATTTTGGCTATCCAGTTTCTCTACTGCCTACTTCCATCAACCCAGTGCTCTGAGGAGACAATCATATTCTTCAATATAAAGAGTCTTCATGCCAGTTGGAACCTTGTGAAGTCCACATCCACAAGAAAGTCAAAGCAGGACAGTTCGTCTATACAGTCTGCAGCAGTATATACCAGTGCACAGGCTCAACATTCTTCTCTTCATCTGGTCGGGTTCGGGTCAAGTCAATGTGGGCTCCCTCTCTTGGCCTCACTTCAGTGTCCATTGGTCGCATTGCCTTTAGGCCTTGGCCCCATCACCAATTCTCCACAACTCTAGTCCCCTCAGAGTAGGTCATGGACTTCAAACGAGTCAACCTGCTCTCATCTTCTTCTCTACTGCCTGTAAACCAGGTCCACGAGTGTCAGTGGTCAGAATGAACCCGCTGCTCTATTGCTGCTATTCTGCCACTTTCACTCAACAAGCAGATCCA
Source organism: Tenrec ecaudatus (assembly GCF_050624435.1). Lineage (NCBI taxonomy): Eukaryota > Metazoa > Chordata > Mammalia > Afrosoricida > Tenrecidae > Tenrec > Tenrec ecaudatus. The sequence goes on along the minus strand of NW_027457586.1, from coordinate 190,255 downwards.
GGTGGTCACCTAGCAATCATTTCAGGCTTCTACAGGCTCCCTTGAATGTTCAGTACTAGAAAGGAGTTTCTTCAGGCTTTGAGATTTTTTTCCAGTTTCTGACAAAAACCACTATTCAAAATTCAAATATTACAAAAGTTCCCTTTTAATGCACATGAAGCTCTTCCTCACAGTGGGAGCAGTGCACAGAAACGGACCTTGATGCTGGGCTGCTCTGTGCGTGCTTTGGTCAGTTGGGAGCTGCTGATTCACAGATTCACTTCACGTGGATGAAGATGCTTGTTTGCTTCCCCGTGAGTTTATCGCGCTTCAACAGAGAAGAACCCTGTTCTTGGGTTTTGCCTCTGCCTTGCTCCTAGCACCGCTGGAATAGAAAGATTACAAATGATTTTTTTGTTGTTGTTTTAAAAAACAGAAAAGAAATGCCGTGTACCTGTTAGGTAAGTAGAGGCAGAACTGAGGGTGGTCGCTGTGCATGCCAAACCTCCTCCCCATCACAGACAGTTGAAAGCTGCTTCAGGCTGGAAAGATGCACACATTTAGGTCCTTGTGACAGGAAGCAGGTCAACCTGGGCGGGCCCCCATCTAGACCAGGTGGGCTTAATTCAGTCAATGGGGTCAAACAGTACCGTCAGCCATGCCTACCAACAGGGTATGGGTGGGGGCCTCCCACCAGCTGTCATGCAACCCAGCGCGCGTGGGCTGTCCAGTCCGCCCCCACCCCCCACGAGCATATTTGCCTCTTCTATCCTTTATAAAGTCACTTGGATCACAAACTAGGTTTCTGCGTCAATTGGTTCTTGTGTGAAGCCAAGGACAGAGGTACATTTCTCCCAGAGAGAGCCCTCACATAACCAAATCAGATTATAGCCTTCAGTGTTAGGGTTCCAACGAATTTTGGGGGAATATCTCAAGTGGTAGTGGTAAGGACACAACTCAATCCATATTATCTCTTTATTTTGCTCAGCCAGATGCTTGCCCTTTGAGCCTGAATTGTTGCAAGGCTTATTACCCCATCAAGTGTTCCCAGAGCAAGCCCTAAATGGGCAGTAGTCACACACAAGGAAGATTTGCAGGGGACACTGTTAAGAATGATTAATGCTTAAGTGTTCCTTGTCTCCCCAAATGTACCATCTGGCAGAAAATTTGTTAGATCTCTCTCCTGGGAGAGATATACCTCAGCTCTTGAATAACTCTCCTGGTCATAGAAGTCAAATTCCAAGCTTTTCATCCAACATTCATAAAGCTAAATAAATGTTACATAAACCTAAGTTCTCTATCTTGGATAAGACAAAGTAAAACCATGACTTGAGAAGGTTTTCATTGAGGACAGAGACAACTTCAGATATTCTAAGCCTATGAAATTGGTCATGATTCAGGCAACTTGCCAAGGAAGCAGGTAATACCTAGGTGGGAGGTGGAATGAATAAGAACTTGCACTAAGATTCCATTCCATCAGGTGCAGCTGGTGACTTTGGAGGCCCAGAGCAGGCAGTGGGAGAGAGAAGACCAGAGCAGGGGAGGGATGTGATGAGCTGGAGGGTAGAGGGAGGGATTATGTGTTGTCCTGCTGTCACCTCCCACCCCACTGTGACCCTTTAGTGATGTGGGCCCAGGTTTGTGATGCAAGTGGGTTTGAAGCCAGAGGGGACTCAGAGTGCTCAGTTGCCTGAGTGCAACCGCTGTATCCAGAAGATGGAGGAGATTCTCTTTCTGCTGGAACAGAAAAGTGCTTCCTGGCTGACCTACCAATACCCCACCTGGTTCACTGTTTTGACCTTGGGCATCCTGTATGGAGTGGGTTGCTTCTTCCTGGTCCTCCCCTTCCTTCCAAATACTCCACCTGTGCGACCACCCAGGAAAAGGATAAAGGTAAGAAATTCTCAACCCAGCCATAGGAGAGATTGATTTTTCCTTGTTTTATAAATTTTTCCTTTCGTAATTAATTTCCTGATAGGGGAAATCTCAAGAAAGAAGAGACCATCAGCCCTGGCTTTGGAATGTTGATGAGGGCTGGTGCGTCCTTACTCACTGTTAGGACTTTGTTCACTGCATTGGTATCATTTTATCCTTGCCGGCTTATGTTGATTTTCATTATTTCTGTTGGCTTTCCCTGTTTGTGAAGCACAGGAGGCGTGGATGCATCATGATCATGGACACAAGGGTTGACAGAGTTGCAGGTGGAGAGATCTCATGGCAGAGGGAGGGATTGTGAGATCAGCAGTGTGGAGAACTTCCCCATCGGGAAGCTAGGGAGTGAAGGGGGATTGATTTCAAGACGAAAAAATGAAGGAGGCCAGAGGGGACAGAGAGCTTTAGACCTGACTGTGATTACACAACTCCTTTTGAAGGCAATTTAACCATGGAGGGGGGGGGGGTGTTGTTCTAAAATGGATATGGTAATCATTGATTGTACCATTGCCCTTGATCTGATTGAACGACTGAACTATTGACTCGTATGATATGTAAATCATTTGCCAGTCAGATGAGCATTCAAAAATATTTCTCTTTGAAGATCTCAGACCTCCCATCTCTAGTTGTTATAGAGGGCAATAGGTAAAAATCCCCAATATAGTGACGCAGTGGCTAAGGACTAGATGACTAGACATTTCAAAGGGCAGCTCTCATCACTGGGTCCTCAGTCTCTTTCCTTGAGCTCCAGTCTCTGGGCCAAGGCTCCTTTTCTGTCTGGGCTAATTGAGAAAGCATGGCTGACCCCGGGGAGGAAGTGGTCAAGGGCTGGCCCAGAGCTTCAGCCTCCATAATCAAAATCTTGCCCACCAGAACACTGAGTGCTGAGAGTGTGTGCTCTCCGTGAGCAGAGGAAGGCTGACGGAAGAAATGCACTCTAGGTCTCACACAGAAGCTGGTTTCTGGGCTTTAGTCATTCCATGGAGATTGTCATTCTTCTAATCACCAGTAAATGCCTGCAGTTTGTCACAAAGAACAGACGCAGGATTGGATTCCAGCCTGACTTCCTCTCTTGTGCCCCAGCCTCAGGTGGAGACAAGGAGAAGCAGCAGGTCAAGGGACAAAGGTGACGCTCTGAAAGGTAAGGTTCTGCCCATTCAACCAAACTCTGTAAGCTCTCCTGTCCCCTCCTCTGCAGGATGCCAGTGGCAACAGCCCGTCTCTCTCAGGTAATAATCCTGAACAAAAGGATACTGTGGATGGAAACAGAACCCAGATATTTCCCAGATGTACAGGAGGGGCCTAGAATGGGATGAAGGCTGGCCAAGGTAGGACCCAGTAGGGAGCAGTGGGGGTGTCAGGAGCAGATTCTGGTGGATTTGGAGGTGGAACATTGAGGGGTAACTGCGATAAGCTGTGTAACTTTGCCAAGGTTCAGATTGCTCACTGAGACCCCACAGACAATATTGGAAACCGATGCTCCTTGAAATGCCAAAGCACCTCCTGCCCGTGGGAGTAAGCTATCATTTGACCTTGAGCTCTGGAGAGTCCAACGTCCTAAGTGCACAGCCCGTGTGACATTCCTTTCGGTCCTCTGGGAGGGCTGCACCATAACGGTTCTCTTGATTTCCAGTTTTCCGAAGCTTCCTGCAAGAACTATATGGCGCTCAGAACCTGCGTTTGCGTCTTAGGCAGAAGTAAGTAACCTTCCTGCTTCACCGCGGGGTGCATCTTCCAACCAGGGTGCCTGTGTGGCCTCGGGCTGCAGAGCAGCTGGGATGCGCTGGTTTGGGGGACACTTTCAGGGATGGGCAGAGAATGACAGGAGTCCCGGGCAGTGGGGTGGGGCAGGAAGAGCAGGCCATCAAGGCTTGGGGAGGGGCTGAGCTTGCACCGACCCTTGCTAGCCTGCTAGGTCTCTTGCCCCTTCAGTCCTGGCTGTAATCTGGTCCTTCTGTCTCCTGCAGCCACTTGGGAAACCCACTTGACACTGGCAGCTTTGGTCAACAGAAAGCTCAAGCCCTCTCTGGTAGCTGGCGAAATAGAGGTACGGCTGAAGTCCACGTCGGTACGCGCGCCCCACACGGTTCTGCGGCTCATCCATTCCGGACACCTAGGTCTCAGAACTCCACCCTTCCACGGGCCCAGATGTGCATCTCAACTTCTCAAGTCTTACCCGCCTTGAGTCAATCACCAAACTGCGCACATTCCCATGAACCTGACAGTCTTTCACCCACACCACTGGCTCTTCCCTCACCCAGTGCCAAACCCCCGGATTCAAAGGCCTACCTGCAGCCTCCAAGCACTCTCTGGGACTCACCAGCCCCGCACCCCACAGGGACTCATTCTCAGAATGACTTGTTGGCAAGGCCCAGGCAGAGCCCATCTCCACACAACCGCTGCTCCACACCTGCCATGGCAGCCATCACAAGTCAGGATCCCACAGGCCTCCCTACTGCCTCCCCACCCCAGTGTTGGGCAGCTGCCAAGAACTTACAGCTTCCCTCCTTGGAATACTTTGGGTCTCTGAAAGAGCACTCTACCTGGCACCCCCAAGAAGACACCTTTCGGGAAGGACCCACAAAGAGGCAGGGGGAAGTAGGGAGGCCCACCTTGCTCAACCCCAATGTCCACAAGCTGCTGGAAATAGAAATCACAAAGGCAGAGAAATGGAATATTTGGGAAGAAAAAGGAAAGGGTGTATCAGAATACCATCTGCAGGCCTTAAATATGTTGAAGGCACTCGATGGGGAGCAGATCACTGCACCTCCCCAGCCCTTCTGGAATGCCAGCATCAAAGCAGAGCAGATACCCAGCGCTCAGAAGCATTTTCCACAAAAATTCAGTGAGTTTTTCTGGGGTCTACCTTTTCTGCACAGCGAGTCTCTGGCAGCTGCTCTCAGGGTCTCTGGATCCACCCTAGAGTTTCCCACTGTCTTATTTAATGAAATTCCTAATGCCTTACCAGCTCAAATGCAAGCTAAAGAGTACCCACTCTTGTTGCAACGTCACTCCTTGCCCTACACTGAAGGCCGATTCCAACTTTTACTTCCAACTGCATGCCAAGCCCAGGCCCCACCGCCTGCTACAGTCCTGACTCCGCCCAGTCCACAGCCCCGTGGCCCACTCGCAGTACCTTTTCCTCCTCCTCACAAGAGTCCCTGTGATGAATCCTGTCTTACCGTCCACACTAAGTCCCAATCACGCATTCCAAATTCACTTCAACAGCTGGAAAGCCATTTTTTAAAGAAACAACAGGAAAGTGAGAGTTCTTTACCCTTTATGATACCACCACCCCAGGAAGCTTTTTGTCTTCGCAAACCCACTCATCCCCAGGACAATCAGAAGGTCCAGACCCCAAAGACAGACACCAAGCTTCCTGGCTGCTTGAAGCAATCGGAGCTCCACCGCCAAGAGAACTTCCCTCAATTGCAGGGGCCCCTCGGCAATGGGACTCTTGAGTCTCTGACACTAAAGCAGCCTCAGGAAAAATGGCCAGGGACTTGTCTGGATATGAAGCAGCCCGAATGCTCCTGCTCAACACCTGGAGACAAGCAGGGGAAGAATGTAATGAAGACGGTGTCCCCAGGAAGATGCACACACCCTGGACCGTCGCTTGCGTGCTGCAGAGCCGGTGTCCAGCTGAGGAACAACTCGGTCAATGGACAAGGGAATTACTTGAGGAAAATATCCAAATGTAATCTATCTCTCTGGGGATCAGGAAACTACTGCCCAAAAGGAACTCCGGGAGCCGACTCAAAGGAGTTAAGTGATTTGAGGATACACAAGGGGATTAACGCAGGAACTTACACCCTAAGGGGTCCAAATAAAATCCTACTGGAAAACACCCTGAATGTCCACATGTGCAGGAAGGTGGAGCAGATTAGAAAGGATCAGATCCCTGGCATTGTTTGCCGTTCATGTCTTGCGACCACGCACGCTTTGTCTATTTCCCTGACCCACCCACATGTTGTCAATGTGGCCTCCTGGGGAGAGCTGGAAGATCTGAACACAACGCAGAGCCTTTCCTTTCTCAGCCCGGGCACTCAACAGGTGCTGGACTCGCATATCGTAAGGCTCCAAATGAGGCAGAGGTGGTGCATGCCCCTCAAAGTCCTTGAGCCCACAAACCTCTGTAGGACAAGAAAAGACAACGCAATGTCCTTTCCAAAGTCCACCTGCTTAGCCACCCCTAAGTATTGAACTAACCTAGTAACTGAGGCTGTCAAGGTCCTGGGAGAACCCTGTCAGGCAGACTGGGGAGAGAGAGTGACCACAAAGAAATCAAGCCCTACCCTGGAGAGTCCTTTTGCTGATTGCTCCCCTACAGAGGAGCCTGTTCAGGGAACCCCAGCCTACCCCCCACTTGATAATGACAGTGGATGCTCATTGGCCCTCAGGCAGCCGTTTCCAGCCTTCATGCCCAGTATCCTTGGCAGAACCTTCCAGAATGAAAGTGTCCAGAGAGAGAGCCTAGAGCAAACCTCAAATCCAGTACTGACCAGCAAGGGGTCAAGGAAAGAGGGTGCTAGTTGTGCCCCAGGAGGCCCCAGATTGGAAGTGAACTCTGAATGTCCATCTTCAAGAGCCAAAGAGACAGGGTTGGTGGTGGTCAAGAAGTCCTCTTCAATAGAGCTAGACGATAGAGACACTTTCAAAACCAGTGTGCTGGCAAAATCTCAAACCAATGATGTGGACCCGGGGGTGCTTCGAGGCTCTAGGATGTAGTAAAAGTTTCCTGCTACCTGGAAAGTGTGCTCCAGTTCCTGAAAAGCCAAGCCTTACAGCACGAGTGTGCAGTGAGATTAAGCTCCAGGTGGAGGTAGAGGCAGAGGATGGTTCTCCATGCTGTCCTGTTGACGGGCTCCTTCAGGACTGCACCACTGATGTGCTCACTGCCACCAATGTTTTGCCTTCTCAGGTGGTCCATTGCCTCCCCCAGCATTTGTTCACTGGGGATAAGCCAATATGTCAAGGGCCAAGTGGCTTCGTGGTGGCTAGAGCAAGTTACATGGGGCAGCAGAAGCTCAAAAGCCCCAACCTTCAGGACCCCTCGACAAGGAGAAGGAAGGATGCTGTTCCCACTGACAAGAGGGAGACTCATAAATGGCCCAATCCAGAAGAGCATGGAAAAGGATTAGTGGGAAGAGGCATCTCCCAAGTCTGTGGGTTAAGCCAGCCTGTGCAAGACAAGGCATTGGCTGAGTGCCTTGAGATCAAGTCCTCACAGCTCCCACCAGAGAAGGGACAGCTTCCTGCTGAGGGCCACAGCAAAAAATGGAGGAAGCACTTTGTCCAGTGGATTTGCTCCAGCAAAAAATCTACAGGACACGGTGATCCTTTGCAAAAAGGAAAGCCCGTATTACCCTGTGGTCACAGCCTTGGGCCCCTTCAAAGACAACCAGTGTCTCCTAACAAGGTCACGGAGGCTCAGGTGCTCACGACAGATGTTGGCCAAGTCCTAGAGGGGACACCAGGCTGTCATCAGGAGTATCTTGCGTCAACGTTATGTCCACGAAAAGAAGCGCAGGCCTCAGTTAATGGATGTTCCTCCAGCTGCAGGGCTCCTTTCTTTGTAGAACACAGGAGAGTGGCAAGTGTGAGACCCTGCCTCCACCAGGCGATACCTGACTGCCAGAGCCTTCCCACCACGAGCACCTGTATCAGGGATGTATTCACAAATTTCTGTCCGTTCAGGGGATTCAATATCAGAAGCCACACTCAGGCATTGCCCCCCAGGGTGTTTGTGTGCCCAGTCAGCTTGCAGCAGCAGAGGCGGAGGAGGTGGGCTTACTCCAGTTACCCTTACCACTGCCCACGTCACTGTCTTCGAGAATATGTCTTATCTGGCAAATTAGAAGACGCTTCTTCTGCTCTGATTAGTAGGAAAGTATCCATGCCAGCCACTTTAGCCTGTTCTGCACAGGCTAATGGCTTCTCTCAGCCATGATATTCATTGTTCCATAATAGAGATTTTCCCCCTCCTACATTAAAGTGTGACTTCTGTGTTGCATGGCGGGATCTAGAGGGGGTGTCATGTGTGTTAGTCTGTGTAGACTAGAGAAACAAAATTCATACACTCATATTTTATGAGTTTTATATAAAGGTTAAGTGAACATTGAAAAGCATCCCAACCCAGTTCAATCTAAGACCACCAGTCCAATAGTATCCCATGTGTCTGACACCAATCTACAAAGTCCTCCTCACAATCCAAAAACACACGGGGAGACAATGACTGCAGGAGGAAATTGTAGTCCGTGCGCTGGCAGGTTCTCCATGAGGCTGCTGCAGAAACCAGGGCTGCAACAGGGTAGGTCCATGCGGCTTCTCCTCAGGGATCTCCCAGGAAATGAGTCTTTCCAGCTGCTTTAGGGACCTAACAAATGCATATCCACCCTGGTGGCACTATCAGAGAGCAAGAGACCAGAAAGGCTAGGCTCACAGAGCCATTGATCTCCCTGCCCTTCAATTAACCCCACATGAGTTCATTGACGAGGTTGGCATAATATACCTTTAACTATGTTAGATACTGCGTCTCCTTCTCTGAGTGCTAGCTCTGACTTCTCAAAGGGCAGGGCTCTGGAGGAGGTTTTCAGCAGTGTTTCCCACCCACTTCCATCCCAAGTTCTTCATTTTGCACCTCTTATGATTTATGGTAACACCCCTACTGTGAAAACCTCAGAAGGTCCCAACACAGTGAAGAATGTTCCCTGGTGCCATTACTTTGTCTTCAACGTTATGTGGCTGCAGTTGATAGGTTTTGAGAGGCGCAATCCAGCCAAGAAATTCCATCGAGGGTCCAGAAGAGGTTTAGACCAAAGTAGCGTCTCATGGTACCAAGCAGGCATGAGACATGTGGCGGCCTGTCTAAGTCCCACATGTGCATTTGATGAAGGCTGCCAAGTTTGGCATGGAGGTTCCGCCTCAATACACCTGTCACAAAATGTGAAATGACATATTTTGCTACCTTTGCCTCTCTCCCAGCCTAGGGTAACCTCCAGGATGGAAGTCCCAGGTCTGACACATGTGGGTGGGAACTGCTAGGGAGGCTGCCAGCGGGGGACTCTGCTCACCCACTGCACCAAGGGAAAATCCGGTTCACAGCTCACATGCCTTCCTCTGTATATAAACCCGGAGAAGGAGCAACAGCTTAGGCTGAGTGGTACAGGATGAGCGTCTGTGTAATAACCACTAATGGTTAGGCACCATGGACACAGGGTAGGGAAGGATACAGTGAAGAAGAATATGAAGCGTTGGACGTAGCAAAGGGGGCCAAAGAGCATGAGGATCCCCAGAAATGACGCAAGACACAAGCGGAGCTAACACAGGCTTACAAAGGGGAATCGGCCAGGTGCTTCACCCCAGCTTTAGCTAGCTGCCCCCACAGCAGAACTTTATCTCCTACAGAGAGCACTGGGTTGGATAGCAAAGGCACAGCTTTCAAGCAGGGAAGGTTACTTTCTCAATACTATCTTTAGTGGGGCGACAAACTGTTATTTTACTTGATTTCCATCTCCTGACTGGGGGAAGGATGAGTTGATAGCCAGGGTGGGGTAGAGTGGGGATGAGTCAATAACAGGGTGCCAGGACTCAGGAAACATGACCCCAGGCTTTTGGGCTTCACACATGCATACACACACGCGTCCGCGCTCTAGGAATGTTCTCACGAAACATGACCCCAGGCTGGTGGTCTTCACATGCACACACACGCGTGCGCACACACACACATACATGCTCTAGGAATGTTCTCAGCAAACATGACCCCAGGCTGGTGGTCTTCACACACACACACACACACACACACACACACACGCACACACACACGCTCTAGGAATGTTCTCAGGAAACATGATCCCAGGCTGGTGGTTTTCACACACACACTCACGCGCACACTCTAGGAATGTTCTCAGGAAACATGACCCCAGGCTGGTGATCTTCACACACACGCACACACACACACACACACACGCGTGCACGTGCTCTAGGAATGTTCTCCGGAGAGAGTGGCTTCTAAGGACTGAGTGCTGCAAAGAAAGTCACAACTGGGAGCAGCCTTCCCTTCCCCTAGAGACTCCTGGGAAATCAGGATGTGCACGGAGATTAGACATCACCTGTCTTGATAAGGGAAACCAGTTCAATAGTGGTCAGTGTTTCCTCTGTGCTTCTAACCCAGGGTTTTATTTCCTGGGCACCAGATTATAGAAGAAGGCAGGAGGGCCCCCCAAAATATGATTAGTTGATCCGCTAGAGTAAATTCTCATGTGCTTAAAAGAACACCCCTGGTGGGCCAGGGTTTACTGTTTACTGAACTAAACAGTAAAGGATGGCGAGGAAGACATCCACTGAGCCTTGACCTCCATGCCTCAGTCAGGACACCAAGTGTGTGTGTGGGGTGGGTGGGGACTGACACCAGTGGTGGAGGAGGGAAGTGGACATAGGCCCCAGAGACTGCTGGTACAGCAGCATGATGTTGTTTCTGGAGTCCTGATTGTGCCAAGGCAGCCTCTGGAGTGACTGTGGCAGTAAAAAATCAGATTCTGGATCTGCAGAGCCTGGATCTGGGGCCTCTTGGGTAGCAGGTAGCTTGGGTGTGTTCCTAGAGAGAGTGAAGAGCTGGACACCGGACTACCCGCTGCTGAACCCTACCGTTCGTGCTAGGTAAGTGCACGGAGATGGAGAGAAGACCCTGAAAGAACAGCAAGGGGTGCATGGACCAAGCCCCTTCCCTTTCCCCTGCCACCAGGTCCTCTTATATGGTGCTGTGAGGTCAAACAAAGGGAAGCCCACTCAGACCTGCAGAGACCTCAGCGAAACAACTGCCCCCCGCCCCCCACAATTCAGCAGACATCTCACAAGGACACTCACACATACCCGAGAGAGAAACCTCACACACATACTTCCTTGGAGACTTCCAGAGAGACTCAGAGGCCTCGCACAGAGACTTCATATGAAGTTCTCAGCATCCTTTATGGAGACTTCTCAGAGACCCCACAGGGACCTCACACAAAGCCCTCCCACATAGCTCACTGCCAGCACGGGAGAATTAGCAGCCGCTGTCCACCCCTGAGCTCCTGGAAACTTTCACACATTGTCTGCAGTGCCCCCCATGCTTGTGCATCTTTGTCCTCATAGCCTTGCTTGGGAACAACAGAATCACAAACTGCACGTAGTTGTGTGCAAATTTTTTCCACTGAAACGTTTTCACTAGCCTGAACTCTGAAGTGTAGTTTACAATTGAAATACAAGTAAAACTGCCAACACCAAATGAGAGTGTGATTTTAGATGGTGTGCAGTCAAATGTCGTACGCCACACTTTTACTTTTGCTTCGGACAAATTCTCTAATTGGTGGGGAAGTGACTGACTACTTTGGAAGCAACAGAACAGTCCATCAAATGGGCTTCAGGACTCAAATATATAAATAGACATCTGATCTGAACTCAAACTCATTCCCCAAGGGGCTCATGAACCTAATTTTTTTGGAAGAGTGAAGGAACCCACATGAAAATAACAAAATGTACATCACATTGTGTCTGTCTGGCTTAATTTCTCAATGAAACAGCTGTCATATCTGAAGATATTCAGGGCAACATTCCTTTTATAGCTCTGTCGACATAATTAATATGATTTTTCTGTGAAATGTAATATTTCTAAGTTATGCAAAGTCCTAATGTTTATCTACCACAACAAACTGATAATATTTCGAAGGATGAAGAAATAGATCAAGAAATAATAATTAATGAAATACACATTTTCAGGTAGTACCATTTACAATAGCCAAGCGTAAATGAAAATATCTATATCTATACTTGAATAAAAAAACAACAGATTTATATGAGGAAAACTACAGAAATTACAAGAAATCAAGTGTGACCTCAGCAAATGGGATAATATCCCATGCTCCTTGACCAGACGACTCAATGTAGTACAGTTATCAGTTCTACTCAAGGCACTAGACAAGTTTAATTCACTCCTGATAAAATTACCCTCATCTTTCTTCAAAGAATTGCAAAACCACTGATTACTAACTTCATATGGTAAGGGCATAGGTCAGGGGTTGAACCTACAAACTTCTCCTTGGTAGAAAGATAAAACTGTTCTCATAAAAGACTTGTAGGCTGGCTTTGAGTTGGAATTTTGGGGTCATTTAGGATTTTTTTGTGGCATGTGATTTTTAGGGCTTTAAGGTCATTTGGGGTCATTTAATTTTTTTGCGCATTAGGGTGGTTTGGGCTTTAAGGGTGTTTTATAAGGTTTAAGGGAGTTTTTAAGGGATTTACGGGTGATTTTTTGGAGTGTATGGGTATTTTTTAGCAGGTAGGGGTGTTTTTAGTGATCTTACAGGGTTTCTTAGAGATTTTAGGGTATTTTAAAATATTTTATGTGTTTTTCCCCAGCATTTTATGTTTTGTTGGGGCTTTCATGTTGTCTTCAGGGCATTTATGTGGTTTTGGAAGTTCATGGTTTGGGAATCTTCTAGGGATATGATTTGGAAGTTCCACATATTTTGGGAGGTATTTAGTGTGTTATTTGTGGCTTCAGAGTGTTATTTGAATTTTAGGGAATATTATGGCTTTTCAGACATTTTAAGGCTTTTAGGGTGATTTTAGTGTTTAAGGGTGTTTATTAGGCTTATATGTGTTTTTATGGCTTTTAGTGTTTTGTTAAAATTTTAGGGTGCTTAAGGCATTAGAGTGTTTTGGGGGATTAGGTTTTGGTTTTCAGGGCTTTAGGGTTTTGTTGGATTATTTTTTGCTTTCATGGTGAATTCATGTCTATTAGGCTGTTGGACTTTTACAGGGTTTTATAGTGCTTCGGGTTGCTTTGTAGGGATGTTCTTGGGGTTTTAAAAGACTTTTAGCGTGTTTTTAGGGCTTCACGTGTTCTTTATTTTGCGTTTTAAGGCATTTGCATAATATTAGGGCATTTATTATGTTTTCGGGACGTAAGGAGTTTTTTTTAAGACTTATGGCGCATTAGGGTGTTTTAGAAAGCCTTTTACCATGTATTTAATGGTCTTAAGATGTTTTAGAGGGTCTTTAGGAGTGGTCTTAGCATTTTAGAAATATTTTAGATGTTTTAGGGTTTTTAAGGCATTTATAGTGTTTTTACGACTTTTAAGGTGTTTTTAGAACACGCCTGACAGGTACACACTATTTCAATCAGGCTCTGGTTAGTGCCTCTCAATCAATTGGTGACATGGGAGTCTGGATAATGGATTACCTTTACTCTGCAGATGAGAAAACTCACTCAAAAAGACACAGGTGTTGACCCACAGGCACACAACTGGTTAACAACAAAGACATATTCACAACCAGTGTTGGGAGCCAGAGCCCTAAGCCCCACATACCTGTCCCCAGCCGAACAGTCAATCTATCCTGAACCATCAAATGATCTGAGCAGATCCTCCCACCCAACTCACCTTCCCATGCCAAATATTTTATTTCAGAAGGTGGCAGTGAATCTGCAGCTCTGAGAGAGGGACATATCTGATCGGAGCACATGGAGCAGATGAAGGGGGAGGAGGGGAATGTGGAGCACATCCTGGCACACCAGGACTTGAGGATGATGTTCCCACTCAGAGAATCCAGTCCACATAGAAGACCACATGGCCAGCCCCACGATGAGACAAGACACCCCTCAAAGACCCATAGCCTTAGAGGGGACAACACTGAAGACACAGTGTGGGAAATGCGCCCGAACTAATCCTGCCACACCGAGGCATAACACTAAGGGGGTACAGCAGAAGAGCAAGAAAACGAAGCATCAAGGTCCCCAGGGAATGCCAAAGGATGACTTTGAGGCCAGTACTTGGTACACCAACAGACTGGACTGGAAAACACTCTTAAAGGCCAACAAACCGACCTTGAACTAACGATGAGCCACTTCTTTCTTGTTGAGTTGTTTTCATTCATTGTCATTGGATTTTGGTTGTTTTGTTGCTTTTAGTGCTTGGTTTTGCTCTGTCTTGTTTTGTGTATGTTATTACATCTACAGGTCTGTCTAAATAAGATAGGCTGGACGAACAATCTGGAGGAGAGAAAACAGGACCAACACTTCTGGGGAGACATGGGAGAGAGGGGGGTGTGGGGAAAGGTAGTGGTGTTAAGAAACCCAGAGAAAAGGGAAGAACAGGTGATGCAAATCGGTGGTGAGGGGGATGTAGGAGGCCTGGTAGGGAGTGATCAAGGGAAATGGAACCAATGGAACCAAGAGGAATTACTGAATTACTGAAGCACAAATGAAAAGTGAGCATGGCAGTGGGCCCAAGAGGCAAATCAAAGGGAATAGAAAAGCAAGCTAGGAAGCAAGGGTCAATTATAGAGGTTTAAAAAAAGGCATGTACATATTTAAATATATGAGCATGGGGAAATAGATCTATGTCCCTATATTTATAGGTTTTGTATTAAGATAGCAGATGGACATTGGGCCACTGCTCAAGGACTCCCTCGTTGCAAAAATACTGTTCTATTAAATTGGCATTCTATGATGCTCACCTTCCCCACACGATCACTGAACACAAAGCAGGTACATAAGCAAATGTGGTGAAGAAAGCTAATGGTGCCCAGCTATCAAATATATAGCATGTGAGGTCTTAAAGGCTTAAAGGAAAACAAGCGCCCATCTAGCTCAGAAGAAACAAAGCCCACATGGAAGAAGCACACCAGCTTGTGTGATCATGAGGTTTTGAAAAGATTTGGTAGCAGGCATCATCAGAACAAAAAAAATCTTATCATTGCGAATGAGCAGGGAGTGCTGGGTACAGACACAAAGCCCATTTACAGTCCTCTGGACATCCCTAACAGAAGGGTGTCAGGGAGGAGATAAACCAAGACAGGTACCAGATAATAACGATGAAACACAGCTTTCCCCTAGTTCCTACATGTTTCCTATCTCCCACTATCATGATCCCAATTCTAATTTACAAATCAGGCTAGACTAGAGAATGTACACTTGGACAGATAGGAACAGGAAACATGGGGAATCCAGGGTGGATGAGCCCTTGAGGACCAGTGTTATGAGTGCAGACTCGGGAAGGGTGGAGGGAGGGTAGGTTGGAAAACGGAAACCGTATACAGGGATCTACATTTAACCTCAACAGAAAAGTGGGTGAAGGAACATCAGACAGTGCAAGATATGAGAAAATAATTAGTAAATTATCAAGGGTAGCTCGAATGGAGGGGGAAAAATGAGGAGCTGAGGCCAGGGGCTTGGGTGGGGTGGAGAGTGGATATTTTGAGAATAATGAGGGCAATGAATGTACAAATGTGCTTTACACAACCGATGTATATATGCATTGTGGTTAGTGTTGCATGAACAATTTAAAAAAAGGTCTGGACAGAGGGCACATGCAAGGATGATCTCAGGCTGGATTAGATCAGCAAAATCACCTCCTGGAGTTGCCTCACCCTGTGTCTATTCCTGAGTCAGGCATGAAGCTTAGGGCCCATAGTCCCAGGAGCTGGACAGGGAGGGAGGCGGGGTTCTGAGGTCATTCCATAGGGGCAATGGCCCTCCTGTCCTGCCGGGCCCACCCTCCTTTGTAATCCTGCTGGCTGGAGCACGGCTTTCATGGAGTCCACACCATGGGAGCTCTACTACTCATGGGGGATTGGCAGGAAGCCTCTGCTTATGCGCACACACCACCACCTAGCTGGAGGATCTCTGTGAACAAAGCCTGAGGCAGACAACAAGCCCACTAATTGATGCTGTAAGAGATACAATCAGCATCCAGAAACCTGCAACTGGGAGTAAGAGGCAGCATACTTGGCCCCAGCCACTCCCACTGCCATCTTCAAGGAGTGACATTCTAAAGCAGAGGGTTTTCAAAAGGCACTGCCAGGACTGTGGAATGAGCAGCTCATTTGTGGACATGGATACTGTGTGATCCAGAAGTATTACCTCTTCCTTTCCATTCAGGTGAGACAAAAAAAAAGTTCCAAATAGAAAGCCATGCATCTAAACAGTATCCAATAGCCACTCATGTGCAGTGCTGCTGCCTCCAAAGAGCTTTCCTAGGTTTTTCTCTCTGTGGACAGATATACCTTGGTCCTTGGCTCTGCATGAGAAAGAATTCACGCCAAAGCCAGGTTTGTGATCCAATTGTGTTTTAGGAGAGATAGGGAGGCATGGTAGGCAACCCTGGTGGACCCCAGTGGCTGAATTGAATTTACTTGGCCTAGGTGGGTCAATGTGGGTGCAGCACCCACCCAGGTGTACCTGGCCTTCCTGACTGGAAACCTGGACCTCTGAGCACGCTCGGTGTGCCACTCTTTCCTGGGTGGCTAGCTTGGCCCTCTGAGCATGTATCATGGACAACCTAGTCCCTATGCTAGCTACCTAAAATTTACACCCTGAAGAGATATGGACCCAAATCTTTGGGGTACAAGGCGACGACATCTTTAGGTCCTTCCTGCTGGCAAAAGGGTGAAGTGGGGCTTTGGGTCCATACCCTTTCTACTCTGCTGGGAGGGGTTGTCCATTCAGGTCTAGGATGGATAAGGTTGAGGTGGTCCAGGAGATGGTGGTCCTAGAGGTGGCACACTTGGTTCAGAGGGCTTGGTAACTTGAGAACTTCTGGAAAAACAAACAAACGGACAAAAGGGTGAACAGTTTAACTGAGGCAAGGCTAGGCTTGTGAGGTGGCAGTGCCCTTGAAATTAGGTGAGTGTCACAGGAAACAAAAAAAATCTTAGGATTATCAGGCATGTGTGTTTGTTCGTTCTAAGTATAGGCACGGGAGTAAAAGCATCCACAATTTCCCCTATGAGGGTACAGGGTTTGGGAACTACTGGGTGCACTGAGATCACTGTTTCATTTATGATCCTAATGTTTGGACCCACTGCTAAGAACCATGCTTCTATTTAATCCTATTATCCCTCAATTATTAACTTTGGTCAAACAAATTTTGTTTTCATTAATTACTTTCATAGTTATCTATCTATCTATCTATACACACACATTTAATTGAATGGAATGAAAAGGTCATGCGTTATAGCGTTAAATTGTAATATTGGAATACTACAGCGGGAGTCAACAGGGATCAAAAGAAAGTAAGTGTCTGAGTCATTTTTAATTTTCTTGGCTTCAAATTGAATAAAAGACTTGTAAATTACCCAGAGACCAAATTCCCATGGTGCCTCCTACAACGGGTAGAATGTTCAGGGATGTTTCAGGGCTGGGAGATTAGTAACCCCTAAGTCCAGGATCCCTTAGGGCAGGGGTCCTCAAACTGTTTACACAGGGGGCCAGTTCACTGTCCCTCAGACCGTTGGAGCACCAGACTATAGTTAAAAAAAACCAAACTATGAACAAATTCCTATGCACATTGCACGAATCGGCTACTAAGTAGGACATGCAGAGGCAGCAAAAACACCCTGAGGGTGGGATAAATGTCGTCAGGCCACATGTGCCCCACGGGCCACAGTTTGAGGATGCCTGCCTTAGGGGTTCCTGGGTGCACTGGGGATGAAGGTCTCTACTGCTCCTCAAAAGGAGAAATGCTGTAACTTCTGGCATTTCGGCCCACTTTCCAATCACTTTACAAAACTGTTCCAGGTGAATCAGGGTTAGAAGGGAAAGTGTACCATTCTCTGGCCACCATTCTCCTTTCTCAAATAAAGTTGCATAGTGTATCAGCTTTTGTTTGTCTAGCCTCTGTGTCAACTCTATCCCAATTGGACAGGATTCATGCAAGGGGGCAATTCCTGAGTATGAAGCTGCTAAGTCCCATCTAGAAAGCACAAAAGAAGGCTATGTAGAGCTTGCTGCCTCAAGGTCAATAAACCCCACTTGAGAGCGAGCCCTTTATTGCCCTGAATCTGTTGCCTCAGGAAGATGCCCCAGCAAGAAGTAAGGGATCAAAGACAACTCACTGAGGTCGACTTTAAGTCCAACCATTATTCTAGACAAGCTAGGAGAACCACTGCTTGGAATGGCCCCACGGCCCTCCAAGATGCCTGCTGGCGGGAGCAGACTCTCAAATCTCTGAAGGGAAGGGGCATCTGGAAGCTCAGGGAACCTTAAGGGAATTGGAATTTCTGTCTGGAACATCGTGGCAGTGGAACTGTGTAGTAAGAGCTTTCCCCAAAAGTGCCTTAAGCAGCAACACTGAAAGCCTAAAGGTAACAGTTACACAGGAAGGGTTCCATATGCCATTGGTCTAAGCCTGGGCCACGGAAAACCAGCCTGTAACAAGGAACAAACCTACACTGGTAGAACACTAACACTATAACGCCTCAAGTTTTAAATTCAGGAAATAATTTTAAACATTTTTATTCTTTACTTTCATAGTTATCAATATGTATATATGGCATTCAAATATATAAAACGTGCAATGTTTTTGAAATGTAACCAAATTGTCACATTGATAATTTATAAGTTTGGTACTAGATAAGTTTCAATTAAATGTTATAAAAATGTTGTGCTGGGCATTATAGGGCTAAAGCAGCTTGTTTGAAAAGCCAGGAGAAAGGGAATGGAGGGGAAAAGGGAAATATTTGGCTCCCAGGACAAGGCAGGGCTAACTCCCAGGTCTATTCAATCAGCTCCCTAGGCAGTGCCCTTCCACATGTTTGGGCTGGTGGGCACCATCTTGGCCAGGGTCACAGGCCCCGTTTCCCCATGGCCACAATGGCGGCTATATAGGATCTCTGGGAAAAGCTTAAACAGCCTTGACAAGAGTGAAGCCATTATGAGCTGACAGAAGGCACCATGTAAAGTAAATAAAGTAGCTATGAACTGTAAATGAACTAGCTGATATAGGGGAGGTAGGCTGTGCAGATGTGCCCAAGGGAATGTCCCAAAGGATATGGATGCTCAGAAGATTCGCGAGAGCGACCAGAGCAGTCTTTGTTCAACTAAGAATGACTAACTGCAACACCCTGCTTCTCTACTCTGCCTGCTTGCACACCTGCACATTGCAAAAGTATAAAAACCTTTGGTCAATTAGACTGGGGCTGCTCAGGAAAAAAAACTTTTTCTGTTGAACTTGCCAGCGGTCGGAGTAGTTTTCTTTCTGGGAATGGAGAGTGGCTACAACATTTCGAGGTGCACCGAGATCCAATTGCCACTGTCTGGGCTTGCTTAGAAAGGAAACCTCCTTAACAGGAGTGCTCTCCCCAGAACTACGGATTTCTGATTTCTCTAGGCCAGGGGTCCTTAAACTCTTTAAACAGGGACCAGTTCACTGTCCCTCTGATCAGTTGGAGGGCCGAACTATCGTTTCAATAAAACTATGAACAAATTCCTATGCTTCCTGCACATACCTTATTTTGAAGTTTAAAAAAAACACACAAACAAACGGGGCACAAACACTCGGCGGACAGGATCAAGGTCCTCGGCTATCCGCATGTGGCTCACAGGCTATTGTTTGAGGACCCCTGCTCTAGGCGCTCACAAAGAGAATGTAGTTTCAGCCCTAAAGCCTGGAGACTCCGCAATTTGTTTAAAGGTGATTGGACAGAAGGAGTTCCTGATTTGCCCATGCAAGACTCGTTTTCCCTTCACCTATTTCTCAGAGTTCATAGTTATGTTTATGGGGAACCAGGACATCCTTATCTGATCCCTAAAATTGATGCGTGGAATGACATTGCCACTAATAAGCCAGCATAAACAAAAGACTTACTTCCTCCTGCAACAGAAAGGGTTCTTGTTTCAAGATTTCAGGAAACATGGCAGGACCAGAAAAAAAATAGACACAAGGTCCTAAAACCACTAAGGTGGAGGCTGCCCTTCCCCAACCCCTCCCCATACCCCTCTGTCTCGGCTTTATTCCTTTTTGCAGGAGGACTCTGGGAGTGGGAGAACTAGCTTACGACCCTTCATTATCACTGCCACCCTGTCAGGTGCATGGGGCTGGAGAGAGAGAAATACTCATAACTCCTTTCTGAGTCCACACCCCAACATACACTAGGGCTGGTATGGGATCTCGACCACCCCACCCCCCAAGAAGGATGATTCGGCAGCAGCCATTCTACACTCAAGGCAAGCAGCCCCAACACCTGGGGAAGACCCCTGAGTCCCTTTTTGGGTATATATCCCCTTGTATTCCAGTGATTTGTATAATTGGAATCAACAAAATCCCTTTTTCTGACAAAGCAGGTCTGATTCCTTGATAGAAACGGTTTTCCATATGCATTAGCCCACCTCCAGAAATTGCCAGCAACTTCTCCAGGTGCTGTTCACAACACAGGTACAGTAGCCCTGCCAGAGAGAGGCCCAGTAAGCAGTCAATGGACATGATGGTCAGACAGCAGGCACTCCCCATGTGAGGGAAACTCTTTTTGCCACTGCACGAAAAATGTGAGATCCAAACTCCTTGCAAGGCACAGAAGGCCTAACCAGGTATCACCAGTTTCTCTTGCAGGCCCTCAGTGGAACAGCTAGAAAACCTATGAATTTATCTAAGGTCAGTGAGAATTTTCAGGCTCTTACAAGAGAATGTCTGCGTGCCTTTTTAGAGTGACTGATGGAAGCCTACGGGCTTTATATCCCTAACGGCCTGGAGGCCCCGAGAACAGGAGGGCAATAAGTATTGCCTTTATTACTCAGTCTGCCTCAGACATGAAAAAGAAGTGGGAAGGGTTTGACGGGAAAAATCTTAGTGATTTGGTACAAGTGGCTCAGCGGGTGTGTAACAACAGAGATGATCCTACCACGACAGAGACAAAGAAACTAGTTAAAATACTAGTAATTGCCATGAGAGACCCCAGAGACTCAGGAAAAGGAGAGCATGGCCCACTTACGGAGAGACTGACCTGTGGGCACCGCCAAGCCATGGGGCAGGATCAATGTGCCTACTGCAGGAAAGAAGGACATTGGAAAAATCAGTGCCTTGAATACCCCAGGAGAAGCAGACAACCCTCCAATAGAGAGGACGGGCCTCATCCACACCTAGAAAATCCCAAGCAAGAGACAATAATGCTTGAAGAAGCTGAATGAAGGTGTCAGTGCTCTGTTTCACTTGGTCCCCAGGATCCCAGGCTAACTGTCCAAGTAGGAGGCCAGCCAGTCAATTTCTTAGTGGACACAGGGATTACCTTCTCAGGTTCAGAAAAGAGTACAGGCAAATTGTCAAAAGGAAAGATTTGAATTACTGTCAGCATATGATTGCTTCCAAAAATAACTCACACCAGAAGATTTGCATGGAGGTTAGGTGGGTTTCTCAAGACATCATGATAAAAAATATCTGTCTGCCCTTTGTCCCAGTTAGCCATATGATTTTTAAGGCACTGGCCCCTGGCTTGGCTGTTGAGCCATGGAAACTGTTTTTGCAGGACGTGAGGTGGTGGCCTGTGGCCATCAGTGGAAGGACAAAATCTCCACAGTGGTCTTCCTGTTTCAATTTGGAGCCACCTATATCACCTCTCGGACATTATTGTTGTCCTGGGCTCAGAATCGCCACCCCAGGTCTAGAAGGCACCTAACAGATCCACACTATTTGAATCAGGCTCTGGTTAGCCCCTATCGATCACTTGGTGACATGGGAGTCTGGACAATGGAGTACCT
Organism: Tenrec ecaudatus; assembly: GCF_050624435.1. Classification (NCBI taxonomy): domain Eukaryota; kingdom Metazoa; phylum Chordata; class Mammalia; order Afrosoricida; family Tenrecidae; genus Tenrec; species Tenrec ecaudatus. Next base: position 168,837 of record NW_027457586.1, on the reverse strand, counting down.
TTACTTTTCGGATCAGAAAACTAACTCAAAAAAACACAGGTGTTGACCCAGAGGCACACAACTGGTTAAAAACAAAGCCAAACTTACAACCATTTTCTGGAGCCAGAGTTCTGAGCCCCTCGTGGCTGTGCCCAGCCGAGCAGTCCCTCTCTCCTGGACACACCAAAGATCTGAGCAGATATTCCCCACAACCCCTCCCAAAGATTTTATTTCAGAGGATAGCATTGAATTTGCATCTCCTGGACAGAGACATTATCTGATCAGAGCACACAGAGATGAAGGGGAGAAGGGGAGAGTGGAGCACATCCTGTCCCACCAGACCTTGAGGATGATGTTCCCACTCAGAGAAGTCAGTTCACATAGAAGACCACATGGCCAGCCCCACGACGAGACACAACGTCCCTCAAAGACCCATAGCCCTAGAGGGGACAACACTGGAGACACAGTGTGGGAATTACCCCCAAACTGATCTCGCTACACCGAGGCATAACACTAAGGGGGTACAGCAGAAGAGCAAGTAAAAGGAGCAGCAAGATCCCAAGGAAATGCTAAAGGTGGACTTTAGGGTCAGGGTTTGGTGCCCCAAAAGACTGGACTAGAAAACACTTCTAAAGGCCAACACATAGTCCTTAAACTATCTATGAGCTTTTCTATCTTGTTGACCTTTGTTTTCTTTTATTGTAATTGGATTTTTGTTGTTTTGTTTATTTTGCTGCTTGGTTTTGTTCTTTCTTGTTTTTGTGCATGTTATTGCCTCTACAGGTCTGTCTAAATAAGATAGGCTGAACGAACAATCTGGAGGAGAAAAAAAAACGGAACTAGCACATCCTGGAGGACATGCGAGAGAGGGAGGTGGGAAGAAAGGTAGTGGTGTTAAGAACTCCAGAGACAAGGGAACAAAAAGTGATGGAAATCGGTGGTGAGGGGGATGCAGGAGGCCTGGTAGGGCGTGATCAAGGGTAATGTAACCAAGAGGAATTACTGAAACCCAAAGGAAGACTGAGCATGACAGTGGGCACAAAAGGAAAATCAAAGGGTATAGAAGAGTGAGCTGGGAAGCAAGGGCCAGTTATAGATGTCTAAATAAAGGCATGTACATATATTTACAAAGGGGCATGGGGAAATAGATCTATGTCCATATGTTTATAGATTTAGTATTAAGGTAGCAGATGGACATAGGGCCTCCGCTCAAGGACTCGTTCATTGCAAGAACATTGTTCTATTAAATTGGCATTAAACGATGCTCACCTTCCCTACACGATCACTGACCACAAAGCGGCTGCATAAGCAAATGTGATGAAGAAAGCCGATGGTGTCCAGCTACCAAAAGATATAGCGTGTGGGGTCTTAAAGGCTTGAAGGTAAAGAAGCAACCATCTAGCTCAGAAGCAACAGAGCCCTCATGGAGGAAGCATACCAGCCTGTGTGATCACAAAGTTTCAAAGGGATAAGGCAACAGGCATCATGAGAACAAAAAAATCTTATCATGGAGAATGAGAGGGGACGGCCGGGTATAGACCCAAAACCTATTTGCAGTGCACTGGACATCCCCTTACAGAAGGATCTCAGAGAGGAGATAAAAGAATACAGGGTATGAGTCAGCAAAGAAAAACACAAATTTCCTCAAGTTCTTTTTTTTTTGCGCACCCCGCGGGCGCCCGGTGCCGCCCCCTCCCCGGTCCCGTGGCGGCGGCGGCAGCTCGGGGCCGGGGGGGGGGGGGGGGCGGGCGCCAGGGGAGGGGGCAGACACCAGGGGCAGCGGTGGCGGCGGCGGCTCCCGGCGCCATTTTGGGCTGATCGATGAATTGAACAAAGAGGATCAATTTCCGATCAAGCGAGTTATCAATGGGGGCCGGGGAGTGAGAGGGACTTGTCCCCGAGTCGGCCCCGCTTTCCCCGGCACCCCCCTCCTCCCCTCCGCCGCGGCTCCCCGGCGGCAAGGCAGCCCGGCGCCCCCCGGGGACGCCGCGACCGCCCGCAGCCCCCACCCCCGAGCGAGAGGCCGAGAGAGAAGCCTGACCTGCAGCTGCTGTAAATCAAAGCGCTTCCAATATTGAAACATCGATCCCACATTGGCCGCCATCTTGAGACGTATTGAGACGGAGTGAGAGGCTGATAGAGAGGGGGCTGGAGTTCTGGAGCCGCCAGGAGGCAGCAGGCGGGCGGCGCCAAAACCCGGCCTGGAGCCAGCCGCCGCCGCCGCCACAGAGGAGCGCGGACTCCTCCTCACGGCGCCACCGCCGCCAGGGCAAGCCGAGCCGGAGTCGGAGTCTGAGCCCGAGGGCGTGGCGGCCGCTGGCCCGGCCTCGCGCGCGGCCGCCCGGCCACGCCCCCCGCCAGCGGCCGAACGAGCGACCCGCCCGTGACCCCCGCCCCTCCCAACCCCCAGCCCCGGCCGGCGGCCGCCCGGCTCGGCGCGGCCCGGCCCCTAAAGGGCGGCGAGAGGGGCGCTGGAGGGCGGCGAGAGGGCAGCCCCGCCGCCCGCCGAGGCCGAGGCCGGGCTCATCTGGCGCGGGGGGGGGGGCGCGGAAGGAGGGGGCCCTGGCGGCAGCGGAGCGCAGCCCCCCCGCCCGCCTCTACGCCCGGGCGCTGGGTGCCGGCGACGCGCCGGGGGTCGTTGGTCATCCTGCTGGGCGCCCGCCCGCCCGCGGAGCCGCCGCGACCACCTGCTTGAGCCCAGACCCCCGGAAGGCGCAGGCCTCAGCGCACCCGCGCTTGTGCCCGAAGCCTTGACCGTGGGCGGCCCCCCCAGCCGGGGCCTCAAGGACCCAGCACCCCAGAGCGCCCTTGCTGGGGGAGGGCAGGGGCATGGGGAGGCATCAGCCCCTGACCCTCTTGAACTTGCACCCGCCAGCGTCCCACGCTGGGGCCCCAGAGTCCCCGCTCAACACCACCCGGTGACCCAGGGCCCCCTAGCTGTCACCGCCAACTTGGTACTTAGGAGACATGCTCTCTGGAGGCGGTTGAGGCTTGTCTTGTGGCCAATAATCATCTCCTACGCCTTCCTTTCCAGTCACTAATTTGATGTCTTCACTTAAAGAAATGCCCATAAGTTGAGGTTTCAGAGGAGAGCTCCTTGAGCTCCCCAGACAACAAGGGGGCCGAGTGTCACCGTCATTATCCTGAGCTGGGAGGGAACACTAGTGTTCCAGAGGCTGGGAATCCGTCACTGCCTGCCCACAGCACAGACAGAGCAGGTGCTGGTTATAATTGTTTCTAGACGTCCTGCCATGCTCAGTTGAACGTCAAAGCCATAAACGTTGCCCGACTACAATCAAACTGGAGTACGCAGACATTTCTGCATCATTGCCGGGTGGAAATACACTGAGTGGAGTTGGATGAGATGGCAGCAAGTGCTTAAGGAGGGGGTGCTGTGGGAATACCAACAAGATGACTGCTAGTCTCCGTTTCCTTCTCTCGTCTGCTTTGTGTTTTCTTTCAGGACCAGAAGAAATGATGCATATGTAAGGAAAAAAACTTTTCATTTCCAGAGGAGTTTTCCACCCCACAATCTACCCGCAGCCTCCTTTGAGCAAGCCAGTAAAAGCTTTTTTTTTTAACCTGCCTTCTCACTATGACAATTTCCGGAGCTGCTATGTGGCTGTGTTTAAAAGTCCCCCTCGGGATCCAGAGTGCAATCCATATCACAAAGGCATCCTCCCAGTCCCAAATAGCAATGTGACCTCATTTCAGAAGGTTGTTCTTGTTTCCATAGACCCAGAATGGAGTTTAAGCTGTTGATCTTGACTGTGGTTGTCGACTCAGCCTCTCATGGGCACCTCATGGGCAGTGGAGCAAACTGTGCCAATCTGTGCTACCACCAGGACTGGGAGAGGAAGCCAACAGTGGTGGGCCATAGGTCAATGTGTGGATGGGGATGATCAGGTCTTTCTTCATTATTCTGTTTCAGTCTGGAAACACCACTGAAGCCTCAGTGTCGTAGCAACACACAAACCTTCACTGACAGTCTGGGGCACATTGGCTGCAAATCAAACCCGGGTCTTCCCGGTGAAAGACGATGAGAGGTCTACCACTGAAGCACCGTGGCCCTCACCTCAAACCAGGGCAGTCATTTCCGGAGTTCAAACCAGACCACAATGCAGGATGACTGAGATTGCCACCAGAATCTGATACTGATGCAGAAAAAAACCTAATTACCATTTTATTGACTCCCAATAGGACAAAGATCTGCCCCTTTGGGGTTTTGAGACTTTAAATCCTTACAGCAGGGGTCGCAACCTGTGGGTCGCGACCCCTTTGGGGATCAAATAACCCTTTAACAGGGGTCATCCAATTCATAACGATAGCAAAATTACAGTTATAAAGTAGCAATGAAAATAATTTTATGGTTGCAGGTGACCACAACATGAACTGTATTAAAGGGTGGCGGCATTCAGAAGGTTGAGAACCATTGCCTTACAGAAATAGACAACCTCATATTTCTCCCACGGAGGGGCTAGTCAGTTCAAACCCCTGACCTTGCGATTAGCAGGTTAATGCATAGTCCACTACACCACCAGGGCTCCTAATGATATAATAAGAGATACTATTGTTAGATCTCTCGTGGGAGAAATATACCTCAGTCCTTGGCTTCGCGTGAGAAAGAATTCACTCCGCAGCCTGGATTGTGATCCAAGTGAGTTTTTTGAGAGAACAAGTTTCAGGTTTACACAGGCACCTCAGGGCCCCTCACCCCTGCACAGCTTGCCTAGAAGCTGCTGGAGAGAAAGTCACTACGTGGGCTCCAGGATCCTGCCTTTTCTTTCTTTTCTTAAATCGTTTTATTAGGGGCTCATACAATTCTTATCACAATCCATACATACATCAATTGTGTAAAGCACATTGTACACTGACTGCCCTCATTATTCTCAAAACATTTGCCTCCACTTTAGCCCCTGGCATCAATCAAGTCCTCATTTTTACCCCTTCCTCCCCCATCCCTCAAGAAACCTTGATAATTTGTGAGTGGTGATATTGGGAGGGTAGAGGGAGGGTGGATTGGAAAGAGGAAACCGATTACAAGTATCTACATGTGACCTCCTCCCTGGGGGACAGACAACAGAAAAGTGGGTGAAGGGAGACATCGGAGAGGTCAAGATCCTGCCATTTCAATTCCTCCACAGGGAGGCATGGTTGATGGTCCTGGTCAACCCCATTGGCTGGATTGAATTCACCTGGCTCAGATGGGCCAATCCAGGTGTAACACCCACCTAGGTGTACCACCCCTTCCTGGCCGGAAGTTTGAACCTGAGCATATGTAATGGATGACCCACTCCCTATGCTAAGCTACCTAACAGTATTTGCAAGATGCCGAGCAATGTTCTAAGCTTTTTGTATATAATAATTCAATTATTTCACTTAAGAAGCCTATGTGTGGACTCTATTCTTGCCTCATTTTACAGATGAAAAATCAGTGGCACAGGATGATAAAGTCATGAGCCTATGACCACACAGTGAGGAAGTGGAAAGGAGAGATTTGAACCCAGGCTGCAGAGTCCATGCCTTGGGTGCCTACAGCGCCACATAGGACACAGGAAAGCATGGAGCAGACTCGGCGTAAGACCTAGCATGTATGTGCTAGGACTGCATGAGAGTAGCTGCTACTCAGATCCAGAAGAGAATACAAGGCTATTGCAAAAATTATTTTTTCCAAGAGAGGGTGGAATTCTGCATCTTGTGCGAAATCCCCCAACCTGCACATGGCACAGCTACTTCAGAAGGTTCCCAACAATGTGTGCTGTGTGGCAAACCTAACTGAGCTCAGGGGGAGCTGGTCTGTGGGTTATGTTACCCAGAAGGTGAGCAGTTTGAACTCACCAGCCACCACTCCAAGGGAGAAAGAGAAGGCTTTCTGCTCCCATGGACTTACAGTCTTTGAAGTGGCAGGGAGCATTTCCATGCAGCCTATGATTAGGATCTAGGAGGGTGAGGGTGGATGGAGTTGGTTGAGACCTGGCTTCAGGGCATTTCCCAGAAGGGCTTCCTGCAGTGACTCTGCCTTCAGGAATGTCTGGTGACCCTGAGGGCAGCAAAGTCCTAAGCACACTCAGGCAGTGGTTCTCAACCTTCCTAATATAGGTCCTTTTGTTGTGGTGACCGCCCCCCCCCGACCATTAAATGATTTTCTTGCTACTTCATCACTGTAATTTTGCTACAGTTATGAATTGGACGAGCCCTGTGAAAGGGTCATATGACTCCCAAAGGGGTCGCAACCCACAGGGTGAGAACCACTGCACTAAGGGTTCCCCTTCCGGGCAGCTCTACCAGTGTCTGATGTGCATAGTTCTGTGAGGTGAGAGAAATGAACTTAGTGTCTGCTTCTGGTGACAGTTGATGTGGGTGGGCTTTCTCCCTATGTCAAATCCCTCTCAAGCCATTTGTCACCACAACAGAGGGAGCCACACACATAAAGCAAGAAGAGGAGGCAGCATAGCAGGACGGTAAGCAGAACAAAGATTGAATAAGCACAATTCACTTCAATCATGAATCAGGTGCCCTTGAGATGTGAGGAAGACCCCAGTCTAGTGACATTAGATCAGGTTTAGGGATTGAGTGACGGGACCCTCTTGGCTCCCCTCAGCCCCTATCTTGCTTTCCCATTGACCCTGCCCCTTACATCGTGATTGGTCCTTATTCCAGCATGATGGTTGATTTCATAATCACAACATGTGGGAATGTGTTAGTCGATAGGTTATACAGGCACAGTCTCTGGAATGGGTAAGTGAGGAGGTGTGACTGGTGACATGACTGGTGGAATGGATCATGTGAAGTGATTTGAGATCGTTGTTCAGACCTGATAGGTCATCCAGGCCTCTAGTTGATCCTGGCAGTACTCTAGTTTAAGGAAACAAAATGTTAGGCATTTAAGTCATATTTAAGCTTAAATTTTGAGCAATAGGCTGTGGCTCACAGTGAGAGTCTATGTGGAGACCCTAAATCCATTTTGAGGGGCCACACATTCAGCCACCATTGAGTTCTTTCCTACTGCTGACCGGCAGTGGAAAACTTGCGTCCACTCCCCGGGCCAGACTCAGCGATATACGGTCGTGTGCACATCCCAATGAAGGTCCCGCTCATGCTCTCACTGGCCCTCCCGCAACTCCATGAATTGATCCGTCTTCAGGGACAGTTTTGTGACAAAGGTGTTTGTTTTCCATGTCTCATTTAAGCTTTCAGGAGCTCAGGTGGTGATGCTGGATAGTGTTGGACTATTAACAGCAAGATCGCTGGTTCGAAGCCACTAGTCATTCCACAGGAGAAAGATGAGGTTATTGCTTCCTGTAAAGGTAGCAACTTCAGGATCCCTACACAGAGTCACTATGAGTCAGAGTCAGCAGGACAGAATGAGTGTCATTTTATTTAAGTAACTGTGGCTGTGGGTCCTTCCGACACCATTGTGGCCTCATGCGGATGCTCTCCTTCATCCAGAACAGCGGTTTGTGTCTTTTTCTTGTGTAAAACATAGCAAAGGAGTTCCTAATAAAATAAAGTTGAATTGGGAGTCTTTTTTCCCTCAAACAAAGTAAATCCATAAATAGAAATGAGACTATGGTGCTAATAACCAATTGGAGAGTTGAGAGAGCTGAACTCTCAATCCTGGTAGAAACCCATTGTGACTTTAAAAACTTGCTCAAGGTCATCCATAGCCTATGAGGTTGAGTTGAGCAGACACAAAACAGATGTGTTGGGGAGTAATTGTGTACATTAAGTAAACAATTTATCTTTCTAAAGATTCTGTCTAAAACTTACTTTAAATAGTAAGTTTTCCCCTGGGCTAGGGAAAGGTCAGGGAGCTTAACCCCCTAGTATCCACCCCCTCTCAGCATTCATCATGTTAGGCCAGAGGAGCCAAATCACACCCACTACCCAGGGAGCACTGCTTCCAAAAGCCCATTGCCTGTGCTGGGGCAGAGGGCAGGTACCCGGACCAGAAATGCTGACAGAGTGGAACCAGCGGGCTCAGCCCCCAGCTTCCTGAGAGAGCAGCTGTGATGGTTTACTTTTGGACAAATGTCAATGCATGACTTGGGCAGCACGAAAAGCAGATGTGCAGAGGTTGTTCGCTGTATTCCAGAAGTTCACACACTCCCCGCAGGCTCTTTGGTGGCTTCCACCTTCAATCCCAAAAGGCCACTGCCGTCCAGTGGATTCCAACCACAGTGACCCTATATGGAGTTTTCAAGACTGTAAATCTTCATGGGAGCCAGCAGTCTCATTGTCCCCCTTGGGACAGGGAGCTAGCAGCCCGTTTCACCTCCAGGACCCCTTCCTCTCTAATTCTGGATCCAGTCCCTCCAAATATCCTGCCCTGCCCTTGTCTAGGCTTCTTAAATGCGTTCCATGCTGCTTATTTTAGTCTGGGTGCCTTAGCGAAACAAATCCACAGAAACGCGTATGTATAAGAGAGAGTTTTATGTAAAGGGTGAGTGCACATCAGGAAAACATGCCCGCATTTGCTTATGCACCCGCTTTGTCTTCAGCGATCATGTCGAGATAGGCTGGTGGCTTCTTCCATGTGGGCTTTGTTGTTTCTTAGCTAGATGGCCCCTTGTTTATCTTCCAGTCTTTAAGACCCTGGACACTATATCTTTTGATAGCCGGGCCCAGGGTGCTTAACCACTACACCACAAGGGTTCATTAGCTTGTGACTTATCTCCTGCCATTCACACTAGATGCTCAAAATAGCAGGAAACCAGGTTTCTCCTTTGTGGCCACACCAGGTACTGACAGAACCAAGAACAGAGAAATGCTTAGTTATATATCTTGACTATCATTAGCATATTATATGCCTGGCAATATGTAAGCCTTCGCTCCCCTGACCTCTCACAGTCTCGGTAAAATGAAGCTAATAAAAGTAGTGCTCTCACAAGCTTGGTAGGAGATTAAACAACTCACATAAGGGTACACAGCCTATCAACGAGGAGGCGAGATGAGGCAGTGTGTGGCTGCTGAACCCACACCCTTCACAACACCTGCATTAAAATGACTGAGGGCTATGAGGAACCAGACAGAAGCAGGTTCACACCCCAGATTGAGTCAATTTAACTGCCTATTGTGCCTGACCCTTCTATCTCTGATCTTAGAAATGGGGTTAACAACAACAAAACACTGTAGAAGAAATGTCCAGCAGATGACAGGCACGCGATTAAACAACAAAAAATAAATCACTTAAGTTGAAATTCGAACTCCTGGAAACCCCTCACACACGTGCAGAAAAGGATTGAGCCCATACGGTGTTTCCAGTGCCCCCGTCCTTCCCCCCTAAAATGAGCATTTGATAAGGTAATGCCTGGATTGTTCCAAGCCCAAGACTGTGGAGAACTAAAGGAAAACCCAGCATTATGAATCTTTGAGCACAGCCCTGCTGGGAAACCGCCCTGCAGTCACTTGTTGATGACTGGAGGAGGGACAAGAGTAGGGAGAAGAACGAGGACTGAATGTGACACATAAGCAGGGATGGCCTACATTCCATAAAGGAAAAAACTCAAGGTCTGCTTTTCTGGTGCCGGAAAGTTAAAACCCATCTGGTGCAGTTGAAAAGGTGTGTGTGTGTAGTGGGGGGGGGGGGGGGGGTGTTAGGGAGGAGGGGCGATGAGTCCAAAGGATGAACTCCATCTGCAATTGTGTCCTCAACTGCTTTCCCCTGCTAGCCACACGATATTTGTGGCTGGCCTGCCCTGCTTTTGTTATCAAGCCCAGAGAGGGCAAGAGACTAGCTCGAAGCCACACTGCAAGTTGGCAGTAGAATCAGGCTGAGAACTCTGGATGCTTAGAAAGCTTCACACAGACCTGAGAAAGTACCAAGGGAAGACCTGTTCGCTAACTGGGCAGCACTCACTGCATGCCAGCGCTGTTCCAGTGCCCCAGCCAGGGCATTGCTCCCTGTGTCTGTGTGTCTTCAGTGATGCACACAGGTGACGGATTGGCTTTTAATAGCATGCTTGGAAGGTTGAGGCCACCCAGCGGCACCTAGAAAGAAGGGCCTGCAAATCTACTTCAGACCAAGCAGCCTTTCCAGACCCTGGGAAGCACAGTTCTTCTTGGACACACAAGGAGGCCAGGAGTTGAAGTTGATTCCATGATGTAGTTGATTCCATGGTTCCCGGTTGTAGCTATACCTAGAGTCACATCCACATTCATGTTTATATCTCTTCACTCCATGGGGTGTTCATGGCTCCAACTCTTCTGAAGCAGACCACCAGGATTTTGTTTAAGAGGCCTCTGGATAGGTTTGAACTGCCAACCTTTTAGTTTGTAGCTGAGTGCTAAACAACTTGTGCCATGCAGGGTGCTAAGCTCAGAAACTCAGTCGGTGCTTCATGATCTCAGTTGGAATTATAGAGAGGGTCAGTGATGACCCATTGACTGCTGGGTAATTGTTGATGTAGTCTCCCTGTGCAGACATGTAAAGTACCTGAAAACTTAAAATCCAACTCATTGAGTGCATCATCCTGCCGTGCGCCAGCCCAGCAGCATGCTCTGCTGGGGACATTTGGCCATGCCTGGAGACATTCTGAAGAAGGGAGTCCCACTGCCATCCTGGTGCAGGGAACAACACAGCCCCACAAGAACGATGTTGGCCAAAATGTCAGCAGAGCTGCCACTGGGAAAATGGTCTAGTCCAAGCGCTGACCTTCGTAGAGGAAGAAAGCCAATCCAGAGCAGCTAAGTGACCTGCTGTGGGTTGCACAGCCTGATTCCAAGCCCAGTACTATACCCAAAGCTGTTACCACGCCCAAAATTAAACAGCAATAGCTGCCCAAAGGCCTCTTAGTTTGAGGACCAAGTAAGACAGTAAATGAGAAAGCCCTTTGACAAATGTGGCATGCTGCACAAACATGAGATGTTATTACCCAGGAGCTTTTGATATATGTAAATAGATCTTGTACCAGGTCAGTTAATTTTCCAACTGCTCTATCTGAGCTTTCAGATGGCAGCACCTCTGTCCAACCCAGGAAAGGACTCCTGTGCAGGCTGAGCAGCCCTGGAAAGCCTCATGCCTGGCTTCTCCCACCCCTCAGCTAATCTCCAAGTGATTAATAAGGGCTCTCACTATGTTGTGCCTCCCAGCTGACAGATACTAGGCTATCAAAGCATTCGTATCACCTCCTTGATGCCTGAGGAGGAATATAGTTTCATGTGTGAGAGTGCCCCAACCCGCGGGACTCAGTTATTCGAGGGGTTCCAAGGAGGACCCAGCCTGAAAGAGAAACGGGCGAGAGAGAGGAGCGAGACCAAGCAGATTCTTGTCAAGGTCTGAGTTTATTGCTACACAAGCCTCTCTATAAAGGGTGAGGCAAACAAGGGAGTTCAAAGGAGAGATAAAAAAAAGGAAGGGTGGGAGTGTAGAGCACACAGGGCAGGCGGCCGCAAGTCTGCAGTTGGAATGTCCGGTGCTGGAGCAGACAAGGGTGGGCCATCTGGTGTGTGTCAGGGTAAGATAAGGTTGAGGTGACGTGGCTTTAGCCCTGCTGGGCAGGCAATATGGCCTTGGTTTTGTCAGGCTGATTATGCCCGGTTCCCAACATGAGAGAAGCCAGGAATATCTCCTCTCACAACTGTGCAGCAAACGAGATCAGATCTCCCAATCTGATTTTCAGCCCTCCTGTCTTTCCAAGTGAAGTGGATGGTCCATTTCACATTGTCTCAAGTCTTTGCACATTGCATGCCAACATTGCGACACAGGGCGCGGCTGTGGGTCTTAGTAGACAAAGCCCCCACCCAGAACCCTGCCCTCAGAGCTCCTTGGTCACCCTGCACAACGCAGGTCCAGGCCGGGCTCCACACTGCAAGGCGATCAACCCTGACCCTCCAGTGTGGCCGTCCTCACACGCTACCACATCCACCTAGAAGGACTGGAGATGAGAGATTCCGGAAGCTCCCTGCCTCATCTGCCTCCCTCCCCAGAGCGACAGAGCAACTGTAACTGATTAGGCAGGATGCAGCCTCGTTCCCAGTCCCCACCCTCTCTGGGAAAGCAGGGATGTCTGGCACCTCATCCAAGGCCTTTCCCCTGTGATCTCATTACTAAGGAGCTGCTCCTCTACCGCCCACCTCCATCACCTCATCTACATATGGGGGAGATGAGTATGTCTTCTTTGCTGCTCCTTCCCTGAGTCCACCCCAGGAGCTCCCTGAACAGATCAACAATCACTTCTCATTACACCTGCAGCAGCCGTCAGATACTGCTGAACAGAGACAGGCGCCTCCCCTGCTGCTGCCAGGCTCCAGTGCACATGTGCACACACACGTGCACACACATTGTACAGGCACACTCACATGGACACACAAGCATGCACACCCATGTGCACAAACTTTGTTCAGAGGTGGGAATTCTGCCCATTTTAGCCTCTAATATTGCAATCAGAGAGTGATAGAACAATGAAAGATGAAGGTGGATGAAGGAAGATCTATTTATTCCCTTACTTGTTACATAACCATTCAGGGCTCTTTTTTTATCCGTACAAACACACCACCACACCATCAACAATCATCAAGTAGATGTCATGTGCAGTGCTGCCCTATTCAAGGCGGTGCTGAGAATGTGAGGAGGATTCTCTCTAAAGCACAGCTCTGAGGAAGTCTGTCTCCTTCGCACTTTTACACACACAGGGTGAGGAGCCTGCAGGAGGCTCCGTGCGTTGGGTGAAGCCACACGATGAGTGAGGAGACCGAGTGTGTAGCCAGGGGAGTGAGAGCGCAGAGTTCACCACTTCACCAGCATGCTGGTGTGCACAATCGATGAAAGGGTGGCTGCCAGCAGCAGGACAGAAAAAAAGTAAAGCATGTAACTTGTGGTTTTATCTCTGGCTTACTTCCAAAAGGAATTGTTTTTGTTGTTCTAAAAAGCTTTATACCGAGAAAAAAAAAAAGAAAGAAAGAAAGCTTTATACCTCTATAAAAACAAAAGGCTACTGCTGTCAAGCACCTTCAGACTCAAGCCAGAGGAGAGCTCTCCCAGTGGGCTTCCAAGCTGAAAATCTTCACAGAAACACAGTACCTCCTGTGGAGTAGCTGGTTGGTTCAAGCCAGCAACCTGGCAGTTAACAAGTACGTCCCTTGTACCTGTAATACCTGTATAAAGTGTATTAAATATGAACTACTCCTGGTGTGTAATTTTAAATTGAATTATTGTGCCTGGAACTTTTTTTTTAATAGCTAAGAATGGTGAAATGAGACTCCTTTAGATGTTATGATAAGAATACACACTACACAGGGCTTGGACCCAACCCAGCTTAATTCAAAGGAAGGCAGATTTATTTTCTTCTGCTTCCCAGAAGGTTCCCCAGCAGAACGTGTGTTAAACAAAATTGTTTAGCTATGGAAAAGAGCAATCTCCTCTTGGGAAGATCCTGGTAGAAGGGGGCTTTGGTTACATATCCAGCTCAACCCAGCCCCAGAGGCCTCGTCATGTTTTATTTTGTTTTGCCCTTGACACTGATTGTCTTGGGAACTGTGGCCCCCGAGCAATGGCCAGGAAGTCAGGTCTTCTTGATGTAAATCCTCTAATATCCCCTACAATGATTTTCAGTGCCAATGGTAAGGCCCGCCCAGTGGCTGCCACATGCCCCTGAGCAAACACGTCAGAGCAGATGAGAGCATGAGACAGCATTTAAGAGAACGGTAGGCTGGCCTTGACTTAGCTGTTTGGCCTCTCCTCAGAAGTCATTTGTGACACTGACTGTCATGGGTTTCATTAAGAACAAGTCTATCTCTACCAAAGAAAACTGCAAGGTAAGAGGACTTTCAGCTCCAGCTACATATGTCTCCAAACTTACTTACATATTGTCCTGTTTTCAGAAGAAAAACAATTTACTCAGTGCCTCCCGGGCAAATAAAAACTTTGGTACTACAACCTACAATCCCAGATAAAGTGTAGGTATCTGCTTTGGCAGCTCCCCTGGATCGAGCTGCTCCGGTAGCTCTCCACAAAAACCCTGTGAAGAGATGATCAGGCAGGATAGCCTAGTCTGTTCTGCAGAAAGAAGCTACCCCTGAAACCTCAGTGGCTTAAAATCTAGAAGTTTATTTCTTGTTCATGCAAATTCTGACGCTAGAAGGGCAATTCTACAGGGTGTTTGTCCTGCACACCGTCCGTCAGTGATTCGGGCTGCTTCACAAATATGGTGCCACCAGATCAAAAGGTGGATTCCAGGTCATCACAGAAGAGGAAGAGAGAAGTGGGGGTTGTGGATCAGTCTTTACATGCTTTGACACTTTAGTTGACATAGATCGCTGGATAGGGCTGCTTATATAAAGGTTATCAGTTCAAACCCACCTAGCTGTACCACAAAAGGAAGGGGTCATCTGCTTTCATAAAGGGTACAGCCTAGACAACCTCATGCAACAATTGTACTCTGTACCACAAGGGGTGAGCATGAGTCAGAACTGACTTGAAGGCAACAGGATTTGGGGTGTTTTTGTTTGTTTGGTTGGTTGGTTGATTGGTTTGGTTTGCTGAGTGGGAGGTGGTTCTACCTACAGCATATTAATCTGAAGTAGTCACTTTAGGTTTTTTTGTTTGTTTTTTGAGAGATGTGGAAAAGCTCATTGGCTTTAATGGGGAGTTAACTCTGCCGCAGACGGCCTCCTCAAAATTTCCCTCCCGCTTCATAAACTAGCAGAGATTTTCAATGAAGGAGCCTGCAGGCACCCGCTGGACATCTCCTTGCAAGGTCAGTCCTTTGGAGCCACTGGGAGGGAGAAAAAAGAGACTTCTATTCCTGTAAAGAATTCCAGCCCCAGAAATCCTCAGGGGGCAATTCTGCCCTGTCCTCTCGGGTCGCTATGAGTCCGAATTGAATTTATGGCTATGAGTTGAGTTTTAATTCCATTCACTTACTGCTATTGACAGGTTGCTAGATTAGGGCTTGTCTTCCCAAATGCCAGCACTAAACGAAAATGAGCTGTCCGGGCCACAACAAAGGGGTTGGAAATAAATCAGGCACACTCATTAGATACCTATGGCAAAATTCAGAACTGAGCATGCTCTGACCCAAGTCATGTAGACCCAGGTGGAAGGTCCACCTGGTCATACAGAATAGGACTTCACAAAAGTGCACCAAAATCAACCAGTACGATCGACCAATGCCCTCCAGTGGTGTTGGGAGGTGATAGAAGTAGGCCTGGGCTCCTTGTCGCCCTCCCTTGTTCACGTGCTCTGCAAGTGGAGGGTGAGGCCCTTGGGGGTTCCTGCCGTGGCTCCTCAGCTGGTTCTGCACTCCTGCTCAGGTATTCCTCCCATGAAACCGCCATATTCAGCTGCAAACTTTCCCCACCCCTGCCATGCAGCCCGGCGTGCTTTCCGGAGATAGTGGGGACTTTTGGGGACTGCGATACCTGAAACTTTCTTTCATAACATTCACTTGGATTTACAAAAGTGCTTCTGCCATATGAATTCTTTCAGCGTTGCTAAGCAAGAACTGAGGTCAACCACCCCAGAAACCTAACACTATCAAGTCGATTCTGACTTATATCAATCTAGGGGGTCCTCAAACTATGGCCTGCGGACCACATGGCCCTCAGAGGACATTTATTCAGCATGCCGGGTGTTTTTGCCCCCCTTTTTTTTTTTTACTTCAAATTAGGTATGTGCAGTGCGCATAGGCATTTGTGCATAGTTTTATTTTTAAACTATAGTCCAGCCCTCCAGCGGGTTTGAGGGACAATGAACTGGCCTCCTGTTTAAAAAGTTTGAGGACCCCTGAAAGGACAACGTAGAACTATGCTTGTGGGTTCCCGAAGTTCTAAATCTTTACAGGAGCTGAGAACCGCATCTTTCTCTGTGAGCCATAGCGGATTCCAACTGGCTGGCCTCATGGTCACACACATTCCATCAGGCTCCTTGAGCCTTAACTTGATAATTTAATGAAACGATACTTCTCCAAGTCACACTGTATCAAGGTCTATAATCTTGCTATTCTAATATCAAATTTAAAATAAGGAATATAGTTAAGCTCCAAATCCATAAGCAATAAGATCATTGAATCTCTTTGGACACTATTACTTAAAAAAAGAAAAAACTCTGTCCAATTATTTTCAGCACAGAAAAGCTTCCAGTGTTTACAGCTTAGTATGTAATTGCTTTTTCTCTTCTTCTTTTGCATTGGTGAATCATTTTGAGCTTATAATAATGTCAAAATAAATAGTTTCCAGAGCCTCCAGGCATTCACTGTGTAATGATCATTTAAAAGATTTCTTGGTTAGAGGGTCCTCAAAAGAATAAAAAGCGTGTCCGCATCCCTGGTCATTTCTATATTCAAAAGAAGAAATTGCTCATCAAATGCTACAAGCCAATTTCTTTCTTCAGCCAAACTGCCCATTTTAGCATCACTGAATTAAGCAAATGGTTCTACATTTCAAAGTCAACAATGATACTCTTTTCCCTTTAACACGAGCATCTTAAACAGCTCAAAAAATAGTCGAGCTCTTTATTATGGCTTTTCCTGAGAAAGCTGTTTCGTTGTTTATTTTATTTATTCATCTAGACTTTCATGTTAAGATTTGTGTATTTTAAGTTCTGCTAGTCAGGACATTTTAAATGGAGCCAGATTTTTTTTTTATACTTTGTCTTTTAAAATATAATGAGACTGAGCAGTACATCCGTTAATAAAATATAAAGTCTTCCTATTTCTGTTTGTTTGTAATTTCCCTAAGGATAACTCTTAATGTAGTAAAACCAAAACCCACCATAATGAATTACATTTGGTCTACTGGGGGTTGTGGCCAACCTTTTGATAGAAAAATCCAGAGACTCCCTTCTGCATCTCCTTTCCCAACCAAACCCCGGTGGCTGGAGGCTGGAAGGAAGAAAGAGGCTGGGCTGCTGGGGCAGGGTGGGGAAGGGGTAACCTTGCAGATTATTTCAAATTCTACTCTGAAGGCAGAAAGTTATCCAAATGAGATAGCTAGAGATTCACTTCCTTAGAAAAAGATTGAAATTAATGTGTCCCTTAGAAAAGCCAAAGGAAAAAAGTCGTTATTAATTTAGGCAATTGAAGAACTTTGAAAGCCATGTCTAGTACATAAAAACACCTGTCCCTAGAGCCCATCGGCCTAGGAAACTGAATTTTTATACCATGTAAAATAAAGGAAGGTCATTTCTTAGACTTGCTCAACAGAAGATTGTCATTTTAAACCGGTTACTGTAATGAGAAGCTGGGTTTTCGTAAAAAGGACTGAATGCTTGAGTCAGTGTGAAATGAAATTAGAGATGCATGTTCTGCGCATGGCGGCATTTCCGGAGGAGTCTGTGTTCCTGTGACTGCTCTCGATCTGTCTCGTGCCTTCTGGGAAACTCACAGCGTGGTGCCCACATCTAGTCTCTCGGACTTTCTTGCCAGCTTTGGAAAGGTGTTGAGTCTGTTGGATCTGCTGCACAGAGACAGCATGCAAGTGGACCCTTCCCACATTCCTCAGAGAGCAGCCCCCCAGTGTAAATCTGTGGGTGAGGTTTGATGACCTTTGCCCCTTCATCATCCCGCATTCTTTAAGGGACCCAAGCGCTCCCCCGAGGCATTACCGGAGAAGCAGCTACCCCATAGTTTCCAGATGGTGGGTATCAGCCTGTGTGCTCATTGGGATCGCCAGAGAGCTGTCCAAAAGACATCTTTGTCCCATCTCCACTGAGTCCGATTTTATTGGCCTGGAATGCAGCCTAGGTGCTTGGATTTTTTTCTCTCTCATAAGTTTTTATTGTGAATTAGGTGAAGGTTTACCAAGATCATCAGTTTTTTATTCAACAATTCATACCCATTGTGTTTTATGCCACTTATTGCAATCTCCACAATATAATATGACTTGTTCCACTCCCTACTTATGTCTTCTGTTTCCCTTCCTCCTCTCTTCCTACCCTTCTGAACTTGGGCCTTGGATTAATACTGCCCTTTTGAGATCAAATGGTTTGCTGTTTTCAGGTTTGCGTGCCTCACTTGTGTAATTGCTCCCATTATAGACCAATCTATTATTTGGCTGAATATTGAACCACAGGTAGGAGTTCATTTTCAAACTTAGTGAATAAGGACCATCGTTTCAGAGGTTCTGTTAGTCCCTATCCAGCCAATAAGCCTGGTCTCTTTTATGACTGTGAATTTTGCTTCACTATCTAGGACCTTTGGATGTGATCCCTTTCAAAGAAGTTGGAATTGATAGTTGGAGATCATCTAGTTATTCTGTGCTCAGAGTCATGAAGTCTAATGTTCATGTGGTCCACTCACCACTCTTTCCTCCAGAGTGAGGGTGACAATACTTGCCACCTAGATGGCCACTTGTGAGCTTCTGAAATCCAGCTGCTACTCACCAGCATGGATGTCGAACATAGTCTTTACAGTCTAGGTAATGACAATTGTTCTTGGTGTCCTTCACAACTATAATCCCCAGCCCCCCAGCCCAATAAAGCACTCCCTCCAGTTGTTCGGTTATGCCTAAGGAGTTTTGATAACTTCATCTTCTGTGTGCTCCGGAATATTCAATTCCCTGGATGGTCAGAATGGTCAGTCAGGGCTCAGAATCTTGGTGTTAAGGCTTCTGGTGAGATCCTGGCACATCAGACACAGAGGTTGTGAGGCTAGAGGATGGGCAGAAGGGGATCATACTGAGTCTAACAAGGAAAGAAAAGGAAATGAAGGATATAAGCAATTAAAAGCAAGCGCATAAATAGATACAAATACACAGATGGCCCTTGCAACATTATTCCCAATCTCGCAAACGTGTCAACGGTCTAAATACCCATCAATAGGTGAATGGATAAGTCAAACATGTTGCCTACGGTATATACAATGGACTACTACTCAGCCATAAAGAGAAATGAACTCTTGACACAGGCTACAAGAGGAATGAACCTCATAAGCATTATGCTGAGTGAAATAAATCAGCTTCAAAAAGGACACATTTTGCTTAATTCCACTTACAAAAAATATCTAGGCTAGGAAAATGAATAGAGACAAACATCTCCCAATTGTTTCCAGGGATAGGTAGGAAGGTAAGTATGGTTGTTACATAATGCCATGTCAATTGGACAAATAAGTGAGGTGGAGTCTTTCTTATACCTATATGAGTGTCCTTGGATTTATTTCTCTAGTCAACCCAGCCTAACCCAGTAGGGCCTGGAGGGGAAGTGCCATCCCTGAGACGATACTGAGCTTCCATAAGGGTGATGACATAATTTTGGAATGGGTAAGGATGATATATGAACAACATGCAGAATGCCACTTAATTATAATCTTGTAGAGCGTGGAAGTGACGAATGTTTTGATGCATGTATATTTAGTATGATTTTTAAAGAGTGTACGCAAAAGAGCAATATGGCAAGTCTGTGTTGCCATTTGCTGTTGCTCAGCTAAAAGCGATTCGGGCCTGTGTAGTTCAAAGGGAACCACAGAGGCTCAGGAGGAAAGCTGGTACCACCTCCAACTGAGACTTGTCTGACCAAATGCAGAGTCTCCCTTCAAGTAACTGACAGGTCAGAGGCAGCTCATCTCTGCTGCAGAAGCAATGATTTGTCTCAATTCCCAGACCACTGTCACAGCCATGTCTTGTTGCTCTCGGTGCCCCCCTTCCCCACCACAATAAGTCACTAGAAAGCCATGCTTCATTTAAAAACAAACAAATAAAACCCTTCTGCCTCCATCCTGGCACTGTTTCAGCTTATTTAGCATCATAACATATGTCATCTGTTTCCCTAAACAATCTAACATGGACATGGCACGATGGGACTGATGAGTTAGGCAAATGAGAACCAGCCTGCCCTCTGAACACACACGATGGCATTTGACTTGCTGTCAGTAGATGCTGTCGCGTTTCTTCTCCTCTTTCATGGAAAATAAATACAGAAAAGAATGAGGACATGAAAAGGGCTGCAAGATGTTTAGCTCTGGTCTTTCTAGAAAGTGTAGAAAAAAAGTATGTGACCCCTGCCTGCCTTTAGATGCCCCACTCCTCTGGCAAACAAGGATTGCACACTGACCATGGACAAGACATCTGGATCTGGGGGGAGGATATAACAATTGCCCCCACCAGCAAAGAGTTTCCAGATTTACGGGACTACACAGGCCAGGGAGCAGCTCATAAAAAGAACAAGAAGAATCACAAAGGAGGGTGTGCTCCAGCACCACTTCGTCCAGCTGCAGGCACATGAAGGCAAAGTTTCTTTTGCTTTCAGTCAAGTTTATGATTTCCGCTGCATCCCTTACCAACACCTTCACGAAGATCTAGGTTCTTGGGTTGTTTCGCTCCAGGGCGGACATCTCCTTGGTAAAGCTTTATGGACAGCTCATGGTCCAAGAATTCCACCTATATGTTTTGAAAGGGGCCACGTTAAAACCCCTGGCTCAGACTTTCAGGACTGGGCACAATACAGCAAACCCACCATGGGGACAGCAGGATTTGGTAACACTCTCATCTCCATCACAACCTGGACCTGGCAAAGCTATTTTCTTCCACTCACCATCTTTCAATCAATATTTACTCAGCTATTAGTTGCTCCCCAGGCTCAGCATCAGAAAAGTGTTCAAACGTTACCGAATTGTCCATCTAATGGTAGAGGTCTGTGCAAGGGATATGAGAGCAAGAGGCTCAGAGATGATCAGTGGGTAACGAGAGAGGGATTCACCTTTATCATTTGTAGAAAGCCCCTGAGGCTTAGTCACATTGGCAGACTTTCCCTGGAGCAAGCAAATAAAGCTGCTCCCGGCTCAGCTCCATTCCTGATCTGGTCTTGCCATGAGACTATCCAGGCTTTGTCCCAACCCCACGTTCTGGAAACCACGAGTGGAAGGAGGTGAATCTTGGGGATACCATGGAAAAGAATGGGCATTGCACAACACTTCATTGTACTCATATGGAGCTTATGCAAAGGCCAAGAGATAGAACCAGGTGAGACTGTGAACAGGACAAGGTGATACTGCATGGTTTAAAATCAGAAAAGGTGTGCATCAGGGTTGTATCCTTTCACTGTTCTTATTCCATCTGTATGCTGAGCAATTTATACAAGAAGCTGGTCTCTGTGAAAAAGAACATGGCATCAGGATTAGACGAAGACCCATGTAATGTCATTGGGAACATTTTCTCACTAAAAATTTTAGGTCATGGCATCAAAAAAGTGTCATTTTAACCTAAATGGGTTTTTAGACCAGTGAAATAACAGCGAGAGTGAGTCAGCATTGTGCACAGAATTGAGCGATACTGGTTCTTTGGGAAATTCATAATCCAACACTGACACTGCTGAGATAAAGGATGACAGTGAGGAAGATTCTACACCTGAGCTCTGTGATGGGCCAACGTGGTGCTCTACTCTTTTCAGGAATGGATGAGCCAGCTCCACCAAGATTCCCCTTTACTGGAGCACCTGCTATGTATGTAGACGTTGAACACAAGAACGCTTTGGCGTTCCTACAATGATTTCTGACCGATGAGGTCATCGAAAAAATGATTATGATAGCCCGGAGGTTTACTTTCAGGTTTTAACCCCTCTTCAGTTAATTTCTGTGCATGGGGGAAGGTTTGGGGCTTGCTTCATTTTCCTACATACGGTATCTCAGTTTGTCCAACACCATTTGTTGAGCAAGCAGAATTTGTCCCTTTGGATATTTCTGTGTCCTTTTTCGAAGGCTAGTTTCCTGTTGACTGGTGAATATATGTGTAGCTTTTCTGTTCGTATCCATTGATCTATATACCTCTCAGTGTACCAATACACTGCTCTCCCTTAGGGAAAAACAACAACAAAAGTTGTATGAGCCCCTATATAATGATTTTTTTTAATGGACGATGAACTATTTTCCAGGCCAGCACTATCCTATGTTTGAGCACATTGCTGCAGCCACTGTGTCAATCCATCATGCCTTATAGCCTGCGGTACTCATGTTCAGGTATAGTGTTCTGCCATTCACAAGGTTCACACTGGCCAGTTCTTTCAGAAGTGGAAGACCAGGTCCTCCTCCCTCGTCTCTGTCTGGAAACTGCTGAAGTCTACCTGCAGTGAGTGACCCAGCAGGCATTTGAACTACTGGCTGCAAAATTTCCACCATTACAGCCAAATGCAGGCCACCACAGTACAACAGACAGTAACAGCATCTTAACACCACACAAAGGCTCCTCCCTGGGGAGACCACGTGTTCAGGCAATTGCTGCTGTTACACATGTAAGTGGGGGCTACATGAAGTCGCACCATCTCCTGTGGCCCTTCCAGGAACAGGCCATTCTGCTGTTGTTTCTACTGGACTTAGGCTCAGCTGCCAACCTGCCCTCTGCACGCATTCTTCTCCTTACCCTTCCATGTCACCTTCTCTTTGCCCAAGTCAATACTGCTGGTTAGTCACCTACTGGTGGATGCTTGCTTCTGAAGTTTCTGAACCACATTTCCCCATGGTTATGAGACATTGCTGCTGCCACTGCGAGCATTTAACAGGTTACTTTACACCTTCAATTGGAAATCTAGGGGAATAGAAAGAAAGCTTCTTCTTTCTCCCAAGGAGTGGGTGGTGGTTTTGAACCGTTTCCCTTGAGGTTAGCAGCCCAATGTGTAACCCACTACACCAGTAGAGCCTTGGTGGCACTGTCCAGCAATTATTAGACTGCTAAATATGAGGTCAGGGTTTCAAACCTACCAACTTCTCCTTGGGAGAACGATAAAGCTGTTCCCATAAAAGACTGACAGCTCCAGAAGCCCTCTATAGGGTGGCTATGAGTTGGCATTTTGCGGTCATTTAGGGCTTTTTGGTGGCATGTGATTTTTTAGGGCTTTTAGGTTGTTTGTGGACGTTCAAGGTGTGTTTGGGGCATTCGGGTAGTTTGGGGTTTTTAGGGTGTTTTATAAGATTTTAGGGAGTGTTTAAGGGATTTAGGGGTGGTTTTTTAGAGTGTATAGGTATTTTTCAGCACAATATGGTGTTTTTAGTGATGTTACAGAGTTCCTTAGGGATTTTAGGGTATTTTTCATATTATATGTGTTTTTTTCCCCCAGCATTTTAGGTTTTCTTAGGGCTTTCATGGTGTTTTCAGGGCATATATGGGGTTTAGGAATGTTTAGGGTTTGGGAATCTTCTAAGGATGATTTTTGGAAGTTTCACATGTTTGGGTGGGCATTTGGTGTTTTTTTGTGGCTTTAGAGTGTTTATGGGATCCTGTCAATTTGCAGCTTTAATTCCGCAAAGAAAAGTCAGACAGCAAGCCAGAAAGGAGCAGGAAATGAAGGGGAAGCCCAGGCCACATGTTACAGCTGCCAAGTCCGGAGAACCTAGGTGTGGTCGTTGGCTACCTGGGACCGGGAGTGGGGCTGTGCTCCTGCCCAAGGGTGCTAGGGAGTAAACCAATCTCAGCTGGACGTTTGGCTTTTCTACTAATTAGCCGACTCCATGAACTTTCCCAAGGGCAGCTGGCGAATTGCCAGGGGAACCCAGCTAGACCCCCCACACAAAAGCACAGGGATGGTTACAGGAACAGGAGGTTTCACACAGTGGATGTGCAGGGCTTGGGGTCGGGATTGGGGGCCAAGGTGAGGAAGGGGCAGCAATAAGGCCTGGTCCCAAATAATCAGACACTGAGCAATAAAAGTACAAGGACTGCCAAGAGAACATGGGGACAAAGGATGGCTGGACTTCATTTGATATCTTTGGACGTGCTGTCAGGAGAGACCAGTCCCTGAAGGGACATCAAGTCCATGAAGGACATGATGCTTGGCAAAAAGTGGAGGATGGGCAATAAAACAGCTCGAACCAGTGGCTACATCAGTGGGCATAGTAACAATGGTGAGGATGGTTCGAGACCTGGCAGTGTTTTATTTTACTCCTTGTGTTTTTCTAGAACTGTCTTTCCTGGATGCACGAGGAAGGATAATTGTGCTTGTGGGAAGCAAATGCACAGTGGGCAGCGCTTTGGCCAACATAGGTACACCACCGGCACACAGTGCCCCCTTACTTGGCATCCAAAGTGACAGGATTTGTCTTTCCCCAGAGCTCTCCAGCCCTGGGGGAAGCAGCCCTGCCTTCGGCACACCGCCAGGGGGCAGCACTGCTGCTCTCTCACTGGCTACATCTGTGAGGACCCAGAGAGCAGCTCCTTTCTGCTGCTCTCCTCTCAGACTTCTGCCAGAAGCCTTGGCTCGTCCTGGATCCTCCCTTGATTCCCACTCTGCACCTTTGGGGACGCCCAGCCCATTAACTCTCTCCCATCCTTCCTTGCTGCCTCTTGTCCAGATGCCTGAGCTGGGCTTCAAGTAGTTGTAATGTTATGCTTAGGTGAGATGTGTTCAGCTTGTTTACTGTCTGTATACAAGAAAAGAGTGCAGCCCAAGACATCCACCCTTTTGTTCCTCTATGGAAAGCCTGTTACGTGTCATAGTCTTCTCTCTGTGCAGTGCTTTCCTCTGCTGCTGATGCTTTTACATGAAATAGGACTCGGTGTGTCACCGCTACAGGAAATTATCTCTGAAAAAATAATATGCCCAGAACTCAGAAACAGTGTCAGCTTGCATCTGGCATCATGGAAGCATCATGGGTGTGTTTCCATTCATTCGCTCCTGAGTGTCACATGTTAAACTCAGTGCATAGCATAAACAGCAGCAGGCACAATCTGAGACAAAGCACACCCTTTGCTGTGAAGCACATTCCGACTCCTGGCTGCCCCTGTGCCACAGAGTAGAACTGCCCCGCAGGGGCTCCCTAGCTGTCATCTTTACAGAGGCACATGGCCACACCTCCCTTTTGGGAAGCCACTGGGTAGGTTTGAACTTCAGGGTTGTAGTAGTTGATATTGTAGAGCCCTGGAGTCAGTTCGGATTCATAGGGGCCTGTGCACTAGAGAGAGAAACAAAGCCCAGTCCTGCGCCATCCTCGCACTTGTTACTGTATTTGAGCCGATTCTCGCAGCCACGGTGTCAATCCACCTAAGTAAGGGTCTTCCTCTTGTTTGCTAACCCTCTGCCAAAAATGATGCCCTTCTTGCAGGACTGGTTCCACCATAGTAATATGTCCAAAGTACCTGAGACAACGTCTCCGCATCCTCTTTCAGATCTCCTGCCTTTAGTTTGTCAGCTCACTTCGATGGAGTCGATGCTGAGCCATAGCGACTCTATGAGATCAGAGCAGAACTATCTCTGTGGGTTTCCCAAAGGCTAACTCTATGGGAGTAGAACGCCTCATCCTTTTCTTCTGAGGACTGACTGGTGGTTCCCCACTGCTGAC
Source organism: Tenrec ecaudatus (assembly GCF_050624435.1). Classification (NCBI taxonomy): domain Eukaryota; kingdom Metazoa; phylum Chordata; class Mammalia; order Afrosoricida; family Tenrecidae; genus Tenrec; species Tenrec ecaudatus. The sequence goes on along the minus strand of NW_027457586.1, from coordinate 143,662 downwards.
ATTACAGTTGACACCCAAGGCATAAGGTACTATGCCACCAGAAGTCCCTTGCCCCTGTGTAATAACCAACACCACCTACACACAAAACCCACCCCTTCTCTGTCAGTTTGATGTATGGTGATGGCTTGAGTTGCTATGATATTGGAAGCTACTAGGGGGAACCCGACAAAAACTACAATTTTTTCAAAACTATGCATTTAAATTTTTTATCCCCTTCATAGTACTCTCCATTACACTTCACACATTTGTCTAATCTGTGATTACATTCTTGGAAACATTTTTCAAACTCAGCAGTTTGGGTGACACCCTTGTTTTTTCCCCCCCTCTTCTGTGTTGTCAAACCACTGTCCTTCATTCATGGAAACAGAAAGAAGTCACATGGAGTGAGTTCAGGTGATTAGGATATGAGGGACAAGAGAGGCATGCTTTTTGGGGGGATGTTTTCATACTGTTATTTCTTTTCTCTTTTTTTATAATCAAATTTTGGGGCCTCATACAACTCTTATCACAATTGATACATACATCATATTTGTACATTCATTGCCCTCATCATTCTGAAAACATTTGCTCTCCACTTAATCCGCTGGCATCAGCTGATAATTATTCCCCATCCCTCATGAACCCTGAATAATTTCTAAATTATTATTTTGTCTTATCTTACACTATACAATATCTCCCTTCAGCCACTTTTCTGTTGTCTGTCCCCCAGGGAGATGGTTATATGTAGATCCTTGTAATCGGTTTCCCCTTTCTATTCCTCCCTCCCTCTACCCTCCTCGTATCGCCACTCTCACCACTGGTCCTGAAGGGATCATCCGCCCTGGATTCCCTGTGTTTCCAGTTCCTATCTGTACCAGTGTACATCCTCAGGTCTAGCTAGATTTGTAAGGTAGAATGGGGATCATTTTAGTTGTGGGGGAAGAAGCATTTAGGAGCTAGAGGAAAGTTGTATGTTTCATTGTTGCTACAGTGCACCCTGACTGGCTCCTCTCCTCCCTGCTACCCTTCTGTAAGGGGATGTCCAATTATCTACAAATGAGCTTTGGGTTTTCACTCCACACTCCCCCGTATTCACAAAGATATGATTTTTTTGTTCCGATGATGTCTGATACCTGATTCTTCCGACACCTCGTGATCACACATGCTGGTGTGCTTCTTTCATGTGGGCTTTGTTGCTTCTCAGCTACATGACCACTTGTTTAACTTCAAGCTTTTAAGACCCCAGAATGTATAACTTTTGATAGCCGACCACCATCAACTTCAGTCACCACATTTGCTTATGCACCCATTTGCCTCCAGCAATTGTGTTGGGGAGGTGAGCATCACGGAATGCCACTTTAATACAACAAAGTATTTTTGCATTGAGGGAGTACTTGAATGGAGGCCCAATGTACATCTGTTACCTTAATACTAAACCTATAAATATATGCATATAGATCTATTTCCCCATCGTTATACATAAATATATTTACATATGCACATGCCTTTATTTAGACCTCTATAAATGCCCTTTGCTTCCTACCTCTTTCCTTGATTTCCTTTTACTTTCTGATTGTCCCACTCTCATGTTCAGCCTTCATTTGTGTTTCAGTAATTCCTCTAGGTTACATTACTCTTGGTTACACTCTACCAAGCCTCCTACACCCTCCTCACCATCTATTTGGATCACTTGGTGTTCCCTTGTCCCTGGGTTTGTTAACAGCACTTCCTTTTTCCCTACACCCCCCTTTCCCATCTCCCTCCCCCAGCTGTCAGTCCCATTGTTTTCTCCTCCAGATTGTTCATCCAGCCTATCTCATTTAGACAGACCTGTGGAAATCATAGCATGCACAAAAACGAGACAGAGCAAACCCAAGCAACAAAATGAAACAAAAGAACAACACCAGCACCAACAAGCCGATGACAAAAAGCAAAACAAAACACAAGAAAGAAAAGCTTTTAGTTAGTTCAAGGACTGTTTGTTGGCCTTTAGGAGTGTTTTCTCATAGAGTATGATGGGTCAGCTAGCCCTGGCCCCAAAGTCTATTTTTGGTATTCCCTGGGGACTTCGTTGCTCTGTTCCCCTTCCTGTTCTGTTGTACACCCTTAGTATTTTGCCTCGGTGTGCTGGGATCAGATCGGGCGATAGAGGCATGCTGTTTTTTTTGTGTGAGCAGGTGCACTGTCATGGTGGCAAAACCAGTCCCCTGTCTACCACTAATCAGTCCTTTTTATTTTAAATAAATCATTTTATTGGGGGATCTTACAGCTTTTGTAACAATTCATACACCAATTTGTATGAAGCACATTTGTACATACATTGCTATCATCATTTCCAAACATGTTCTTTCTCCTTGAGCTCCTTTTTTCCCCTCCTCCCACCCACGTGAACCACTGATAATTTATACATACTTTTTATTTTTATATTTTACGCCTCTGCTGTATCCCTTCACCCAAACTTCTGCTGTTTGTTCCCCTGGGTGGTGGAGTGGGGCTGTATGTCCATCATTGAGATTGGTTTCCCCTTTCTTCTGCTTCTCCCCCCTACCTTCCCTCGTGGTGTTGCTACTCTCAGTATTGGTCCTGAGGGGTTTATCTGTCCTGGATTCTGTGTGTCGGAACTTCTAGTCAATAGCAGTGTGCAAGCTCTGGTCTAGCCAGACAACTCAGACCTTCTTACACAATATCTTCAGAACCTCTATATAGGAAGCTTGATTAACAGTCTGACCTAGTGCAATGACTAAACTCCAAATGCACTATCACCCTCACATCAACAAAACCAAACAAATGAGCATCTTCTTGAAGTTTGAGTTCACTTGACGAGGTGTATTTGAGTGAGGTGATGATGGCGTCTTACACTGACTTGATTTATGTTTGCATTCTGGCTTGTGAGAAGAGCACAAGGTCTTGTCACCAGCAATGACCTTGGGAAAAAAGTGTGGGTGCACTAGCTCAGAGCAAGTTGCCAGATGCCTGCCCAAACAGGAGAATGTATATTTTGAAATGTGTACCCAGTGGAGCTTTGTACCGCTTGGTTTTTTGGCGGGGGTGGGGTGGGGGTGGGTGGAAGGCCGGCTACTCCTTTGTAGGTTAGATAATCTGAGATGTGCTATTTGAAATTTCCTGGGGCCAGTTTTAGACAAAACTAGAAAAGTTAATTTTGCTGTATGGAAAAATCTGACAGTCTGGAAGTATCTACTTTTCCTCACATGCCATCATTCCACTAGTAGCATTATTCTTAGTTAAAGCTCTCCTCTGTTCCTCCTTAGGGTTTCCCCCACTACCTGATGTTCCTTTTCTCCTACTCATCATCAAGGGACTTGTGTCCAAAGTGAGGACAGCAAATAAGAGACCCTCCTGACTCTCTGTTAAGAAGGGTGCTCTGGTGCATGCGTGTGTTTATGTGTGCACATACAATCGCATTTGAATTTTGTTGGAAGAGGCTTCATAGAGACAGAGAGTGACATGGTTAGAGCTGCTGCACATGTAGAGCACTGTACTCTATGGTGTTCTAATTCAAATGCATGTAAGGTCCAAGAGAGGTAATAGAAGCAAGTGACCAGGGTCAGGGAAGGCAGTAGGAGGAACTGAGGGAGCCTGAATGCCTCACACCCTGCCAGTTTCACTGATTCTTGGATGTGAGAGTACCAACCTAGTGCTGTGAAATCTTCGCAGTTTTCAGAGGCTTGGGGGATTTAAATTTTGTATGTAAAAAATAGACATCTAAATGCTTGTAATTTATTGATTTCGATAAACACACTGAATGCCAGTACTCAAGTCAAACAAACCAAACTGACAGCCATCGATTCTTTGCCAACTCATAGTGACCCTATTAGACAGGGTAGAACTGCCCCTCAGTTCAGCTCCCAGCCCTGGAGGCCCACCAGTTCCTCGTTATTATCATGAGGAATACTATTTTCACAAGAGCATTACATACCCCTAGAGACTAAACCATAAAGCCATATAGGCTTTGACCATCAATTCTGATATGCTTTTTCCTCAAACTGATGGGTCATTTGATGGAATCCTTGTATTACTTCCCTAACATAAAAATTAATCAAGCAAAGGAGATTCAGTGCTCAGTACTACAGCCCCCTATTTAGAGATTAACTCTTAAAAACCACCACCACCACCACCACCACCACCACCACCACCACCACCACCACCACCACCACCACCGCCACCTTATCTATGTTGATAAAAACTTGAGTAGGCTGTATAAATATCTCAAGTATTTAGGATAAAATGGATTCTTATTCTACTGTCACATATTTAGTTTGAGATATGTGTTTCCATCTGAACACAAATTAAATAGACCTCATTGACATCTTTTCAAAATGCCATAAAAATTAAATGATTACCTTAAAAGATACTCAGTATAATTAGGCATCAGAAAAATGTACATCAACACTAGAGCGAGATAGTGTTTCAACCCATCAAGATGACACTAGCCAAGAATATTAAAAATACCATTGAGTGCTGGAAGAATGAACAGATTTGTGTCAGAAGAACAGTCTGAAAGGTCCTTAGAAGCAAGCACGGGGAGACTTCACATGCTTTGGATATGTTATCAGGAGATGCCAGTCCCTGGAAAAGGCTGAAATGTTAGGTTCAAGTATAACAACAGTTTTGAAGATGGTGTAGGACTGCGCAGTGGTTCATTCTGCCTTGAGTTGGAACTGACTCAATAGCACCTAATGCTAAAAGCTAGATGCTTTTGATCCTAAATGAAAAGTGGATGGTCCAGCCTCCATACCAGCTACGTGGACAACTGCCCCTCCCCCCAGAAGAATTTACTTTAGAAGACGGCACTGAACTTGTAGCTAGGGGAGATGGACATGTCTGATCAGAGCACACAGGGGCAAATGAAGGGGGAGGAAGAGAGTGGAGCACACACTGGTCCACCAGGCTTGGAGGATGATTTTGGCACTCTGAACAGCCAAGGTACAGAGTGGACCATATGGCTGATCCCACTATGAGACATGCCATCCCTTGCTGGCCCAGAGCCCTATGGGGACAATACCGGAGACTCTGTGTTGGGACTGACCCGACTGGCCCTCCAACACGGAGGTAAATCACTAAAAGCATGCAGCAGAGCAACCATGGGAGCAGAGCGGGTAGTCCCTGAGGGAGTACAAAGGACAGACTCTGGGGCCAGAGCATGATACGCCATCAGACCTGACTGAAGGACACACCTATAGAAAAAAAAAATCAGACCTTGATCTATTTACAGGTTTTTCTTTCTTAAAAATTTTTTTTGTCTTTTAATTAATTTACTCTTTTATTGATCATTGGTTTTCTGTTGTTGTTTTTTTGTCATCACACTGTTCTCACCCATCGCCTATCTTGCTATGGTTTGATTTTTGGTGCATATTATTATCTCAACAGATCTATCTAGATAAGATAGGCTGGAAGAATAGTCTGGAGGAGAAAACAACAGGACCAATGGTTCCCGGGGACATGGGAGAGAGAGAGGAGGGGGTAAGGAGGTGATGCTGACCAATCCAGCGACAGGGGAGCAACAAGTAATCCAAAATCCGTCGCAAGGAGGGTGTGAGAAGCCTGGTAGGTATTCAGCAAGGGCAATGTAACCAAGAGAAATTACTCAAACCCAAGTGAAAGCTGAGCATGATAGTCGGACAAGAGGAAAGTAAAAGTAAATAGAGGAAAGAACTAGGTGACAAAGGGTATTTCTAGAGGTCTACATACTGGCATGTACATATGTAAATATATTTATACAGGAGGGTTCGTAAATAGATCAACGTGCATATATTTATAGACTTAGTATTAAGGCAGTAGATGGACATTGCCAAATACTTACTCCATTCAAGAACACGTTATATTAAATTGGCATTCCATGATGAACACCTTTCCAACATGATGGTTGAAGAAAAATGTGTGCACTAGCAAATGTGGTGAAGAAAGCTGATGGTGCCTGGCTATCAAAAGTTATAGCATCTGGGATCTTACAGGCTTGAAAATAAAGAAGCGGCCATCTAGCTCAGAAGCAACAAAGCCCACATGGAGGAAGCACACCAGCCTGTGTGACCATGAACTGTTGAAGGGATCAGATATCAAGCATCAAAGAACACAAAAATCATGTCATTGTAAATGAGGGTGAGTGCAGAGTGGAGACTCAAAGCCCATTGGTAGGTAACTGGACACCCCTTCCTGAAGGGATGTGGGGAGGAGATAAGCCAGTCAGGGTGCAGGGTAGCAACAATGAAACATGTTTCCTCTAGTTCCTAAATGCTTCCTCCCCCCACTATCATGATCCAAATTCTACTTTACAAATCTGGCTAGACAAGGGGATGTACAGAGAGATCGCCTTGGAGATTGGGTGGATGTTCCCACAGTAGCGTGGAGCCTCACAAGTGGTGGTCAGGCGTTTCCCCCAGTCACTTGTAGGACCTCAGGATTTAGGCTGGGGATGCCCCCACTTTTTATAGGGGAGAACAACCTGTGGCCTGGTGTGTGGGAGAGGACCAGCGTGAATTCCCCAGCTGCTTGCCACACCAATAAGTGGGGGGTGGGAGCTCCCTCAGTTGGGCCTTCAGGTTTGCCCTAGGCAGAGGGGAGTGGCCTGGAGACAGCTATTGTCTTGTGATGGGAAAGAGAGTGAAAGGAGAGGAAAAAGAGAGAAAGAGGAAGACACAGACTGGGGCAATAATGCCAACCAGACTGACAACCACTCACCCACACACAACTAAAATGCACAGAGTAAACAAAGGTGACAACAGTAAAAAAAAAAAAAAAAGAAAAGAAAACAACTAAAAAGGAGAACCAAATCTGTGGAGGCTGTGGTAGGAAGTAGAGAAGAGCTAGATGGAGCGGAGAAAAGCAGAAAACCTGTAAGAAGAGCCCAATAAAAGGAAAAAGAGAGAAGAGAAAAGGAAGGAGGAGGAGAGAGTATTTTTTAAATGGTTAAAGAAATAACTGCCCCTGTGTTATGCTGTGTGTAGCTCTGACTCGTCCTGTGTGCAGTACTGTCTTAGGGGTCAGGCTGCCCACTAGGAGGACAGGGTTGCCCTAGGCAGAGTGTAGGGCTCTGGAAACCAGCAGTGGTATGTGCAAGCAATGAGAGGGAGCAGAGAGAATCGTACAAGCTAAGAGAGAGGTGAAGAAAGCAAAGACAGAAAGAGGAAAGAAAGAAAAAGAGAAAGAAGGAAATAAATCCAACTGAGTTCACTAAGGTTGGCTGTGATGGTAAAGAGCAAGGAGAGAGAGAAGGAGGAAATAAAGTATAAAGTAGTAGCTGATCCCTGATTGCTTGGATGAGGGGCCAGAGGGGTTTAGACACTGCTCCAACATGGCAGGTCAGTGTGCCCTTTTAATGCCGGGACCCAGTGGTGCTGGGCAGAATTGCCCTAGTTGACGAGATCACCTTAGAGGCATGACGGAGGTTTCTTCAACGGTGCAGCGCACTGTAGGTGTTTGTCCCAGGTGCCTTGTGTGGTGTACAGCACTCCCACACAGGGCAGGCTGGAGTGCCTCCTGCTATTTGGGTTGATTTGCCCTAAGTGGAGGGAAGTGACCTGGAAGCCTTTAGTGGCATATGAGAGGAGAGAGTGGGAGAGAAGAGGAAAAAGAGGGGAAAAGGGGAAAAAAGAGGGATAAAGAAGAAAGCGAGTAAATAAAAGCCCAACACCAACCTGAGCACGTTGAAACTGAGTGCGGTGGAAAAGTTAGAAGGGCTAGTGAATAAAGTGAGAATAAGTAGAGCAGTGGGTAAGGAGGTAATGATACTTGATCACCTGTCCTTGAGGCCAGAGGAATTCCAACTCTTCCTCAAGGTCATGGGGTCATGGACTTGTAAGGTCTCTCTCTCTGGCCTAAATTCCAACCCCAGTCCTTGGCTCCCCGCGAGAAAAATTTCATGCGGAAAGCCGGGCTCATGATCCAAGTGAATTTAATGAGAGTTAAAAGAAGCTTCAGGTTTTACAAGGCACCCATAGGATTCCTTTGACCATGGGGCCTGGCAGAGACTGCCTCAGGTCATGCAAGGATCTCTCTCCTCCCAGGAAGAAGACCAGACCACCCCTCTCCCTTCTGGTTCCTGCCTTTTCAAGGGTTCCCGGGGAGGCTGGTGAAGGACCCCAGGTCAATCCCATTGGCTGAACTGCAATCATCTGGCCCAGGTGGGCTGCTCCAGGTGCAACATCCATCGGAGCCCACGGGCAGGAAAATCCAGCTTTCCTATGCTGGCTCTCCTGGGCATGCGTTAATGGACTTTCCCATCCCTGATGTAGGGTTCCACAGATGCTGTGTGAGATTACTTCAAAAGCAAGATCGCGCCCGTGGCCAGGGGTCACTTGGGTGCTGGAGTACCTGCCTTGTGCTGCATGTAGCACTGCAGCAGGGGCTGGGAGGGGGCACTGGGGGGCTCCCTCAGCCCCGTCTAGGGCTCCAATACCGGCAGGGCCTCCCCAGCTATGTGTAGAATCACTGAGAGGGAAGCTTGTTGTCCTATCTAGACTGCTGATGCTTCCTAGATCAGAGGATTTTCTTTTTTATCCCTCTGGCCAGCTAGAATGAAATTGTCTCCCACAGTCTCTGGGCTACAGCTCAGTGCTGTTTAAGGCTGACACTGCTACAGCGGGTCTTTGTTATGGTAAAAGCGGCCAGGCCCTGTGGCTGAGTTCTGGCATTCCTTAGCTAGGTTGCTTCTTATGCTGATTTATGTTAAGGGACTCCCCTATGTGGTGCTTGGAGCTGAGCAACCAGACTTGGGTTTGAGTTTTAAACCAATCATTTATGTTTCACCCTTAAAAAAAATTCTACTTGTGATGTGCTCAGATTTGGTGGCTGTCAAGCTGACCCCCAGAGGGGGAGATGCAGCTTATCAGGGGGGTTGTTTACTAGTCGGCCAATTGGAACTAAATTTGCTCCCTGGACTCCCGACTTTCTGCCTTTTTCTCCCACACCATGATCTTCCTAAGGTAATAATATATTTTTTCTTCTACTCTAAATTATGGCTACCCACCACCAACCCCTGACCGTGAGCTCAAGGCATCCAACCACATGGAGAGCTCAGTGTGGGGTTCCCCTCGTGTCTGAGATTCTGCCCCCTCTCAGGGCGTCCACCTGCAGGGATCCCTGCTCCAGGCAAGGGCATATCTGGCACCTGCCACTTCGTCAAACTTATAGTGCTTTAAAGCATTCTTGGTTTGCTTTGTGAGTGGAAATCCCACAAAAGAAGGGGTTCAGGAGAAACCCTGTTACCCTAGTTCTAATTTCAGAACTCCACCTCCCCGTTTCCTTCACCTAATTTCCTATTTTTCTGGTCTGGCAGCAGGAGCTCCAGATAGATGGGTCCTATCTGGTCGCCATTTTCTCTGAATCCCTCCATCTATTTCTTTTACACTCTTAAAAAGTACAAAACATTTACTCTACAAGCGCAAACAGATTTTCAAAAGCAGGGAAAAACCTGAACGTTCAGTACATGGTTCAATCGTCTTTTCATCTCTGTGCCCTAACTATGCTGAGCTCCATGGAACTGCATGGAGGGGAGCTATTCTGGCGTCATCGAGCCAAGTGAGTGTTTTGAATTACCTCAAGTGAATATTTGACTGGAAAGCATAGGGTGTAAAAAAACCCTGAAATCAGATGGTGCACATCCGTCACAAAGAACAGGGCCTTGTACTTAAACCTTTTTTTCTGAAAATAAGCAGCCATCTAAGTGAGATATCAACTAAGTCCGCCCAGAACAAGCAGCACAGCCAGTGTGATGCCAGGGTGATAAATAATAGAATCTCAATCTGCAGGTATGAACAAGAATCAGAGCTTAAGTTCGGAACACCCAGTTTGCAAAAGGACTCAAATGCACATGCGGGGTGAATTCCCTCTGACCACAGTCCATGGACATGAACAGATACAGTTAAGTTCAAATGTAACACCTGATCATTTGATCTCTTCAGACTAATTTTAATTTGGTTCCAGTTTTTAGTATTTTTCACTTTCTGTTCGATTGAGGTTTTTCTCTCTTTTATCATTGTTAGTTTTTCTTTTCTACTTGTTTCTTGATTTTGTTTTGTATTTTTTTTAATACATATGAAATCCAGGAGAGGTAAATCCAGAGAGACACTAACAGAATTAACAATCACCTAGGGACAGGCAGGGAAGATTTGGGGGAGTGAGGGGGGGGCTAACAAAAATGAATATAAAAGAAGGAAATGATGTAAACCTGATTGTGGTGAGGATTACACAAATCTTAATATGACTGAAGTATTGAATGATATATGTGAATTATATGAGAATTAAAATAAAACAAAAGCTGAGGTCAGAGATAGGGCAGCAATTTAGCCCTGAATCTCTTGGTGAAGATTGAATGTCATTTTGTGCCAAGAGCCCATTTTTCCACTCATGAAGTTTGGGGAACCGGCCATGCTCCTTCATCACTTTTCTTACCTCAATAAATGGGTACAGTTCACTCTTCTCCCTTTTCTTCTCTGTCACATACTTTGCAGCAGTCAGGGGAACAGAACTTACAGTCCTGAAAGGGATCTATGAGTGTTAGTCCAGGTAGACTAGAGAAACAAATCCACACTCAGATGTGTATAGGAAAGACCTTTATATACAAGAACAGTTGTATATTGAGAAAGCATTCCAGCCCAACCAAGATCAAGTCCATAAGTCCAATATTAGCCCATGTCTGATATCAATCTATAATGTTCTCTTCAGACTCATGAAACACCTTCAATGACCCCAAATGCAGGAAGATCACAGGTCAGTAGTTGCAAAGTCTTCTGCATCCAGTGGTGGTAGAAGCATCTCAGCTTTGGCAGGGTCTCCATGTGGCTCCTCCAGTTCCCAGGGCATGGGTTCTATCAGTGTGGTGCCATGTGTCTTGTTAGTAGGACATCTCTCAGGGAATGAGCAGAAAGATAGTCTCCTGCCTCCAAGGAGGAAATACCAGATTTCCCAGAACCCTGACGGGAAGGCCAGGCCCACAAAGAGGCCTCATTGGCCATAACCCAATAGAGAGACTAGAGTCTACCCCTTCACTCTTAATCCTCTCAAGTCCCAAATTGACACCAGATTGTATAACTACAACAGACCACCCCTTGTCCATTTGACATTTTCACAAAATTCTTTAGCCGTATATAATTTCAAAACAATAATAGAATCATATCAGTATCTAACAGTATAATATGAAAATGCATACATTTCACTCCGTGCCACCCTCCTTTAAACATAATATTCTGTAAGTGATGAAACAAAAATATCCTATGCTTAACAATTGCAGGTAAGGTACACCCACATATTAATCCTATAATTCTATGAATATATTCCAGTATCTATGAAATCTTGTAAGCTAGCCACTTCACGCCTTTATCTGGCCCATTTTGGCTATCCAGTTTCTCTACTGCCTACTTCCATCAACCCAGTGCTCTGAGGAGACAATCATATTCTTCAATATAAAGAGTCTTCATGCCAGTTGGAACCTTGTGAAGTCCACATCCACAAGAAAGTCAAAGCAGGACAGTTCGTCTATACAGTCTGCAGCAGTATATACCAGTGCACAGGCTCAACATTCTTCTCTTCATCTGGTCGGGTTCGGGTCAAGTCAATGTGGGCTCCCTCTCTTGGCCTCACCTCAGTGTCCATTGGTCGCATTGCCTTTAGGCCTTGGCCCCATCACCAATTCTCCACAACTCTAGTCCCCTCAGAGTAGGTCATGGACTTCAAACGAGTCAACCTGCTCTCATCTTCTTCTCTACTGCCTGTAAACCAGGTCCACGAGTGTCAGTGGTCAGAATGAACCCCCTGCTCTATTGCTGCTATTCTGCCACTTTCACTCAACAAGCAGATCCAGGTGGTCACCTAGCAATCATTTCAGGCTTCTACAGGCTCCCTTGAATGTTCAGTACTAGAAAGGAGTTTCTTCAGGCTTTGAGATTTTTTCCAGTTTCTGACAAAAACCACTATTCAAAATTCAAATATTACAAAAGTTCCCTTTTAATGCACATGAAGCTCTTCCTCACAGTGGGAGCAGTGCACAGAAACGGACCTTGATGCTGGGCTGCTCTGTGCGTGCTTTGGTCAGTTGGGAGCTGCTGATTCACAGATTCACTTCACGTGGATGAAGATGCTTGTTTGCTTCCCCGTGAGTTTATCGCGCTTCAACAGAGAAGAACCCTGTTCTTGGGTTTTGCCTCTGCCTTGCTCCTAGCACCGCTGGAATAGAAAGATTACAAATGATTTTTTTGTTGTTGTTTTAAAAAACAGAAAAGAAATGCCGTGTACCTGTTAGGTAAGTAGAGGCAGAACTGAGGGTGGTCGCTGTGCATGCCAAACCTCCTCCCCATCACAGACAGTTGAAAGCTGCTTCAGGCTGGAAAGATGCACACATTTAGGTCCTTGTGACAGGAAGCAGGTCAACCTGGGCGGGCCCCCATCTAGACCAGGTGGGCTTAATTCAGTCAATGGGGTCAAACAGTACCGTCAGCCATGCCTACCAACAGGGTATGGGTGGGGGCCTCCCACCAGCTGTCATGCAACCCAGCGCGCGTGGGCTGTCCAGTCCGCCCCCACCCCCCACGAGCATATTTGCCTCTTCTATCCTTTATAAAGTCACTTGGATCACAAACTAGGTTTCTGCGTCAATTGGTTCTTGTGTGAAGCCAAGGACAGAGGTACATTTCTCCCAGAGAGAGCCCTCACATAACCAAATCAGATTATAGCCTTCAGTGTTAGGGTTCCAACGAATTTTGGGGGAATATCTCAAGTGGTAGTGGTAAGGACACAACTCAATCCATATTATCTCTTTATTTTGCTCAGCCAGATGCTTGCCCTTTGAGCCTGAATTGTTGCAAGGCTTATTACCCCATCAAGTGTTCCCAGAGCAAGCCCTAAATGGGCAGTAGTCACACACAAGGAAGATTTGCAGGGGACACTGTTAAGAATGATTAATGCTTAAGTGTTCCTTGTCTCCCCAAATGTACCATCTGGCAGAAAATTTGTTAGATCTCTCTCCTGGGAGAGATATACCTCAGCTCTTGAATAACTCTCCTGGTCATAGAAGTCAAATTCCAAGCTTTTCATCCAACATTCATAAAGCTAAATAAATGTTACATAAACCTAAGTTCTCTATCTTGGATAAGACAAAGTAAAACCATGACTTGAGAAGGTTTTCATTGAGGACAGAGACAACTTCAGATATTCTAAGCCTATGAAATTGGTCATGATTCAGGCAACTTGCCAAGGAAGCAGGTAATACCTAGGTGGGAGGTGGAATGAATAAGAACTTGCACTAAGATTCCATTCCATCAGGTGCAGCTGGTGACTTTGGAGGCCCAGAGCAGGCAGTGGGAGAGAGAAGACCAGAGCAGGGGAGGGATGTGATGAGCTGGAGGGTAGAGGGAGGGATTATGTGTTGTCCTGCTGTCACCTCCCACCCCACTGTGACCCTTTAGTGATGTGGGCCCAGGTTTGTGATGCAAGTGGTTTTGAAGCCAGAGGGGACTCAGAGTGCTCAGTTGCCTGAGTGCAACCGCTGTATCCAGAAGATGGAGGAGATTCTCTTTCTGCTGGAACAGAAAAGTGCTTCCTGGCTGACCTACCAATACCCCACCTGGTTCACTGTTTTGACCTTGGGCATCCTGTATGGAGTGGGTTGCTTCTTCCTGGTCCTCCCCTTCCTTCCAAATACTCCACCTGTGCGACCACCCAGGAAAAGGATAAAGGTAAGAAATTCTCAACCCAGCCATAGGAGAGATTGATTTTTCCTTGTTTTATAAATTTTTCCTTTCGTAATTAATTTCCTGATAGGGGAAATCTCAAGAAAGAAGAGACCATCAGCCCTGGCTTTGGAATATTGATGAGGGCTGGTGCGTCCTTACTCACTCTTAGGACTTTGTTCACTGCATTGGTATCATTTTATCCTTGCCGGCTTATGTTGATTTTCATTATTTCTGTTGGCTTTCCCTGTTTGTGAAGCACAGGAGGCGTGGATGCATCATGATCATGGACACAAGGGTTGACAGAGTTGCAGGTGGAGAGATCTCATGGCAGAGGGAGGGATTGTGAGATCAGCAGTGTGGAGAACTTCCCCATCGGGAAGCTAGGGAGTGAAGGGGGATTGATTTCAAGACGAAAAAATGAAGGAGGCCAGAGGGGACAGAGAGCTTTAGACCTGACTGTGATTACACAACTCCTTTTGAAGGCAATTTAACCATGGAGGGGGGGGGTGTTGTTCTAAAATGGATATGGTAATCATTGATTGTACCATTGCCCTTGATCTGATTGAACGACTGAACTATTGACTCGTATGATATGTAAATCATTTGCCAGTAAGATGAGCATTCAAAAATATTTCTCTTTGAAGATCTCAGACCTCCCATCTCTAGTTGTTATAGAGGGCAATAGGTAAAAATCCCCAATATAGTGACGCAGTGGCTAAGGACTAGATGACTAGACATTTCAAAGGGCAGCTCTCATCACTGGGTCCTCAGTCTCTTTCCTTGAGCTCCAGTCTCTGGGCCAAGGCTCCTTTTCTGTCTGGGCTAATTGAGAAAGCATGGCTTACCCCGGGGAGGAAGTGGTCAAGGGCTGGCCCAGAGCTTCAGCCTCCATAATCAAAATCTTGCCCACCAGAACACTGAGTGCTGAGAGTGTGTGCTCTCCGTGAGCAGAGGAAGGCTGACGGAAGAAATGCACTCTAGGTCTCACACAGAAGCTGGTTTCTGGGCTTTAGTCATTCCATGGAGATTGTCATTCTTCTAATCACCAGTAAATGCCTGCAGTTTGTCACAAAGAACAGACGCAGGATTGGATTCCAGCCTGACTTCCTCTCTTGTGCCCCAGCCACAGGTGGAGACAAGGAGAAGCAGCAGGTCAAGGGACAAAGGTGACGCTCTGAAAGGTAAGGTTCTGCCCATTCAACCAAGCTCTGTAAGCTCTCCTGTCCCCTCCTCTGCAGGATGCCAGTGGCAACAGCCTGTCTCTCTCAGGTAATAATCCTGAACAAAAGGATACTGTGGATGGAAACAGAACCCAGATATTTCCCAGATGTACAGGAGGGGCCTAGGATGGGATGAAGGCTGGCCAAGGTAGGACCCAGTAGGGAGCAGTGGGGGTGTCAGGAGCAGATTCTGGTGGATTTGGAGGTGGAACATTGAGGGGTAACTGCGATAAGCTGTGTAACTTTGCCAAGGTTCAGATTGCTCACTGAGACCCCACAGACAATATTGGAAACCGATGCTCCTTGAAATGCCAAAGCACCTCCTGCCCGTGGGAGTAAGCTATCATTTGACCTTGAGCTCTGGAGAGTCCAACGTCCTAAGTGCACAGCCCGTGTGACATTCCTTTCGGTCCTCTGGGAGGGCTGCACCATAACGGTTCTCTTGATTTCCAGTTTTCCGAAGCTTCCTGCAAGAACTATATGGCGCTCAGAACCTGCGTTTGTGTCTTAGGCAGAAGTAAGTAACCTTCCTGCTTCACCGCGGGGTGCATCTTCCAACCAGGGTGCCTGTGTGGCCTCGGGCTACAGAGCAGCTGGGATGCGCTGGTTTGGGGGACACTTTCAGGGATGGGCAGAGAATGACAGGAGTCCCGGGCAGTGGGGTGGGGCCGGAAGAGCAGGCCATCAAGGCTTGGGGAGGGGCTGAGCTTGCACCGACCCTTGCTAGCCTGCTAGGTCTCTTGCCCCTTCAGTCCTGGCTGTAATCTGGTCCTTCTGTCTCCTGCAGCCACTTGGGAAACCCACTTGACACTGGCAGCTTTGGTCAACAGAAAGCTCAAGCCCTCTCTGGTAGCTGGCGAAATAGAGGTACGGCTGAAGTCCACGTCGGTACGCGCGCCCCACACGGTTCTGCGGCTCATCCATTCCGGACACCTAGGTCTCAGAACTCCACCCTTCCACGGGCCCAGATGTGCATCTCAACTTCTCATGTCTTACCCGCCTTGAGTCAATCACCAGACTGCGCACATTCCCATGAACCTGACAGTCTTTCACCCACACCACTGGCTCTTCCCTCACCCAGTGCCAAACCCCCGGATTCAAAGGCCTACCTGCAGCCTCCAAGCACTCTCTGGGACTCACCAGCCCCGCACCCCACAGGGACTCATTCTCAGAATGACTTGTTGGCAAGGCCCAGGCAGAGCACATCTCCACACAACCGCTGCTCCACACCTGCCATGGCAGCCATCACAAGTCAGGATCCCAAAGGCCTCCCTACGGCCTCCCCACCCCAGTGTTGGGCAGCTGCCAAGAACTTACAGCTTCCCTCCTTGGAATACTTTGGGTCTCTGAAAGAGCACTCTACCTGGCACCCCCAAGAAGACACCTTTCGGGAAGGACCCACAAAGAGGCAGGGGGAAGTAGGGAGGCCCACCTTGCTCAACCCCAATGTCCACAAGCTGCTGGAAATAGAAATCACAAAGGCAGAGAAATGGAATATTTGGGAAGAAAAAGGAAAGGGTGTATCAGAATACCATCTGCAGGCCTTAAATATGTTGAAGGCACTCGATGGGGAGCAGATCACTGCACCTCCCCAGCCCTTCTGGAATGCCAGCATCAAAGCAGAGCAGATACCCAGCGCTCAGAAGCATTTTCCACAAAAATTCAGTGAGTTTTTCTGGGGTCTACCTTTTCTGCACAGCGAGTCTCTGGCAGCTGCTCTCAGGGTCTCTGGATCCACCCTAGAGTTTCCCACTGTCTTATTTAATGAAATTCCTAATGCCTTACCAGCTCAAATGCAAGCTAAAGAGTACCCACTCTTGTTGCAACGTCACTCCTTGCCCTACACTGAAGGCCGATTCCAACTTTTACTTCCAACTGCATGCCAAGCCCAGGCCCCACCGCCTGCTACAGTCCTGACTCCGCCCAGTCCACAGCCCCGTGGCCCACTCGCAGTACCTTTTCCTCCTCCTCACAAGAGTCCCTGTGATGAATCCTGTCTTACCGTCCACACTAAGTCCCAATCACGCATTCCAAATTCACTTCAACAGCTGGAAAGCCATTTTTTAAAGAAACAACAGGAAAGTGAGAGTTCTTTACCCTTTATGATACCACCACCCCAGGAAGCTTTTTGTCTTCGCAAACCCACTCATCCCCAGGACAATCAGAAGGTCCAGACCCCAAAGACAGACACCAAGCTTCCTGGCTGCTTGAAGCAATCGGAGCTCCACCGCCAAGAGAACTTCCCTCAATTGCAGGGGCCCCTCGGCAATGGGACTCTTGAGTCTCTGACACTAAAGCAGCCTCAGGAAAAATGGCCAGGGACTTGTCTGGATATGAAGCAGCCCGAATGCTCCTGCTCAACACCTGGAGACAAGCAGGGGAAAAATGTAATGAAGACGGTGTCCCCAGGAAGATGCACACACCCTGGACCGTCGCTTGCGTGCTGCAGAGCCGGTGTCCAGCTGAGGAACAACTCGGTCAATGGACAAGGGAATTACTTGAGGAAAATATCCAAATGTAATCTATCTCTCTGGGGATCAGGAAACTACTGCCCAAAAGGAACTCCGGGAGCCGACTCAAAGGAGTTAAGTGATTTGAGGATACACAAGGGGATTAACGCAGGAACTTACACCCTAAGGGGTCCAAATAAAATCCTACTGGAAAACACCCTGAATGTCCACATGTGCAGGAAGGTGGAGCAGATTAGAAAGGATCAGATCCCTGGCATTGTTTACCGTTCATGTCTTGCGACCACGCACGCTTTGTCTATTTCCCTGACCCACCCACATGTTGTCAATGTGGCCTCCTGGGGAGAGCTGGAAGATCTGAACACAACGCAGAGCCTTTCCTTTCTCAGCCCGGGCACTCAACAGGTGCTGGACTCGCATATCGTAAGGCTCCAAATGAGGCAGAGGTGGTGCATGCCCCTCAAAGTCCTTGAGCCCACAAACCTCTGTAGGACAAGAAAAGACAACGCAATGTCCTTTCCAAAGTCCACCTGCTTAGCCACCCCTAAGTATTGAACTAACCTAGTAACTGAGGCTGCCAAGGTCCTGGGAGAACCCTGTCAGGCAGACTGGGGAGAGAGAGTGACGACAAAGAAATCAAGCCCTACCCTGGAGAGTCCTTTTGCTGATTGCTCCCCTACAGAGGAGCCTGTTCAGGGAACCCCAGCCTACCCCCCACTTGATAATGACAGTGGATGCTCATTGGCCCTCAGGCAGCCGTTTCCAGCCTTCATGCCCAGTATCCTTGGCAGAACCTTCCAGAATGAAAGTGTCCAGAGAGAGAGCCTAGAGCAAACCTCAAATCCAGTACTGACCAGCAAGGGGTCAAGGAAAGAGGGTGCTAGTTGTGCCCCAGGAGGCCCCAGATTGGAAGTGAACTCTGAATGTCCATCTTCAAGAGCCAAAGAGACAGGGTTGGTGGTGGTCAAGAAGTCCTCTTCAATAGGGCTAGACGATAGAGACACTTTCAAAACCAGTGTGCTGGCAAAATCTCAAACCAATGATGTGGACCGGGGGTGCTTCGAGGCTCTAGGATGTAGTAAAAGTTTCCTGCTACCTGGAAAGTGTGCTCCAGTTCCTGAAAAGCCAAGCCTTACAGCACGAGTGTGCAGTGAGATTAAGCTCCAGGTGGAGGTAGAGGCAGAGGATGGTTCTCCATGCTGTCCTGTTGACGGGCTCCTTCAGGACTGCACCACTGATGTGCTCACTGCCACCAATGTTTTGCCTTCTCAGGTGGTCCATTGCCGCCCCCAGCATTTGTTCACTGGGGATAAGCCAATATGTCAAGGGCCAAGTGGCTTCGTGGTGGCTAGAGCAAGTTACATGGGGCAGCAGAAGCTCAAAAGCCCCAACCTTCAGGACCCCTCGACAAGGAGAAGGAAGGATGCTGTTGCCACTGACAAGAGGGAGACTCATAAATGGCCCAATCCAGAAGAGCATGGAAAAGGATTAGCGGGAAGAGGCATCTCCCAAGTCTGTGGGTTAAGCCAGCCTGTGCAAGACAAGGCATTGGCTGAGTGCCTTGAGATCAAGTCCTCACAGCTCCCACCAGAGAAGGGACAGCTTCCTGCTGAGGGCCACAGCAAAAAATGGAGGAAGCACTTTGTCCAGTGGATTTGCTCCAGCAAAAAATCTACAGGACACGGTGATCCTTTGCAAAAAGGAAAGCCCGTATTACCCTGTGGTCACAGCCTTGGGCCCCTTCAAAGACAACCAGTGTCTCCTAACAAGGTCACGGAGGCTCAGGTGCTCACGACAGATGTTGGCCAAGTCCTAGAGGGCACACCAGGCTGTCATCAGGAGTATCTTGCGTCAACGTTATGTCCACGAAAAGAAGCGCAGGCCTCAGTTAATGGATGTTCCTCCAGCTGCAGGGCTCCTTTCTTTGTAGAACACAGGAGAGTGGCAAGTGTGAGACCCTGCCTCCACCAGGCGATACCTGACTGCCAGAGCCTTCCCACCACGAGCACCTGTATCAGGGATGTATTCACAAATTTCTGTCCGTTCAGGGGATTCAATATCAGAAGCCACACTCAGGCATTGCCCCCCAGGGTGTTTGTGTGCCCAGTCAGCTTGCAGCAGCAGAGGCGGAGGAGGTGGGCTTACTCCAGTTACCCTTACCACTGCCCACGTCACTGTCTTCGAGAATATGTCTTATCTGGCAAATTAGAAGACGCTTCTTCTGCTCTGATTAGTAGGAAAGTATCCATGCCAGCCACTTTAGCCTGTTCTGCACAGGCTAATGGCTTCTCTCAGCCATGATATTCATTGTTCCATAATAGAGATTTTCCCCCTCCTACATTAAAGTGTGACTTCTGTGCTGCATGGCGGGATCTAGAGGGGGTGTCATGTGTGTTAGTCTGTGTAGACTAGAGAAACAAAATTCATACACTCATATTTTATGAGTTTTATATAAAGGTTAAGTGAACATTGAAAAGCATCCCAACCCAGTTCAATCTAAGACCACCAGTCCAATAGTATCCCATGTGTCTGACACCAATCTACAAAGTCCTCCTCACAATCCAAAAACACACGGGGAGACAATGACTGCAGGAGGAAATTGTAGTCCGTGCGCTGGCAGGTTCTCCATGAGGCTGCTGCAGAAACCAGGGCTGCAACAGGGTAGGTCCATGCGGCTTCTCCTCAGGGATCTCCCAGGAAATGAGTCTTTCCAGCTGCTTTAGGGACCTAACAAATGCATATCCACCCTGGTGGCACTATCAGAGAGCAAGAGACCAGAAAGGCTAGGCTCACAGAGCCATTGATCTCCCTGCCCTTCAATTAACCCCACATGAGTTCATTGACGAGGTTGGCATAATATACCTTTAACTATGTTAGATACTGCGTCTCCTTCTCTGAGTGCTAGCTCTGACTTCTCAAAGGGCAGGGCTCTGGAGGAGGTTTTCAGCAGTGTTTCCCACCCACTTCCATCCCAAGTTCTTCATTTTGCACCTCTTATGATTTATGGTAACACCCCTACTGTGAAAACCTCAGAAGGTCCCAACACAGTGAAGAATGTTCCCTGGTGCCATTACTTTGTCTTCAACGTTATGTGGCTGCAGTTGATAGGTTTTGAGAGGCGCAATCCAGCCAAGAAATTCCATCGAGGGTCCAGAAGAGGTTTAGACCAAAGTAGCGTCTCATGGTACCAAGCAGGCATGAGACATGTGGCGGCCTGTCTAAGTCCCACATGTGCATTTGATGAAGGCTGCCAAGTTTGGCATGGAGGTTCCGCCTCAATACACCTGTCACAAAATGTGAAATGACATATTTTGCTACCTTTGCCTCTCTCCCAGCCTAGGGTAACCTCCAGGATGGAAGTCCCAGGTCTGACACATGTGGGTGGGAACTGCTAGGGAGGCTGCCAGCGGGGGACTCTGCTCACCCACTGCACCAAGGGAAAATCCGGTTCACAGCTCACATGCCTTCCTCTGTATATAAACCCGGAGAAGGAGCAACAGCTTAGGCTGAGTGGTACAGGATGAGCGTCTGTGTAATAACCACTAATGGTTAGGCACCATGGACACAGGGTAGGGAAGGATACAGTGAAGAAGAATATGAAGCGTTGGACGTAGCAAAGGGGGCCAAAGAGCATGAGGATCCCCAGAAATGACGCAAG
This sequence comes from Tenrec ecaudatus, assembly GCF_050624435.1. Taxonomy (NCBI): domain Eukaryota; kingdom Metazoa; phylum Chordata; class Mammalia; order Afrosoricida; family Tenrecidae; genus Tenrec; species Tenrec ecaudatus. The sequence continues at coordinate 122,655 of NW_027457586.1, read as the reverse complement.
ACACAAGCGGAGCTAACACAGGCTTACAAAGGGGAATCGGCCAGGTGCTTCACCCCAGCTTTAGCTAGCTGCCCCCACAGCAGAACTTTATCTCCTACAGAGAGCACTGGGTTGGATAGCAAAGGCACAGCTTTCAAGCAGGGAAGGTTACTTTCTCAATACTATCTTTAGTGGGGCGACAAACTGTTATTTTACTTGATTTCCATCTCCTGACTGGGGGAAGGATGAGTTGATAGCCAGGGTGGGGTAGAGTGGGGATGAGTCAATAACAGGGTGCCAGGACTCAGGAAACATGACCCCAGGCTTTTGGGCTTCACACATGCATACACACACGCGTCCGCGCTCTAGGAATGTTCTCACGAAACATGACCCCAGGCTGGTGGTCTTCACATGCACACACACGCGTGCGCACACACACACATACATGCTCTAGGAATGTTCTCAGCAAACATGACCCCAGGCTGGTGGTCTTCACACACACACACACACACACACACACACACACACACACACGCACACACACACACACACGCTCTAGGAATGTTCTCAGGAAACATGATCCCAGGCTGGTGGTTTTCACACACACACTCACGCGCACACTCTAGGAATGTTCTCAGGAAACATGACCCCAGGCTGGTGATCTTCACACACACGCACACACACACACACACACACACGCGTGCACGTGCTCTAGGAATGTTCTCCGGAGAGAGTGGCTTCTAAGGACTGAGTGCTGCAAAGAAAGTCACAACTGGGAGCAGCCTTCCCTTCCCCTAGAGACTCCTGGGAAATCAGGATGTGCACGGAGATTAGACATCACCTGTCTTGATAAGGGAAACCAGTTCAATAGTGGTCAGTGTTTCCTCTGTGCTTCTAACACAGGGTTTTATTTCCTGGGCACCAGATTATAGAAGAAGGCAGGAGGGCCCCCCAAAATATGATTAGTTGATCCGCTAGAGTAAATTCTCATGTGCTTAAAAGAACACCCCTGGTGGGCCAGGGTTTACTGTTTACTGAACTAAACAGTAAAGGATGGCGAGGAAGACATCCACTGAGCCTTGACCTCCATGCCTCAGTCAGGACACCAAGTGTGTGTGTGGGGTGGGTGGGGACTGACACCAGTGGTGGAGGAGGGAAGTGGACATAGGCCCCAGAGACTGCTGGTACAGCAGCATGATGTTGTTTCTGGAGTCCTGATTGTGCCAAGGCAGCCTCTGGAGTGACTGTGGCAGTAAAAAATCAGATTCTGGATCTGCAGAGCCTGGATCTGGGGCCTCTTGGGTAGCAGGTAGCTTGGGTGTGTTCCTAGAGAGAGTGAAGAGCTGGACACCGGACTCCCCGCTGCTGAACCCTACCGTTCGTGCTAGGTAAGTGCACGGAGATGGAGAGAAGACCCTGAAAGAACAGCAAGGGGTGCATGGACCAAGCCCCTTCCCTTTCCCCTGCCACCAGGTCCTCTTATATGGTGCTGTGAGGTCAAACAAAGGGAAGCCCACTCAGACCTGCAGAGACCTCAGCGAAACAACTGCCCCCCACCCCCCACAATTCAGCAGACATCTCACAAGGACACTCACACATACCCGAGAGAGAAACCTCACACACATACTTCCTTGGAGACTTCCAGAGAGACTCAGAGGCCTCGCACAGAGACTTCATATGAAGTTCTCAGCATCCTTTATGGAGACTTCTCAGAGACCCCACAGGGACCTCACACAAAGCCCTCCCACATAGCTCACTGCCAGCATGGGAGAATTAGCAGCCGCTGTCCACCCCTGAGCTCCTGGAAACTTTCACACATTGTCTGCAGTGCCCCCCATGCTTGTGCATCTTTGTCCTCATAGCCTTGCTTGGGAACAACAGAATCACAAACTGCACGTAGTTGTGTGCAAATTTTTTCCACTGAAACGTTTTCACTAGCCTGAACTCTGAAGTGTAGTTTACAATTGAAATACAAGTAAAACTGCCAACACCAAATGAGAGTGTGATTCTAGATGGTGTGCAGTCAAATGTCGTACGCCACACTTTTACTTTTGCTTCGGACAAATTCTCTAATTGGTGGGGAAGTGACTGACTACTTTGGAAGCAACAGAACAGTCCATCAAATGGGCTTCAGGACTCAAATATATAAATAGACATCTGATCTGAACTCAAACTCATTCCCCAAGGGGCTCATGAACCTAATTTTTTTGGAAGAGTGAAGGAACCCACATGAAAATAACAAAATGTACATCACATTGTGTCTGTCTGGCTTAATTTCTCAATGAAACAGCTGTCATATCTGAAGATATTCAGGGCAACATTCCTTTTATAGCTCTGTCGACATAATTAATATGATTTTTCTGTGAAATGTAATATTTCTAAGTTATGCAAAGTCCTAATGTTTATCTACCACAACAAACTGATAATATTTCGAAGGATGAAGAAATAGATCAAGAAATAATAATTAATGAAATACACATTTTCAGGTAGTACCATTTACAATAGCCAAGCGTAAATGAAAATATCTATATCTATACTTGAATAAAAAAACAACAGATTTATATGAGGAAAACTACAGAAATTACAAGAAATCAAGTGTGACCTCAGCAAATGGGATAATATCCCATGCTCCTTGACCAGACGACTCAATGTAGTACAGTTATCAGTTCTACTCAAGGCACTAGACAAGTTTAATTCACTCCTGATAAAATTACCCTCATCTTTCTTCAAAGAATTGCAAAACCACTGATTACTAACTTCATATGGTAAGGGCATAGGTCAGGGGTTGAACCTACAAACTTCTCCTTGGTAGAAAGATAAAACTGTTCTCATAAAAGACTTGTAGGCTGGCTTTGAGTTGGAATTTTGGGGTCATTTAGGATTTTTTTGTGGCATGTGATTTTTAGGGCTTTAAGGTCATTTGGGGTCATTTAATTTTTTTGCGCATTAGGGTGGTTTGGGCTTTAAGGGTGTTTTATAAGGTTTAAGGGAGTTTTTAAGGGATTTAGGGGTGATTTTTTGGAGTGTATGGGTATTTTTTAGCAGGTAGGGGTGTTTTTAGTGATCTTACAGGGTTTCTTAGAGATTTTAGGGTATTTTAAAATATTTTATGTGTTTTTCCCCAGCATTTTATGTTTTGTTGGGGCTTTCATGTTGTCTTCAGGGCATTTATGTGGTTTTGGAAGTTCATGGTTTGGGAATCTTCTAGGGATATGATTTGGAAGTTCCACATATTTTGGGAGGTATTTAGTGTGTTATTTGTGGCTTCAGAGTGTTATTTGAATTTTAGGGAATATTATGGCTTTTCAGACATTTTAAGGCTTTTAGGGTGATTTTAGTGTTTAAGGGTGTTTATTAGGCTTATATGTGTTTTTATGGCTTTTAGTGTTTTGTTAAAATTTTAGGGTGCTTAAGGCATTAGAGTGTTTGGGGGGATTAGGTTTTGGTTTTCAGGGCTTTAGGGTTTTGTTGGATTATTTTTTGCTTTCATGGTGAATTCATGTCTATTAGGCTGTTGGACTTTTACAGGGTTTTATAGTGCTTCGGGTTGCTTTGTAGGGATGTTCTTGGGGTTTTAAAAGACTTTTAGCGTGTTTTTAGGGCTTCACGTGTTCTTTATTTTGCGTTTTAAGGCATTTGCATAATATTAGGGCATTTATTATGTTTTCGGGACGTAAGGAGTTTTTTTTTAAGACTTATGGCGCATTAGGGTGTTTTAGAAAGCCTTTTACCATGTATTTAATGGTCTTAAGATGTTTTAGAGGGTCTTTAGGGGTGGTCTTAGCATTTTAGAAATATTTTAGACGTTTTAGGGTTTTTAAGGCATTTATAGTGTTTTTACGACTTTTAAGGTGTTTTTAGAACACGCCTGACAGGTACACACTATTTCAATCAGGCTCTGGTTAGTGCCTCTCAATCAATTGGTGACATGGGAGTCTGGATAATGGATTACCTTTACTCTGCAGATGAGAAAACTCACTCAAAAAGACACAGGTGTTGACCCACAGGCACACAACTGGTTAACAACAAAGACATATTCACAACCAGTGTTGGGAGCCAGAGCCCTAAGCCCCACATACCTGTCCCCAGCCAAACAGTCAATCTATCCTGAACCATCAAATGATCTGAGCAGATCCTCCCACCCAACTCACCTTCCCATGCCAAATATTTTATTTCAGAAGGTGGCAGTGAATCTGCAGCTCTGAGAGAGGGACATATCTGATCGGAGCACATGGAGCAGATGAAGGGGGAGGAGGGGAATGTGGAGCACATCCTGGCACACCAGGACTTGAGGATGATGTTCCCACTCAGAGAATCCAGTCCACATAGAAGACCACATGGCCAGCCCCACGATGAGACAAGACACCCCTCAAAGACCCATAGCCTTAGAGGGGACAACACTGAAGACACAGTGTGGGAAATGCGCCCGAACTAATCCTGCCACACCGAGGCATAACACTAAGGGGGTACAGCAGAAGAGCAAGAAAACGAAGCATCAAGGTACCCAGGGAATGCCAAAGGATGACTTTGAGGCCAGTACTTGGTACACCAACAGACTGGACTGGAAAACACTCTTAAAGGCCAACAAACCGACCTTGAACTAACGATGAGCCACTTCTTTCTTGTTGAGTTGTTTTCATTCATTGTCATTGGATTTTGGTTGTTTTGTTGCTTTTAGTGCTTGGTTTTGCTCTGTCTTGTTTTGTGTATGTTATTACATCTACAGGTCTGTCTAAATAAGATAGGCTGGACGAACAATCTGGAGGAGAGAAAACAGGACCAACACTTCTGGGGAGACATGGGAGAGAGGGAGGTGTGGGGAAAGGTAGTGGTGTTAAGAAACCCAGAGAAAAGGGAAGAACAGGTGATGCAAATCGGTGGTGAGGGGGATGTAGGAGGCCTGGTAGGGAGTGATCAAGGGAAATGGAACCAATGGAACCAAGAGGAATTACTGAATTACTGAAGCACAAATGAAAAGTGAGCATGGCAGTGGGCCCAAGAGGCAAATCAAAGGGAATAGAAAAGCAAGCTAGGAAGCAAGGGTCAATTATAGAGGTTTAAAAAAAGGCATGTACATATTTAAAAAAATGAGCATGGGGAAATAGATCTATGTCCCTATATTTATAGGTTTTGTATTAAGGTAGCAGATGGACATTGGGCCACTGCTCAAGGACTCCCTCGTTGCAAAAATACTGTTCTATTAAATTGGCATTCTATGATGCTCACCTTCCCTACACGATCACTGAACACAAAGCAGGTACATAAGCAAATGTGGTGAAGAAAGCTAATGGTGCCCAGCTATCAAATATATAGCATGTGAGGTCTTAAAGGCTTAAAGGAAAACAAGCGCCCATCTAGCTCAGAAGAAACAAAGCCCACATGGAAGAAGCACACCAGCTTGTGTGATCATGAGGTTTTGAAAAGATTTGGTAGCAGGCATCATCAGAACAAAAAAAATCTTATCATTGCGAATGAGCGGGGAGTGCTGGGGACAGACACAAAGCCCATTTACAGTCCTCTGGACATCCCTAACAGAAGGGTGTCAGGGAGGAGATAAACCAAGACAGGTACCAGATAATAACGATGAAACACAGCTTTCCCCTAGTTCCTACATGTTTCCTATCTCCCACTATCATGATCCCAATTCTAATTTACAAATCAGGCTAGACTAGAGAATGTACACTTGGACAGATAGGAACAGGAAACATGGGGAATCCAGGGTGGATGAGCCCTTGAGGACCAGTGTTATGAGTGCAGACTCGGGAAGGGTGGAGGGAGGGTAGGTTGGAAAACGGAAACCGTATACAGGGATCTACATTTAACCTCAACAGAAAAGTGGGTGAAGGAACATCAGACAGTGCAAGATATGAGAAAATAATTAGTAAATTATCAAGGGTAGCTCGAATGGAGGGGGAAAAATGAGGAGCTGGGGCCAGGGGCTTGGGTGGGGTGGAGAGTGGATATTTTGAGAATAATGAGGGCAATGAATGTACAAATGTGCTTTACACAACCGATGTATATATGCATTGTGGTTAGTGTTGCATGAACAATTTAAAAAAAGGTCTGGACAGAGGGCACATGCAAGGATGATCTCAGGCTGGATTAGATCAGCAAAATCACCTCCTGGAGTTGCCTCACCCTGTGTCTATTCCTGAGTCAGGCATGAAGCTTAGGGCCCATAGTCCCAGGAGCTGGACAGGGAGGGAGGCGGGGTTCTGAGGTCATTCCATAGGGGCAATGGCCCTCCTGTCCTGCCGGGCCCACCCTCCTTTGTAATCCTGCTGGCTGGAGCACGGCTTTCATGGAGTCCACACCATGGGAGCTCTACTACTCATGGGGGATTGGCAGGAAGCCTCTGCTTATGCGCACACACCACCACCTAGCTGGAGGATCTCTGTGAACAAAGCCTGAGGCAGACAACAAGCCCACTAATTGATGCTGTAAGAGATACAATCAGCATCCAGAAACCTGCAACTGGGAGTAAGAGGCAGCATACTTGGCCCCAGCCACTCCCACTGCCATCTTCAAGGAGTGACATTCTAAAGCAGAGGGTTTTCAAAAGGCACTGCCAGGACTGTGGAATGAGCAGCTCATTTGTGGACATGGATACTGTGTGATCCAGAAGTATTACCTCTTCCTTTCCATTCAGGTGAGACAAAAAAAAAGTTCCAAATAGAAAGCCATGCATCTAAACAGTATCCAATAGCCACTCATGTGCAGTGCTGCTGCCTCCAAAGAGCTTTCCTAGGTTTTTCTCTCTGTGGACAGATATACCTTGGTCCTTGGCTCTGCATGAGAAAGAATTCACGCCAAAGCCAGGTTTGTGATCCAATTGTGTTTTAGGAGAGATAGGGAGGCATGGTAGGCAACCCTGGTGGACCCCAGTGGCTGAATTGAATTTACTTGGCCTAGGTGGGTCAATGTGGGTGCAGCACCCACCCAGGTGTACCTGGCCTTCCTGACTGGAAACCTGGACCTCTGAGCACGCTCGGTGTGCCACTCTTTCCTGGGTGGCTAGCTTGGCCCTCTGAGCATGTATCATGGACAACCTAGTCCCTATGCTAGCTACCTAAAATTTACACCCTGAAGAGATATGGACCCAAATCTTTGGGGTACAAGGCGACGACATCTTTAGGTCCTTCCTGCTGGCAAAAGGGTGAAGTGGGGCTTTGGGTCCATACCCTTTCTACTCTGCTGGGAGGGGTTGTCCATTCAGGTCTAGGATGGATAAGGTTGAGGTGGTCCAGGAGATGGTGGTCCTAGAGGTGGCACACTTGGTTCAGAGGGCTTGGTAACTTGAGAACTTCTGGAAAAACAAACAAACGGACAAAAGGGTGAACAGTTTAACTGAGACAAGGCTAGGCTTGTGAGGTGGCAGTGCCCTTGAAATTAGGTGAGTGTCACAGGAAACAAAAAAAATCTTAGGATTATCAGGCATGTGTGTTTGTTCGTTCTAAGTATAGGCACGGGAGTAAAAGCATCCACAATTTCCCCTATGAGGGTACAGGGTTTGGGAACTACTGGGTGCACTGAGATCACTGTTTCATTTATGATCCTAATGTTTGGACCCACTGCTAAGAACCATGCTTCTATTTAATCCTATTATCCCTCAATTATTAACTTTGGTCAAACAAATTTTGTTTTCATTAATTACTTTCATAGTTATCTATCTATCTATCTATACACACACATTTAATTGAATGGAATGAAAAGGTCATGCGTTATAGCGTTAAATTGTAATATTGGAATACTACAGCGGGAGTCAACAGGGATCAAAAGAAAGTAAGTGTCTGAGTCATTTTTAATTTTCTTGGCTTCAAATTGAATAAAATACTTGTAAATTACCCAGAGACCAAATTCCCATGGTGCCTCCTACAACGGGTAGAATGTTCAGGGATGTTTCAGGGCTGGGAGATTAGTAACCCCTAAGTCCAGGATCCCTTAGGGCAGGGGTCCTCAAACTGTTTACACAGGGGGCCAGTTCACTGTCCCTCAGACCGTTGGAGCACCAGACTATAGTTAAAAAAAACCAAACTATGAACAAATTCCTATGCACATTGCACGAATCGGCTACTAAGTAGGACATGCAGAGGCAGCAAAAACACCCTGAGGGTGGGATAAATGTCGTCAGGCCACATGTGCCCCACGGGCCACAGTTTGAGGATGCCTGCCTTAGGGGTTCCTGGGTGCACTGGGGATGAAGGTCTCTACTGCTCCTCAAAAGGAGAAATGCTGTAACTTCTGGCATTTCGGCCCACTTTCCAATCACTTTACAAAACTGTTCCAGGTGAATCAGGGTTAGAAGGGAAAGTGTACCATTCTCTGGCCACCATTCTCCTTTCTCAAATAAAGTTGCATAGTGTATCAGCTTTTGTTTGTCTAGCCTCTGTGTCAACTCTATCCCAATTGGACAGGATTCATGCAAGGGGGCAATTCCTGAGTATGAAGCTGCTAAGTCCCATCTAGAAAGCACAAAAGAAGGCTATGTAGAGCTTGCTGCCTCAAGGTCAATAAACCCCACTTGAGAGCGAGCCCTTTATTGCCCTGAATCTGTTGCCTCAGGAAGATGCCCCAGCAAGAAGTAAGGGATCAAAGACAACTCACTGAGGTCGACTTTAAGTCCAACCATTATTCTAGACAAGCTAGGAGAACCACTGCTTGGAATGGCCCCACGGCCCTCCAAGATGCCTGCTGGCGGGAGCAGACTCTCAAATCTCTGAAGGGAAGGGGCATCTGGAAGCTCAGGGAACCTTAAGGGAATTGGAATTTCTGTCTGGAACATCGTGGCAGTGGAACTGTGTAGTAAGAGCTTTCCCCAAAAGTGCCTTAAGCAGCAACACTGAAAGCCTAAAGGTAACAGTTACACAGGAAGGGTTCCATATGCCATTGGCCTAAGCCTGGGCCAAGGAAAACCAGCCTGTAACAAGGAACAAACCTACACTGGTAGAACACTAACACTATAACGCCTCAAGTTTTAAATTCAGGAAATAATTTTAAACATTTTTATTCTTTACTTTCATAGTTATCAATATGTATATATGGCATTCAAATATATAAAACGTGCAATGTTTTTGAAATGTAACCAAATTGTCACATTGATAATTTATAAGTTTGGTACTAGATAAGTTTCAATTAAATGTTATAAAAATGTTGTGCTGGGCATTATAGGGCTAAAGCAGCTTGTTTGAAAAGCCAGGAGAAAGGGAATGGAGGGGAAAAGGGAAATATTTGGCTCCCAGGACAAGGCAGGGCTAACTCCCAGGTCTATTCAACCAGCTCCCTAGGCAGTGCCCTTCCACATGTTTGGGCTGGTGGGCACCATCTTGGCCAGGGTCACAGGCCCCGTTTCCCCATGGCCACAATGGCGGCTATATAGGATCTCTGGGAAAAGCTTAAACAGCCTTGACAAGAGTGAAGCCATTATGAGCTGACAGAAGGCACCATGTAAAGTAAATAAAGTAGCTATGAACTGTAAATGAACTAGCTGATATAGGGGAGGTAGGCTGTGCAGATGTGCCCAAGGGAATGTCCCAAAGGATATGGATGCTCAGAAGATTCGCGAGAGCGACCAGAGCAGTCTTTGTTCAACTAAGAATGACTAACTGCAACACCCTGCTTCTCTACTCTGCCTGCTTGCACACCTGCACATTGCAAAAGTATAAAAACCTTTGGTCAATTAGACTGGGGCTGCTCAGGAAAAAAAACTTTTTCTGTTGAACTTGCCAGCGGTCGGAGTAGTTTTCTTTCTGGGAATGGAGAGTGGCTACAACATTTCGAGGTGCACCGAGATCCAATTGCCACTGTCTGGGCTTGCTTAGAAAGGAAACCTCCTTAACAGGAGTGCTCTCCCCAGAACTACGGATTTCTGATTTCTCTAGGCCAGGGGTCCTTAAACTCTTTAAACAGGGACCAGTTCACTGTCCCTCTGATCAGTTGGAGGGCCGAACTATCGTTTCAATAAAACTATGAACAAATTCCTATGCTTCCTGCACATACCTTATTTTGAAGTTTAAAAAAAACACACAAACAAACGGGGCACAAACACTCGGCGGACAGGATCAAGGTCCTCGGCTATCCGCATGTGGCTCACAGGCTATTGTTTGAGGACCCCTGCTCTAGGCGCTCACAAAGAGAATGTAGTTTCAGCCCTAAAGCCTGGAGACTCCGCAATTTGTTTAAAGGTGATTGGACAGAAGGAGTTCCTGATTTGCCCATGCAAGACTCGTTTTCCCTTCACCTATTTCTCAGAGTTCATAGTTATGTTTATGGGGAACCAGGACATCCCTATCTGATCCCTAAAATTGATGCGTGGAATGACATTGCCACTAATAAGCCAGCATAAACAAAAGACTTACTTCCTCCTGCAACAGAAAGGGTTCTTGTTTCAAGATTTCAGGAAACATGGCAGGACCAGAAAAAAAATAGACCCAAGGTCCTAAAACCACTAAGGTGGAGGCTGCCCTTCCCCAACCCCTCCCCATACCCCTCCGTCTCGTCTTTATTCCTTTTTGCAGGAGGACTCTGGGAGTGGGAGAACTAGCTTACGACCCTTCATTATCACTGCCACCCTGTCAGGTGCATGGGGCTGGAGAGAGAGAAATACTCATAACTCCTTTCTGAGTCCACACCCCAACATACACTAGGGCTGGTATGGGATCTCGACCGCCCCACCCCCCAAGAAGGATGATTCGGCAGCAGCCATTCTACACTCAAGGCAAGCAGCCCCAACACCTGGGGAAGACCCCTGAGTCCCTTTTTGGGTATATATCCCCTTGTATTCCAGTGATTTGTATAATTGGAATCAACAAAATCCCTTTTTCTGACAAAGCAGGTCTGATTCCTTGATAGAAACGGTTTTCCATATGCATTAGCCCACCTCCAGAAATTGCCAGCAACTTCTCCAGGTGCTGTTCACAACACAGGTACAGTAGCCCTGCCAGAGAGAGGCCCAGTAAGCAGTCAATGGACATGATGGTCAGACAGCAGGCACTCCCCATGTGAGGGAAACTCTTTTTGCCACTGCACGAAAAATGTGAGATCCAAACTCCTTGCAAGGCACAGAAGGCCTAACCAGGTATCACCAGTTTCTCTTGCAGGCCCTCAGTGGAACAGCTAGAAAACCTATGAATTTATCTAAGGTCAGTGAGAATTTTCAGGCTCTTACAAGAGAATGTCTGCGTGCCTTTTTAGAGTGACTGATGGAAGCCTACGGGCTTTATATCCCTAACGGCCTGGAGGCCCCGAGAACAGGAGGGCAATAAGTATTGCCTTTATTACTCAGTCTGCCTCAGACATGAAAAAGAAGTGGGAAGGGTTTGACGGGAAAAATCTTAGTGATTTGGTACAAGTGGCTCAGCGGGTGTGTAACAACAGAGATGATCCTACCACGACAGAGACAAAGAAACTAGTTAAAATACTAGTAATTGCCATGAGAGACCCCAGAGACTCAGGAAAAGGAGAGCATGGCCCACTTACGGAGAGACTGACCTGTGGGCACCGCCAAGCCATGGGGCAGGATCAATGTGCCTACTGCAGGAAAGAAGGACATTGGAAAAATCAGTGCCTTGAATACCCCAGGAGAAGCAGACAACCCTCCAATAGAGAGGACGGGCCTCATCCACACCTAGAAAATCCCAAGCAAGAGACAATAATGCTTGAAGAAGCTGAATGAAGGTGTCAGTGCTCTGTTTCACTTGGTCCCCAGGATCCCAGGCTAACTGTCCAAGTAGGAGGCCAGCCAGTCAATTTCTTAGTGGACACAGGGATTACCTTCTCAGGTTCAGAAAAGAGTACAGGCAAATTGTCAAAAGGAAAGATTTGAATTACTGTCAGCATATGATTGCTTCCAAAAATAACTCACACCAGAAGATTTGCATGGAGGTTAGGTGGGTTTCTCAAGACATCATGATAAAAAATATCTGTCTGCCCTTTGTCCCAGTTAGCCATATGATTTTTATGGCACTGGCCCCTGGCTTGGCTGTTGAGCCATGGAAACTGTTTTTGCAGGACGTGAGGCGGTGGCCTGTGGCCATCAGTGGAAGGACAAAATCTCCACAGTGGTCTTCCTGTTTCAATTTGGAGCCACCTATATCACCTCTCGGACATTATTGTTGTCCTGGGCTCAGAATCGCCACCCCAGGTCTAGAAGGCACCTAACAGATCCACACTATTTGAATCAGGCTCTGGTTAGCCCCTATCGATCACTTGGTGACATGGGCGTCTGGACAATGGAGTACCTTTACTTTTCGGATCAGAAAACTAACTCAAAAAAACACAGGTGTTGACCCAGAGGCACACAACTGGTTAAAAACAAAGCCAAACTTACAACCATTTTCTGGAGCCAGAGTTCTGAGCCCCTCGTGGCTGTGCCCAGCCGAGCAGTCCCTCTCTCCTGGACACACCAAAGATCTGAGCAGATATTCCCCACAACCCCTCCCAAAGATTTTATTTCAGAGGATAGCATTGAATTTGCATCTCCTGGACAGAGACATTATCTGATCAGAGCACACAGAGATGAAGGGGAGAAGGGGAGAGTGGAGCACATCCTGTCCCACCAGACCTTGAGGATGATGTTCCCACTCAGAGAAGTCAGTTCACATAGAAGACCACATGGCCAGCCCCACGACGAGACACAACGTCCCTCAAAGACCCATAGCCCTAGAGGGGACAACACTGGAGACACAGTGTGGGAATTACCCCCAAACTGATCTCGCTACACCGAGGCATAACACTAAGGGGGTACAGCAGAAGAGCAAGTAAAAGGAGCAGCAAGATCCCAAGGAAATGCTAAAGGTGGACTTTAGGGTCAGGGTTTGGTGCCCCAAAAGACTGGACTAGAAAACACTTCTAAAGGCCAACACATAGTCCTTAAACTATCTATGAGCTTTTCTATCTTGTTGACCTTTGTTTTCTTTTATTGTAATTGGATTTTTGTTGTTTTGTTTATTTTGCTGCTTGGTTTTGTTCTTTCTTGTTTTTGTGCATGTTATTGCCTCTACAGGTCTGTCTAAATAAGATAGGCTGAACGAACAATCTGGAGGAGAAAAAAAAACGGAACTAGCACATCCTGGAGGACATGCGAGAGAGGGAGGTGGGAAGAAAGGTAGTGGTGTTAAGAACTCCAGAGATAAGGGAACAAAAAGTGATGGAAATCGGTGGTGAGGGGGATGCAGGAGGCCTGGTAGGGCGTGATCAAGGGTAATGTAACCAAGAGGAATTACTGAAACCCAAAGGAAGACTGAGCATGACAGTGGGCACAAAATGAAAATCAAAGGGTATAGAAGAGTGAGCTGGGAAGCAAGGGCCAGTTATAGATGTCTAAATAAAGGCATGTACATATATTTACAAAGGGGCATGGGGAAATAGATCTATGTCCATATGTTTATAGATTTAGTATTAAGGTAGCAGATGGACATAGGGCCTCCGCTCAAGGACTCGTTCATTGCAAGAACATTGTTCTATTAAATTGGCATTAAACGATGCTCACCTTCCCTACACGATCACTGACCACAAAGCTGCTGCATAAGCAAATGTGATGAAGAAAGCCGATGGTGTCCAGCTACCAAAAGATATAGCGTGTGGGGTCTTAAAGGCTTGAAGGTAAAGAAGCAACCATCTAGCTCAGAAGCAACAGAGCCCACATGGAGGAAGCATACCAGCCTGTGTGATCACAAAGTTTCAAAGGGATAAGGCAACAGGCATCATGAGAACAAAAAAATCTTATCATGGAGAATGAGAGGGGACGGCCGGGTATAGACCCAAAACCTATTTGCAGTGCACTGGACATCCCCTTACAGAAGGATCTCAGAGAGGAGATAAAAGAATACAGGGTATGAGACAGCAAAGAAAAACACAACTTTCCTCAAGTTCTTTTTTTTTTGTTTTTTTTGCGCACCCCGCGGGCGCCCGGTGCCGCCCCCTCCCCGGTCCCGCGGCGGCGGCTCGGGGCCGGGGGGGGGCGCCAGGGGAGGGGGCAGACACGAGGGGCAGCGGTGGCGGCGGCGGCTCCCAGCGCCATCTTGGGCTGATCGATGAATTGAACAAAGAGGATCAATTTCCGATCAAGCGAGTTATCAATGGGGGCCGGGGAGTGAGAGGGACTTGTCCCCGAGTCGGCCCCGCTTTCCCCGGCACCCACCTCCTCCCCTCCGCCGCGGCCCCCTGGCCGCAAGGCAGCCCGGCGCCCCCGGGGAGGCCGCGACCGCCCGCAGCCCCCACCCCCGAGCGAGAGGCCGAGAGAGGAGAAGCCTGACCTGCAGCTGCTGTAAATCAAAGCGCTTCCAATATTGAAACATCGATCACACATTGGCCGCCATCTTGAGACATATTGAGATGGAGTGAGAGGCTGATAGAGAGGGGGCTGGAGTTCAGGAGCCCCCAGGAGGCAGCAGGCGGGCGGCGCCAAAACCCGGCCTGGAGCCGGCCGCCGCCGCCGCCACAGAGGAGCGCGGACTCCTCCTCACGGCACCACCGCCGCCAGGGCAAGCCGAGCCGGCCCCCGCCCCCCCGCCAGCGGCCGAACGAGCGACCCGCCCGCGACCCCCGCCCCTCCCAACCCCCAGCCTCGGCCGGCGGCCGCCCGGCTTGGCGCGGCCCGGCCCCGAGGGGGCGCTGGAGGGCGGCGAGAGGGCAGCCCCGCGGCCCGCCGAGGCCCAGTCCAGGCTCACCTGGCGCGGGGGGGGCGCGGAGGGAGGGGGCCCTGGCGGCGACGGAGCGCAGCCCCCCCGCCCGCCTCTACGCCCGGGCGCTGGGTGCCGGCGACCCGCCGGGGGTCGTCGGTCGTCCTGCTGGGCGCCCGCCCGCCCGCGGAGCCGCCGCGACCACCTGCCTGAGCCCAGACCCCTGCACGGCGCAGGCCTCAGCGCACCCGCGCGTGTGCCCGAAGCCTTGACCGTGGGCGGCCCCGCCAACCGGGGCCTCAAGGACCCAGCATCCCAGAGCGCCCTTGCTGGGGGAGGGCAGGGGCGTGGGGAGGCATCATCCCCTGACCCTCTTGAACTTGCACCCGCCAGCGTCCCACGCCGGGGCCCCAGAGTCCCCGCTCAACACCACCCAGTGACCCAGGGCCCCCGAGCTGTCGCCGCCGACTTGGCACTTAGGAGACATGCTCTCTGGAGGCGGTTGAGGCTTGTCTTGTGGCCAATAATCATCTCCTACGCCTTCCTTTCCAGTCACTAATTTGATGTCTTCACTTAAAGAAATGCCCATAAGTTGAGGTTTCAGAGGAGAGCTCCTTGAGCTCCCCAGACAACAAGGGGGCCGAGTGTCACCGTCATTATCCTGAGCTGGGAGGGAACACTAGTGTTCCGGAGGCTGGGAATCCGTCACTGCCTGCCCACAGCACAGACAGAGCAGGTGCTGGTTATAATTGTTTCTAGACGTCCTGCCATGCTCAGTTGAACGTCAAAGCCATAAACGTTGCCCGACTACAATCAAACTGGAGTGCGCAGACATTTCTGCATCATTGCCGGGTGGAAATACACTGAGTGGAGTTGGATGAGATGGCAGCAAGTGCTTAAGGAGGGGGTGCTGTGGGAATACCAACAAGATGACTGCTAGTCTCCGTTTCCTTCTCTCGTCTGCTTTGTGTTTTCTTTCAGGACCAGAAGAAATGATGCATATGTAAGGAAAAAAACTTTTCATTTCCAGAGGAGTTTTCCACCCCACAATCTACCCGCAGCCTCCTTTGAGCAAGCCAGTAAAAGCTTTTTTTTTTAACCTGCCTTCTCACTATGACAATTTCCGGAGCTGCTATGTGGCTGTGTTTAAAAGTCCCCCTCGGGATCCAGAGTGCAATCCATATCACAAAGGCATCCTCCCAGTCCCAAATAGCAATGTGACCTCATTTCAGAAGGTTGTTCTTGTTTCCATAGACCCAGAATGGAGTTTAAGCTGTTGATCTTGACTGTGGTTGTCGACTCAGCCTCTCATGGGCACCTCATGGGCAGTGGAGCAAACTGTGCCAATCTGTGCTACCATCAGGACTGGGAGAGGAAGCCAACAGTGGTGGGCCATAGGTCAATGTGTGGATGGGGATGATCAGGTCTTTCTTCATTATTCTGTTTCAGTCTGGAAACACCACTGAAGCCTCAGTGTCGTAGCAACACACAAACCTTCACTGACAGTCTGGGGCACATTGGCTGCAAATCAAACCCGGGTCTTCCCGGTGAAAGACGATGAGAGGTCTACCACTGAAGCACCGTGGCCCTCACCTCAAACCAGGGCAGTCATTTCCGGAGTTCAAACCAGACCACAATGCAGGATGACTGAGATTGCCACCAGAATCTGATACTGATGCAGAAAAAAACCTAACTACCATTTTATTGACTCCCAATAGGACAAAGATCTGCCCCTTTGGGGTTTTGAGACTTTAAATCCTTACAGCAGGGGTCGCAACCTGTGGGTCGCGACCCCTTTGGGGATCAAATAACCCTTTAACAGGGGTCATCCAATTCATAACGATAGCAAAATTACAGTTATAAAGTAGCAATGAAAATAATTTTATGGTTGCAGGTGACCACAACATGAACTGTATTAAAGGGTGGCGGCATTCAGAAGGTTGAGAACCATTGCCTTACAGAAATAGACAACCTCATATTTCTCCCACGGACGGGCTAGTCAGTTCAAACCCCTGACCTTGCGATTAGCAGGTTAATGCATAGTCCACTACACCACCAGGGCTCCTAATGATATAATAAGAGATACTATTGTTAGATCTCTCGTGGGAGAAATATACCTCAGTCCTTGGCTTCGCGAGAGAAAAATTCACTCCGCAGCCTGGATTGTGATCCAAGTGAGTTTTTTGAGAGAAGAAGTTTCAGGTTTACACAGGCACCTCAGGGCCCCTCACCCCTGCACAGCTTGCCTAGAAGCTGCTGGAGAGAAAGTCACTACGTGGGCTCCAGGATCCTGCCTTTTCTTTCTTTTCTTTTTTTTTGAAATCGTTTTATTAGGGGCTCATACAATTCTTATCACAATCCATACATACATCAATTGTGTAAAGCACATTGTACACTCACTGCCCTCATTATTCTCAAAACATTTGCCTCCACATAAGCCCTTGGCATCAATCAAGTCCTCATTTTTACCCCTTCCTCCCCGCTCCCCCATCCCTCAAGAAACCTTGATAATTTGTGAGTGGTGATATTGGGAGGGTAGCGGGAGGGTGGTTTGGAAAGAGGGAACCGATTACAAGTATCTACATGTGACCTCCTCCCTGGGGGACGGACAACAGAAAAGTGGGTGAAGGGAGACATCGGAGAGGTCAAGATCCTGCCTTTTCAATTCCTCCATAGGGAGGCATGGTTGATGGTCCTGGTCAACCCCATTGGCTGGATTGAATTCACCTGGCCCAGATGGGCCAATCCAGGTGTAACACCCACCTAGGTGTACCACCCCTTCCTGGCCGGAAGTTTGAACCTGAGCATATGTAATGGATGACCCAGTCCCTATGCTAAGCTACCTAACAGTATTTGCAAGATGCCGAGCAATGTTCTAAGCTTTTTGTATATAATAATTCAATTATTTCACTTAAGAAGCCTATGTGTGGACTCTATTCTTGCCTCATTTTACAGATGAAAAATCAGTGGCACAGGATGATAAAGTCATGAGCCTATGACCACACAGTGAGGAAGTGGAAAGGAGAGATTTGAACCCAGGCTGCAGAGCCCATGCCTTGGGTGCCTACAGCACCACATAGGACACAGGAAAGCATGGAGCAGACTCGGCATAAGACCTTAGGGAGTTGGGAGGACTGTGCATGCATGTATATGCTAGGACTGCATGAGAGTAGCTGCTACTCAGATCCAGAAGAGAATACAAGGCTATTGCAAAAATTATTTTTGCCAAAAGAGGGTGGAATTCTGCATCTTGTGCGAAATCCCCCAACCTGCACATGGCACAGCTACTTCAGAAGGTTCCCAACAATGTGTGCTGTGCGGCAAACCAAACTGAGCTCAGGGGGAGCTGGTCTGTGGGTTTTGTTAGCCAGAAGGTGAGCAGTTTGAACTCACCAGCCACCACTCCAAGGGAGAAAGAGGAGGCTTTCTGCTCCCATGGACTTACAGTCTTTGAAGTGGCAGAGAGCATTTCCAAGCGGCCTATGATTAGGATCTAGGAGGGTGAGGGTGGATGGAGTTGGTTGAGACCTGGCTTCAGGGCATTTCCCAGAAGGGCTTCCTGCAGTGACTCTGCCTTCAGGAATGTCTGGTGACCCTGAGGGCAGCAAAGTCCTAAGCACACTCAGGCAGTGGTTCTCAACCTTCCTAATACAGGTCCTCTTGTTGTGGTGACCCCCTGACCATTAAATGATTTTCTTGCTACTTCATCACTGTAATTTTGCTGCAGTTATGAATTGGACGAGCCCTGTGAAAGGGTCATATGACTCCCAAAGGGGTCGCAACCCACAGGGTGAGAACCACTGCACTAAGGGTTCCCCTTCCGGGCAGCTCTACCAGTGTCTGATGTGCATAGTTCTGTGAGGTGAGAGAAATGAACTTAGTGTCTGCTTCTGGTGACAGTTGATGTGGGTGGGCTTTCTCCCTATGTCAAATCCCTCTCAAGCCATTTGTCACCACAACAGAGGGAGCCACACACATAAAGCAAGAAGAGGAGGCAGCATAGCAGGACGGCAAGCAGAACAAAGATTGAATAAACACAATTCACTTCAATCATGAATCGGGTGCCCTTGAGATGTGAGGAAGACCCCAGTCTAGTGACATTAGATCAGGTTTAGGGATTGAGTGACCGGACCCTCTTGGCTCCCCTCAGCCCCTATCTTGCTTTCCGACTGACCCTGCCCCTTACATCGTGATTGGTCCTTATTCCAGCATGATGGTTGGTTTCATAATCACGACATGTGGGAATGTGTTAGTCGATAGGTTATACAGGCACAGTCTCTGGAATGGGTAAGTGAGGAGGTGTGACTGGTGACATGACTGGTGGAATGGATCATGTGAAGTGATTTGAGATCGTTGTTCAGACCTGATAGGTCATCCAGGCCTCTAGTTGATCCTGGCAGTACTCTAGTTTAAGGAAACAGAATGTTAGGCATTTAAGTCATATTTGAGCTTAAATTTTGAGCAATAGGCTGTGGCTCACAGTGAGAGTCTATGTGGAGACCCTAAATCCATTTTGAGGGGCCACACATTCAGCCACCATTGAGTTCTTTCCTACTGCCGACTGGCAGTAGAAAGCTTGTCCATCAGGCAGTGTGCTTGCGTCCACTCCCCGGGCCAGACTCAGCGATATACGGTCGTGTGCACATCCCAATGAAGGTCCCGCTCATGCTCTCACAGGCCCTCCCGCAACTCCATGAATTGATCCGTCTTCAGGGACAGTTTTGTGACAAAGGTGTTTGTTTTCCATGTCTCATTTAAGCTTTCAGGAGCTCAGGTGGTGATGCTGGATAGTGTTGGACTATTAACAGCAAGGTCGCTGGTTCAAAGCCACTAGTCATTCCACAGGAGAAAGATGAGGTTATTGCTTCCTGTAAAGGTAGCAACTTCAGGATCCCTACACAGAGTCACTATGAGTCAGAGTCAGCAGGACAGAATGGGTGTCATTTTATTTAAGTAACTGTGGCTGTGGGTCCTTCCGACACCATTGGGGCCTCATGCGGATGCTCTCCTTCATCCAGAACAGCGGTTTGTGCCTTTTTCTTGTGTAAAACATAGCAAAGGAGTTCCTAATAAAATATAGTTGAATTGGGAGTCTTTTTTCCCTCAAACAAAGTAAATCCATAAATAGAAATGAGACTATGGTGCTAATAACCAGTTGGAGAGTTGAGAGAGCTGAACTCTCAATCCTGGTAGAAACCCATTGTGACTTTAAAAACTTGCTCAAGGTCATCCATAGCCTATGAGGTTGAGTTGAGCAGACACAAAACAGATGTGTTGGGGAGTAATTGTGTACATTAAGTAAACAATTTATCTTTCTAAAGATTCTGTCTAAAACTTACTTTAAATAGTAAGTTTTCCCCTGGGCTAGGGAAAGGTCAGGGAGCTTAACCCCCTAGTATCCACCCCCTCTCAGCATTCATCATGTTAGGCCAGAGGAGCCAAATCACACCCACTACCCAGGGAGCACTGCTTCCAAAAGCCCATTGCCTGTGCTGGGGCAGAGGGCAGGTACCCGGACCAGAAATGCTGACGGAGTGGAACCAGCGGGCTCAGCCCCCAGCTTCCTGAGAGAGCAGCTGTGATGGTTCACTTTTGGACAAATGTCAATGCATGACTTGGGCAGCACGAAAAGCAGATGTGCAGAGGTTGTTCGCTGTATTCCAGAAGTTCACACACTCCCCGCAGGCTCTTTGGCTCAATGGCAGGAAGCCGTTCGTGGCTTCCACCTTCAATCCCAAAAGGCCACTGCCGTCCAGTGGATTCCAACCACAGTGACCCTATATGGAGTTTTCAAGACTGTAAATCTTCATGGGAGCCAGCAGTCTCATTGTCCCCCTTGGGACAGGGAGCTAGCAGCCCGTTTCACCTCCAGGACCCCTTCCTCTCTAATTCTGGATCCAGTCCCTCCAAATATCCTGCCCTGCCTTTATCTAGGCTTCTTAAATGCGTTCCATGCTGCTTATGTTAGTCTGGGTGCCTTAGCGAAACAAATCCACAGAAACGCGTATGTATAAGAGAGAGTTTTATGTAAAGGGTGAGTGCACATCAGGAAAACATGCCCGCATTTGCTTATGCACCCGCTTTGTCTTCAGCGATCATGTTGAGATAGGCTGGTGGCTTCTTCCATGTGGGCTTTGTTGTTTCTTAGCTAGATGGCCCCTTGTTTATCTTCCAGTCTTTAAGACCCTGGACACTATATCTTTTGATAGCCGGGCCCAGGATGCTTAACCACTACACCACAAGGGTTCATTAGCATGTGACTTATCTCCTGCCATTCACATTAGATGCTCAAAATAGCAGGAAACCAGGTTTCTCCTTTGTGGCCACACCAGGTACTGACAGAACCAAGAACAGAGAAATGCTTAGTTATATATCTTGACTATCATTAGCATATTATATGCCTGGCAATCTGTAAGCCTTCGCTCCCCTGACCTCTCACAGCCTCGGTAAAATGAAGCTAATAAAAGTAGTGCTCTCACTAGCTTGGTAGGAGGTTAAACAACTCACATAAGGGTACACAGCCTATCAACGAGGAGGCGAGATGAGGCAGTGTGTGGCTGCTGAACCCACACCCTTCACAACACCTCCATTAAAATGACTGAGGATGATGTTCCCAATCAGAGAAGCCAATCCACAGAGAAGACCACATGGGCAGCCCCACGATGAGAAACGTCCCTCAAAGACCCTTAGCCTTAGAGGGGACAACACTGGACACACAGTGTGGGAACTGCGCCCGAACTGATCCTGCCACTTCGATGCATGACACTAAGAGAGTGCAGCGGAAGAGTAAGAAAACGGAGCATCAAAGTCCCCGGGGAATGCCAAAGGTGGACTTTGTGGTCAGGGTTCGGTGCCCCCACAGACTGGACTGGAAAACACTCCTAAAGTTCACCACACAGTCCTTGTACTTTTCTTTCTGGTTAGTGTTGTTTTCTTTTAGTGTCATTGGATTTGGGTTGGGTTTTGTTTTCATTTTTGTTTGTTTTTTTTTTCTTTTTGCTGCTTGGTTTAGCTCAGTCTTGTTTTGTGCATGTTATTACCTTTACAGGTCTGTCTAATTAAGAGAGGCTGGATGAACAATCTGGAGGAGTAAACATGTGACCGGCCCTTTCCATTGGGCATGGGAGTGAGCACGGTGGGGGGAAAGGAAGTGGTGTAAAGAAACCCAGAGACAAGGGTACAACAAGTGATGGAAAACGGTAGTGAGGGGGATGTAGGAGGCCTGGTAGGGCGTGATCAAAGGTAATGTAACCAAGAGGAATTACTGAAACCCAAAGGAAGACTGAGCATGTTAGTGGGCACAAGAGGAAAATCAAAGAGTATAGAAGAGTGAGCTGGGAAGCAAGGGCCAGTTATAGACGTCTAAATAAAGGCATGTACATATGTACATATATTTACAAAGGGGCATGGGGAAATAGATCTATGTCCATATGTTTATAGATTTAGTATTAAGGTAGCAGATGGACATAGGGCCTCCGCTCAAGGACTCCCTCATTGCAATAACACTGTTCTATTAAATTGGCATTCTAAGATGCTCACCTTCCCTACACAATCACTGACCACAAAGCGGCTGCATAAGCAAATGTGGTGAAGAAAGCCGATGGTGTCCAGCTACCTAAAGATATAGCGTGTGGGGTCTTAAAGGCCTGAGGGTAAAGAAACAGCCATCTGGCTCTGAAGCAACAGAGCCCACATGGAGAAAGCATACCAGCCTGTGTGATCACAAAGTTTTAAAGGGATAAGGCAACAGGCATCATGAGAACAAAAAAATCTTATCATGGAGAATGAGAGGGGACTGCCGGGTATAGACCCAAAACCTATTTGCAGTGCACTGGACATCCCCTTACAGAAGGATCTCAGAGTGGAGATTAAAGAATACGGGGTATGAGACAGCAAAGAAAAACACAACTTTCCTCTAGTTCTTAATGCTTTCTCTTGCCCCACTATCATGATCCCAGTTCTACCATACTAATCTGGCCAAACTAGAGAAGGTATTCTAGTACCGATAGGAATTTCAAACACGGGGAATCCAGAGTGGATGGGCCGTTTACCAGTGTTATGAGTGGAGATACTGGGAGGGTGGAGGAAGGGCAGGATGGAAAGTGGGAACCGATTACAAGGATCTTCATTGAACTCAAAAGAAAGGTGGGTGAAAATATGACAAAAGAATTAGTACATTTCCAAGGATTGATGAGGGATGGGTGGCGGGCATTGAGGGGGGGAAAATGAGGAGCTGAGGCCAGGGGCTTGGGTGGAGAGTGGATATTTTGTGAATAAGGAGGGCAATTAATGTACAGATGGGCTTCAAACAGATGATGTATTTATGGATTGTGGTTAGTGTTGTAGGAGCCACTAATGAAAAGATCATAAAAGAAACAAAAATAATCTTGGCAGAGGGCTCATGCAAGGATGATCTCAGGCTGGATTAGACCAGTCAAAACAGCTACTGGAGTCGCCTCACCCTGTGTCTATTACTGAGTCAGCCATGATGCTTAGGACCCACAGCCCCAGCAGCTGGCCAGAGAGGGAGGTGGATCTCTGAGGCCATTCCACAGGGGGAATGGTCCTCTGTCCTGCAGGGCCCACCCTCCTTTGTAAGCATGCTGCCTGGGGCAAGGCTTTCATGGAGTCCACACCATGGGAGCTCTACTACTCATGGGGGATTGGCAGGAAGCCTCTGCTCATGCGCACACACCACCAACTAGCTGGAGGATCTCCGTGAACAAAGCCTGAGGCAGACAACAAGCCCACTAACTGATGCTGTAAGAGCTACAATCAGCATCCAGAAACCTGCAACTGGGAGTAAGAGGCAGCATACCTTGGTCCCAGCCCCTCCCACTCTAATCTACAAGGAGTGACATTGCAAAGCAGAGGGTTTTCATAAAGCACTTCCAGGACTGTGGAATGAGCAGCCTCGTTTGTGGACATGGATACTCTGTGATCCAGACGTACTACCTCCTCCCTTACAGTCAGCTGAGACAAAAACCCTTGCAAGCAGAAAGCCATGCATCTGAACAGTATCCACCAGCCACTCATGTGCAGCACAGCTGCCTCCAAAGAGCCTTCCTGAGTGAGAGAGAAATCATGCAGAAGCCTGGTCTGCACTCAAGAGAGTTTTATGAGCGTTAGGGAGGCGTGGTGGGCAAGTCTGGCCGACCCCAGTGGCTGAATTGAATTTACATGGCCTAGATTGGTCAATCCAGGTACAGGAACCACCCAGGTGACCTCCCCTTCATGGCCAGAAATCTGGACCTCTGAGCATGCACAGGGTGCCTCTCCTAACTGGGCTCTTATCTTGGCCCTATGGGCATGCATAACGGATGCCCCAGTCCCTAGTATAGCTACCTAACATTTGCCCCCCTGAAGAGATATGGACCCAAATCTTTGGGGGTACTGGGCGACGACATCTCTAGCTGCTTCCTGCTGGCAAAAGGGGCGAGGTGGGGCTTTGGGTCCATACCCTTCCTACACTGCTGGGAGGGGTTGTCCATTGAGGGCAACTTTATCCAGGATGGATAAGGTTGAGGTGGTCCAGGAGATGGTAGTCGTGGACCTGGCACACTTGGTTCAGAAGCTTTAATCACCCGATAACTTCTGAGAAAAACAAACGGTCTAAAAGGTGAACAGTTTGACTATGACAAGGCTAAGCTTGTGAGGTGGCAGTGGCCTTGAAATTAGGTGAGTGTCACAGGAAACAAAAATAATCTTAGGATTACCAGACATGTGTGTTTGTTCATTGGAAGTACAGGAAGAGGGATGAAAGCATTCACACTTTCCCCTAGGAGGGCACAGGTTTGGGCACTACTAGGTGCAGTCTGATCACTGATTCATTTATGATGCTAAGGTCTTGGACCCGTTGATAAGACCCATCCTTCTTTTTAACACTATAACGCTTCAATTTTAATTTTGGGAAAAAATTTTCTTTTTGTTGTGGACTTTCATAGTTATAAATATATATATGTATTAATATATACATTTTTTAATGTTATGAAAACATCATGCTTCGCGTTATAGAGTTAAATGGAAATAATGGGCTAGTGCAGGATGAGTCAAAAGTGACCAAAATAGAGTAACTGCCTAAGTCATTTTGAATTTTCTTGGGTTCAATTGGAGTAAAGGCTTGTAAATTACCCGGGGTCCAAATTCCCATGGTGCCTCCTACAACGGGTAGAATGTTCAGGGATGTTTCAGGGCTGGGAGATTAATAACCCCTAAGTCCAGGATACCTTAGGGCAGGGGTCCTTAAACTGTTTACCCAGGGGGCCAGTTCACTATCCCTCAGGCCTTTTGAAGGAAAGACTATAGTTTAAAAAAACAAATATTACGAACAAATTCATGTGCACACTGCACATCTTGATTTGAAGTTCAAAAAAAAATAAATGGGGCACATACACCCGGCAGAAAGGATCAACGTCCTCGGCTGTCTGCATGTGGCCCACAGGTTGTAGTTTGAGGACCCCTGCCCTCGGCATTCACCAAGAGGATGTGGTTTCAACCCAAAAGCTTGGAGACTCTACAATTTGTTTAAAAGTGATGGGGCAGAAGGAGTCCCTGATTGACCCACGCAAGACTAGTTTTCCCATCCCCTATTACTAAGAGTTCATAGTTATGGTTAAAGGGAACCAGGATATCCCGATCTGATCCCGTTACTTCAAGTGTGGGCTGACATTGCCACTAAGAAGCCTGCAAATATAAAAGACTTACTCCCTCCCACAAAGAAAGGGCCCTTGTTTCCAAGGTTTCAGGAAACATGGAAGGACCGGAAAAACAAACGGTCCAAGTTCCCAAAACCACATAGGTGGAGGCCATCCCTCCCCATCACCCTCCCCCACCCCTCCCCTCCCTCACCCCTCCCCTCCCCCATCACTCCCCCACCTCTCCTCTCCCCTCCCCTCCCCATCACTCTCCCCTAATCGGCTTTATCCCATTTTGCAGGAGAACTCTGGGAGTGGGAGAGCTGGCTTCAAACCCTTTCTTTCAACCCCCGCCCTATAAGGTTTCTAGGGTCCAGAAATAGAAAACTTCTAACAGGCCCTTATTGAGTCACTCCCTCCCCCACCGACCCCCCAAACTCACCCCCACCCCTTACAAGCATCCCCCCACACACACTAGTACTGGTATGACTTCCATACTCATCAGCCCACCTGGAATGCTTGCCAACAACTTCTCCAGGTGCTGTTCACAACGGAGGAGGGTAGCCCTTCCAGACAGAGGCCCAGTAAGCAGTCAGTGAACCTGATGGTCAGCGAGCGGGCACTCCCCACTTGAGAGAAACTCTTTTGGCCACTACACCAACAATGTGGGATCTCAATTCCTAGCAAGGCCCAGAGGACTTTACCAGGTATCAACCATTGCTCTTACATGACCCTCTGCAGAAGAGCTAGGAAACCTATGAATTTATCTAAGGTCAGTGAGAATTTTCAGGTTCCTATAAGAGAATATCCGCCTGCCTTTCTAGAGTGGCTGAGGGAAGCCTACGGGCTTTATACCCCTAACGGCCCGGAGGCACTGAAAACAGGAGGGCAATAAGTATTGCCTTTATTACTCAGTCAGTCTGCCTCAGACATGACAAAGAAGTGGGAAGGGTTTGAAGGGAAAAATCTTAGCGATTTGGTATAAGTGGCTCATTGAGTGTATAACAACAGAGATGACCCTAGCACGAGAGAGACAAAGAAGCTAGCTAAAATAATCGTAATTGCCATGAGATACCCCAGAGACTCAGGAAAAGGAGAGCATGGCCCACTCACGGAGAGACTAACCTGTGGGCACCGCCAAGCCATGGGGAAGGACCAATGTGCCTACTGCAGGAAAGAAGGACACTGGAAAAATCATTGCCTTGAAAACCCCAGGAGAGGTGCACGACCCTCCACTAGAGTGGATGGGCCTCATCTGCACGTAGAAAGACCCAAGCAAGAGACAATAATGCTTGAAGAAGCTCAATGAAGGGGTCAGGGCTCTGTTTCACTTCGCCGCCAAAAGCCCAGGCTAACTCTCCAAGTAGGAGGCCAGGCAGTAAATTTCTTGGTGGACACAGGGGCCACCTTGTCAGGTTCAGAAAGGAATATGGGCACATTTTCAAGAAGAAAGATGTGAATTACTGTGAGCCTATGATTCCTTCCACAGATAACTCACACCAGAAGGTTTGCATGGAGGGTAGGTGGGT
This sequence comes from Tenrec ecaudatus, assembly GCF_050624435.1. Taxonomy (NCBI): domain Eukaryota; kingdom Metazoa; phylum Chordata; class Mammalia; order Afrosoricida; family Tenrecidae; genus Tenrec; species Tenrec ecaudatus. The sequence continues at coordinate 95,895 of NW_027457586.1, read as the reverse complement.
TTCCCAAGACAACAAAATAACAAATATCTATCAGCCCTTTGGCCCAGTTAGCCACCTGGTTATGATATCACTGGCTTCTGGCTCAGCTGCTGAGCCAGTGAAGCAGTTATAGCAGGAAAAGACTAGGTGGCCAGTGGCCATCAACGGAAGGACCAAATCTCCACAGTGGGCTTCCTGTTTCAATATGGAGCCACGTATGTTACCTGCTGGACACCATCTCTATCCTGAGCTCATAATTGCCATCGCAGGTCTAGAATGCGGCGCGCAGGTACACACTATATGAAACAGTCTCTGATTAACCCCTCTCGATAACTTGCTGACATGGGAGTCTGGATAATCCTGTACATTTACTTTGCAGATTAGAAAACTCACTCAAAAACACACGGGAGTTGACCCAGAGACACACAACTGGTTAACAACAAAGTCATATTCACAACCAGCGTCTGGACCAAGAGCACGGTGCCCCACAGAACTGTGCCCATCGAGCAGTCAATATCTCCTGGACTCTCAAAAGATCTGAGCTGATACCCACCCCCCCACATCCTTGCAGCCCCAAAAGATTGTATTTCACAGGATGGCACCGGATCTGCAGCTCGCGGAGAGGGACATATCTGATCAGAGAACACAGGGCAGAACAAGGGGGAGGAGGGGAGAATGGAGCACATCCTGGCCCAATACACCTTGAGGATGATGTTCCCAATCAGAGAAGCCAATCCACAGAGAAGACCACATGGGCAGCCCCACGATGAGAAACGTCCCTCAAAGACCCATAGCCTTAGAGGGGACAACACTGGACACACAGTGTGGGAACTGCGCCCGAACTGATCCTGCCACTTCGATGCATGACACTAAGAGAGTGCAGCGGAAGAGTAAGAAAACGGAGCATCAAAGTCCCCGGGGAATGCCAAAGGTGGACTTTGTGGTCAGGGTTCGGTGCCCCCACAGACTGGACTGGAAAACACTCCTAAAGTTCACCACACAGTCCTTGTACTTTTCTTTCTGGTTAGTGTTGTTTTCTTTTAGTGTCATTGGATTTGGGTTGGGTTTTGTTTTCATTTTTGTTTGTTTTTTTTTTCTTTTTGCTGCTTGGTTTAGCTCAGTCTTGTTTTGTGCATGTTATTACCTTTACAGGTCTGTCTAATTAAGAGAGGCTGGATGAACAATCTGGAGGAGTAAACATGTGACCGGCCCTTTCCATTGGGCATGGGAGTGAGCACGGTGGGGGGAAAGGAAGTGGTGTAAAGAAACCCAGAGACAAGGGTACAACAAGTGATGGAAAACGGTAGTGAGGGGGATGTAGGAGGCCTGGTAGGGCGTGATCAAAGGTAATGTAACCAAGAGGAATTACTGAAACCCAAAGGAAGACTGAGCATGTCAGTGGGCACAAGAGGAAAATCAAAGAGTATAGAAGAGTGAGCTGGGAAGCAAGGGCCAGTTATAGACGTCTAAATAAAGGCATGTACATATGTACATATATTTACAAAGGGGCATGGGGAAATAGATCTATGTCCATATGTTTATAGATTTAGTATTAAGGTAGCAGATGGACATAGGGCCTCCGCTCAAGGACTCCCTCATTGCAATAACACTGTTCTATTAAATTGGCATTCTAAGATGCTCACCTTCCCTACACAATCACTGACCACAAAGCGGCTGCATAAGCAAATGTGGTGAAGAAAGCCGATGGTGTCCAGCTACCTAAAGATATAGCGTGTGGGGTCTTAAAGGCCTGAGGGTAAAGAAACAGCCATCTGGCTCTGAAGCAACAGAGCCCACATGGAGAAAGCATACCAGCCTGTGTGATCACAAAGTTTTAAAGGGATAAGGCAACAGGCATCATGAGAACAAAAAAATCTTATCATGGAGAATGAGAGGGGACTGCCGGGTATAGACCCAAAACCTATTTGCAGTGCACTGGACATCCCCTTACAGAAGGATCTCAGAGTGGAGATTAAAGAATACAGGGTATGAGACAGCAAAGAAAAACACAACTTTCCTCTAGTTCTTAATGCTTTCTCTTGCCCCACTATCATGATCCCAGTTCTACCATACTAATCTGGCCAAACTAGAGAAGGTATTCTAGTACCGATAGGAATTTCAAACACGGGGAATCCAGAGTGGATGGGCCGTTTACCAGTGTTATGAGTGGAGATACTGGGAGGGTGGAGGAAGGGCAGGATGGAAAGTGGGAACCGATTACAAGGATCTTCATTGAACTCAAAAGAAAGGTGGGTGAAAATATGACAAAAGAATTAGTACATTTCCAAGGATTGATGAGGGATGGGTGGCGGGCATTGAGGGGCGGAAAATGAGGAGCTGAGGCCAGGGGCTTGGGTGGAGAGTGGATATTTTGTGAATAAGGAGGGCAATTAATGTACAGATGGGCTTCAAACAGATGATGTATTTATGGATTGTGGTTAGTGTTGTAGGAGCCACTAATGAAAAGATCATAAAAGAAACAAAAATAATCTTGGCAGAGGGCTCATGCAAGGATGATCTCAGGCTGGATTAGACCAGTCAAAACAGCTACTGGAGTCGCCTCGCCCTGTGTCTATTACTGAGTCAGCCATGATGCTTAGGACCCACAGCCCCAGCAGCTGGCCAGAGAGGGAGGTGGATCTCTGAGGCCATTCCACAGGGGGAATGGTCCTCTGTCCTGCAGGGCCCACCCTCCTTTGTAAGCATGCTGCCTGGGGCAAGGCTTTCATGGAGTCCACACCATGGGAGCTCTACTACTCATGGGGGATTGGCAGGAAGCCTCTGCTCATGCGCACACACCACCAACTAGCTGGAGGATCTCCGTGAACAAAGCCTGAGGCAGACAACAAGCCCACTAACTGATGCTGTAAGAGCTACAATCAGCATCCAGAAACCTGCAACTGGGAGTAAGAGGCAGCATACCTTGGTCCCAGCCCCTCCCACTCTAATCTACAAGGAGTGACATTGCAAAGCAGAGGGCTTTCATAAAGCACTTCCAGGACTGTGGAATGAGCAGCCTCGTTTGTGGACATGGATACTCTGTGATCCAGACGTACTACCTCCTCCCTTACAGTCAGCTGAGACAAAAACCCTTGCAAGCAGAAAGCCATGCATCTGAACAGTATCCACCAGCCACTCATGTGCAGCACAGCTGCCTCCAAAGAGCCTTCCTGAGTGAGAGAGAAATCATGCAGAAGCCTGGTCTGCACTCAAGAGAGTTTTATGAGCGTAGGGAGGCGTGGTGGGCAAGTCTGGCCGACCCCAGTGGCTGAATTGAATTTACATGGCCTAGATTGGTCAATCCAGGTACAGGAACCACCCAGGTGACCTCCCCTTCATGGCCAGAAATCTGGACCTCTGAGCATGCACAGGGTGCCTCTCCTAACTGGGCTCTTATCTTGGCCCTATGGGCATGCATAACGGATGCCCCAGTCCCTAGTATAGCTACCTAACATTTGCCCCCCTGAAGAGATATGGACCCAAATCTTTGGGGGTACTGGGCGACGACATCTCTAGCTGCTTCCTGCTGGCAAAAGGGGCGAGGTGGGGCTTTGGGTCCATACCCTTCCTACACTGCTGGGAGGGGTTGTCCATTGAGGGCAACTTTATCCAGGATGGATAAGGTTGAGGTGGTCCAGGAGATGGTAGTCGTGGACCTGGCACACTTGGTTCAGAAGCTTTAATCACCCGATAACTTCTGAGAAAAACAAACGGTCTAAAAGGTGAACAGTTTGACTACGACAAGGCTAAGCTTGTGAGGTGGCAGTGGCCTTGAAATTAGGTGAGTGTCACAGGAAACAAAAATAATCTTAGGATTACCAGACATGTGTGTTTGTTCATTGGAAGTACAGGAAGAGGGATAAAAGCATTCACACTTTCCCCTAGGAGGGCACAGGTTTGGGCACTACTAGGTGCAGTCTGATCACTGATTCATTTATGATGCTAAGGTCTTGGACCCGCTGATAAGACCCATCCTTCTTTTTAACACTATAACACTTCAATTTTAATTTTGGGAAAAAATTTTCTTTTTGTTGTGGACTTTCATAGTTATAAATATATATATGTATTAATATATATATTTTTTAATGTTATGAAAACATCATGCTTCGCGTTATAGAGTTAAATGGAAATAATGGGCTAGTGCAGGATGAGTCAAAAGTGACCAAAATAGAGTAACTGCCTAAGTCATTTTGAATTTTCTTGGGTTCAATTGGAGTAAAGGCTTGTAAATTACCCGGGGTCCAAATTCCCATGGTGCCTCCTACAACGGGTAGAATGTTCAGGGATGTTTCAGGGCTGGGAGATTAATAACCCCTAAGTCCAGGATACCTTAGGGCAGGGGTCCTTAAACTGTTTACCCAGGGGGCCAGTTCACTATCCCTCAGGCCTTTTGAAGGAAAGACTATAGTTTAAAAAAACAAATATTACGAACAAATTCATGTGCACACTGCACATCTTGATTTGAAGTTCAAAAAAAAAAATAAATGGGGCACATACACCCGGCAGAAAGGATCAACGTCCTCGGCTGTCTGCATGTGGCCCACAGGTTGTAGTTTGAGGACCCCTGCCCTCGGCATTCACCAAGAGGATGTGGTTTCAACCCAAAAGCTTGGAGACTCTACAATTTGTTTAAAAGTGATGGGGCAGAAGGAGTCCCTGATTGACCCACGCAAGACTAGTTTTCCCATCCCCTGTTACTAAGAGTTCATAGTTATGGTTAAAGGGAACCAGGATATCCCGATCTGATCCCGTTACTTCAAGTGTGGGCTGACATTGCCACTAAGAAGCCTGCAAATATAAAAGACTTACTCCCTCCCACAAAGAAAGGGCCCTTGTTTCCAAGGTTTCAGGAAACATGGAAGGACCGGAAAAACAAACGGTCCAAGTTCCCAAAACCACATAGGTGGAGGCCATCCCTCCCCATCACCCTCCCCCACCCCTCCCCTCCCTCACCCCTCCCCTCCCCCATCACTCCCCCACCCCTCCCCTCCCCTCCCCTCCCCATCACTCTCCCCTAATCGGCTTTATCCCATTTTGCAGGAGAACTCTGGGAGTTGGAGAGCTGGCTTGAAACCCTTTCTTTCAACCCCCGCCCTATAAGGTTTCTAGGGTCCAGAAATAGAAAACTTCTAACAGGCCCTTATTGAGTCACTCCCTCCCCCACCGACCCCCCAAACTCACCCCCACCCCTTACAAGCATCCCCCCACACACACTAGTACTGGTATGACTTCCATACTCATCAGCCCACCTGGAATGCTTGCCAACAACTTCTCCAGGTGCTGTTCACAACGGAGGAGGGTAGCCCTTCCAGACAGAGGCCCAGTAAGCAGTCAGTGAACCTGATGGTCAGCGAGCAGGCACTCCCCACTTGAGAGAAACTCTTTTGGCCACTACACCAACAATGTGGGATCTCAATTCCTAGCAAGGCCCAGAGGACTTTACCAGGTATCAACCATTGCTCTTACATGACCCTCTGCAGAAGAGCTAGGAAACCTATGAATTTATCTAAGGTCAGTGAGAATTTTCAGGTTCCTATAAGAGAATATCCGCCTGCCTTTCTAGAGTGGCTGAGGGAAGCCTACGGGCTTTATACCCCTAACGGCCCGGAGGCACTGAAAACAGGAGGGCAATAAGTATTGCTTTTATTACTCAGTCAGTCTGCCTCAGACATGACAAAGAAGTGGGAAGGGTTTGAAGGGAAAAATCTTAGCGATTTGGTATAAGTGGCTCATTGAGTGTATAACAACAGAGATGACCCTAGCACGACAGAGACAAAGAAGCTAGCTAAAATAATCATAATTGCCATGAGATACCCCAGAGACTCAGGAAAAGGAGAGCATGGCCCACTCACGGAGAGACTAACCTGTGGGCACCGCCAAGCCATGGGGAAGGACCAATGTGCCTACTGCAGGAAAGAAGGACACTGGAAAAATCATTGCCTTGAAAACCCCAGGAGAGGTGCACGACCCTCCACTAGAGTGGATGGGCCTCATCTGCACGTAGAAAGACCCAAACAAGAGACAATAATGCTTGAAGAAGCTCAATGAAGGGGTCAGGGCTCTGTTTCACTTCGCCGCCAAAAGCCCAGGCTAACTCTCCAAGTAGGAGGCCAGGCAGTAAATTTCTTGGTGGACACAGGGGCCACCTTGTCAGGTTCAGAAAGGAATATGGGCACATTTTCAAGAAGAAAGATGTGAATTACTGTGAGCCTATGATTCCTTCCACAGATAACTCACACCAGAAGGTTTGCATGGAGGGTAGGTGGGTTTCCCAAGACAACAAAATAACAAATATCTATCAGCCCTTTGGCCCAGTTAGCCACCTGGTTATGATATCACTGGCTTCTGGCTCAGCTGCTGAGCCAGTGAAGCAGTTATAGCAGGAAAAGACTAGGTGGCCAGTGGCCATCAACGGAAGGACCAAATCTCCACAGTGGGCTTCCTGTTTCAATATGGAGCCACGTATGTTACCTGCTGGACACCATCTCTATCCTGAGCTCATAATTGCCATCGCAGGTCTAGAATGCGGCGCGCAGGTACACACTATATGAAACAGTCTCTGATTAACCCCTCTCGATAACTTGCTGACATGGGAGTCTGGATAATCCTGTACATTTACTTTGCAGATTAGAAAACTCACTCAAAAACACACGGGAGTTGACCCAGAGACACACAACTGGTTAACAACAAAGTCATATTCACAACCAGCGTCTGGACCAAGAGCACGGTGCCCCACAGAACTGTGCCCATCGAGCAGTCAATATCTCCTGGACTCTCAAAAGATCTGAGCTGATACCCACCCCCCCCCACATCCTTGCAGCCCCAAAAGATTGTATTTCACAGGATGGCACCGGATCTGCAGCTCGCGGAGAGGGACATATCTGATCAGAGAACACAGGGCAGAACAAGGGGGAGGAGGGGAGAATGGAGCACATCCTGGCCCAATACACCTTGAGGATGATGTTCCCAATCAGAGAAGCCAATCCACAGAGAAGACCACATGGGCAGCCCCACGATGAGAAACGTCCCTCAAAGACCCATAGCCTTAGAGGGGACAACACTGGACACACAGTGTGGGAACTGCACCCGAACTGATCCTGCAACTTCGATGCATGACACTAAGAGAGTGCAGCGGAAGAGTAAGAAAACGGAGCATCAAAGTCCCCGGGGAATGCCAAAGGTGGACTTTGTGGTCAGGGTTCGGTGCCCCCACAGACTGGACTGGAAAACACTCCTAAAGTTCACCACACAGTCCTTGTACTTTTCTTTCTGGTTAGTGTTGTTTTCTTTTAGTGTCATTGGATTTGGGTTGGGTTTTGTTTTCATTTTTGTTTGTTTTTTTTTCTTTTTGCTGCTTGGTTTAGCTCAGTCTTGTTTTGTGCATGTTATTACCTTTACAGGTCTGTCTAATTAAGAGAGGCTGGATGAACAATCTGGAGGAGTAAACATGTGACCGGCCCTTTCCATTGGGCATGGGAGTGAGCACGGTGGGGGGAAAGGAAGTGGTGTAAAGAAACCCAGAGACAAGGGTACAACAAGTGATGGAAAACGGTAGTGAGGGGGATGTAGGAGGCCTGGTAGGGCGTGATCAAAGGTAATGTAACCAAGAGGAATTACTGAAACCCAAAGGAAGACTGAGCATGTCAGTGGGCACAAGAGGAAAATCAAAGAGTATAGAAGAGTGAGCTGGGAAGCAAGGGCCAGTTATAGACGTCTAAATAAAGGCATGTACATATGTACATATATTTACAAAGGGGCATGGGGAAATAGATCTATGTCCATATGTTTATAGATTTAGTATTAAGGTAGCAGATGGACATAGGACCTCCGCTCAAGGACTCCCTCATTGCAATAACACTGTTCTATTAAATTGGCATTCTAAGATGCTCACCTTCCCTACACAATCACTGACCACAAAGCGGCTGCATAAGCAAATGTGGTGAAGAAAGCCGATGGTGTCCAGCTACCTAAAGATATAGCGTGTGGGGTCTTAAAGGCCTGAGGGTAAAGAAACAGCCATCTGGCTCTGAAGCAACAGAGCCCACATGGAGAAAGCATACCAGCCTGTGTGATCACAAAGTTTTAAAGGGATAAGGCAACAGGCATCATGAGAACAAAAAAATCTTATCATGGAGAATGAGAGGGGACTGCCGGGTATAGACCCAAAACCTATTTGCAGTGCACTGGACATCCCCTTACAGAAGGATCTCAGAGTGGAGATTAAAGAATACAGGGTATGAGACAGCAAAGATGAAACACAACTTTCCTCTAGTTCTTAATGCTTTCTCTTGCCCCACTATCATGATCCCAGTTCTACCATACTAATCTGACCAAACTAGAGAAGGTATTCTAGTACCGATAGGAATTTCAAACATGGGGAATCCAGAGTGGATGGGCCCTTTACCAGTGTTATGAATGGAGATACTGGGAGGGTGGAGGAAGGGCAGGATGGAAAGTGGGAACCGATTACAAGGATCTTCATTGACCTCAAAAGAAAGGTGGGTGAAAATATGACAAAAGAATTAGTACATTTCCAAGGATTGATGAGGGATGGGTGGCGGGCATTGAGGGGGGAAAAATGAGGAGCTGAGGCCAGGGGCTTGGGTGGAGAGTGGATATTTTGTGAATAAGGAGGGCAATTAATGTACAGATGTGCTTCAAACAGATGATGTATTTATGGATTGTGGTTAGTGTTGTAGGAGCCACTAATGAAAAGATCATAAAAGAAACAAAAATAATCTTGGCAGAGGGCTCATGCAAGGATGATCTCAGGCTGGATTAGACCAGTCAAAACAGCTACTGGAGTCGCCTCACCCTGTGTCTATTACTGAGTCAGCCATGATGCTTAGGACCCACAGCCCCAGCAGCTGGCCAGAGAGGGAGGTGGATCTCTGAGGCCATTCCACAGGGGGAATGGTGCTCTGTCCTGCAGGGCCCACCCTCCTTTGTAAGCATGCTGCCTGGGGCAAGGCTTTCATGGAGTCCACACCATGGGAGCTCTACTACTCATGGGGGATTGGCAGGAAGCCTCTGCTCATGCGTACACACCACCAACTAGCTGGAGGATCTCCGTGAACAAAGCCTGAGGCAGACAACAAGCCCACTAACTGATGCTGTAAGAGCTACAATCAGCATCCAGAAACCTGCAACTGGGAGTAAGAGGCAGCATACCTTGGTCCCAGCCCCTCCCACTCTAATCTACAAGGAGTGACATTGCAAAGCAGAGGGTTTTCATAAAGCACTTCCAGGACTGTGGAATGAGCAGCCTCGTTTGTGGACATGGATACTCTGTGATCCAGACGTACTACCTCCTCCCTTACAGTCAGCTGAGACAAAAACCCTTGCAAGCAGAAAGCCATGCATCTGAACAGTATCCACCAGCCACTCATGTGCAGCACAGCTGCCTCCAAAGAGCCTTCCTGAGTGAGAGAGAAATCATGCAGAAGCCTGGTCTGCACTCAAGAGAGTTTTATGAGCGTTAGGGAGGCGTGGTGGGCAAGTCTGGCCGACCCCAGTGGCTGAATTGAATTTACATGGCCTAGATTGGTCAATCCAGGTACAGGAACCACCCAGGTGACCTCCCCTTCATGGCCAGAAATCTGGACCTCTGAGCATGCACAGGGTGCCTCTCCTAACTGGGCTCTTATCTTGGCCCTATGGGCATGCATAACGGATGCCCCAGTCCCTAGTATAGCTACCTAACATTTGCCCCCCTGAAGAGATATGGACCCAAATCTTTGGGGGTACTGGGCGACGACATCTCTAGCTGCTTCCTGCTGGCAAAAGGGGCGAGGTGGGGCTTTGGGTCCATACCCTTCCTACACTGCTGGGAGGGGTTGTCCATTGAGGGCAACTTTATCCAGGATGGATAAGGTTGAGGTGGTCCAGGAGATGGTAGTCGTGGACCTGGCACACTTGGTTCAGAAGCTTTAATCACCCGATAACTTCTGAGAAAAACAAACGGTCTAAAAGGTGAACAGTTTGACTACGACAAGGCTAAGCTTGTGAGGTGGCAGTGGCCTTGAAATTAGGTGAGTGTCACAGGAAACAAAAATAATCTTAGGATTACCAGACATGTGTGTTTGTTCATTGGAAGTACAGGAAGAGGGATAAAAGCATTCACACTTTCCCCTAGGAGGGCACAGGTTTGGGCACTACTAGGAGCAGTCTGATCACTGATTCATTCATGATGCTAAGGTCTTGGACCCGCTGATAAGACCCATCCTTCTTTTTAACCCTATAACGCTTCAATTTTAATTTTGGGAAAAATTTTCTTTTTGTTGTGGACTTTCATAGTTATAAATATATATATGTATTAATATATACATTTTTTAATGTTATGAAAACATCATGCTTCGCGTTATAGAGTTAAATGGAAATAATGGGCTAGTGCAGGACGAGTCAAAAGTGACCAAAATAGAGTAACTGCCTAAGCCATTTTGAATTTTCTTGGGTTCAATTGGAGTAAAGGCTTGTAAATTACCCGGGCTCCAAATTCCCATGGTGCCTCCTACAACGGGTAGAATGTTCAGGGATGTTTCAGGGCTGGGAGATTAATAACCCCTAAGTCCAGGATACCTTAGGGCAGGGGTCCTTAAACTGTTTACCCAGGGGGCCAGTTCACTATCCCTCAGGCCTTTTGAAGGAAAGACTATAGTTTAAAAAAACAAATATTACGAACAAATTCATGTGCACACTGCACATCTTGATTTGAAGTTCAAAAAAAAAAATAAATGGGGCACATACACCCGGCAGAAAGGATCAACGTCCTCGGCTGTCTGCATGTGGCCCACAGGTTGTAGTTTGAGGACCCTTGCTCTCGGCATTCACCAAGAGGATGTGGTTGCAACCCAAAAGCTTGGAGACTCTACAATTTGTTTAAAAGTGATGGGGCAGAAGGAGTCCCTGATTGACCCACGCAAGACTAGTTTTCCCATCCCCTATTACTAAGAGTTCATAGTTATGGTTAAAGGGAACCAGGATATCCCGATCTGATCCCGTTACTTCAAGTGTGGGCTGACATTGCCACTAAGAAGCCTGCAAATATAAAAGACTTACTCCCTCCCACAAAGAAAGGGCCCTTGTTTCCAAGGTTTCAGGAAACATGGAAGGACCAGAAAAACAAACGGTCCAAGTTCGCAAAACCACATAGGTGGAGGCCATCCCTCCCCATCACCCTCCCCCACCCCTCCCCTCCCTCACCCCTCCCCTCCCCCATCACTCCCCCACCCCTCCCCTCCCCTCCCCTCCCCATCACTCTCCCATAATCGGCTTTATCCCATTTTGCAGGAGAACTCTGGGAGTGGGAGAGCTGGCTTCAAACCCTTTCTTTCAACCCCCGCCCTATAAGGTTTCTAGGGTCCAGAAATAGAAAACTTCTAACAGGCCCTTATTGAGTCACTCCCTCCCCCACCGGCCCCCCAAACTCACCCCCACCCCTAACAATCAGCCCCCAACACACACTAGTACTGGTATGACTTCCATACTCATCAGCCCACCTGGAATGCTTGCCAACAACTTCTCCAGGTGCTGTTCACAACGGAGGAGGGTAGCCCTTCCAGACAGAGGCCCAGTAAGCAGTCAGTGAACCTGATGGTCAGCGAGCGGGCACTCCCCACTTGAGAGAAACTCTTTTGGCCACTACACCAACAATGTGGGATCTCAATTCCTAGCAAGGCCCAGAGGACTTTACCAGGTATCAACCATTGCTCTTACATGACCCTCTGCAGAAGAGCTAGGAAACCTATGAATTTATCTAAGGTCAGTGAGAATTTTCAGGTTCCTATAAGAGAATATCCGCCTGCCTTTCTAGAGTGGCTGAGGGGAGCCTACGGGCTTTATACCCCTAACGGCCCGGAGGCACTGAAAACAGGAGGGCAATAAGTATTGCCTTTATTACTCAGTCAGTCTGCCTCAGACATGACAAAGAAGTGGGAAGGGTTTGAAGGGAAAAATCTTAGCGATTTGGTACAAGTGGCTCATTGAGTGTATAACAACAGAGATGACCCTAGCACGACAGAGACAAAGAAGCTAGCTAAAATAATCGTAATTGCCATGAGATACCCCAGAGACTCAGGAAAAGGAGAGCATGGCCCACTCACGGAGAGACTAACCTGTGGGCACCGCCAAGCCATGGGGAAGGACCAATGTGCCTACTGCAGGAAAGAAGGACACTGGAAAAATCAGTGCCTTGAAAACCCCAGGAGAGGTGCACGACCCTCCACTAGAGTGGATGGGCCTCATCTGCACGTAGAAAGACCCAAGCAAGAGACAATAATGCTTGAAGAAGCTCAATGAAGGGGTCAGGGCTCTGTTTCACTTCGCCGCCAAAAGCCCAGGCTAACTCTCCAAGTAGGAGGCCAGGCAGTAAATTTCTTGGTGGACACAGGGGCCACCTTGTCAGGTTCAGAAAGGAATATGGGCACATTTTCAAGAAGAAAGATGTGAATTACTGTGAGCCTATGATTCCTTCCACAGATAACTCACACCAGAAGGTTTGCATGGAGGGTAGGTGGGTTTCCCAAGACAACAAAATAACAAATATCTATCAGCCCTTTGGCCCAGTTAGCCACCTGGTTATGATATCACTGGCTTCTGGCTCAGCTGCTGAGCCAGTGAAGCACTTATAGCAGGAGAAGACTAGGTGGCCGGTGGCCATCAACGGAAGGACCAAATCTCCACAGTGGGCTTCCTGTTTCAATATGGAGCCACGTATGTTACCTGCTGGACACCATCTCTATCCTGAGCTCATAATTGCCATCGCAGGTCTAGAATGCGGCACGCAGGTACACACTATATGAAACAGTCTCTGATTAACCCCTCTCGATAACTTGCTGACATGGGAGTCTGGATAATCCTGTACATTTACTTTGCAGATTAGAAAACTCACTCAAAAACACACGGGAGTTGACCCAGAGACACACAACTGGTTAACAACAAAGTCATATTCACAACCAGCGTCTGGACCAAGAGCACGGTGCCCCACAGAACTGTGCCCATCGAGCAGTCAATATCTCCTGGACTCTCAAAAGATCTGAGCTGATACCCACCCCCCCACATCCTTGCAGCCCCAAAAGATTGTATTTCACAGGATGGCACCGGATCTGCAGCTCGCGGAGAGGGACATATCTGATCAGAGAACACAGGGCAGAACAAGGGGGAGGAGGGGAGAATGGAGCACATCCTGGCCCAATACACCTTGAGGATGATGTTCCCAATCAGAGAAGCCAATCCACAGAGAAGACCACATGGGCAGCCCCACGATGAGAAACGTCCCTCAAAGACCCATAGCCTTAGAGGGGACAACACTGGACACACAGTGTGGGAACTGCGCCCGAACTGATCCTGCCACTTCGACGCATGACACTAAGAGAGTGCAGCGGAAGAGTAAGAAAACGGAGCATCAAAGTCCCCGGGGAATGCCAAAGGTGGACTTTGTGGTCAGGGTTCGGTGCCCCCACAGACTGGACTGGAAAACACTCCTAAAGTTCACCACACAGTCCTTGTACTTTTCTTTCTGGTTAGTGTTGTTTTCTTTTAGTGTCATTGGATTTGGGTTGGGTTTTGTTTTCATTTTTGTTTGTTTTTTTTTCTTTTTGCTGCTTGGTTTAGCTCAGTCTTGTTTTGTGCATGTTATTACCTTTACAGGTCTGTCTAATTAAGAGAGGCTGGATGAACAATCTGGAGGAGTAAACATGTGACCGGCCCTTTCCATTGGGCATGGGAGTGAGCACGGTGGGGGGAAAGGAAGTGGTGTAAAGAAACCCAGAGACAAGGGTACAACAAGTGATGGAAAACGGTAGTGAGGGGGATGTAGGAGGCCTGGTAGGGCGTGATCAAAGGTAATGTAACCAAGAGGAATTACTGAAACCCAAAGGAAGACTGAGCATGTCAGTGGGCACAAGAGGAAAATCAAAGAGTATAGAAGAGTGAGCTGGGAAGCAAGGGCCAGTTATAGACGTCTAAATAAAGGCATGTACATATGTACATATATTTACAAAGGGGCATGGGGAAATAGATCTATGTCCATATGTTTATAGATTTAGTATTAAGGTAGCAGATGGACATAGGGCCTCCGCTCAAGGACTCCCTCATTGCAATAACACTGTTCTATTAAATTGGCATTCTAAGATGCTCACCTTCCCTACACAATCACTGACCACAAAGCGGCTGCATAAGCAAATGTGGTGAAGAAAGCCGATGGTGTCCAGCTACCTAAAGATATAGCGTGTGGGGTCTTAAAGGCCTGAGGGTAAAGAAACAGCCATCTGGCTCTGAAGCAACAGATCCCACATGGAGAAAGCATACCAGCCTGTGTGATCACAAAGTTTTAAAGGGATAAGGCAACAGGCATCATGAGAACAAAAAAATCTTATCATGGAGAATGAGAGGGGACTGCCGGGTATAGACCCAAAACCTATTTGCAGTGCACTGGACATCCCCTTACAGAAGGATCTCAGAGTGGAGATTAAAGAATACAGGGTATGAGACAGCAAAGATGAAACACAACTTTCCTCTAGTTCTTAATGCTTTCTCTTGCCCCACTATCATGATCCCAGTTCTACCATACTAATCTGACCAAACTAGAGAAGGTATTCTAGTACCGATAGGAATTTCAAACATGGGGAATCCAGAGTGGATGGGCCCTTTACCAGTGTTATGAATGGAGATACTGGGAGGGTGGAGGAAGGGCAGGATGGAAAGTGGGAACCGATTACAAGGATCTTCATTGACCTCAAAAGAAAGGTGGGTGAAAATATGACAAAAGAATTAGTACATTTCCAAGGATTGATGAGGGATGGGTGGCGGGCATTGAGGGGGGAAAAATGAGGAGCTGAGGCCAGGGGCTTGGGTGGAGAGTGGATATTTTGTGAATAAGGAGGGCAATTAATGTACAGATGTGCTTCAAACAGATGATGTATTTATGGATTGTGGTTAGTGTTGTAGGAGCCACTAATGAAAAGATCATAAAAGAAACAAAAATAATCTTGGCAGAGGGCTCATGCAAGGATGATCTCAGGCTGGATTAGACCAGTCAAAACAGCTACTGGAGTCGCCTCACCCTGTGTCTATTACTGAGTCAGCCATGATGCTTAGGACCCACAGCCCCAGCAGCTGGCCAGAGAGGGAGGTGGATCTCTGAGGCCATTCCACAGGGGGAATGGTGCTCTGTCCTGCAGGGCCCACCCTCCTTTGTAAGCATGCTGCCTGGGGCAAGGCTTTCATGGAGTCCACACCATGGGAGCTCTACTACTCATGGGGGATTGGCAGGAAGCCTCTGCTCATGCGTACACACCACCAACTAGCTGGAGGATCTCCGTGAACAAAGCCTGAGGCAGACAACAAGCCCACTAACTGATGCTGTAAGAGCTACAATCAGCATCCAGAAACCTGCAACTGGGAGTAAGAGGCAGCATACCTTGGTCCCAGCCCCTCCCACTCTAATCTACAAGGAGTGACATTGCAAAGCAGAGGGTTTTCATAAAGCACTTCCAGGACTGTGGAATGAGCAGCCTCGTTTGTGGACATGGATACTCTGTGATCCAGACGTACTACCTCCTCCCTTACAGTCAGCTGAGACAAAAACCCTTGCAAGCAGAAAGCCATGCATCTGAACAGTATCCACCAGCCACTCATGTGCAGCACAGCTGCCTCCAAAGAGCCTTCCTGAGTGAGAGAGAAATCATGCAGAAGCCTGGTCTGCACTCAAGAGAGTTTTATGAGCGTTAGGGAGGCGTGGTGGGCAAGTCTGGCCGACCCCAGTGGCTGAATTGAATTTACATGGCCTAGATTGGTCAATCCAGGTACAGGAACCACCCAGGTGACCTCCCCTTCATGGCCAGAAATCTGGACCTCTGAGCATGCACAGGGTGCCTCTCCTAACTGGGCTCTTATCTTGGCCCTATGGGCATGCATAACGGATGCCCCAGTCCCTAGTATAGCTACCTAACATTTGCCCCCCTGAAGAGATATGGACCCAAATCTTTGGGGGTACTGGGCGACGACATCTCTAGCTGCTTCCTGCTGGCAAAAGGGGCGAGGTGGGGCTTTGGGTCCATACCCTTCCTACACTGCTGGGAGGGGTTGTCCATTGAGGGCAACTTTATCCAGGATGGATAAGGTTGAGGTGGTCCAGGAGATGGTAGTCGTGGACCTGGCACACTTGGTTCAGAAGCTTTAATCACCCGATAACTTCTGAGAAAAACAAACGGTCTAAAAGGTGAACAGTTTGACTACGACAAGGCTAAGCTTGTGAGGTGGCAGTGGCCTTGAAATTAGGTGAGTGTCACAGGAAACAAAAATAATCTTAGGATTACCAGACATGTGTGTTTGTTCATTGGAAGTACAGGAAGAGGGATAAAAGCATTCACACTTTCCCCTAGGAGGGCACAGGTTTGGGCACTACTAGGAGCAGTCTGATCACTGATTCATTCATGATGCTAAGGTCTTGGACCCGCTGATAAGACCCATCCTTCTTTTTAACCCTATAACGCTTCAATTTTAATTTTGGGAAAAATTTTCTTTTTGTTGTGGACTTTCATAGTTATAAATATATATATGTATTAATATATACATTTTTTAATGTTATGAAAACATCATGCTTCGCGTTATAGAGTTAAATGGAAATAATGGGCTAGTGCAGGACGAGTCAAAAGTGACCAAAATAGAGTAACTGCCTAAGCCATTTTGAATTTTCTTGGGTTCAATTGGAGTAAAGGCTTGTAAATTACCCGGGCTCCAAATTCCCATGGTGCCTCCTACAACGGGTAGAATGTTCAGGGATGTTTCAGGGCTGGGAGATTAATAACCCCTAAGTCCAGGATACCTTAGGGCAGGGGTCCTTAAACTGTTTACCCAGGGGGCCAGTTCACTATCCCTCAGGCCTTTTGAAGGAAAGACTATAGTTTAAAAAAACAAATATTACGAACAAATTCATGTGCACACTGCACATCTTGATTTGAAGTTCAAAAAAAAAAATAAATGGGGCACATACACCCGGCAGAAAGGATCAACGTCCTCGGCTGTCTGCATGTGGCCCACAGGTTGTAGTTTGAGGACCCTTGCTCTCGGCATTCACCAAGAGGATGTGGTTGCAACCCAAAAGCTTGGAGACTCTACAATTTGTTTAAAAGTGATGGGGCAGAAGGAGTCCCTGATTGACCCACGCAAGACTAGTTTTCCCATCCCCTATTACTAAGAGTTCATAGTTATGGTTAAAGGGAACCAGGATATCCCGATCTGATCCCGTTACTTCAAGTGTGGGCTGACATTGCCACTAAGAAGCCTGCAAATATAAAAGACTTACTCCCTCCCACAAAGAAAGGGCCCTTGTTTCCAAGGTTTCAGGAAACATGGAAGGACCAGAAAAACAAACGGTCCAAGTTCGCAAAACCACATAGGTGGAGGCCATCCCTCCCCATCACCCTCCCCCACCCCTCCCCTCCCTCACCCCTCCCCTCCCCCATCACTCCCCCACCCCTCCCCTCCCCTCCCCTCCCCATCACTCTCCCATAATCGGCTTTATCCCATTTTGCAGGAGAACTCTGGGAGTGGGAGAGCTGGCTTCAAACCCTTTCTTTCAACCCCCGCCCTATAAGGTTTCTAGGGTCCAGAAATAGAAAACTTCTAACAGGCCCTTATTGAGTCACTCCCTCCCCCACCGGCCCCCCAAACTCACCCCCACCCCTAACAATCAGCCCCCAACACACACTAGTACTGGTATGACTTCCATACTCATCAGCCCACCTGGAATGCTTGCCAACAACTTCTCCAGGTGCTGTTCACAACGGAGGAGGGTAGCCCTTCCAGACAGAGGCCCAGTAAGCAGTCAGTGAACCTGATGGTCAGCGAGCGGGCACTCCCCACTTGAGAGAAACTCTTTTGGCCACTACACCAACAATGTGGGATCTCAATTCCTAGCAAGGCCCAGAGGACTTTACCAGGTATCAACCATTGCTCTTACATGACCCTCTGCAGAAGAGCTAGGAAACCTATGAATTTATCTAAGGTCAGTGAGAATTTTCAGGTTCCTATAAGAGAATATCCGCCTGCCTTTCTAGAGTGGCTGAGGGGAGCCTACGGGCTTTATACCCCTAACGGCCCGGAGGCACTGAAAACAGGAGGGCAATAAGTATTGCCTTTATTACTCAGTCAGTCTGCCTCAGACATGACAAAGAAGTGGGAAGGGTTTGAAGGGAAAAATCTTAGCGATTTGGTACAAGTGGCTCATTGAGTGTATAACAACAGAGATGACCCTAGCACGACAGAGACAAAGAAGCTAGCTAAAATAATCGTAATTGCCATGAGATACCCCAGAGACTCAGGAAAAGGAGAGCATGGCCCACTCACGGAGAGACTAACCTGTGGGCACCGCCAAGCCATGGGGAAGGACCAATGTGCCTACTGCAGGAAAGAAGGACACTGGAAAAATCAGTGCCTTGAAAACCCCAGGAGAGGTGCACGACCCTCCACTAGAGTGGATGGGCCTCATCTGCACGTAGAAAGACCCAAGCAAGAGACAATAATGCTTGAAGAAGCTCAATGAAGGGGTCAGGGCTCTGTTTCACTTCGCCGCCAAAAGCCCAGGCTAACTCTCCAAGTAGGAGGCCAGGCAGTAAATTTCTTGGTGGACACAGGGGCCACCTTGTCAGGTTCAGAAAGGAATATGGGCACATTTTCAAGAAGAAAGATGTGAATTACTGTGAGCCTATGATTCCTTCCACAGATAACTCACACCAGAAGGTTTGCATGGAGGGTAGGTGGGTTTCCCAAGACAACAAAATAACAAATATCTATCAGCCCTTTGGCCCAGTTAGCCACCTGGTTATGATATCACTGGCTTCTGGCTCAGCTGCTGAGCCAGTGAAGCACTTATAGCAGGAGAAGACTAGGTGGCCGGTGGCCATCAACGGAAGGACCAAATCTCCACAGTGGGCTTCCTGTTTCAATATGGAGCCACGTATGTTACCTGCTGGACACCATCTCTATCCTGAGCTCATAATTGCCATCGCAGGTCTAGAATGCGGCACGCAGGTACACACTATATGAAACAGTCTCTGATTAACCCCTCTCGATAACTTGCTGACATGGGAGTCTGGATAATCCTGTACATTTACTTTGCAGATTAGAAAACTCACTCAAAAACACACGGGAGTTGACCCAGAGACACACAACTGGTTAACAACAAAGTCATATTCACAACCAGCGTCTGGACCAAGAGCACGGTGCCCCACAGAACTGTGCCCATCGAGCAGTCAATATCTCCTGGACTCTCAAAAGATCTGAGCTGATACCCACCCCCCCACATCCTTGCAGCCCCAAAAGATTGTATTTCACAGGATGGCACCGGATCTGCAGCTCGCGGAGAGGGACATATCTGATCAGAGAACACAGGGCAGAACAAGGGGGAGGAGGGGAGAATGGAGCACATCCTGGCCCAATACACCTTGAGGATGATGTTCCCAATCAGAGAAGCCAATCCACAGAGAAGACCACATGGGCAGCCCCACGATGAGAAACGTCCCTCAAAGACCCATAGCCTTAGAGGGGACAACACTGGACACACAGTGTGGGAACTGCGCCCGAACTGATCCTGCCACTTCGACGCATGACACTAAGAGAGTGCAGCGGAAGAGTAAGAAAACGGAGCATCAAAGTCCCCGGGGAATGCCAAAGGTGGACTTTGTGGTCAGGGTTCGGTGCCCCCACAGACTGGACTGGAAAACACTCCTAAAGTTCACCACACAGTCCTTGTACTTTTCTTTCTGGTTAGTGTTGTTTTCTTTTAGTGTCATTGGATTTGGGTTGGGTTTTGTTTTCATTTTTGTTTGTTTTTTTTTCTTTTTGCTGCTTGGTTTAGCTCAGTCTTGTTTTGTGCATGTTATTACCTTTACAGGTCTGTCTAATTAAGAGAGGCTGGATGAACAATCTGGAGGAGTAAACATGTGACCGGCCCTTTCCATTGGGCATGGGAGTGAGCACGGTGGGGGGAAAGGAAGTGGTGTAAAGAAACCCAGAGACAAGGGTACAACAAGTGATGGAAAACGGTAGTGAGGGGGATGTAGGAGGCCTGGTAGGGCGTGATCAAAGGTAATGTAACCAAGAGGAATTACTGAAACCCAAAGGAAGACTGAGCATGTCAGTGGGCACAAGAGGAAAATCAAAGAGTATAGAAGAGTGAGCTGGGAAGCAAGGGCCAGTTATAGACGTCTAAATAAAGGCATGTACATATGTACATATATTTACAAAGGGGCATGGGGAAATAGATCTATGTCCATATGTTTATAGATTTAGTATTAAGGTAGCAGATGGACATAGGGCCTCCGCTCAAGGACTCCCTCATTGCAATAACACTGTTCTATTAAATTGGCATTCTAAGATGCTCACCTTCCCTACACAATCACTGACCACAAAGCGGCTGCATAAGCAAATGTGGTGAAGAAAGCCGATGGTGTCCAGCTACCTAAAGATATAGCGTGTGGGGTCTTAAAGGCCTGAGGGTAAAGAAACAGCCATCTGGCTCTGAAGCAACAGATCCCACATGGAGAAAGCATACCAGCCTGTGTGATCACAAAGTTTTAAAGGGATAAGGCAACAGGCATCATGAGAACAAAAAAATCTTATCATGGAGAATGAGAGGGGACTGCCGGGTATAGACCCAAAACCTATTTGCAGTGCACTGGACATCCCCTTACAGAAGGATCTCAGAGTGGAGATTAAAGAATACAGGGTATGAGACAGCAAAGATGAAACACAACTTTCCTCTAGTTCTTAATGCTTTCTCTTGCCCCACTATCATGATCCCAGTTCTACCATACTAATCTGGCCAAACTAGAGAAGGTATTCTAGTACCGATAGGAATTTCAAACACGGGGATCCAGAGTGGATGGGCCCTTTACCAGTGTTATGAGTGGAGATACTGGGACGGTGGAGGAAGGGCAGGATGGAAAGTGGGAACCGATTACAAGGATCTTCATTGACCTCAAAAGAAAGGTGGGTGAAAATATGACAAAAGAATTAGTACATTTCCAAGGATTGATGAGGGATGGGTGGCGGGCATTGAGGGGGGAAAAATGAGGAGCTGAGGCCAGGGGCTTGGGTGGAGAGTGGATATTTTGTGAATAAGGAGGGAAATTAATGTACAGATGTGCTTCAAACACATGATGTATTTATGGATTGTGGTTAGTGTTGTAGGAGCCACTAATGAAAAGATCATAAAAGAAACAAAAATAATCTTGGCAGAGGGCTCATGCAAGGATGATCTCAGGCTGGATTAGACCAGTCAAAACAGCTACTGGAGTCGCCTCACCCTGTGTCTATTACTGAGTCAGCCATGATGCTTAGGACCCACAGCCCCAGCAGCTGGCCAGAGAGGGAGGTGGATCTCTGAGGCCATTCCACAGGGGGAATGGTCTTCTGTCCTGCAGGGCCCACCCTCCTTTGTAAGCATGCTGCCTGGGGCAAGGCTTTCATGGAGTCCACACCATGGGAGCTCTACTAATCATGGGGGATTGGCAGGAAGCCTCTGCTCATGCGCACACACCACCAACTAGCTGGAGGATCTCCGTGAACAAAGCCTGAGGCAGACAACAAGCCCACTAACTGATGCTGTAAGAGATACAATCAGCATCCAGAAACCTGCAACTGGGAGTAAGAGGCAGCATACCTTGGTCCCAGCCCCTCCCACTCTAATCTACAAGGAGTGACATTGCAAAGCAGAGGGTTTTCATAAAGCACTTCCAGGACTGTGGAATGAGCAGCCTCGTTTGTGGACATGGATACTCTGTGATCCAGACGTACTACCTCCTCCCTTACAGTCAGCTGAGACAAAAACCCTTGCAAGCAGAAAGCCATGCATCTGAACAGTATCCACCAGCCACTCATGTGCAGCACAGCTGCCTCCAAAGAGCCTTCCTGAGTGAGAGAGAAATCATGCAGAAGCCTGGTCTGCACTCAAGAGAGTTTTATGAGCATTAGGGAGGCGTGGTGGGCAAGTCTGGCCGACCCCAGTGGCTGAATTGAATTTACATGGCCTAGATTGGTCAATCCAGGTACAGGAACCACCCAGGTGACCTCCCCTTCATGGCCAGAAATCTGGACCTCTGAGCATGCACAGGGTGCCTCTCCTAACTGGGCTCTTATCTTGGCCTTATGGGCATGCATAACGGATGCCCCAGTCCCTAGTATAGCTACCTAACATTTGCCCCCCTGAAGAGATATGGACCCAAATCTTTGGGGGTACTGGGCGACGACATCTCTAGCTGCTTCCTGCTGGCAAAAGGGGCGAGGTGGGGCTTTGGGTCCATACCCTTCCTACACTGCTGGGAGGGGTTGTCCATTGAGGGCAACTTTATCCAGGATGGATAAGGTTGAGGTGGTCCAGGAGATGGTAGTCGTGGACCTGGCACACTTGGTTCAGAAGCTTTAATCACCCGATAACTTCTGAGAAAAACAAACGGTCTAAAAGGTGAACAGTTTGACTACGACAAGGCTAAGCTTGTGAGGTGGCAGTGGCCTTGAAATTAGGTGAGTATCACAGGAAACAAAAATAATCTTAGGATTACCAGACATGTGTGTTTGTTCATTGGAAGTACAGGAAGAGGGATAAAAGCATTCACACTTTCCCCTAGGAGGGCACAGGTTTGGGCACTACTAGGTGCAGTCGGATCACTGATTCATTTATGATGCTAAGGTCTTGGACCCGCTGATAAGACCCATCCTTCTTTTTAACCCTATAACGCTTCAATTTTAATTTTGGGAAAAAATTTTCTTTTTGTTGTGGACTTTCATAGTTATAAATATATATATATATATGTATTAATATATACATTTTTAATGTTATGAAAACATCATGCTTCGCGTTATAGAGTTAAATGGAAATAATGGGCTAGTGCAGGACGAGTCAAAAGTGACCAAAATAGAGTAACTGCCTAAGTCATTTTGAATTTTCTTAGGTTCAATTGGAGTAAAGGCTTGTAAATTACCCGGGGTCCAAATTCCCATGGTGCCTCCTACAACGGGTAGAATGTTCAGGGATGTTTCAGGGCTGGGAGATTAATAACCCCTAAGTCCAGGATACCTTAGGGCAGGGGTCCTTAAACTGTTTACCCAGGGGGCCAGTTCACTATCCCTCAGGCCTTTTGAAGGAAAGACTATAGTTTAAAAAAACAAATATTACGAACAAATTCATGTGCACACTGCACATCTTGATTTGAAGTTCAAAAAAAAATAAATGGGGCACATACACCCGGCAGAAAGGATCAACGTCCTCGGCTGTCTGCATGTGGCCCACAGGTTGTAGTTTGAGGACCCCTGCTCTCGGCATTCACCAAGAGGATGTGGTTTCAACCCAAAAGCTTGGAGACTCTACAATTTGTTTAAAAGTGATGGGGCAGAAGGAGTCCCTGATTGACCCACGCAAGACTAGTTTTCCAATCCCCTGTTACTAAGAGTTCATAGTTATGGTTAAAGGGAACCAGGATATCCCGATCTGATCCCGTTACTTCAAGTGTGGGCTGACATTGCCACTAAGAAGCCTGCAAATATAAAAGACTTACTCCCTCCCGCAAAGAAAGGGCCCTTGTTTCCAAGGTTTCAGGAAACATGGAAGGACCGGAAAAACAAACGGTCCAAGTTCCCAAAACCACATAGGTGGAGGCCATCCCTCCCCATCACCCTCCCCCACCCCTCCCCTCCCTCAGCCCTCCCCTCCCCCATCACTCCCCCACCCCTCCCCTCCCCTCCCCTCCCCATCACTCTCCCCTAATCGGCTTTATCCCATTTTGCAGGAGAACTCTGGGAGTGGGAGAGCTGGCTTCAAACCCTTTCTTTCAACCCCCGCCCTATAAGGTTTCTAGGGTCCAGAAATAGAAAACTTCTAACAGGCCCTTATTGAGTCACTCCCTCCCCCACCGGCCCCCCAAACTCACCCCCACCCCTAACAAGCAGCCCCCCACACACACTAGTACTGGTATGACTTCCATACTCATCAGCCCACCTGGAATGCTTGCCAACAACTTCTCCAGGTGCTGTTCACAACGGAGGAGGGTAGCCCTTCCAGACAGAGGCCCAGTAAGCAGTCAGTGAACCTGATGGTCAGCGAGCGGGCACTCCCCACTTGAGAGAAACTCTTTTGGCCACTACACCAACAATGTGGGATCTCAATTCCTAGCAAGGCCCAGAGGACTTTACCAGGTATCAACCATTGCTCTTACATGACCCTCTGCAGAAGAGCTAGGAAACCTATGAATTTATCTAAGGTCAGTGAGAATTTTCAGGTTCCTATAAGAGAATATCCGCCTGCCTTTCTAGAGTGGCTGAGGGAAGCCTACGGGCTTTATACCCCTAACGGCCCGGAGGCACTGAAAACAGGAGGGCAATAAGTATTGCCTTTATTACTCAGTCAGTCTGCCTCAGACATGACAAAGAAGTGGGAAGGGTTTGAAGGGAAAAATCTTAGCGATTTGGTACAAGTGGCTCATTGAGTGTATAACAACAGAGATGACCCTAGCACGACAGAGACAAAGAAGCTAGCTAAAATAATCGTAATTGCCATGAGATACCCCAGAGACTCAGGAAAAGGAGAGCATGGCCCACTCACGGAGAGACTAACCTGTGGGCACCGCCAAGCCATGGGGAAGGACCAATGTGCCTACTGCAGGAAAGAAGGACACTGGAAAAATCAGTGCCTTGAAAACCCCAGGAGAGGTGCACGACCCTCCACTAGAGTGGATGGGCCTCATCTGCACGTAGAAAGACCCAAGCAAGAGACAATAATGCTTGAAGAAGCTCAATGAAGGGGTCAGGGCTCTGTTTCACTTCGCCGCCAAAAGCCCAGGCTAACTCTCCAAGTAGGAGGCCAGGCAGTAAATTTCTTGGTGGACACAGGGGCCACCTTGTCAGGTTCAGAAAGGAATATGGGCACATTTTCAAGAAGAAAGATGTGAATTACTGTGAGCCTATGATTCCTTCCACAGATAACTCACACCAGAAGGTTTGCATGGAGGGTAGGTGGGTTTCCCAAGACAACAAAATAACAAATATCTATCAGCCCTTTGGCCCAGTTAGCCACCTGGTTATGATATCACTGGCTTCTGGCTCAGCTGCTGAGCCAGTGAAGCACTTATAGCAGGAGAAGACTAGGTGGCCGGTGGCCATCAACGGAAGGACCAAATCTCCACAGTGGGCTTCCTGTTTCAATATGGAGCCACGTATGTTACCTGCTGGACACCATCTCTATCCTGAGCTCATAATTGCCATCGCAGGTCTAGAATGCGGCACGCAGGTACACACTATATGAAACAGTCTCTGATTAACCCCTCTCGATAACTTGCTGACATGGGAGTCTGGATAATCCTGTACATTTACTTTGCAGATTAGAAAACTCACTCAAAAACACACGGGAGTTGACCCAGAGACACACAACTGGTTAACAACAAAGTCATATTCACAACCAGCGTCTGGACCAAGAGCACGGTGCCCCACAGAACTGTGCCCATCGAGCAGTCAATATCTCCTGGACTCTCAAAAGATCTGAGCTGATACCCACCCCCCCACATCCTTGCAGCCCCAAAAGATTGTATTTCACAGGATGGCACCGGATCTGCAGCTCGCGGAGAGGGACATATCTGATCAGAGAACACAGGGCAGAACAAGGGGGAGGAGGGGAGAATGGAGCACATCCTGGCCCAATACACCTTGAGGATGATGTTCCCAATCAGAGAAGCCAATCCACAGAGAAGACCACATGGGCAGCCCCACGATGAGAAACGTCCCTCAAAGACCCATAGCCTTAGAGGGGACAACACTGGACACACAGTGTGGGAACTGCGCCCGAACTGATCCTGCCACTTCGATGCATGACACTAAGAGAGTGCAGCGGAAGAGTAAGAAAACGGAGCATCAAAGTCCCCGGGGAATGCCAAAGGTGGACTTTGTGGTCAGGGTTCGGTGCCCCCACAGACTGGACTGGAAAACACTCCTAAAGTTCACCACACAGTCCTTGTACTTTTCTTTCTGGTTAGTGTTGTTTTCTTTTAGTGTCATTGGATTTGGGTTGGGTTTTGTTTTCATTTTTGTTTGTTTTTTTTTCTTTTTGCTGCTTGGTTTAGCTCAGTCTTGTTTTGTGCATGTTATTACCTTTACAGGTCTGTCTAATTAAGAGAGGCTGGATGAACAATCTGGAGGAGTAAACATGTGACCGGCCCTTTCCATTGGGCATGGGAGTGAGCACGGTGGGGGGAAAGGAAGTGGTGTAAAGAAACCCAGAGACAAGGGTACAACAAGTGATGGAAAACGGTAGTGAGGGGGATGTAGGAGGCCTGGTAGGGCGTGATCAAAGGTAATGTAACCAAGAGGAATTACTGAAACCCAAAGGAAGACTGAGCATGTCAGTGGGCACAAGAGGAAAATCAAAGAGTATAGAAGAGTGAGCTGGGAAGCAAGGGCCAGTTATAGACGTCTAAATAAAGGCATGTACATATGTACATATATTTACAAAGGGGCATGGGGAAATAGATCTATGTCCATATGTTTATAGATTTAGTATTAAGGTAGCAGATGGACATAGGGCCTCCGCTCAAGGACTCCCTCATTGCAATAACACTGTTCTATTAAATTGGCATTCTAAGATGCTCACCTTCCCTACACAATCACTGACCACAAAGCGGCTGCATAAGCAAATGTGGTGAAGAAAGCCGATGGTGTCCAGCTACCTAAAGATATAGCGTGTGGGGTCTTAAAGGCCTGAGGGTAAAGAAACAGCCATCTGGCTCTGAAGCAACAGATCCCACATGGAGAAAGCATACCAGCCTGTGTGATCACAAAGTTTTAAAGGGATAAGGCAACAGGCATCATGAGAACAAAAAAATCTTATCATGGAGAATGAGAGGGGACTGCCGGGTATAGACCCAAAACCTATTTGCAGTGCACTGGACATCCCCTTACAGAAGGATCTCAGAGTGGAGATTAAAGAATACAGGGTATGAGACAGCAAAGATGAAACACAACTTTCCTCTAGTTCTTAATGCTTTCTCTTGCCCCACTATCATGATCCCAGTTCTACCATACTAATCTGGCCAAACTAGAGAAGGTATTCTAGTACCGATAGGAATTTCAAACACGGGGGATCCAGAGTGGATGGGCCCTTTACCAGTGTTATGAGTGGAGATACTGGGAGGGTGGAGGAAGGGCAGGATGGAAAGTGGGAACCGATTACAAGGATCTTCATTGACCTCAAAAGAAAGGTGGGTGAAAATATGACAAAAGAATTAGTACATTTCCAAGGATTGATGAGGGATGGGTGGCGGGCATTGAGGGGGGAAAAATAAGGAGATGAGGCCAGGGGCTTGGGTGGAGAGTGGATATTTTGTGAATAAGGAGGGCAATTAATGTACAGATGGGCTTCAAACAGATGATGTATTTATGGATGGTGGTTAGTGTTGTAGGAGCCACTAATGAAAAGATCATAAAAGAAACAAAAATAATCTTGGCAGAGGGCTCATGCAAGGATGATCTCAGGCTGGATTAGACCAGTCAAAACAGCTACTGGAGTCGCCTCACCCTGTGTCTATTACTGAGTCAGCCATGATGCTTAGGACCCACAGCCCCAGCAGCTGGCCAGAGAGGGAGGTGGATCTCTGAGGCCATTCCACAGGGGGAATGGTCCTCTGTCCTGCAGGGCCCACCCTCCTTTGTAAGCATGCTGCCTGGGGCAAGGCTTTCATGGAGTCCACACCATGGGAGCTCTACTACTCATGGGGGATTGGCAGGAAGCCTCTGCTCATGCGCACACACCAACAACTAGCTGGAGGATCTCCGTGAACAAAGCCTGAGGCAGACAACAAGCCCACTAACTGATGCTGTAAGAGATACAATCAGCATCCAGAAACCTGCAACTGGGAGTAAGAGGCAGCATACCTTGGTCCCAGCCCCTCCCACTCTAATCTACAAGGAGTGACATTGCAAAGCAGAGGGTTTTCATAAAGCACTTCCAGGACTGTGGAATGAGCAGCCTCGTTTGTGGACATGGATACTCTGTGATCCAGACGTACTACCTCCTCCCTTACAGTCAGCTGAGACAAAAACCCTTGCAAGCAGAAAGCCATGCATCTGAACAGTATCCACCAGCCATTTATGTGCAGCACAGCTGCCTCCAAAGAGCCTTCCTGAGTGAGAGAGAAATCATGCAGAAGCCTGGTCTGCACTCAAGAGAGTTTTATGAGCGTTAGGGAGGCGTGGTGGGCAAGTCTGGTCGACCCCAGTGGCTGAATTGAATTTACATTGCCTAGATTGGTCAATCCAGGTACAGGAACCACCCAGGTGACCTCCCCTTCATGGCCAGAAATCTGGACCTCTGAGCATGCACAGGGTGCCTCTCCTAACTGGGCTCTTATCTTGGCCCTATGGGCATGCATAACGGATGCCCCAGTCCCTAGTATAGCTACCTAACATTTGCCCCCCTGAAGAGATATGGACCCAAATCTTTGGGGGTACTGGGCGACGACATCTCTAGCTGCTTCCTGCTGGCAAAAGGGGCGAGGATGGGCTTTGGGTCCATACCCTTCCTACACTGCTGGGAGGGGTTGTCCATTGAGGGCAACTTTATCCAGGATGGATAAGGTTGAGGTGGTCCAGGAGATGGTAGTCGTGGACCTGGCACACTTGGTTCAGAAGCTTTAATCACCCGATAACTTCTGAGAAAAACAAACGGTCTAAAAGGTGAACAGTTTGACTACGACAAGGCTAAGCTTGTGAGGTGGCAGTGGCCTTGAAATTAGGTGAGTGTCACAGGAAACAAAAATAATCTTAGGATTACCAGACATGTGTGTTTGTTCATTGGAAGTACAGGAAGAGGGATAAAAGCATTCACACTTTCCCCTAGGAGGGCACAGGTTTGGGCACTACTAGGTGCAGTCGGATCACTGATTCATTTATGATGCTAAGGTCTTGGACCCGCTGATAAGACCCATCCTTCTTTTTAACCCTATAACGCTTCAATTTTAATTTTGGGAAAAAATTTTCTTTTTGTTGTGGACTTTCATAGTTATAAATATATATATATATATGTATTAATATATACATTTTTAATGTTATGAAAACATCATGCTTCGCGTTATAGAGTTAAATGGAAATAATGGGCTAGTGCAGGACGAGTCAAAAGTGACCAAAATAGAGTAACTGCCTAAGCCATTTTGAATTTTCTTGGGTTCAATTGGAGTAAAGGCTTGTAAATTACCCGGGGTCCAAATTCCCATGGTGCCTCCTACAACGGGTAGAATGTTCAGGGATGTTTCAGGGCTGGGAGATTAATAACCCCTAAGTCCAGGATACCTTAGGGCAGGGGTCTTTAAACTGTTTACCCAGGGGGCCAGTTCACTATCCCTCAGGCCTTTTGAAGGAAAGACTATAGTTTAAAAAAACAAATATTACGAACAAATTCATGTGCACACTGCACATCTTGATTTGAAGTTCAAAAAAAAATAAATGGGGCACATACACCCGGCAGAAAGGATCAACGTCCTCGGCTGTCTGCATGTGGCCCACAGGTTGTAGTTTGAGGACCCCTGCTCTCGGCATTCACCAAGAGGATGTGGTTTCAACCCAAAAGCTTGGAGACTCTACAATTTGTTTAAAAGTGATGGGGCAGAAGGAGTCCCTGATTGACCCACGCAAGACTAGTTTTCCCATCCCCTGTTACTAAGAGTTCATAGTTATGGTTAAAGGGAACCAGGATATCCCGATCTGATCCCGTTACTTCAAGTGTGGGCTGACATTGCCACTAAGAAGCCTGCAAATATAAAAGACTTACTCCCTCCCGCAAAGAAAGGGCCCTTGTTTCCAAGGTTTCAGGAAACATGGAAGGACCGGAAAAACAAACGGTCCAAGTTCCCAAAACCACATAGGTGGAGGCCATCCCTCCACATCACCCTCCCCCACCCCTCCCCTCCCTCAGCCCTCCCCTCCCCCATCACTCCCCCACCCCTCCCC
This sequence comes from Tenrec ecaudatus, assembly GCF_050624435.1. Classification (NCBI taxonomy): domain Eukaryota; kingdom Metazoa; phylum Chordata; class Mammalia; order Afrosoricida; family Tenrecidae; genus Tenrec; species Tenrec ecaudatus. The sequence continues at coordinate 65,931 of NW_027457586.1, read as the reverse complement.
TCCCCTCCCCTCCCCATCACTCTCCCCTAATCGGCTTTATCCCATTTTGCAGGAGAACTCTGGGAGTGGGAGAGCTGGCTTCAAACCCTTTCTTTCAACCCCCGCCCTATAAGGTTTCTAGGGTCCAGAAATAGAAAACTTCTAACAGGCCCTTATTGAGTCACTCCCTCCCCCACCGGCCCCCCAAACTCACCCCCACCCCTAACAAGCAGCCCCCCACACACACTAGTACTGGTATGACTTCCATACTCATAAGCCCACCTGGAATGCTTGCCAACAACTTCTCCAGGTGCTGTTCACAACGGAGGAGGGTAGCCCTTCCAGACAGAGGCCCAGTAAGCAGTCAGTGAACCTGATGGTCAGCGAGCGGGCACTCCCCACTTGAGAGAAACTCTTTTGGCCACTACACCAACAATGTGGGATCTCAATCCCTAGCAAGGCCCAGAGGACTTTACCAGGTATCAACCATTGCTCTTACATGACCCTCTGCAGAAGAGCTAGGAAACCTATGAATTTATCTAAGGTCAGTGAGAATTTTCAGGTTCCTATAAGAGAATATCCGCCTGCCTTTCTAGAGTGGCTGAGGGAAGCCTACGGGCTTTATACCCCTAACGGCCCGGAGGCACTGAAAACAGGAGGGCAATAAGTATTGCCTTTATTACTCAGTCAGTCTGCCTCAGACATGACAAAGAAGTGGGAAGGGTTTGAAGGGAAAAATCTTAGCGATTTGGTACAAGTGGCTCATTGAGTGTATAACAACAGAGATGACCCTAGCATGACAGAGACAAAGAAGCTAGCTAAAATACTAGGAATTGCCATGAGAGACCCCAGAGACTCAGGAAAAGGAGAGCATGGCCCACTCACGGAGAGACTAACCTGTGGGCACCGCCAAGCCATGGGGAAGGACCAATGTGCCTACTGCAGGAAAGAAGGACACTGGAAAAATCAGTGCCTTGAAAACCCCAGGAGAGGTGCACGACCCTCCACTAGAGTGGATGGGCCTCATCTGCACGTAGAAAGACCCAAGCAAGAGACAATAATGCTTGAAGAAGCTCAATGAAGGGGTCAGGGCTCTGTTTCACTTCGCCGCCAAAAGCCCAGGCTAACTCTCCAAGTAGGAGGCCAGGCAGTAAATTTCTTGGTGGACACAGGGGCCACCTTGTCAGGTTCAGAAAGGAATATGGGCACATTTTCAAGAAGAAAGATGTGAATTACTGTGAGCCTATGATTCCTTCCACAGATAACTCACACCAGAAGGTTTGCATGGAGGGTAGGTGGGTTTCCCAAGACAACAAAATAACAAATATCTATCAGCCCTTTGGCCCAGTTAGCCACCTGGTTATGATATCACTGGCTTCTGGCTCAGCTGCTGAGCCAGTGAAGCACTTATAGCAGGAGAAGACTAGGAGGCCGGTGGCCATCAACGGAAGGACCAAATCTCCACAGTGGGCTTCCTGTTTCAATATGGAGCCACGTATGTTACCTGCTGGACACCATCTCTATCCTGAGCTCATAATTGCCATCGCAGGTCTAGAATGCGGCACGCAGGTACACACTATATGAAACAGTCTCTGATTAACCCCTCTCGATAACTTGCTGACATGGGAGTCTGGATAATCCTGTACATTTACTTTGCAGATTAGAAAACTCACTCAAAAACACACGGGAGTTGACCCAGAGACACACAACTGGTTAACAACAAAGTCATATTCACAACCAGCGTCTGGACCAAGAGCACGGTGCCCCACAGAACTGTGCCCATCGAGCAGTCAATATCTCCTGGACTCTCAAAAGATCTGAGCTGATACCCACCCCCCCACATCCTTGCAGCCCCAAAAGATTGTATTTCACAGGATGGCACCGGATCTGCAGCTCGCGGAGAGGGACATATCTGATCAGAGAACACAGGGCAGAACAAGGGGGAGGAGGGGAGAATGGAGCACATCCTGGCCCAATACACCTTGAGGATGATGTTCCCAATCAGAGAAGCCAATCCACAGAGAAGACCACATGGGCAGCCCCACGATGAGAAACGTCCCTCAAAGACCCTTAGCCTTAGAGGGGACAACACTGGACACACAGTGTGGGAACTGCGCCCGAACTGATCCTGCCACTTCGATGCATGACACTAAGAGAGTGCAGCGGAAGAGTAAGAAAACGGAGCATCAAAGTCCCCGGGGAATGCCAAAGGTGGACTTTGTGGTCAGGGTTCGGTGCCCCCACAGACTGGACTGGAAAACACTCCTAAAGTTCACCACACAGTCCTTGTACTTTTCTTTCTGGTTAGTGTTGTTTTCTTTTAGTGTCATTGGATTTGGGTTGGGTTTTGTTTTCATTTTTGTTTGTTTTTTTTTCTTTTTGCTGCTTGGTTTAGCTCAGTCTTGTTTTGTGCATGTTATTACCTTTACAGGTCTGTCTAATTAAGAGAGGCTGGATGAACAATCTGGAGGAGTAAACATGTGACCGGCCCTTTCCATTGGGCATGGGAGTGAGCACGGTGGGGGGAAAGGAAGTGGTGTAAAGAAACCCAGAGACAAGGGTACAACAAGTGATGGAAAACGGTAGTGAGGGGGATGTAGGAGGCCTGGTAGGGCGTGATCAAAGGTAATGTAACCAAGAGGAATTACTGAAACCCAAAGGAAGACTGAGCATGTCAGTGGGCACAAGAGGAAAATCAAAGAGTATAGAAGAGTGAGCTGGGAAGCAAGGGCCAGTTATAGACGTCTAAATAAAGGCATGTACATATGTACATATATTTACAAAGGGGCATGGGGAAATAGATCTATGTCCATATGTTTATAGATTTAGTATTAAGGTAGCAGATGGACATAGGGCCTCCGCTCAAGGACTCCCTCATTGCAATAACACTGTTCTATTAAATTGGCATTCTAAGATGCTCACCTTCCCTACACAATCACTGACCACAAAGCGGCTGCATAAGCAAATGTGGTGAAGAAAGCCGATGGTGTCCAGCTACCTAAAGATATAGCGTGTGGGGTCTTAAAGGCCTGAGGGTAAAGAAACAGCCATCTGGCTCTGAAGCAACAGATCCCACATGGAGAAAGCATACCAGCCTGTGTGATCACAAAGTTTTAAAGGGATAAGGCAACAGGCATCATGAGAACAAAAAAATCTTATCATGGAGAATGAGAGGGGACTGCCGGGTATAGACCCAAAACCTATTTGCAGTGCACTGGACATCCCCTTACAGAAGGATTTCAGAGTGGAGATTAAAGAATACAGGGTATGAGACAGCAAAGATGAAACACAACTTTCCTCTAGTTCTTAATGCTTTCTCTTGCCCCACTATCATGATCCCAGTTCTACCATACTAATCTGGCCAAACTAGAGAAGGTATTCTAGTACCGATAGGAATTTCAAACACGGGGGATCCAGAGTGGATGGGCCCTTTACCAGTGTTATGAGTGGAGATACTGGGAGGGTGGAGGAAGGGCAGGATGGAAAGTGGGAACCGATTACAAGGATCTTCATTGACCTCAAAAGAAAGGTGGGTGAAAATATGACAAAAGAATTAGTACATTTCCAAGGATTGATGAGGGATGGGTGGCGGGCATTGAGGGGGGAAAAATAAGGAGATGAGGCCAGGGGCTTGGGTGGAGAGTGGATATTTTGTGAATAAGGAGGGCAATTAATGTACAGATGTGCTTCAAACAGATGATGTATTTATGGATTGTGGTTAGTGTTGTAGGAGCCACTAATGAAAAGATCATAAAAGAAACAAAAATAATCTTGGCAGAGGGCTCATGCAAGGATGATCTCAGGCTGGATTAGACCAGTCAAAACAGCTACTGGAGTCGCCTCACCCTGTGTCTATTACTGAGTCAGCCATGATGCTTAGGACCCACAGCCCCAGCAGCTGGCCAGAGAGGGAGGTGGATCTCTGAGGCCATTCCACAGGGGGAATGGTCCTCTGTCCTGCAGGGCCCACCCTCCTTTGTAAGCATGCTGCCTGGGGCAAGGCTTTCATGGAGTCCACACCATGGGAGCTCTACTACTCATGGGGGATTGGCAGGAAGCCTCTGCTCATGCGCACACACCAACAACTAGCTGGAGGATCTCCGTGAACAAAGCCTGAGGCAGACAACAAGCCCACTAACTGATGCTGTAAGAGATACAATCAGCATCCAGAAACCTGCAACTGGGAGTAAGAGGCAGCATACCTTGGTCCCAGCCCCTCCCACTCTAATCTACAAGGAGTGACATTGCAAAGCAGAGGGTTTTCATAAAGCACTTCCAGGACTGTGGAATGAGCAGCCTCCTTTGTGGACATGGATACTCTGTGATCCAGACGTACTACCTCCTCCCTTACAGTCAGCTGAGACAAAAACCCTTGCAAGCAGAAAGCCATGCATCTGAACAGTATCCACCAGCCATTTATGTGCAGCACAGCTGCCTCCAAAGAGCCTTCCTGAGTGAGAGAGAAATCATGCAGAAGCCTGGTCTGCACTCAAGAGAGTTTTATGAGCGTTAGGGAGGCGTGGTGGGCAAGTCTGGTCGACCCCAGTGGCTGAATTGAATTTACATTGCCTAGATTGGTCAATCCAGGTACAGGAACCACCCAGGTGACCTCCCCTTCATGGCCAGAAATCTGGACCTCTGAGCATGCACAGGGTGCCTCTCCTAACTGGGCTCTTATCTTGGCCCTATGGGCATGCATAACGGATGCCCCAGTCCCTAGTATAGCTACCTAACATTTGCCCCCCTGAAGAGATATGGACCCAAATCTTTGGGGGTACTGGGCGACGACATCTCTAGCTGCTTCCTGCTGGCAAAAGGGGCGAGGATGGGCTTTGGGTCCATACCCTTCCTACACTGCTGGGAGGGGTTGTCCATTGAGGGCAACTTTATCCAGGATGGATAAGGTTGAGGTGGTCCAGGAGATGGTAGTCGTGGACCTGGCACACTTGGTTCAGAAGCTTTAATCACCCGATAACTTCTGAGAAAAACAAACGGTCTAAAAGGTGAACAGTTTGACTACGACAAGGCTAAGCTTGTGAGGTGGCAGTGGCCTTGAAATTAGGTGAGTGTCACAGGAAACAAAAATAATCTTAGGATTACCAGACATGTGTGTTTGTTCATTGGAAGTACAGGAAGAGGGATAAAAGCATTCACACTTTCCCCTAGGAGGGCACAGGTTTGGGCACTACTAGGTGCAGTCGGATCACTGATTCATTTATGATGCTAAGGTCTTGGACCCGCTGATAAGACCCATCCTTCTTTTTAACCCTATAACGCTTCAATTTTAATTTTGGGAAAAAATTTTCTTTTTGTTGTGGACTTTCATAGTTATAAATATATATATATATATATATGTATTAATATATACATTTTTAATGTTATGAAAACATCATGCTTCGCGTTATAGAGTTAAATGGAAATAATGGGCTAGTGCAGGACGAGTCAAAAGTGACCAAAATAGAGTAACTGCCTAAGCCATTTTGAATTTTCTTGGGTTCAATTGGAGTAAAGGCTTGTAAATTACCCGGGGTCCAAATTCCCATGGTGCCTCCTACAACGGGTAGAATGTTCAGGGATGTTTCAGGGCTGGGAGATTAATAACCCCTAAGTCCAGGATACCTTAGGGCAGGGGTCCTTAAACTGTTTACCCAGGGGGCCAGTTCACTATCCCTCAGGCCTTTTGAAGGAAAGACTATAGTTTAAAAAAACAAATATTACGAACAAATTCATGTGCACACTGCACATCTTGATTTGAAGTTCAAAAAAAAATAAATGGGACACATACACCTGGCAGAAAGGATCAACGTCCTCGGCTGTCTGCATGTGGCCCACAGGTTGTAGTTTGAGGACCCCTGCTCTCGGCATTCACCAAGAGGATGTGGTTTCAACCCAAAAGCTTGGAGACTCTACAATTTGTTTAAAAGTGATGGGGCAGAAGGAGTCCCTGATTGACCCACGCAAGACTAGTTTTCCCATCCCCTGTTACTAAGAGTTCATAGTTATGGTTAAAGGGAACCAGGATATCCCGATCTGATCCCGTTACTTCAAGTGTGGGCTGACATTGCCACTAAGAAGCCTGCAAATATAAAAGACTTACTCCCTCCCGCAAAGAAAGGGCCCTGGTTTCCAAGGTTTCAGGAAACATGGAAGGACCGGAAAAACAAACGGTCCAAGTTCCCAAAACCACATAGGTGGAGGCCATCCCTCCCCATCACCCTCCCCCACCCCTCCCCTCCCTCAGCCCTCCCCTCCCCCATCACTCCCCCACCCCTCCCCTCCCCTCCCCTCCCCATCACTCTCCCCTAATCGGCTTTATCCCATTTTGCAGGAGAACTCTGGGAGTGGGAGAGCTGGCTTCAAACCCTTTCTTTCAACCCCCGCCCTATAAGGTTTCTAGGGTCCAGAAATAGAAAACTTCTAACAGGCCCTTATTGAGTCACTCCCTCCCCCACCGGCCCCCCAAACTCACCCCCACCCCTAACAAGCAGCCCCCCACACACACTAGTACTGGTATGACTTCCATACTCATCAGCCCACCTGGAATGCTTGCCAACAACTTCTCCAGGTGCTGTTCACAACGGAGGAGGGTAGCCCTTCCAGACAGAGGCCCAGTAAGCAGTCAGTGAACCTGATGGTCAGCGAGCGGGCACTCCCCACTTGAGAGAAACTCTTTTGGCCACTACACCAACAATGTGGGATCTCAATTCCTAGCAAGGCCCAGAGGACTTTACCAGGTATCAACCATTGCTCTTACATGACCCTCTGCAGAAGAGCTAGGAAACCTATGAATTTATCTAAGGTCAGTGAGAATTTTCAGGTTCCTATAAGAGAATATCCGCCTGCCTTTCTAGAGTGGCTGAGGGAAGCCTACGGGCTTTATACCCCTAACGGCCCGGAGGCACTGAAAACAGGAGGGCAATAAGTATTGCCTTTATTACTCAGTCAGTCTGCCTCAGACATGACAAAGAAGTGGGAAGGGTTTGAAGGGAAAAATCTTAGCGATTTGGTACAAGTGGCTCATTGAGTGTATAACAACAGAGATGACCCTAGCATGACAGAGACAAAGAAGCTAGCTAAAATACTAGGAATTGCCATGAGAGACCCCAGAGACTCAGGAAAAGGAGAGCATGGCCCACTCACGGAGAGACTAACCTGTGGGCACCGCCAAGCCATGGGGAAGGACCAATGTGCCTACTGCAGGAAAGAAGGACACTGGAAAAATCAGTGCCTTGAAAACCCCAGGAGAGGTGCACGACCCTCCACTAGAGTGGATGGGCCTCATCTGCACGTAGAAAGACCCAAGCAAGAGACAATAATGCTTGAAGAAGCTCAATGAAGGGGTCAGGGCTCTGTTTCACTTCGCCGCCAAAAGCCCAGGCTAACTCTCCAAGTAGGAGGCCAGGCAGTAAATTTCTTGGTGGACACAGGGGCCACCTTGTCAGGTTCAGAAAGGAATATGGGCACATTTTCAAGAAGAAAGATGTGAATTACTGTGAGCCTATGATTCCTTCCACAGATAACTCACACCAGAAGGTTTGCATGGAGGGTAGGTGGGTTTCCCAAGACAACAAAATAACAAATATCTATCAGCCCTTTGGCCCAGTTAGCCACCTGGTTATGATATCACTGGCTTCTGGCTCAGCTGCTGAGCCAGTGAAGCACTTATAGCAGGAGAAGACTAGGTGGCCGGTGGCCATCAACGGAAGGACCAAATCTCCACAGTGGGCTTCCTGTTTCAATATGGAGCCACGTATGTTACCTGCTGGACACCATCTCTATCCTGAGCTCATAATTGCCATCGCAGGTCTAGAATGCGGCACGCAGGTACACACTATATGAAACAGTCTCTGATTAACCCCTCTCGATAACTTGCTGACATGGGAGTCTGGATAATCCTGTACATTTACTTTGCAGATTAGAAAACTCACTCAAAAACACACGGGAGTTGACCCAGAGACACACAACTGGTTAACAACAAAGTCATATTCACAACCAGCGTCTGGACCAAGAGCACGGTGCCCCACAGAACTGTGCCCATCGAGCAGTCAATATCTCCTGGACTCTCAAAAGATCTGAGCTGATACCCACCCCCCCACATCCTTGCAGCCCCAAAAGATTGTATTTCACAGGATGGCACCGGATCTGCAGCTCGCGGAGAGGGACATATCTGATCAGAGAACACAGGGCAGAACAAGGGGGAGGAGGGGAGAATGGAGCACATCCTGGCCCAATACACCTTGAGGATGATGTTCCCAATCAGAGAAGCCAATCCACAGAGAAGACCACATGGGCAGCCCCACGATGAGAAACGTCCCTCAAAGACCCATAGCCTTAGAGGGGACAACACTGGACACACAGTGTGGGAACTGCGCCCGAACTGATCCTGCCACTTCGATGCATGACACTAAGAGAGTGCAGCGGAAGAGTAAGAAAACGGAGCATCAAAGTCCCCGGGGAATGCCAAAGGTGGACTTTGTGGTCAGGGTTCGGTGCCCCCACAGACTGGACTGGAAAACACTCCTAAAGTTCACCACACAGTCCTTGTACTTTTCTTTCTGGTTAGTGTTGTTTTCTTTTAGTGTCATTGGATTTGGGTTGGGTTTTGTTTTCATTTTTGTTTTTTTTTTTTTCTTTTTGCTGCTTGGTTTAGCTCAGTCTTGTTTTGTGCATGTTATTACCTTTACAGGTCTGTCTAATTAAGAGAGGCTGGATGAACAATCTGGAGGAGTAAACATGTGACCGGCCCTTTCCATTGGGCATGGGAGTGAGCACGGTGGGGGGAAAGGAAGTGCTGTAAAGAAACCCAGAGACAAGGGTACAACAAGTGATGGAAAACGGTAGTGAGGGGGATGTAGGAGGCCTGGTAGGGCGTGATCAAAGGTAATGTAACCAAGAGGAATTACTGAAACCCAAAGGAAGACTGAGCATGTCAGTGGGCACAAGAGGAAAATCAAAGAGTATAGAAGAGTGAGCTGGGAAGCAAGGGCCAGTTATAGACGTCTAAATAAAGGCATGTACATATGTACATATATTTACAAAGGGGCATGGGGAAATAGATCTATGTCCATATGTTTATAGATTTAGTATTAAGGTAGCAGATGGACATAGGGCCTCCGCTCAAGGACTCCCTCATTGCAATAACACTGTTCTATTAAATTGGCATTCTAAGATGCTCACCTTCCCTACACAATCACTGACCACAAAGCGGCTGCATAAGCAAATGTGGTGAAGAAAGCCGATGGTGTCCAGCTACCTAAAGATATAGCGTGTGGGGTCTTAAAGGCCTGAGGGTAAAGAAACAGCCATCTGGCTCTGAAGCAACAGAGCCCACATGGAGAAAGCATACCAGCCTGTGTGATCACAAAGTTTTAAAGGGATAAGGCAACAGGCATCATGAGAACAAAAAAATCTTATCATGGAGAATGAGAGGGGACTGCCGGGTATAGACCCAAAACCTATTTGCAGTGCACTGGACATCCCCTTACAGAAGGATCTCAGAGTGGAGATTAAAGAATACAGGGTATGAGACAGCAAAGAAAAACACAACTTTCCTCTAGTTCTTAATGCTTTCTCTTGCCCCACTATCATGATCCCAGTTCTACCATACTAATCTGGCCAAACTAGAGAAGGTATTCTAGTACCGATAGGAATTTCAAACACGGGGAATCCAGAGTGGATGGGCCGTTTACCAGTGTTATGAGTGGAGATACTGGGAGGGTGGAGGAAGGGCAGGATGGAAAGTGGGAACCGATTACAAGGATCTTCATTGAACTCAAAAGAAAGGTGGGTGAAAATATGACAAAAGAATTAGTACATTTCCAAGGATTGATGAGGGATGGGTGGCGGGCATTGAGGGGCGGAAAATGAGGAGCTGAGGCCAGGGGCTTGGGTGGAGAGTGGATATTTTGTGAATAAGGAGGGCAATTAATGTACAGATGGGCTTCAAACAGATGATGTATTTATGGATTGTGGTTAGTGTTGTAGGAGCCACTAATGAAAAGATCATAAAAGAAACAAAAATAATCTTGGCAGAGGGCTCATGCAAGGATGATCTCAGGCTGGATTAGACCAGTCAAAACAGCTACTGGAGTCGCCTCACCCTGTGTCTATTACTGAGTCAGCCATGATGCTTAGGACCCACAGCCCCAGCAGCTGGCCAGAGAGGGAGGTGGATCTCTGAGGCCATTCCACAGGGGGAATGGTCCTCTGTCCTGCAGGGCCCACCCTCCTTTGTAAGCATGCTGCCTGGGGCAAGGCTTTCATGGAGTCCACACCATGGGAGCTCTACTACTCATGGGGGATTGGCAGGAAGCCTCTGCTCATGCGCACACACCACCAACTAGCTGGAGGATCTCCGTGAACAAAGCCTGAGGCAGACAACAAGCCCACTAACTGATGCTGTAAGAGCTACAATCAGCATCCAGAAACCTGCAACTGGGAGTAAGAGGCAGCATACCTTGGTCCCAGCCCCTCCCACTCTAATCTACAAGGAGTGACATTGCAAAGCAGAGGGCTTTCATAAAGCACTTCCAGGACTGTGGAATGAGCAGCCTCGTTTGTGGACATGGATACTCTGTGATCCAGACGTACTACCTCCTCCCTTACAGTCAGCTGAGACAAAAACCCTTGCAAGCAGAAAGCCATGCATCTGAACAGTATCCACCAGCCACTCATGTGCAGCACAGCTGCCTCCAAAGAGCCCTCCTGAGTGAGAGAGAAATCATGCAGAAGCCTGGTCTGCACTCAAGAGAGTTTTATGAGCGTAGGGAGGCGTGGTGGGCAAGTCTGGCCGACCCCAGTGGCTGAATTGAATTTACATGGCCTAGATTGGTCAATCCAGGTACAGGAACCACCCAGGTGACCTCCCCTTCATGGCCAGAAATCTGGACCTCTGAGCATGCACAGGGTGCCTCTCCTAACTGGGCTATTATCTTGGCCCTATGGGCATGCATAACGGATGCCCCAGTCCCTAGTATAGCTACCTAACATTTGCCCCCCTGAAGAGATATGGACCCAAATCTTTGGGGGTACTGGGCGACGACATCTCTAGCTGCATCCTGCTGGCAAAAGGGGCGAGGTGGGGCTTTGGGTCCATACCCTTCCTACACTGCTGGGAGGGGTTGTCCATTGAGGGCAACTTTATCCAGGATGGATAAGGTTGAGGTGGTCCAGGAGATGGTAGTCGTGGACCTGGCACACTTGGTTCAGAAGCTTTAATCACCCGATAACTTCTGAGAAAAACAAACGGTCTAAAAGGTGAACAGTTTGACTACGACAAGGCTAAGCTTGTGAGGTGGCAGTGGCCTTGAAATTAGGTGAGTGTCACAGGAAACAAAAATAATCTTAGGATTACCAGACATGTGTGTTTGTTCATTGGAAGTACAGGAAGAGGGATAAAAGCATTCACACTTTCCCCTAGGAGGGCACAGGTTTGGGCACTACTAGGTGCAGTCTGATCACTGATTCATTTATGATGCTAAGGTCTTGGACCCGCTGATAAGACCCATCCTTCTTTTTAACACTATAACACTTCAATTTTAATTTTGGGAAAAAATTTTCTTTTTGTTGTGGACTTTCATAGTTATAAATATATATATGTATTAATATATATATTTTTTAATGTTATGAAAACATCATGCTTCGCGTTATAGAGTTAAATGGAAATAATGGGCTAGTGCAGGATGAGTCAAAAGTGACCAAAATAGAGTAACTCCCTAAGTCATTTTGAATTTTCTTGGGTTCAATTGGAGTAAAGGCTTGTAAATTACCCGGGGTCCAAATTCCCATGGTGCCTCCTACAACGGGTAGAATGTTCAGGGATGTTTCAGGGCTGGGAGATTAATAACCCCTAAGTCCAGGATACCTTAGGGCAGGGGTCCTTAAACTGTTTACCCAGGGGGCCAGTTCACTATCCCTCAGGCCTTTTGAAGGAAAGACTATAGTTTAAAAAAACAAATATTACGAACAAATTCATGTGCACACTGCACATCTTGATTTGAAGTTCAAAAAAAAAAAATAAATGGGGCACATACACCCGGCAGAAAGGATCAACGTCCTCGGCTGTCTGCATGTGGCCCACAGGTTGTAGTTTGAGGACCCCTGCCCTCGGCATTCACCAAGAGGATGTGGTTTCAACCCAAAAGCTTGGAGACTCTACAATTTGTTTAAAAGTGATGGGGCAGAAGGAGTCCCTGATTGACCCACGCAAGACTAGTTTTCCCATCCCCTGTTACTAAGAGTTCATAGTTATGGTTAAAGGGAACCAGGATATCCCGATCTGATCCCGTTACTTCAAGTGTGGGCTGACATTGCCACTAAGAAGCCTGCAAATATAAAAGACTTACTCCCTCCCACAAAGAAAGGGCCCTTGTTTCCAAGGTTTCAGGAAACATGGAAGGACCGGAAAAACAAACGGTCCAAGTTCCCAAAACCACATAGGTGGAGGCCATCCCTCCCCATCACCCTCCCCCACCCCTCCCCTCCCTCACCCCTCCCCTCCCCCATCACTCCCCCACCCCTCCCCTCCCCTCCCCTCCCCATCACTCTCCCCTAATCGGCTTTATCCCATTTTGCAGGAGAACTCTGGGAGTGGGAGGGCTGGCTTCAAACCCTTTCTTTCAACCCCCGCCCTATAAGGTTTCTAGGGTCCAGAAATAGAAAACTTCTAACAGGCCCTTATTGAGTCACTCCCTCCCCCACCGACCCCCCAAACTCACCCCCACCCCTTACAAGCATCCCCCCACACACACTAGTACTGGTATGACTTCCATACTCATCAGCCCACCTGGAATGCTTGCCAACAACTTCTCCAGGTGCTGTTCACAACGGAGGAGGGTAGCCCTTCCAGACAGAGGCCCAGTAAGCAGTCAGTGAACCTGATGGTCAGCGAGCGGGCACTCCCCACTTGAGAGAAACTCTTTTGGCCACTACACCAACAATGTGGGATCTCAATTCCTAGCAAGGCCCAGAGGACTTTACCAGGTATCAACCATTGCTCTTACATGACCCTCTGCAGAAGAGCTAGGAAACCTATGAATTTATCTAAGGTCAGTGAGAATTTTCAGGTTCCTATAAGAGAATATCCGCCTGCCTTTCTAGAGTGGCTGAGGGAAGCCTACGGGCTTTATACCCCTAACGGCCCGGAGGCACTGAAAACAGGAGGGCAATAAGTATTGCTTTTATTACTCAGTCAGTCTGCCTCAGACATGACAAAGAAGTGGGAAGGGTTTGAAGGGAAAAATCTTAGCGATTTGGTATAAGTGGCTCATTGAGTGTATAACAACAGAGATGACCCTAGCACGACAGAGACAAAGAAGCTAGCTAAAATAATCATAATTGCCATGAGATACCCCAGAGACTCAGGAAAAGGAGAGCATGGCCCACTCACGGAGAGACTAACCTGTGGGCACCGCCAAGCCATGGGGAAGGACCAATGTGCCTACTGCAGGAAAGAAGGACACTGGAAAAATCAGTGCCTTGAAAACCCGAGGAGAGGTGCACGACCCTCCACTAGAGTGGATGGGCCTCATCTGCACGTAGAAAGACCCAAGCAAGAGACAATAATGCTTGAAGACGCTCAATGAAGGGGTCAGGGCTCTGTTTCACTTCGCCGCCAAAAGCCCAGGCTAACTCTCCAAGTAGGAGGCCAGGCAGTAAATTTCTTGGTGGACACAGGGGCCACCTTGTCAGGTTCAGAAAGGAATATGGGCACATTTTCAAGAAGAAAGATGTGAATTACTGTGAGCCTATGATTCCTTCCACAGATAACTCACACCAGAAGGTTTGCATGGAGGGTAGGTGGGTTTCCCAAGACAACAAAATAACAAATATCTATCAGCCCTTTGGCCCAGTTAGCCACCTGGTTATGATATCACTGGCTTCTGGCTCAGCAGCTGAGCCAGTGAAGCAGTTATAGCAGGAGAAGACTAGGTGGCCGGTGGCCATCAACAGAAGGACCAAATCTCCACAGTGGGCTTCCTGTTTCAATATGGAGCCACGTATGTTACCTGCTGGACACCATCTCTATCCTGAGCTCATAATTGCCATCGCAGGTCTAGAATGCGGCGCGCAGGTACACACTATATGAAACAGTCTCTGATTAACCCCTCTCGATAACTTGCTGACATGGGAGTCTGGATAATCCTGTACATTTACTTTGCAGATTAGAAAACTCACTCAAAAACACACGGGAGTTGACCCAGAGACACACAACTGGTTAACAACAAAGTCATATTCACAACCAGCGTCTGGACCAAGAGCACGGTGCCCCACAGAACTGTGCCCATCGAGAAGTCAATATCTCCTGGACTCTCAAAAGATCTGAGCTGATACCCACCCCCCCACATCCTTGCAGCCCCAAAAGATTGTATTTCACAGGATGGCACCGGATCTGCAGCTCGCGGAGAGGGACATATCTGATCAGTGAACACAGGGCAGAACAAGGGGGAGGAGGGGAGAATGGAGCACACCCTGGCCCAATACACCTTGAGGATGATGTTCCCAATCAGAGAAGCCAATCCACAGAGAAGACCACATGGGCAGCCCCACGATGAGAAACGTCCCTCAAAGACCCTTAGCCTTAGAGGGGACAACACTGGACACACAGTGTGGGAACTGCGCCCGAACTGATCCTGCCACTTCGATGCATGACACTAAGAGAGTGCAGCGGAAGAGTAAGAAAACGGAGCATCAAAGTCCCCGGGGAATGCCAAAGGTGGACTTTGTGGTCAGGGTTCGGTGCCCCCACAGACTGGACTGGAAAACACTCCTAAAGTTCACCACACAGTCCTTGTACTTTTCTTTCTGGTTAGTGTTGTTTTCTTTTAGTGTCATTGGATTTGGGTTGGGTTTTGTTTTCATTTTTGTTTGTTTTTTTTTTCTTTTTGCTGCTTGGTTTAGCTCAGTCTTGTTTTGTGCATGTTATTACCTTTACAGGTCTGTCTAATTAAGAGAGGCTGGATGAACAATCTGGAGGAGTAAACATGTGACCGGCCCTTTCCATTGGGCATGGGAGTGAGCACGGTGGGGGGAAAGGAAGTGCTGTAAAGAAACCCAGAGACAAGGGTACAACAAGTGATGGAAAACGATAGTGAGGGGGATGTAGGAGGCCTGGTAGGGCGTGATCAAAGGTAATGTAACCAAGAGGAATTACTGAAACCCAAAGGAAGACTGAGCATGTCAGTGGGCACAAGAGGAAAATCAAAGAGTATAGAAGAGTGAGCTGGGAAGCAAGGGCCAGTTATAGACGTCTAAATAAAGGCATGTACATATGTACATATATTTACAAAGGGGCATGGGGAAATAGATCTATGTCCATATGTTTATAGATTTAGTATTAAGGTAGCAGATGGACATAGGGCCTCCGCTCAAGGACTCCCTCATTGCAATAACACTGTTCTATTAAATTGGCATTCTAAGATGCTCACCTTCCCTACACAATCACTGACCACAAAGCGGCTGCATAAGCAAATGTGGTGAAGAAAGCCGATGGTGTCCAGCTACCTAAAGATATAGCGTGTGGGGTCTTAAAGGCCTGAGGGTAAAGAAACAGCCATCTGGCTCTGAAGCAACAGAGCCCACATGGAGAAAGCATACCAGCCTGTGTGATCACAAAGTTTTAAAGGGATAAGGCAACAGGTATCATGAGAACAAAAAAATCTTATCATGGAGAATGAGAGGGGACTGCCGGGTATAGACCCAAAACCTATTTGCAGTGCACTGGACATCCCCTTACAGAAGGATCTCAGAGTGGAGATTAAAGAATACAGGGTATGAGACAGCAAAGATGAAACACAACTTTCCTCTAGTTCTTAATGCTTTCTCTTGCCCCACTATCATGATCCCAGTTCTACCATACTAATCTGGCCAAACTAGAGAAGGTATTCTAGTACCGATAGGAATTTCAAACACGGGGAATCCAGAGTGGATGGGCCCTTTACCAGTGTTATGAGTGGAGATACTGGGAGGGTGGAGGAAGGGCAGGATGGAAAGTGGGAACCGATTACAAGGATCTTCATTGACCTCAAAAGAAAGGTGGGTGAAAATATGACAAAAGAATTAGTACATTTCCAAGGATTGATGAGGGATGGGTGGCGGGCATTGAGGGGGGAAAAATGAGGAGCTGAGGCCAGGGGCTTGGGTGGAGAGTGGATATTTTGTGAATAAGGAGGGCAATTAATGTACAGATGGGCTTCAAACAGATGATGTATTTATGGATGGTGGTTAGTGCTGTAGGAGCCACTAATGAAAAGATCATAAAAGAAACAAAAATAATCTTGGCAGGGGCTCATGCAAGGATGATCTCAGGCTGGATTAGACCAGTCAAAACAGCTACTGGAGTCGCCTCACCCTGTGTCTATTATTGAGTCAGCCATGATGCTTAGGACCCACAGCCCCAGCAGCTGGCCAGAGAGGGAGGTGGATCTCTGAGGCCATTCCACAGGGGGAATGGTCCTCTGTCCTGCAGGGCCCACCCTCCTTTGTAAGCATGCTGCCTGGGGCAAGGCTTTCATGGAGTCCACACCATGGGAGCTCTACTACTCATGGGGGATTGGCAGGAAGTCTCTGCTCATGCGCACACACCACCAACTAGCTGGAGGTTCTCCGTGAACAAAGCCTGAGGCAGACAACAAGCCCACTAACTGATGCTGTAAGAGATACAATCAGCATCCAGAAACCTGCAACTGGGAGTAAGAGGCAGCATACCTTGGTCCCAGCCCCTCCCACTCTAATCTACAAAGAGTGACATTGCAAAGCAGAGGGTTTTCATAAAGCACTTCCAGGACTGTGGAATGAGCAGCCTCGTTTGTGGACATGGATACTCTGTGATCCAGACGTACTACCTCCTCCCTTACAGTCAGCTGAGACAAAAACCCTTGCAAGCAGAAAGCCATGCATCTGAACAGTATCCACCAGCCACTCATGTGCAGCACAGCTGCCTCCAAAGAGCCTTCCTGAGTGAGAGAGAAATCATGCAGAAGCCTGGTCTGCACTCAAGAGAGTTTTATGAGCGTAGGGAGGCGTGGTGGGCAAGTCTGGCCGACCCCAGTGGCTGAATTGAATTTACATGGCCTAGATTGGTCAATCCAGGTACAGGAACCACCCAGGTGACCTCCCCTTCATGGCCAGAAATCTGGACCTCTGAGCATGCACAGGGTGCCTCTCCTAACTGGGCTCTTATCTTGGCCCTATGGGCATGCATAACGGATGCCCCAGTCCCTAGCATAGCTACCTAACATTTGCCCCCCTGAAGAGATATGGACCCAAATCTTTGGGGGTACTGGGCGACGACATCTCTAGCTGCTTCCTGCTGGCAAAAGGGGCGAGGTGGGGCTTTGGGTCCATACCCTTCCTACACTGCTGGGAGGGGTTGTCCATTGAGGGCAACTTTATCCAGGATGGATAAGGTTGAGGTGGTCCAGGAGATGGTAGTCGTGGACCTGGCACACTTGGTTCAGAAGCTTTAATCACCCGATAACTTCTGAGAAAAACAAACGGTCTAAAAGGTGAACAGTTTGACTACGACAAGGCTAAGCTTGTGAGGTGGCAGTGGCCTTGAAATTAGGTGAGTGTCACAGGAAACAAAAATAATCTTAGGATTACCAGACATGTGTGTTTGTTCATTGGAAGTACAGGAAGAGGGATAAAAGCATTCACACTTTCCCCTAGGAGGGCACAGGTTTGGGCACTACTAGGTGCAGTCGGATCACTGATTCATTTATGATGCTAAGGTCTTTGACCCGCTGATAAGACCCATCCTT
Source organism: Tenrec ecaudatus (assembly GCF_050624435.1). Taxonomy (NCBI): domain Eukaryota; kingdom Metazoa; phylum Chordata; class Mammalia; order Afrosoricida; family Tenrecidae; genus Tenrec; species Tenrec ecaudatus. The sequence continues at coordinate 48,193 of NW_027457586.1, read as the reverse complement.
CTTTTTAACCCTATAACGCTTCAATTTTAATTTTGGGAAAAAATTTTCTTTTTGTTGTGGACTTTCATAGTTATAAATATATATATATATATGTATTAATATATACATTTTTAATGTTATGAAAACATCATGCTTCGCGTTATAGAGTTAAATGGAAATAATGGGCTAGTGCAGGACGAGTCAAAAGTGACCAAAATAGAGTAACTGCCTAAGCCATTTTGAATTTTCTTGGGTTCAATTGGAGTAAAGGCTTGTAAATTACCCGGGGTCCAAATTCCCATGGTGCCTCCTACAACGGGTAGAATGTTCAGGGATGTTTCAGGGCTGGGAGATTAATAACCCCTAAGTCCAGGATACCTTAGGGCAGGGGTCTTTAAACTGTTTACCCAGGGGGCCAGTTCACTATCCCTCAGGCCTTTTGAAGGAAAGACTATAGTTTAAAAAAACAAATATTACGAACAAATTCATGTGCACACTGCACATCTTGATTTGAAGTTCAAAAAAAAAAATAAATGGGGCACATACACCCGGCAGAAAGGATCAACGTCCTCGGCTGTCTGCATGTGGCCCACAGGTTGTAGTTTGAGGACCCCTGCTCTCGGCATTCACCAAGAGGATGTGGTTTCAACCCAAAAGCTTGGAGACTCTACAATTTGTTTAAAAGTGATGGGGCAGAAGGAGTCCCTGATTGACCCACGCAAGACTAGTTTTCCCACCCCCTATTACTAAGAGTTCATAGTTATGTTTAAAGGGAACCAGGATATCCCGATCTGATCCCGTTACTTCAAGTGTGGGCTGACATTGCCACTAAGAAGCCTGCAAATATAAAAGACTTACTCCCTCCCGCAAAGAAAGGGCCCTTGTTTCCAAGGTTTCAGGAAACATGGAAGGACCGGAAAAACAAACGGTCCAAGTTCCCAAAACCACATAGGTGGAGGCCATCCCTCCACATCACCCTCCCCCACCCCTCCCCTCCCTCACCCCTCCCCCACACCTCCCCTCCCCTCCCCTCCCCATCACTCTCCCCTAATCGGCTTTATCCCATTTTGCAGGAGAACTCTGGGAGTGGGAGAGCTGGCTTCAAACCCTTTCTTTCAACCCCCGCCCTATAAGGTTTCTAGGGTCCAGAAATAGAAAACTTCTAACAGGCCCTTATTGAGTCACTCCCTCCCCCACCGGCCCCCCAAACTCACCCCCACCCCTAACAAGCAGCCCCCCACACACACTAGTACTGGTATGACTTCCATACTCATCAGCCCACCTGGAATGCTTGCCAACAACTTCTCCAGGTGCTGTTCACAACGGAGGAGGGTAGCCCTTCCAGACAGAGGCCCAGTAAGCAGTCAGTGAACCTGATGGTCAGCGAGCGGGCACTCCCCACTTGGGAGAAACTCTTTTGGCCACTACACCAACAATGTGGGATCTCAATTCCTAGCAAGGCCCAGAGGACTTTACCAGGTATCAACCATTGCTCTTACATGACCCTCTGCAGAAGAGCTAGGAAACCTATGAATTTATCTAAGGTCAGTGAGAATTTTCAGGTTCCTATAAGAGAATATCCGCCTGCCTTTCTAGAGTGGCTGAGGGAAGCCTACGGGCTTTATACCCCTAACGGCCCGGAGGCACTGAAAACAGGAGGGCAATAAGTATTGCCTTTATTACTCAGTCAGTCTGCCTCAGACATGACAAAGAAGTGGGAAGGGTTTGAAGGGAAAAATCTTAGCGATTTGGTACAAGTGGCTCATTGAGTGTATAACAACAGAGATGACCCTAGCACGACAGAGACAAAGAAGCTAGCTAAAATAATCGCAATTGCCATGAGATACCCCAGAGACTCAGGAAAAGGAGAGCATGGCCCACTCACGGAGAGACTAACCTGTGGGCACCGCCAAGCCATGGGGAAGGACCAATGTGTCTACTGCAGGAAAGAAGGACACTGGAAAAATCAGTGCCTTGAAAACCCCAGGAGAGGTGCACGACCCTCCACTAGAGTGGATGGGCCTCATCTGCACGTAGAAAGACCCAAGCAAGAGACAATAATGCTTGAAGAAGCTCAATGAAGGGGTCAGGGCTCTGTTTCACTTCGCCGCCAAAAGCCCAGGCTAACTCTCCAAGTAGGAGGCCAGGCAGTAAATTTCTTGGTGGACACAGGGGCCACCTTGTCAGGTTCAGAAAGGAATATGGGCACATTTTCAAGAAGAAAGATGTGAATTACTGTGAGCCTATGATTCCTTCCACAGATAACTCACACCAGAAGGTTTGCATGGAGGGTAGGTGGGTTTCCCAAGACAACAAAATAACAAATATCTATCAGCCCTTTGGCCCAGTTAGCCACCTGGTTATGATATCACTGGCTTCTGGCTCAGCTGCTGAGCCAGTGAAGCAGTTATAGCAGGAGAAGACTAGGTGGCCGGTGGCCATCAACAGAAGGACCAAATCTCCACAGTGGGCTTCCTGTTTCAATATGGAGCCACGTATGTTACCTGCTGGACACCATCTCTATCCTGAGCTCATAATTGCCATCGCAGGTCTAGAATGCGGCGCGCAGGTACACACTATATGAAACAGTCTCTGATTAACCCCTCTCGATAACTTGCTGACATGGGAGTCTGGATAATCCTGTACATTTACTTTGCAGATTAGAAAACTCACTCAAAAACACACGGGAGTTGACCCAGAGACACACAACTGGTTAACAACAAAGTCATATTCACAACCAGCGTCTGGACCAAGAGCACGGTGCCCCACAGAACTGTGCCCATCGAGAAGTCAATATCTCCTGGACTCTCAAAAGATCTGAGCTGATACCCACCCCCCCACATCCTTGCAGCCCCAAAAGATTGTATTTCACAGGATGGCACCGGATCTGCAGCTCGCGGAGAGGGACATATCTGATCAGTGAACACAGGGCAGAACAAGGGGGAGGAGGGGAGAATGGAGCACACCCTGGCCCAATACACCTTGAGGATGATGTTCCCAATCAGAGAAGCCAATCCACAGAGAAGACCACATGGGCAGCCCCACGATGAGAAACGTCCCTCAAAGACCCATAGCCTTAGAGGGGACAACACTGGACACACAGTGTGGGAACTGCGCCCGAACTGATCCTGCCACTTCGATGCATGACACTAAGAGAGTGCAGCGGAAGAGTAAGAAAACGGAGCATCAAAGTCCCCGGGGAATGCCAAAGGTGGACTTTGTGGTCAGGGTTCGGTGCCCCCACAGACTGGACTGGAAAACACTCCTAAAGTTCACCACACAGTCCTTGTACTTTTCTTTCTGGTTAGTGTTGTTTTCTTTTAGTGTCATTGGATTTGGGTTGGGTTTTGTTTTCATTTTTGTTTGTTTTTTTTTTCTTTTTGCTGCTTGGTTTAGCTCAGTCTTGTTTTGTGCATGTTATTACCTTTACAGGTCTGTCTAATTAAGAGAGGCTGGATGAACAATCTGGAGGAGTAAACATGTGACCGGCCCTTTCCATTGGGCATGGGAGTGAGCACGGTGGGGGGAAAGGAAGTGGTGTAAAGAAACCCAGAGACAAGGGTACAACAAGTGATGGAAAACGATAGTGAGGGGGATGTAGGAGGCCTGGTAGGGCGTGATCAAAGGTAATGTAACCAAGAGGAATTACTGAAACCCAAAGGAAGACTGAGCATGTCAGTGGGCACAAGAGGAAAATCAAAGAGTATAGAAGAGTGAGCTGGGAAGCAAGGGCCAGTTATAGACGTCTAAATAAAGGCATGTACATATGTACATATATTTACAAAGGGGCATGGGGAAATAGATCTATGTCCATATGTTTATAGATTTAGTATTAAGGTAGCAGATGGACATAGGGCCTCCGCTCAAGGACTCCCTCATTGCAATAACACTGTTCTATTAAATTGGCATTCTAAGATGCTCACCTTCCCTACACAATCACTGACCACAAAGCGGCTGCATAAGCAAATGTGGTGAAGAAAGCCGATGGTGTCCAGCTACCTAAAGATATAGCGTGTGGGGTCTTAAAGGCCTGAAGGTAAAGAAACAGCCATCTGGCTCTGAAGCAACAGAGCCCACATGGAGAAAGCATACCAGCCTGTGTGATCACAAAGTTTTAAAGGGATAAGGCAACAGGTATCATGAGAACAAAAAAATCTTATCATGGAGAATGAGAGGGGACTGCCGGGTATAGACCCAAAACCTATTTGCAGTGCACTGGACATCCCCTTACAGAAGGATCTCAGAGTGGAGATTAAAGAATACAGGGTATGAGACAGCAAAGATGAAACACAACTTTCCTCTAGTTCTTAATGCTTTCTCTTGCCCCACTATCATGATCCCAGTTCTACCATACTAATCTGGCCAAACTAGAGAAGGTATTCTAGTACCGATAGGAATTTCAAACACGGGGAATCCAGAGTGGATGGGCCCTTTACCAGTGTTATGAGTGGAGATACTGGGAGGGTGGAGGAAGGGCAGGATGGAAAGTGGGAACCGATTACAAGGATCTTCATTGACCTCAAAAGAAAGGTGGGTGAAAATATGACAAAAGAATTAGTACATTTCCAAGGATTGATGAGGGATGGGTGGCGGGCATTGAGGGGGGAAAAATGAGGAGCTGAGGCCAGGGGCTTGGGTGGAGAGTGGATATTTTGTGAATAAGGAGGGCAATTAATGTACAGATGGGCTTCAAACAGATGATGTATTTATGGATGGTGGTTAGTGCTGTAGGAGCCACTAATGAAAAGATCATAAAAGAAACAAAAATAATCTTGGCAGGGGCTCATGCAAGGATGATCTCAGGCTGGATTAGACCAGTCAAAACAGCTACTGGAGTCGCCTCACCCTGTGTCTATTATTGAGTCAGCCATGATGCTTAGGACCCACAGCCCCAGCAGCTGGCCAGAGAGGGAGGTGGATCTCTGAGGCCATTCCACAGGGGGAATGGTCCTCTGTCCTGCAGGGCCCACCCTCCTTTGTAAGCATGCTGCCTGGGGCAAGGCTTTCATGGAGTCCACACCATGGGAGCTCTACTACTCATGGGGGATTGGCAGGAAGTCTCTACTCATGCGCACACACCACCAACTAGCTGGAGGATCTCCGTGAACAAAGCCTGAGGCAGACAACAAGCCCACTAACTGATGCTGTAAGAGCTACAATCAGCATCCAGAAACCTGCAACTGGGAGTAAGAGGCAGCATACCTTGGTCCCAGCCCCTCCCACTCTAATCTACAAAGAGTGACATTGCAAAGCAGAGGGTTTTCATAAAGCACTTCCAGGACTGTGGAATGAGCAGCCTCGTTTGTGGACATGGATACTCTGTGATCCAGACGTACTACCTCCTCCCTTACAGTCAGCTGAGACAAAAACCCTTGCAAGCAGAAAGCCATGCATCTGAACAGTATCCACCAGCCACTCATGTGCAGCACAGCTGCCTCCAAAGAGCCTTCCTGAGTGAGAGAGAAATCATGCAGAAGCCTGGTCTGCACTCAAGAGAGTTTTATGAGCGTAGGGAGGCGTGGTGGGCAAGTCTGGCCGACCCCAGTGGCTGAATTGAATTTACATGGCCTAGATTGGTCAATCCAGGTACAGGAACCACCCAGGTGACCTCCCCTTCATGGCCAGAAATCTGGACCTCTGAGCATGCACAGGGTGCCTCTCCTAACTGGGCTCTTATCTTGGCCCTATGGGCATGCATAACGGATGCCCCAGTCCCTAGCATAGCTACCTAACATTTGCCCCCCTGAAGAGATATGGACCCAAATCTTTGGGGGTACTGGGCGACGACATCTCTAGCTGCTTCCTGCTGGCAAAAGGGGCGAGGTGGGGCTTTGGGTCCATACCCTTCCTACACTGCTGGGAGGGGTTGTCCATTGAGGGCAACTTTATCCAGGATGGATAAGGTTGAGGTGGTCCAGGAGATGGTAGTCGTGGACCTGGCACACTTGGTTCAGAAGCTTTAATCACCCGATAACTTCTGAGAAAAACAAACGGTCTAAAAGGTGAACAGTTTGACTACGACAAGGCTAAGCTTGTGAGGTGGCAGTGGCCTTGAAATTAGGTGAGTGTCACAGGAAACAAAAATAATCTTAGGATTACCAGACATGTGTGTTTGTTCATTGGAAGTACAGGAAGAGGGATAAAAGCATTCACACTTTCCCCTAGGAGGGCACAGGTTTGGGCACTACTAGGTGCAGTCGGATCACTGATTCATTTATGATGCTAAGGTCTTGGACCCGCTGATAAGACCCATCCTTCTTTTTAACCCTATAACGCTTCAATTTTAATTTTTGGAAAAATTTTCTTTTTGTTGTGGTCTTTCATAGTTATAAATATATATATATGTATTAATATATACATTTTTTAATGTTATGAAAACATCATGCTTCGCGTTATAGAGTTAAATGGAAATAGTGGGCTAGTGCAGGACGAGTCAAATGTGACCAAAATAGAGTACCTGCCTAAGCCATTTTGAATTTTCTTGGGTTCAATTGGAGTAAAGACTTGTAAATTACCCGGGGTCCAAATTCCCATGGTGCCTCCTACAACGGGTAGAATGTTCAGGGATGTTTCAGGGCTGGGAGATTAATAACCCCTAAGTCCAGGATACCTTAGGACAGGGGTCCTTAAACTGTTTACCCAGGGGGCCAGTTCACTATCCCTCAGGCCTTTTGAAGGAAAGACTATAGTTTCAAAAATCAAATATTACGAACAAATTCATGTGCACACTGCACATCTTGATTTGAAGTTCAAAAAAAAAATAAATGGGGCACATACACCCGACAGAAAGGATCAGCGTCCTCGGCTGTCTGCATGTGGCCCACAGGTTGTAGTTTGAGGACCCCTGCTCTCGGCATTCACCAAGAGGATGTGGTTTCAACCCAAAAGCTTGGAGACTCTACAATTTGTTTAAAAGTGATGGGGCAGAAGGAGTCCCTGATTGACCCACGCAAGACTAGTTTTCCCATCCCCTATTACTAAGAGTTCATAGTTATGGTTAAAGGGAACCAGGATATCCCGATCTGATCCCGTTACTTCAAGTGTGGGCTGACATTGCCACTAAGAAGCCTGCAAATATAAAAGACTTACTCCCTCCCGCAAAGAAAGGGCCCTTGTTTCCAAGGTTTCAGGAAACATGGAAGGACCGGAAAAACAAATGGTCCAAGTTCCCAAAACCACATAGGTGGAGGCCATCCCTCCCCATCACCCTCCCCCACCCCTCCCCTCCATCACCCCTCCCCTCCCCCATCCCTCCCCCACCCCTCCCCTCCCCTCCCCTCCCCATCACTCTCCCCTAATCGGCTTTATCCCATTTTGCAGGAGAACTCTGGGAGTGGGAGAGCTGGCTTCAAACCCTTTCTTTCAACCCCCGCCCTATAAGGTTTCTAGGGTCCAGAAATAGAAAACTTCTAACAGGCCCTTATTGAGTCACTCCCTCCCCCACCGGCCCCCCAATCTCACCCCCACCCTTAACAAGCAGCCCCCCCACACACTAGTACTGGTATGACTTCCATACTCATCAGCCCACCTGGAATGCTTGCCAACAACTTCTCCAGGTGCTGTTCACAACGGAGGAGGGCAGCCCTTCCAGACAGAGGCCCAGTAAGCAGTCAGTGAACCTGATGGTCAGCGAGCGGGCACTCCCCACTTGAGAGAAACTCTTTTGGCCACTACACCAACAATGTGGGATCTCAATTCCTAGCAAGGCCCAGAGGGCTTTACCAGGTATCACCCATTGCTCTTACATGACCCTCTGCGGAAGAGCTAGGAAACCTATAAATTTATCTAAGGTCAGTGAGAATTTTCAGGCTAAGAGAATGTCCGCCTGCCTTTCTAGAGTGGTTGATGGAAACCTACAGGCTTTATACCCCTAACAGCCCGGAGGTCCCGAGAACAGGAGGGCAATAAATATTGCCTTTATGACTCAGTCAGTCTGCCTCAGACCTGAAAAAGAAGTGGGAAGGGTTCAAGGGAAAAATCTTAGTGATTTGATACAAGTGGTTCATTGAGTATATAACAACCGAGATGACCCTAGCACGACAGAGACAAAGAAACTAGCTAAAATACTAGGAATTGCCATGAGAGACCCCAGAGACTCAGGAAAAGGAGAGCATGGCCCACTCACGGAGAGACTAACCTGTGGGCACTGCCAAGCCATGGGGAAGGATCAATGTGCCTACTGCAGGAAAGAAGGACACTGGAAAAATCAGTGCCTTGAAAACCCCAGGAGAGGTCCACGACCCTCCACAAGAGTGGACGGGCCTCATCTGCAACGAGAAAGACCCAAGCAAGAGACAATAAGGCTTGAAGAGCTGCATGAAGGGGTCAGGGCTCTGTTTCACTTCGCCGCCAAAACCCAGGCTAACACTCCATATAGGCCAGGCAGTAAATTTCTTGGTGGACACAGGGGCCACCTTCTCAGGTTCAGAAAGGAATACGGGCACATTTACAAAAAGAAAGATGTGTATTACTGTGAGCCTATGATTCCTTCCACAGATAACTCACACCAGAATGTTTGCATGGAGGTTAGGTGGGCTTCCCAAGACAACAAGATAACAAATATCTATCTGCCCTTTCTCCCAGTTAGCCACCTGGTTATGATGGCACTGGCTCCTGGCTCAGCTGCTGAGTCAGTGAAGCAGTTATAGCAGGAGAAGACTAGGTGGCCGGTGGCCATCAACGGAAGGACCAAATCTCCACAGTGGGCTTCCTGTTTCAATATGGAGCCACGTCTGTCACCTACTGGACACCATCTCTATTCTGAGCTCATAATTGCCACCCCAGGTCTCAAATGCAGCGCGCAGATACACACTATATGAAACAGTCTCTGATTAACCCCTCTCGATAACTTGCTGACATGGGCTTCTGGATAATCCAGTACATTTACTTTCCAGATGAGAAAACTCCCTCAAAAACACACAGGAGTTGACCCAGAGACAAAAACTGGTTAACAACAAAGTCATATTCACAACCAGCGTCTGGACCAAGAGCACGGTGCCCCACAGAACTGTGCCCATCGAGAAGTCAATATCTCCTGGACTCTCAAAAGATCTGAGCTGATGCCCCCCCTCCCACCTCCTTGCAGCCCCCAAAGATTGTATTTCACAGGATGGCACCGGAGCTGCAGCTCGCGGAGAGGGACATATCTGATCAGAGAACACAGAGCAGAACAAGGGGGAGGAGGGGAGAATGGAGCACATCCTGGCCCACTATACCTTGAGGATGATGTTCCCAATCAGAGAAGCCAGTCCACAGAAAAGACCACATGGGCAGCCCCACGATGAGAAACGTCCCTCAAAGTCCCATTGCCCTAGAGGGGACAACACTGGAGACACAGTGTGGGAACTGCGCCCGAACTGATCTTGCTACATCGAGGCATGACACTAAGGGAGTGCAGCGGAAGAGAAAGAAAACGGAGCATCAAAGTCCCCGGGGAATACCAAAGGTGGACTTTGTGGTCAGGGCTCGGTGCCCCAACAGACTGGACTGGAAAACACTCCTAAAGTTCACCACACAGTCCTTGTACTAACTATGAGCTTTTCTTTCTTGGTTAGTTTTGTTTTCTTTTAGTGTCATTGGATTTTTGTTGTCTTGGTTTTTTTGGGTTGCTTGTCTTGGTTTTGTGCATGTTATTACCTTTTCTGGTCTGTCTAAATTAGATAGGCTGGATGTCCAATCTGGAGGACAAAACCCAGGACCAACACTTCTGGGGTGTGGGGCATGGGAAAGAGGGAGGTGGGCGTAAAGGAAGCGGTGTTAAGAAACCCAGAAACAAGAGAACAGGAAGTCATGCATATCCGTGGTGAGGTAGATGTAGGAGGCCTGGTAGGGTGGGATCAAGGGTAATGGAACCAAGAAGAATTACTGAAACCCAAAGGAAGACTGAGCATGGCAGTGGGCACAAGAGGAAAATGAAAGGGAAATAGAAGAGCAAGCGAGGAAGCAAGGGCCTGTTATAGAGGTCTTTTAAAAAGTATGTCCATATGTAAATATATTCATATATGAGCATGGGGAAATAGACCTACGTCCATATATTTATAGGTTTCGTATTAAGGTAGCAGATGGACTCTGGGCCTCCACTCAAATACTCCCTCATTGCAAGAATACTTTGTTCTATTAAACTGGCATTCTATGGTGCTCACCTTCCCCACAGGTACACTGAAGACAAAGCTGATGGTGCCCAGCTGTCAAAAGATATAGCGTCTGAGGTCTTAAAAGCTTGAATGTAAACAAGCGGCCACCTAGCTCAGAAGCAACAAAGCCCACATGGAATAATCACACCAGCCTATGAGATCACGAGGTTTCGAAGGGATCAGGTGTCAGGCATCATCAGAACAAAAACATCTTATTGGGAATGAGAAGAGTGCTTGGTAGAGACCCAAAGCCCATTTCCAGACCACTGGACAATACCTTACAGAAGGGTCTCAGAGAGGAGATGAGCCAAGACTAGGTACGAGATAGCAATGATGAAACACAACTTTCCTCCAGTTGCTAAATGCTTTCTCTCCCCCCATTATCATGACCCCAATTCTACCTTACAAATCTGGCTAGACCAGATAATGTACACTGGTACAGATAGCAACTGGAAACACAGGGAATCCAGGGTGGATGAGTCCTTTAGGACCAGTATTATGAGTGAAGACACTGAGAGGGTAAGCGGGAGGGCAGTTTGGAAACGGGGAACTGATTACAAGGATGTACATTTTACTTCAACAGAAAAGTGGGTGAAGGGGGATATCAGACAGTGCAAGATATGACAAAAATTAGTAAATTACCAAGGATTGATGAGCGAGGGGTAGCGCACATGGGGGGTGGGGATGGGAATGAGGAGCTGAGGCCATGGGCTTGGGTGGAGAGTGGATATTTTGAGAATGAGGGAAATGAATGTACAAATGTGCTTTACACAACTGATGTATGCATAGAATGTGTTTAGTGTTGTATGAGCCCCTAATAAAACGTTTAAAAAAAAAAAGATCTGGGCAGAGGACTCATTCAAGGATCATCTCAGGCTGGATTAGACCCTTCTAAGTAGAAAGTCCTGCATCTGAACAGTATCCACCAGCCATTCATGTCCAGTTCTGCTGCCTCCAAAGAGCCTTCCTGGGTTTGTCAGATCTCTCTGGGGACAGACAGACCTTGGTCCTCTGCTCTGCGTGAGAAAGAATGCATGTAGAAGCCTGATTGTCATCCAAGTGGGTTTTATGAGCATTAGGGAGGCATGGTGGGCAACCCTGGTCAACCCCAGCAGCTGAATTTAATTTACTTGGCCTTGGTGGGTCAATCAAGTTGCAGCACTCACCCAGGTGTACCTCCTCTTCCTGGCCGGAAACCTGAACCTCTGAGCACGCACAGTGTGCCACTCCTTCTTGGGCTGCTACCTTGGCCCTCTGGGCATGCATAATGGACACCCCAGTCCCTAGGATAGCTACCTAACATTTGCCCCCTGAAGAGGTATGGACCCAAATCTTTGGGGTACTGGGCGACGACATCTCTAAGTACTTCCTGCTGCAAAAGGGGCAAATGGGGCTCAGAAGGGATTGTCCACTCAGGTCCCAGGATGGATAAAGTTGAGGTTGTTCAGGAAATCGTGGTCCTACAGCTGGCACACTTGGTTTGGAGGCCTTGGTAACCTGAGAACTTCTGGAAAAACAAACAAAAAGACAAAAGGTTGAAGAGTTTAAGTGAGACAAGTCTAAGATTCGGAGGAGGTAGTTCCCTTCAAGTTAGGTGAGTGTCACAAGAAATAAGTATACTTAGGATTATCAGGCATGTGTTTGTTCACTCTAAGTACAGGAACGGGGATTAAAGCATTCACAATTTCCCTAGGAGGGCACAGGGTTTGGGCACTACTAGGTGCAGTGGGATCACTGCTTCATTTATGATCCTAAGGTCTTACACCTGCTGATAAGACCCATCCTTTTTAACCGTATAATGGCTCAATTTTCAATTTTGGGAAAATGTTTTTGTTTTTATTCTTTATTTTCAAAGTTATCTATCTATTTATCTGTCTGTTTATCTATCTATCTATTAATATATACATTTCTTTATATGTTATGGAAATATGCTCAGCGTTATAGAGTTAAATGGTAATATTGGGGTACTACAGGGGGAGTCAACAGTAATCAAAAGTAGAGTAACTGCCTAAGTCATTTTTAATTTTCTTGGCTTCAATTTGAATAAAAGGCTGGTAAATTACCCAGGGACCAAATTTCCCTGGTGCCTCTACTATGGGTAGAATGATCAGGGGTGTGTCAGGGCTGCGAGAATAGTAACCCCTAAGTCCAGGATCCCTTAGGGCAGGGGTCCTCAAACTGTTTACACAGGGGGCCAGTTCTGTCCCTCAGATCATTGGAGGGTCAGACTATAGTTTTTTAAAAACCTATGAACAAGTTCCTATGCACACTGCACGAGCCGGCTGCTAAGCAGGACAGGCAGAGGCAGCAAAAACACCCTGAGGGTGGAATAAATGTCGTCAGGCCACATGTGCCCCACGGGCCACAGTTTGAGGACGCCTGCCTTAGGGGTTCCTGTGTGCACTGGGGATGAAGGTCTCTACTGCTCCTCAAAAGGAGAAATGCTCTAACTTCTGGCATCTCCGCCCATTTCCCATCACTCTACAGAACTGTTCCAGGTGAATCAGGGTTGGAAGGAAAGTGTGCCATTCTCTGACCACCATTCTCCTTTCTCAAATAAAGTTGCATAGTGTATCAGCTTTTGTTTGTCTAGCCTCTGTGTCAACTCTATCCCAATTGGACAGGATTCATGCAAGGGGGCAATTCCTGAGTATGAAGCTGCTAAGTCCCATCTGGAAAGCACAAAACAAGGCTATTTAGAGCTTGCTGCCTCAAGGTCAATAACCCCGCTTCAGAGCAGACCCCTGGTGTGCTATTAAACTGATGCCTCTGACAGGTGCCCCCACCATAGACAAAGGGTCAAAGAGCAGTCACTGTGGGCGACTTTAGGTCCAACCATTTTCTAGACAATAAGCTAGGAGGACCACTGCTTGGGATGGCCCCACAGCCTTCCAAGATGCCTGCTGGCAGGAGCAGACTCTCAAATCTCTGAAGGGAAGGGGCATCTGGCAGCTCAGGGAACCTTTAGGAAAATTGGAATTTCTGGCTGGAACATCATGGCAGCTGAGCTATATTAAGAGCTGTCCCCAAAAGTGCGTGAAGAAACACCACTGAAAGCCGAAAAGTAAGGGTTACCCAGGCTAGGCTTCCGAACGCCTTTGTCTTAAGACTGAGCAACGGAAAACCAGCCAGTAACAAGGAACAAACCTACACTGGTAGAACACTAACCCTAGAACACCTGAAGTTTTCAATGCAGGAAATAATATTTTTTTTTTGTTTTTATTCTTTACTTTCATTGTTATCAATATATATAACAACCAAAGTATATTTTAAAAGTACAAATTTTCAAAAATATAACCAAATTGTCATATTTATAATATATAATTTTGGTGCCAGATACATTTTAATTAAATGTTACAAAAAAGTCCTGCTCAGTGTTATAGGGCTCAAGCAGCTTGTTTTAAAAACCAGGAGAAAGGCAAAGGGAACGGAGGGTAAAAGGGAAACATTTGGCTGCCGGGACAAGGCAGGGCTATCTCCCAGGCCTAAATCAACCAGCTCCCGAGGCAGTGCCCTTCCACGTGTTTGGACTGGTGGGCACCATTTTGGCCAGGGTCATAGGCCCTGTTTCCCCATGGCGGCTATGTAGGTTCTCTGGGAAAACCATAAAGAGCCTTGATAATGGTGAAGCCATTCTGAACTGACAGAAGCCACCATGAAAGGTAAATAAAGTAGCTATGAACTGTCAATGAACTAGCTGATATTGGGGTGGTAGGCCGTGCAGACGTAGCCCAAGGGAATGTCCCAAAGGAAATGGATGTTCAGAAGGCTTTTGAGAACAAGAGCAGTTTTTGTTCAACTAAGAATGGCTAACCGCAACACCCCACTTCTCTACTCTGCCTGCTTGCACACCTGCACATTGCACAAGTATAAAAACCTTTGGAAAATTCAACTGGGGGCTGCTCAGTCTCCTCTCAAGAGGGCTGACAGACCCTGTGCAGAAAATAAAACTTTTTCTGTTGAACTTGCCGGTGGTCGGAGATGCTTTCTTTCTGGGAATGGACAGTAGCTACAACATTTCGAGGTGCACCGAGATCCGAGTGCCACTGTCGGAGCCTGCTTAGAAAGGGGAACCAGGACATCCTGATCTGATCCCTTAAATTCATGTGTGGATTGACATTGCCACTAAGAAGCCAACATATATAAAAGACTTACTTCCTCCCCCAACATAAAGAGTTCTTGTTTCCAAGATTTCAGTAAACATGGCAGGACCGGAAAAACAACCTGTCCAAGTTCCTAAAACCACCAAGGTGGAGGCTGTCCCTGTCCCTCCCCCCTCCCTTCCCCCTTTCCCTACCTGTCTGATTTATCCCATTTTGCAAGAGGACTCTGGGAGCAGGAGAGCTGGCTTCCGACCCTTGGTGCCGCTGCCACCCTATCAGGTTCCCAAGGGGCCGGAGAGAGGAATACTCACAGCCTCTTTTTGAGCCCCCCCACCCCACAACAAATACACTAGGGCAGGCATGTCTTAACAACCCCCAGAGAAAGATCACTCAGCAGCAGCCATTCTCCCCTTAAGGCAAGCAGCCCCCAAACCTGGGAAGACTCCCGAATCCCTTTTTCAGTATATGTTCCCTTTTGTTCCAGGGGTTTGTATAATTGGAACCAACAAAACCCCTTTTTTCTGACAAACCATAAGGTCTGATTTCTTTGCTAGATATGGTTTTCCATACTCATCAGCCCACCTGAGGTGATTTCCTGCAACTTCTCCAGGTGCTGTTCATATCAGAGGAATGGGACCCCTTCCAGAGAGGCCCAGAAGGCAGTCAATGGACCTAATGGTCAGCCAGCGGGCACTCCCCACTTGAGAGAAATTTTTTCCCCACTGCACAACCAATGTGGGATCCAAACTCCTAGCAAGGCCCAGAGGGCTTAAGCAGATATCACCAGTTGCTCTTGCAGGGCCTCCGCTTAACCACTAGGAAGCCTATAAATTTATCTAAGGTCAGTGAGAATTCTCAGGCTCCTACAAGAGAATGTCCGCCTGCCTTTTTAGAGTGGCTGATGGACGCCTACGGGCTTTATACCCCTATTGACCTGAAAGCCCCCTGAGAACAGGAGGGAAGTAAGTATTGCCTGTATTATTCAGTCAGTCTGCCTCAGACATGAAAAAGAAGTGGGAAGGGTTTGAAGGGAAAAATCCTAGTGATTTGGTAGAAGTGGCTCATTGAGTGTATAACAACAGAGACAAAGAAACTAGCTAAAATACTAGTAATTGCCATGAGAGACCCCAGAGGCTCAGGAAAAGGAGAGCATGGCCCACTCACGGAGAGACTAACCTGTGGGCACCACCAAGCCCCGAAGAAGGATCAATGTGCCTACTGCAGGAAAGAAGGACATTGGAAACATCAGTCCCTTGAAAACGCCAGGAGAGGTGCACGACCCTCCACTAGAGAGGACGGGCCTCATTCACACCTAGAAAGACCCAAGCAGGAGACAATAATGCTTGAAGAAGCTGAATGAAGGTGTCAGGGCTGTTTCACTTGGCCTCCAGGATCCCACGCTAACACTCCAAAAAGGGGGCCAGCCAGTAAATTTCTTGGTGGACACAGGGGCCACCTTCTTGGTTTTGGAAAAGACTACAGGTGCATTGTCAAAAGGAAAGATTTTAATTACAGGTGCCACATGGCAGACCCAAGCATACCCATGGACAACGGCCAGAATAACAGATTTAGCACAAGAGACAGTTCCACACTCCTTCCTGGTAATGCCTCAGGGCCCCTTTCCCCTAATTGGTCGGGATTTATTACGATAAATGGTGGCCATGATTACTTTCTCATCTGCTGCAACCACCTTAACCCTTGAACTTGAAAAGGCAAAGGTTTTGCTCACCGCTCCACTGCCAGAGGGATATGTGTTTTATCAAAGAGCAGAAGAAACCTCCTCAAAGGAACTTCTTGATAAATGGCTAAAAGATATTCCTTTTGTTTGGGCAGAGAACAACCTGCCAGACCTTGCTGAACATCAGGTGCCTGCGGTCGTACAACTTCTGAGCTCAGCCACACTGGTGAGTGTCAAGCAAAACCCTACTCCCTGGAAAGCACAGGTGGGTATTGCTGTTCACATATGCAGACTAAAGAGGACAGGCATTTTGGTGCCCTGCAAGTCCACATGGAACGCTCCCCTGCTGCCCATGCCGAAACCGGGAACTGAGGACTTCCAAATGGTGCAGGATCTCGGAGAGGTAAATGCGAGGGTAGAAACTGTCCACTCCACGGTACCAAACTCCGAGACCCTCCTGAGTACTATCCCATCAAACTGAATTTGTTATACTGTTTTGGACTTAAAGGATGCTTTGTTCTCCATACCCTTGTCCTCTGTACGTCAACCCAATGAAGACTTACAGGAATACAAGGAGGAACACCCCCAAACCCCCTTGCTCCAGTATGAAGATAACCTCCTCCTGGCCTCCGAAACCCTGGAGGAATGCCCAAGTGCTACCGAGGACCTGTTAATAGTCCTTGGCCAATTGGGGTCCAGGTAATCTGCAAGAGAGGCTCAACTGTGTGTCAATAAAACTGTATACCTAGGCTACCAACTGGAGGAGGGAAAACAGACCTTGTCCCCCAGCCGCACTGAGGTGATCCTCAAAATCCCAGTCCCTGAGACTAAGAGGCAGGTGTGAGAGTTTCTAGGATTTGTGGGGTACTGTCCATTGTGGAATTTGGGATTTGAGGGATTAGCCAAACTCCTATATGCAAGTACTGGGGAAAGGAAAAAACTTCAATGGACTGAAGTAGAACAGCAAGCCTTTGAATCCTTAAAAACGTCGTTCATATGGGCACCCTCTCTTCCCCTTCCAGACATAGAAAATCCCTTCCAATTGTCTATGAGGCCAGGGGCACAGCAAAAGGAATGCTAACTCAGAACTTGCAGCCATGAAAGAGACCTGTGGCCGATCTTTCAATCACACTAGACTCTGTAACTGCAGGATGGCCGAGCTGCATGCGAGCTGAGGCTGCCACGGCCATCCTAGTTATAGAAGCTAGGAAGCTTACACTGGGGCAGGATATTGCTGGGGTAGGGGGACCTATGGTTGAGCCCCTCCTAACAAGTCCCCTGGACCGGTGGATCTCGAATGCCAGGATTATACCACAAATCCCCAAGGTAATGGCCATGACCATGCCATCCCAAGTGTTACTGCCACAACCTACATACTCGGAAAATGATCTGGTAAGCCAAGAGCTGGGCTGCCAAAGAAACTCGGAGCATCCAGGTGGCTGCTCCATCCTGATGGAAGAAGATTCATGCCAGAAGCTCTGGGAGAGATCTGATTCAAGGACTACATGAAGGTATGCACTCAGGATCCTCTAAATGGTCTCAGTTGCTCCTCAGGTACTTTTACATACCCAGGCTTGGACACTGGGTGGCAGATGACACCACTGTTGCTTGCACTGTGCTCGCTCGGGGAAACATCCCTAGAAAAGAAAAGGAGCAACCCCAACCACAAGCTCGAGGTAGTACTCCTGGAGAATTCTGGGAGGTGGACTTTATGGATATCAAACTTAGAAAGTATGGCTACGGGTATTTGCTGGTGCTAGTGGACACCTATTTTGGATGGGTGGGAGCCTTCCCAACAAAGAAGGACACTTCTGCCACTGGGTGTAAATTATTAGTAACTAAAATTGTCCCTAGATTTGGCTTCCCACCACCTTGGGGTCCAACAATGGCCCAGTATTCATTGCTCAAATTACTAAAGTATTAGCAATGCTTCTAAATATTAACTGGAAGCTCTACTGGGCTTATAGGCCCCAAAGTTCAAGGCAAGTAGAAAGAATAAACAGAACCCTAAAGGAATTGTTAGTTAAGTTGCATTTAGAAACTGGCGAGAACTGGATTGATCCTTTCTTTACCTTTTGCCCTACTTCGAGTCCGATGCACTCCCTATGTGAAAAGCACGACCCCGTTTGAATTTAAGTTTGGCAGACCTTCCCCAATTCTCCCAAGACTGAAGGAAGTAGAAGTAATGGAAGTCACTACTTGTTCCTTCATGAAGTGCCTGCAGGCTGTCCAGCAGGTGAGACAAATCATCTGCTCCGACACCTTCATTTTGGGCCCAACCAAGGGAAAGGTGAAGAGGCAGCCCACAACTTGCAACCTGGAGACTGAACGTGGGTAAAGAAGCACTGACCCGAGACCTTAGAACCTAGGGGGACTGGCCCATACTAGGTGATACTTATAACACCAACTGCTATTAAAGTAGTGGGGAAGGGGCCGTGGATTCATCAGTCACAAGTCAAAAAAAGCCCTCCCTGAGCATATCCTGAAAAGATGAACACTCAGAAAGACAGAAAAACCCTCAAAATTAAGGCTTTACAGAACTTAATTGTTTTTGTCTGAGCATTGCTGACAGCACCCGCCATTTCGCCCAACCACAAACACATCTGTGGACTGCTACTCGAACCTCCAACAGTGAATATGTAACTTCTTACACTGGGTCTGACCCCCGTTTCCGCTTTGATTTGTTTGATTTGCTAGGAAAGAGCTGGCATTCCGGATCCTTTAAAGGTAAAGGGCACAATGGGGCCCATAACCGGAATCCCGTCCTATGGGTGCGGAATACCCTCTATAGAAAGAAGGCTCCAAACACACCATTTCTATAGATGCCCGGCTCATGGGCTCCCTAACTGCCAAGGGGAGGGACATTGCCATTGTGCAGCTTAGGGTTGTGAAACTATCATCTTCAGGGTGGAAACTTGTTAAAGACGACCCTATTGTTTTTACAAGAATGGGACTCAAGTCG
Source organism: Tenrec ecaudatus (assembly GCF_050624435.1). Lineage (NCBI taxonomy): Eukaryota > Metazoa > Chordata > Mammalia > Afrosoricida > Tenrecidae > Tenrec > Tenrec ecaudatus. Next base: position 29,338 of record NW_027457586.1, on the reverse strand, counting down.
GAGGGGTTTGATCCCACCACGTGTATGGTTTCCAAATGTAACCCAATAAGAACTGGATTCAAGCGTTATTGGGTTCACTGGGAACACATGGGGAATTCAGTATTATGTAAATGATAGAGATCCCGGGACAACCTTTACTATGCAGCAAAGTAAAATATGGCAACTTCCTGTCCATAAATAGGCCCAAACCTGGTGATAAATCCTGAAGAGCCACAGCTGGGTGTCATTAAGATTCCTTTGCCGCACCCTCCAGACTCTTCAGTAACTTTCCCGTTCACTGCCAGCCCAACTCAAAGGGCCCTTCCCATTCAGGAGCCACCTCAAGGTTCTGTGTTTGATACTCTGGATGCTGTATTCCAATTTATGAACTCAAATCCTAACCTCGCAACTGATTGTTGGCTTTGTCTGAACCCTGCTCCCCCTTACTCGGTAGGCACAGCTACAAATAGCACTATTGGTGCAGAGCGTAATCCAATTAGAAATGTTAGTAAGAAGGATTACACGAAGCAGCAGTCTGTAGGTGAGGTTAGAGTGGACTCAACTCTAGCTCACTTTAAAAGATTACCAAGGGCGAAGACTGTTTTTATTCATCTAATTATCCCTTTAATATATCAAAATATCAAGATTTTTGCCTTCAAGCTGTTCCTATTGAACCAAATGGTGATCCTTATTTGTTATCTGCCCCAACGGGTACTTGCTTTACTTGTTCCACAGGACTAGCACCCTGTCTCCTTTCCCCAGTATTAGCAGCAGACCCGGGTATTTGTGTCCTAGTGCATGTTATTCCTCAAGTGTACCTGTGTTCTGGTGAAGGAGGTAGGGATAACTTTGGAATTTCTGGATGAGCTAAAAGAGCCCCAATGTCAGTCCCACTGTTAACGGGGCTTGGGATTATGGGATTAGCTGCAGTCGGGTCAGTTGCTTTAATACAAGGAAACTTAAACTATCAGACTCTTAGTCAGCAAATTGCTTTAGATTTACAGGGATAAAAATACCATGTTTCCCATTTAGAAAGATCCTTAGACTCCCTTGTAGAAGTGTGTTGCCAAACTGCCGAGGGCTTGACTTGCTCCTTTTGAAACAAGGAGTGTTGTGCATGGCATTAGGAGAAACTTGTTTTATGCAAACCATTCAGGAATCATTAAAGATAGTTTAGCCCTGGTTAGGAAAAGATTAGAGGAAAGAGTCAAGAAAAGAAATGAAGAAACCAATTGGTTTGAAAAGCTACTTAATTGGGCAACCTGGCGAACCACCCTAGTAACGCCCCTAGCCGGATCCCTAATCCTCCTCCTGCTAAACCTCACGTTTGGACCAATAATAACCAATAAGCTAGTGGCAGTCCTCAAACAGAAAGTACAAACCATAAAACTCTTAGTGCTGAGCCCACCATACACTGGGCTGGCTACCGCAGATTCAATGATTTGAACTCGGCTAAGAAGAGGAGGGAATGTAGCAGCTCTGGGCAAAGCTTAAACAGCCTTGACAAGAGAAGTCATTTTGAGCTGATAGAAGCCATTATGAACAGTAAATAAACTAGCTATGAACTGTCAACGAACTAGCTGATATTGGGGAGGTAGGCTGTGCAGACGTAGCCCAAGGGAACGTACGGAAGGAAAGACCAGAGCAGGTAATGTTCAACTAAGAATGGCTAACTGCAACACCCTGCTTCTCTACCTGCTTGCATACCTGCACATTGCAAAAGTATAAAAACCTTTGGAAAATTAGACTGGGGGCCACTCAGTCTCCTCTCAAGAGAGCTGACAGTCTCTGCGCAGAAAATAAAACTTGTTCTGTTGAACTTGCCCGCGGTCTGGGTGGCTTTCTTTCTGGGAAGAGACAGTAGCTACAACAGACACAGGTGGCGCCATTCTGCCTGGGAGTGGAGTCATGTGGCTGGGAAAATGGAAGCCGCAGATTGTGGCCTAGCCGAAAGCCAGCCTGGAGCCAACCACCCAGCCAGAGACCGGCCCAAACCAACAGGGTAGATGTGGGCGCTCCCAGCCATCCTGATTGGCGGAGCCGCAGCACACCACTGTGTCCCAGTCTTGGTGCAACAGACTCCATTTTGAGGCCTGCACCTCCATCTTAGCTCTCAAGACTGACCCCTAACCGACCTCCCCTCCCCTGCTCTACCCCAAATTCCTGGAACCAGCTCGTCCCAAAGCCAGAATGTTTTCTGAATATATGGTCACTCCACCCCTCCCTCACATATAGATAAGATTAACGACCCCTCTGAAGTACCTATGTGCGCAGATCCTCCCCAGCCATGATCAAAATACTCTACGGACAACCTTTTCTTTTCTCGCCTCTTCCTGCAACTGATTGCCCTCTGCTAGCTTCGTACCTTCCATACTTGTCCTTGCTCCGCAACCTTCTTAGACAACACGAAAACTCCCCCATCCCTGAACCATCTCCGACCTCTGCTGATCACCAAAAACCAGTGCATCCTGGAAATGCTGTGTTAATTAAATCCCTAGCACCCAGACCCTTAGCACCCCGGTGGGAAGGCCCTTACACCGTAGTGCTCACTACTCCCTTGGCAGTCAAGGGTCTTGGAATAGATTCCTGGGTACATTTGTCCCGAGTCAAGGCAGCAGTGAACTCTGACCATGGCTCCCAGTGGTCTGACTCAGTCTAGTGGTCCTATGTCTCTCCGCCTCACTCGCCTCACCAAGCCAGCCAGCTAAACCTAACATAATTTCCCCTTTTGCTAGCGATTTTACTTGACTGAAAACTATACCAATTACGCCCGCACTAAGCGTTATGATTATTTGCTGGCCACCGCTGACTGCCCACCCACAGGGTGCAGAACACCCATATACTTAAATTTCACTGACTTTAAGCGGCATCAAGGAAAAGCTGATCCCATTATTTGCTACCTGTATGACCAGAAGGCAACTACCCAATGTGCAAAAAGGTGAATACAGAAAAATGTAGGGTGTCCTTGGTCTTCCTGCCAGATACTTTACCTTTCCCTTTGTCCCCAGGGATGATTCTACTACCATAAATCTAAATACACTCTCACAATCCCAGACCCCTGGGATAGCCGCTGGACACCTCTGGTTCCAGGAGCGTGGTACGCCACTCGCCGAGAGAAATTTCCAGACGCCAAACTCTATGTATGGAGGTCGCTACTCCAGGTCCAATCCACCATCCACTGTAATATTCAGATCCAAGACCTTCAACTCACTAAGCAAATTTCTAAACCTTCTGAGTCTCCCTTCTCCCAGCTTACCCTGCTACAGCAGGGACTGGCCATCGCCACTTTGCTGGACTAGCCAACCTCTCCACCTGCTGCATGTGTGCAGCCCTAGAACGCCCTCCTCTGGTAGCAGTACCAGGTCCTGCCCTGTCATTTTCATCCAACGTAAAGACCACAAAACCCATAACCATCCCCAATATTCCTCTGTACATCCAACCAGAAAACACTCAAGTGCCCTTTTGCTACTCCAATCCATCGACACAGACATGTAATGTCACCCAAATCCCCTCCAAACCACTAACAGCGCCAGAAAAAAATTTTCTTTTGGTGCAACTATACACTAAGCATTTAAACATCAGTTCTACCTTACCCTTTTGTGCCTGCCCATCACTCTGGTTCCGCAGCTCACTACATACACTCCGGCTGAGGTCCAGGACAAATACATCCAGGTATACAGTCGCCAAACTAAAAGAGCAGTTTTTCTTCCGATAGCAGTGAGAATCTCCTTAGCCTCAGCAGCAGGTGCAGTAGGACTCAGCGGCGGGACCCTTAGAACCTCTATCACCACAGCAGACAAGTTATCCACACGCTTCCAGCTGGCAGTTGATGCCTCTGCCAAATCTCTAGCCTCCCTGCAGAAACAAACAACCTCTGTTGCCCAAGTTGCCTTGCAGAGCCGCTGCACTTTAGACCTCATCACTGCTGAAAAAGGAGGAACCTGCTAATTCCTCCAGGAGGAATGCCGTTATTACATCAATAAGCTGGGAATTGTGGAAACTAGAGTCCAGACCCTCAACAAGCTAAACCGTGAGCTGCAAAACAACAGATTCAGAACAGACGGATCCTCTTCCTGGTGGAACTCTTCTCTGTACTCCTTCCTAGCCCCCATACTAGAACCCATAATTTTAGTAGTAATTTTGCTCTTAATTGCTCCTTGTCTCATTCAGCTCCTGCAAAGTTGACTCCGCGAAATCACCCGTATAGCAGTCCACCAGCAACAACAACCTCTCCACCCTGTGCCAGGCCGCAACTCCCAGTACTCTGCCTGGAAAAGCCCCTCCCCTTGCTCTTCGCCCACTACCCACAGGAAGCAGTTACAGAAATGGACTAATGTTGTCCCTTTTCCCTATAGGGTCAGTCTAAAACGTCCTGTCTTGGCACAACAGACTCCATTTTAGTTCTCAAGACTGACCCCTAACTGACCTCCCCTCCTCTGCTCAACCCCAAATTCCTGGAACCAGCTCCTCCCAAAGCCGGAAGGTTTTCTGAAGATATGGTCACTCCACGCGTCCCTGACATATGTAGGTAAGATTAACGACCTTCTCCCTTTGGAAGCACCTGTGTGCGCAGATCCACCCCCCCCCCCCAAGCTATGATTCTCCCCAGCTGTGCCTGCCAGCAGTGGGCATAAAAACGCCGCCAGGATTTTTTCCCTGGCGTGGCTTCAATAGCTCAATACCCTGAGTTGCTGAACCCGCCACAAGTTCGCAATAAAGCCTGCTTCTAAAACTTAATTAATTGGGTCTTTGATTCTGTTTTCGAGTCCAAATAAACTTTTACACTGAGCCTCGAGAAGGCTTTGGGAGTCAAAATCCTCCCAGCCTCCAGGCAGCAGCGTCCCAGCCCCCTCCCAAATGCAGCCCGGGAAGGCAGGCACAGAGAGGCACATCAAGTCCCGCACACCAGCAAGAAACGGCGCAAAGACAGACACCAGCAAGAAACGGCGCAAAGACCGACACCAGCAAGAAACGGCGCAAAGACCGACACCAGCAGGAAACGGCGCAAAGACTGACACCAGCAAGAAATGGCGCAAAGACCGACACAAAAGGCTGGGGCTGCGGCAATACGCTACAAGCGTCCCCAGGGGCCTCCACCGTATTGGGTGGGGCGCCACTTGGATTGGCTCACCTAGGCCAGGTGAACTCAACCCAACAATTCTCCCAAGGGTGGTGAGGTGAAAGGAGCCCAGAGGGGCCCACAACCCGTGAGATCAGCATGGGAAGGCCCACTCCTGGGCCCGGCTTACCTCATAGCTTCCAGTCACACAGCACCACTTCTGTTCGAACATCACCGCTTCTGTTGGACCTCACCTGGGGCAGGTGTGCCTCGGTCCTCGGCTCCACGCCAGAAACAGCTCACGCCGAGGCCTGGTTTGGGATCCTCTTGAGTTTTATGAGCGGTTAGGGAGGCGTGGTCGATGACGTAGTTCGACCTCATTGGCTGTATTGTTGAATTGAATTCACCTGGCCTAGGTGAGCCAATGTAGGTACAGCGCCCACCCAGGCGTAGCTCCCCCTGCTGGCTGGAAACCTGAACTTCTGAGCATGCAGTGAGCCTCTACTTCATGAGCCGGTAGCTCAGACCTCTGAGCTTGTGTAATGGGCCTGCCAGTCCCTATGCTAGCTCCCTAACAGGTTTTCCAGCCAAAGGTCTGCCTTCTGGGGCTGTTCTACAGAAAGCACTTGGTTCCTGACCCCTACGCATTCAGGGTGGTGGATGCCCTTGCTTCCATGCTTGCTTCTATGTAATTCTGGAATGGTCCTTGTTTCACACGGTCGGCGAGGTCAGGAATTCTGGGCTGGTTGGCTACCAGGCACAAAATAAATAGCCAACGGATTGAAATCTCAACCCCTATATTGGTTTATTATGGACCACACAGACTTGTCTTCTGGAACTTCCCTCCTCAATTTCTGAACCCTTGAACTCCTTGCCACCTCTACGTGGAAAACAAGGATTCCAAACTCCGATCACCACATCTGCCTGCCCCCCCCAGTCCCTCTGTGGTCCCCCTTGTCTTCCAGAGGTGCATTGTCAACCAGCAAAGTCGGGCCTCTCCATTTCTCAGAAGCTGCAGATTGTTACGTGACATCACCCTGTGTTTAAATGTTAGTGATTATGCTATCTAAAAAACAAATCTGAGCCAACTGGGGACAAACAAAACTCATTTCAAACACCAGCTCTGTCTCCCATAAGGTCCCGTGTACAACTGCTACAACACAACAGTGGGTCCTGCTGGGTCTCTACTATCATCTGGGAGGAAGGCTATTTATTACCGGGAATCCTACCTTGGTCCCTTGGTGTTAATTGCAGACTCACTGGGTGACGGATTGTATCTGACACGCACCATGTTTCCCGCAGCAAACACAACACTTTGTCAAACTCCGTTTGGTATTGCTCCATCCCTCCATCATTCTCCCTAATGACAAAAATAATTAACACATTCATATAAAAGCACAGGATGAGGAGAGCTTTAATTTATTCATCTAGTTCAGGGTCCTCCCTGTTATCAATATATGACAAGTTAATGTCATATATTAATTAAAAAGCAACAGTGAAGCAATTTAGGAAACTGAGGGATTGTCATGGGTCCTGGTTGTGACAGCATGTTTTGGGCATCATGGAAGATTACAGATTTGCCTTCTGTGGTATCTCATATCCATCATCCAAAAACTACCTGCTCTTAAGGGTAGAGAGAGTGAGCTTGTCTTTGAAAAAGGTGCCTGGGTCTCTTTTCCGGTTGCCGCAGCGCTAGGAACCATGAGTACCAAAGTCTCTCGCGACACCCTCTACGAGGCGGTGCGGGAAGTCCTGCACAGGAAGCAGCGCAAGCGCCGGAAGTTTTTGGAGACGGTGGAGCTGCAGATCAGCCTGAAGAACTACGACCCTCAGAAGGACAAATGCTTCTCTGGCACCGTCAGGCTTAAGTCCACCCCGTGCCCCAAGTTCTCAGTGTGTGTCCTTGGGGACCAGCAGCACTGTGACAAGCGAAGGCCGTGGAGATCCCTCACATGGACATCGAGGCGCTCAAGAAGCTCAACAAGAATAAGAAGTTGGTCAGAAAGCTGGTCAAGAAGTATGATGCCTTTTTGGCCTCAGAGACCCTGATCAAGCAGATTCCTCGAATTCTGGGCCCGGGCCTGAACAAGGCCGGGAAATTCCCTTCCCTGCTGACCCACAATGAGAACATGGTGGCCAAGGTCGACGAGGTGAAGTCCACCGTCAAGTTCCAGATGAAGAAGGTGCTGTGTCTGGCAGTGGCAGTTGGCCATGTGAAGATGACAGATGATGAACTCGTGTACAACATCCACCTGGCTGTCAACTTTTTGGTTTCGCTGCTGAAGAAGAATTGGCAGAATATCCGTGCTTTGTACATTAAGAGCACCGTGGGGAAACCCCAGCGCCTGTACTAAGCTACGGTTCAATAAACTTTATTGTTCCTGTTTAAAAAAAAAAAAAGAAAGAAAAAAGTGCCTGGGTTTGGTAGCTGCTCACAGGATAGCAGGTGTAACGTATTATGAGAATTTAACAAGGCTCTGAGAAGACGGTTATTGGAAGTTCTGGCTGGAGGGCAAGGCCATGACTCCTGAAAGATTCTGGATCCAAAAGTCAAGTCAGAACTGGATGCCACAGACTTTCTCAATCCAGCCCTCTTTGCCCCTCCCCTAAGGCCAATACATTTCTTTTTTTTTTTCTTTCATTATTTATGTATTTATTTTAATCGTTTTATTGGGGCTCATAAGGCTCTTATCACAATCTGTACATACATCAATTGAGCAAAGCACCCTTATACATTCGTTGCACTCATCACTCTCATAATTCACCTTCCACTTGGGTTCCTGGAATCAGCTCGGTTTCCCTTTTTTTTCCCCCATCCCCCTCCCTCCCCGATCCCACCCCTGGTCCCTTGATAATTTATAAATAATTATTACATCTTATCTTACACTCCCCGGCGTCTCCCCTCACCCGCCTCCCCCTTGCCAATCTCCCAGAGAGGAGGTTACACATAGATCTCTGAGATCGGTTCTCCCTTTCTACATGCCCTTCCCTCCTGGTGTCGCCACTCCCACAGCTGGTGTTGAGGGGTTCGTCTGTCCTAGATTCCCTGTGCCTCCAGATCCCCACTGCACCGCTGTACATCCTCTGGTATAACCAGGTCCACAAGGCAAGGTAGGATTGGGGTCATGATGATTGGGAGGGGAGGAAGCGTTCAGGAACTAGAGGAAGGTTTTGAGTTTCATTGTTGCTACACTGAACCCTGAGTGGCCCATCTCCTCCTCACTACCCCTCTGGAAGGGGTGTCCAGCTGTCTACAGGTGGGCGTTGGGTCCCCATCATGCACTCCCCCTCTTTCACGGTGATGTGATTCTCACCACCACCCCACCTTTGATGTTGGAGACCTGGTCTCCTCTGTCCTTCATGATCACCTATGTTGGTGTGCTGCTTCCGTGTGGGCTCGGTTGCTTCTGGGCTAGATGGCCGCTTGTTTGCATTCAAGCCTTTAAGTCCCCAGACGCTATATCTCTCAGTAGCCGGGCACCATCCACCTTCTTCACCACACTTGCTTATGCACACTTTCGTCTTCAGCCATTATGTGAGAGAGGTGATCACACAATGATTGATTTTGTTCCTTTGTATCTGCTACATGGTCCATTCAACACCTTGTATTCGCTTAGGCCGTGTGCTTCTTCTCTGTGGGCTTTGTTGCTTCTGAGCTAGATGGCCGCTTATTTGCCTTCAAGCCTTTAAGACCCCAGACGCTATATCTTTTTTTGATAAGCCGGGCACCATCAGCTTTCTTCACCACATTTGCTTACACACACGGCTGTCTTCAGTGATCATGTCGGGAAGATGGGTATCCTGCAATGGCTGCTTAGCAGGGTGAGGTGCTATTGTATTGGGGGATTATGCATGAGGAGACCCAATGTCCATCTGCTACCCTACTACTGAACCTATAAATATATGCATATAAATCTATTGCCCCCATAATCATAAATATGTTTACATATGTACATGTCTGTATTTAGGCTTCTCTGTATGCACTTTGCCTCCTACTCCTTTCCTCTATTTCCTTTCGCTTTCCTCCCGACCCATTACCATGTTTAGCCTTCATTCTGGATTCAGTAGTTCCTCTCAGTTACCTTGCTCTTGGTCACTCCCTTCCAGTCCTCCCCTCCCCTCCCTCCTCTGGTTTTGAACCATTCGCTGTTCCCTTGTCCCTGTGTTGGGCGACACCTCCTCCCTTCCCCTACCTCCCACGCTCTCATGTCCCTCCAGGACCGTTGGTCCTGTTGTTTTCTTCTCTCATTATTTGTCCAGCCTATCTTGTCTAGGTGGACCTGCTGACATAGTAATACGTGCATACAAATGGATATGACTTTGACTGCGCCCAAGTGGCCCATAAGAACATGGCTTTGACAGAAGCAACATCGACACGCTGATAAGCAGAAAAGCCACTAGCATACAAAATTTACTGGGTAAAAAAACAAAACAAATTTAAAAAGACTAAACAAAAAGATAGCAAATATTAAAAGAAAAAATTGCTAGTAGTTCAAGGTCCTTTCATTGGCCTTTAGGAGTGTTTTCTAGGTGTAGCTTGTGAGGCGCCACGTCCTGGCCCAGAAGACCATCCTTTCTACTCCCTCGGGCTCCCTTTGCTCTGCTTCCTCCGCTGCTCCACTGCATGTCCCCAGTGTTTGCCTCAGTGTGGCGGGGTCAGCTCAGTTGCCCATCCCCCATTGTGTCTCAGGTGCTGTCCCGTGTAGGGCCATGTGTTGGTGCAGGATGTCATATCTCGTAGTGTGGTCAGCTGAATGGTCCTCTCTGTATGATGGGCTCTTCTAGCTGGTCTATCGACTTTGGGCTTGGTGGACCCAGGTGTACTCCACTATGTCCTTTCTCCTTCTTTTGTTTCAGCTTCCTTCTGGATGTGGTGTGGTGGGTCAGTTCCTTTCCCACTCCAGACAATCTATTTTTGTTTTCTGTGGTATTCCCTTCGAGTGTGGGGGTCGGCCTAATTCTGGTTTGGGCCGGCTTGTCGTCCAGCCTCTTTGTGTAGACCTCTGTACTTTGCGTTGTCCTCCTTGTTTGGTGTGTCGTGTTGGGGTCCGTATGCATGTTCCAAATCTGTGGGGACATAACCGATACTCTCCCCCGGGTGGGTTAGTACCCTGCCCCCCCCCATACCATCCATTCGGATTCTCCCCCTCCCGGTTCTCCCTCTCCCTACCCCACTACCCCTTCTTTATGCTGGGCTCTTATGTACCTCCCTAGGTGTGGCCTGTCCTCCCTCCAACTATCTATGCTTCCTCCCGTTTATTGTGGGATGGATGTTTATTCTTCTATTTCTGTCATGCTGATTGTACTTATCTCAGGGGACTCATGTTGTACCTGTCCCTTTGGGTCTGGCTTACCTCGCTTAACATAATTCCTTCCAGCTCTTCCCATGAAATAACGTGTTTCATGTGCTCATCGGTGCTTTTCAGTGCTGCATAATACTCCATTGTGTGTATGTGCCAAAGTTTGCTAATCCACTCGTCTGTCGATGGAAACTTAGGCTGTTTCAAAGTCTTTGCCATTGTGAATTGTGCCGCAATAAACATTGGAGCGCATATGACTGGTCGTGTTTTATTTGCTGCTTCAACCGGGTATATGCCCAGTAGAGGGATGGCTGGGTCATGAGGTAGATCAATTTCCATTTTCTTTAGGTATCGCCAGATTGCTTTCCACAGTGGCTGTACAAATGTACACGACCACCAGCAGTGGAGGAGGGTTCCTACTTCACCACAGCCCCTCCAACACTTGTTGCTCTCTGATTTACTGATCTGGGCTAGCCTCAGGGGTGTTAGGTGGTATCTCATGGTTGTTTTGATTTGCATTTCTCTTATGGCAAGGGACTTCGAGCACTTTCTCATATGTTTATTGGCCATATTGATCTCCTCTCTAGTGAAAGTTCTTCTCATTTCTTTTGCCCACTTCCTTAGGGGGTTAACTGTTTTCCTCTTTTTGCAGGTCACGATGGTGTTGTAGATTTTAGTAATGAGCCCTTTGTCTGATGTGTCATTACTAAAAATCTTCTCCCAGTCTGTGGGTTGCCTTGTCACCCTCTTGGCAAAGTCTTTCGAGGTGCACATGCATTTTATTCTTATTAGATCCCATTTGTCGATTTCCAATTCACCTGTGTGTGTCCCCTTCCCTGTTGCAGTGAGCCTATGTGCTCCCTGGGCCAGTACGCTGAGATTAGTCCCGATTCCCTCCTTAATGGTCCTGATGGTTTGGGGTTTGACTTCTAGATCTGTGATCCACCTTGAGTGTATTCTTGTGCATGGGGTGAGGTAGACGTCTTATTTCAACTTTCTACATGTGGATATCCATTGTTTCCAGCACCACTTATTAAAGAGGGCATCTGCTTCCCACTTGACATTTTTGGGACCCTTGTCGAAGATCAGTTGTCTATATGCTGATGATTTTACTCCTGGGCTTTCTATTCTTTTCCACTGGTCTGAGTGTCTATCATTGTGCCAGTACCATGCTGTTTTGACCACTGTAGCTGTGTAGTAGGCATTGAAATCAGGTAGGGCGAGTCCTCCAATTGTGTCCTTCTTCTCGAGGAGTTCTCTGCTAATTCTGGGTTTCTTCCCTCTCCATATGAAGTTGGTGGTCAGTTTTTCCAATTCTTTGAAGAAGGTTGAGGGTAATTGGATTGGTATAGCAGGCCAATACATTTCTAAGGGTTATGGATTCTACTTCAGAATCGTTCTCAATCTCAATCCCAGGGCCCTCTTCACCATTGCTGGCTAGACCTGTTCACCTCTTGCCATATGTGTGTGTGTGTGTGTGTGTGTGTGTGTGTGTGTATCACACACACACACACACACACACACACATATGGGTTTATTGTAAGTCTGGGTCTGTAGGTTTCTCGGGTGGGAAATGTCTCGGTCCTTGGCTACACACTAGAAAGAAATTCACACCAAAGCCTGGTTGGTGATCCGAGTGGGTTTATATACAGGAGAGAAGAAGGTTCCGGCGTTACAGTTAACTGAACACGGGCACCCTTATGACACTGCACACCCAGCCCTGCTGAGCGGAAGGCAGAGAAGCAGCTGAAGGGAAGGTTCCAGCCTTTTAAGGGCTTTCAGCTGTGAGGCGTCAATTAAGCTCTCCTGGCTTGGCCTTGAATTGGTGCATGCCCTTTAGCCTGCATTGGCTTCCAACCTCCTGTAGGGGGCCCCCTAAGCATGGAGAGGAACAACCCCTTGTCTTGCTACCTAACAGGTCTACATTCCTGTATGGTTACATTGAGATGGAAGTAGCCCCTTTAGACAGCCTGTGAGGTTCACCAGGAGCCACAGGCCCCAGCGTTCCCTGTTACCACCTTAAACCTTAAACTACTGTTGGAGTTTATATTATTTGTGCGGGTCTGTGGACATGGAATGTTTCCATGCCAGACCCTGAAGTTGCACAAATAAGCATCCAGAACAGAACTCATACAGGCTCTAATAAGATGCTCAGATGCTTCTTGCTAGGATGAGAATTCATCGAAGTTTGTGAGCAGTTCAGATCTTGTAAGGGAGAACAGGTCAGTAGTGTATCCAGAGAAGAGAGCAAAGGTCAGGGGAAAGGGAGGAGGCCCACAGACATCTGTGCTCTGTGTTTGGCCACAAGACAAGAAACCAGGTCTCCCTGAAAAAGAAAGCAGAACAGCAAGTCCCTCGGAACTAGGACATCTTTAAACCTGACCTATACAACACTCGGCTCAGGGAGGCGCCTTGGAAAACCGTAAAAGCCCGAAAAGAGGGACAAGGAGGAAGCCCAAGTCTTTGGTTTTCCCTGCTGTGCTTTCAGTGTTGAAATGTCTGTGCACGGAGCCTTTGAAATTTCAGAATCAGAGAGTGGATTCATAAGCCAAGCTCCTGCTTTATTCTTCAATGCATTTTAGCCCAACTCCTCCTTGGTGACACATGTAACAGAAATTCTGGACTTAGGAGCCACTTGGTCCTTGGACACTAGGAGATTACAGTGGAATCTGAAACAGGGCTCTAACCACCAACTGGACTGGCCTAGGAAGCCCAAGTATTCAGTCTCCCAAACACCAACCTCCCGTTGCTCTTCATCTGCCTCCACCTTGTTCAGCTTTAGTTGTCCGTGGAAGCGTTTGGCACCCATCTGATGCTTCAGAACCCAGAAAGGAGGAAAGGTAAAACTGGGATTCAAATGAAACAAGATGTGCCCGGGGCTCCTCGTGGCATTTGTCACCTTCAGTTCCCTCTTCGGACGCAGATGTGGCAAAGTTCACAAACAAGCTTTACCAGAAAGAACAGCCTGCTTCCAAGTGAGAAAAAGCCCTTTACACATGAGTTCCTGAGGTCAGCCCAGCCCTGTGCGCCACCCACCCCTCCCAGAGTCCCCTGCTCTCCGGCGAAGCATTAAAGCAAGTGGAAGCAGAGATTTGCTCAGAATAAAAAATCATTTTTCACAATAGCATGCCACATTCTGGATGGCAATCACGGCTGCACAAACCGTATCCATCCCCAGTCATAATGTTGCCGCCTCAGTGACCACACACACACATTGTGTGGCGAGACTCAGAGTCTATTCCATTTGTGATCAATTGTTTCCTCCCTCTCCACACTTTGCACTTAGGAGACATGCTCTCTGGAGGCGGTTGAGGCTTGTCTTGTGGCCAATAATCATCTCCTACGCCTTCCTTTCCAGTCACTAATTTGATGTCTTCACTCAAAGAAATGCCCATAAGTTGAGGTTTCAGAGGAGAGCTCCTTGAGCTCCCCAGACAACAAGGGGGCCGAGTGTCACCGTCATTATCCTGAGCTGGGAGGGAACACTAGTGTTCCGGAGGCTGGGAATCCGTCACTGCCTGCCCATCGCACAGACAGAGCAGATGCTGGTTATAATTGCTTCTAGACGTCCTGCCATGCTCAGTTGAACGTCAAAGCCATAAACGCTGCCCGACTACAATAAAACTGGAGTACGCAGACATTTCTGCATCATTGCCGGGTGAAAATACACTGAGTGGAGTTGGATGAGATGGCAGCAAGCGCTTAAGGAGGGGGTGGTGTGGGAATACCAACAAGATGACTGCCAGTCTCCGTTTCCTCCTCTCGTCTGCTTTGTGTTTTCTTTCAGGACCAGAAGAAATGATGCATATGTAAGGATAAAAAATTTTCCATTTCCAGAGGAGTTTTCCACCCCCCAATCTACCCGCAGCCTCCTTTGAGCAAGCCAGTAAAAGCTTTTTTTTTTTTTTTTTTTTTAAACCTGCCTTCTCACTATGGCAATTTCCAGAGCTGCTATGTGACTGTGTTTTAAAGTCCCCCTTAGGATCCAGAGTGCAATCCATATCACAAAGGCATCCTCCCAGTCCCAAATAGCAATGCGACCTCAATTCAGAAGGTTGTTCTTGTTTCCATAGACCCAGAATGGAGTTTAAGCTGTTGATCTTGACTGTGGTTGTCGCGTCAGCCTCTCATGGGCACCTCATGGGCAGTGGAGCAAACTGTGCCTATCTGTGCTACCACCAGGACTGGGAGAGGAAGCCAACAGTGGTGGGCCATAGGTCAATGTGTGGATGGGGATGATCAGGTCTTTCTTCATTATTCTGTTTCAGTCTGGAAACACCACTGAAGCCTGCTCAGTGTCATAGCAACACACAAACCTTCACTGACAGTCTGGGGCACATTGGCTGCAAATCAAACCCGGGTCTTCCCGGTGAAAGTCGATGAGAGGTCTACCACTGAAGCACCGTGGCCCTCACCTCAAACCAGGGCAGTCATTTCCGGAGTTCAAACCAGACCACAATGCAGGATGACTGAGATTGCCACCAGAATCTGATACTGATGCAGAAAAAAACCTAACTACCATTTTATTGACTCCCAATAGGACAAAGATCTGCCCCTTTGGGGTTTTGAGACTTTAAATCCTTACAGCAGGGGTCGCAACCTGTGGGTCGCGACCCCTTTGGGGATCAAATAACCCTTTAACAGGGGTCATCCAATTCATAACGATAGCAAAATTACAGTTATAAAGTAGCAATGAAAATAATTTTATGGTTGCAGGTGACCACAACATGAACTGTATTAAAGGGTGGCGGCATTCAGAAGGTTGAGAACCATTGCCTTACAGAAATAGACAACCTCATATTTCTCCCACGGAGGGGCTAGTCAGTTCAAACCCCTGACCTTGCGATTAGCAGGTTAATGCATAGTCCACTACACCACCAGGGCTCCTAATGATATAATAAGAGATACTATTGTTAGATCACTCGTGGGAGAAATATACCTCAGTCCTTGGCTTCGCGTGAGAAAGAATTCACTCCGCAGCCTGGATTGTGATCCAAGTGAGTTTTTTGAGAGAAGAAGTTTCAGGTTTACACAGGCACCTCAGGGCCCCTCACCCCTGCACAGCTTGCCTAGAAGCTGCTGGAGAGAAAGTCACTACGTGGGCTCCAGGATCCTGCCTTTTCTTTCTTTTCTTAAATCGTTTTATTAGGGGCTCATACAATTCTTATCACAATCCATACATACATCAATTGTGTAAAGCACATTGTACACTCACTGCCCTCATTATTCTCAAAACATTTGCCTCCACTTAAGCCCCTGGCATCAATCGAGTCATCATTTTTACCCCTTCCTCCCCACTCCCCCATCCCTCAAGAAACCTTGATAATTTGTGAGTGGTGATAGTGGGAGGGTAGAGGGAGGGTGGATTGGAAAGAGGAAACCGATTACAAGTATCTACATGTGACCTCCTCCCTGGGGAACGGACAACAGAAAAGTGGGGGAAGGGAGACATCGGAGAGGTCAAGATCCTGCCTTTTCAATTCCTCCACAGGGAGGCATGGTTGATGGTCCTGGTCAACCCCATTGGCTGGATTGAATTCACCTGGCTCAGATGGGCCAATCCAGGTGTAACACCCACCTAGGTGTACCACCCCTTCCTGGCCGGAAGTTTGAACCTGAGCATATGTAATGGATGACCCACTCCCTATGCTAAGCTACCTAACAGTATTTGCAAGATGCCGAGCAATGTTCTAAGCTTTTTGTATATAATAATTCAATTATTTCACTTAAGAAGCCTATGTGTGGACTCTATTCTTGCCTCATTTTACAGATGAAAAATCAGTGGCACAGGATGATAAAGTCATGAGCCTATGACCACACAGTGAGGAAGTGGAAAGGAGAGATTTGAACCCAGGCTGCAGAGTCCATGCCTTGGGTGCCTACAGCGCCACATAGGACACAGGAAAGCATGGAGCAGACTCGGCGTAAGACCTAGCATGTATGTGCTAGGACTGCATGAGAGTAGCTGCTACTCAGATCCAGAAGAGAATACAAGGCTATTGCAAAAATTATTTTTTCCAAGAGAGGGTGGAATTCTGCATCTTGTGCGAAATCCCCCAACCTGCACATGGCACAGCTACTTCAGAAGGTTCCCAACAATGTGTGCTGTGTGGCAAACCTAACTGAGCTCAGGGGGAGCTGGTCTGTGGGTTATGTTACCCAGAAGGTGAGCAGTTTGAACTCACCAGCCACCACTCCAAGGGAGAAAGAGAAGGCTTTCTGCTCCCATGGACTTACAGTCTTTGAAGTGGCAGGGAGCATTTCCATGCAGCCTATGATTAGGATCTAGGAGGGTGAGGGTGGATGGAGTTGGTTGAGACCTGGCTTCAGGGCATTTCCCAGAAGGGCTTCCTGCAGTGACTCTGCCTTCAGGAATGTCTGGTGACCCTGAGGGCAGCAAAGTCCTAAGCACACTCAGGCAGTGGTTCTCAACCTTCCTAATACAGGTCCTCCCAAGTATGAAGCTCTCAAGAGATTCTGCAAGGTTTTATGTGTGTGAG